>NC_134268.1:143170338-143772838 GCF_031893055.1 Leptodactylus fuscus
CGACACCATGTTGTTCGTGGCGCCCGGGGTGAGGTTCAATAGCTCCACCCCCTGTATCAGTCGCTCCAATCTGAGATTGGCGTGAAGGGTCAGCGGCCGGCTTCAGCCTCCACAGCACCGCCCCCTCCGTCGCATGCTCCAATCAGGTAACAGTGCGCATGGCTGCGATGACGTCATTGCAAGTCCTTCAGCCTCCACCAGCCGTGCTTTCGGGGCACGCGGTTGGAAAAGCTGGCGACCTACAGTGATGTTAAGGCACATATCTTTCTTTCCAGGTGCCATTGGAGGTATGTGTGAAATTTCACTGTGATTCGTTGGGGCGCTTCGGCGTGATTTGGGAACAAACATCCAAAAATCCTAACACACAAACCCACAAACATCCAAACACACAAACTTTCACATTTATAATACTAGTAAGCTGGCTGACGTTGGCATGAGGAGGAGAACAAGAAGTTGGAAATGATAATGAGAATGAACATGTGCTAGATATGGATGTGGCCTGCTTACAAAGATGATCATGGGGAGCAAAACTACAACGATATGCTAACATGGTGCCACTGCCAATTCCACTTTGCTAATTGAACTGGTGACACATTTCTTATAAGTACTAGTTCCTGCACATGTGCCTGCATGCCCATGGCTAATAAACTGCTTATAGATCTTGCATATTGCCATCGAGTTGTCATTTGGTAATGTACTAAAAAATGTCCATATGGGAGATGACTGCACAAAACCAGCAACAGTGAAAACGTGTCTGCCAGTGCCATCACCAGAGCTTACCTTAGATCTACACCAAGCAGGTATTTTGAATATCGGGGCACATGGAATTTTTTACTATGGCAGGTGCAACCTCCCTCTTCCTGAAATGTCACCCTGTCATCCTGACCTGTATTAGAAATAGAATCATCACCGGATTCAGTAATTTCATCATCTTCAAATGGGATTCCCCTATACCCTCACAATTCCTAACAGATTTCCCACTAGTGCCCCTACTAGACCTGTGACATTTTGCACTCTGATTAAGTTTATTTCTGTATGGTTATACCCTGTGCCTACTATACAGTATGTTCATTGCTGTCAGTCTGACACCTGATTTACTGTATTTTGTCATCTTTTTTTTTGTTGTATTTATTATAAATAGAAATGTGTCTATTCTTCTAGTACTGATTTGAGTATTTTGAGTACCACATTCCCCTTTTTTGTATGTGTTTGCTGTGCCCCTACTAGAACTACTAACAGTAGCATACCCCCTGCCACTACTACCTCCATTAACACTCAAGTCTTCCACTTCTACCTTCTTCACATTCAAAAAACTCTGGAAGTTCTCATCAATGTTATCAAGAAGAGGAAATCTTGGACTTGGGAGAATATCTCTTTCAGCAGATGCCACATGCCTACTAGAGAATGGGATCTGTGTCAGTGAAGAAGACATGGCTGACATCACAGATAGACAGCATGGTAAATTGCATGCTACAATGGAGGAGGAACACACAGAAACCTAACTCAAATTTGTGGCTCACTGTTTTCAAAAACGTCTTTATTGTCTGAAAGTGTAACAACATTGCGGCTACTGGTGGCACTGTCAAGATCAGACATAATGTTGCTGTTGCCATCCACACTCTTATTGCTGGTACTTTCACAAGTACTTCTTCCTCACCCTCCTTTTTTCTATCCCCTGCCCTATTATTTTACTGAATACTGCAAAATTATAATTGTGATATCAAATCACTAAAAGAGTGACCTGGTCAGTGATTATTAGTATAGGACTGCATCCATCAGCTTGTATTTTATTTTTTATTTTTTTTTTGCCTTGAAGATGGCAGCAGTTGGTATGTATATTGGGTAGCCAAACCCCTTAATAATGATTAAAGTACTAGAAAGTGAATGAGATTCTCATTCACACATCATCCACTCAACAAAAGAGCTGTGGAAAAGTTGCATTGTCCCTATAGATTTAATAAGGGAAGAAAAAACGGAGAGAAAAACCCAGCAAAAATACTATAAAAATGATGAGGAAAAAAACACAATGAGTTTTCGCTGCATTTTTTCACAGGGT
This sequence comes from Leptodactylus fuscus, assembly GCF_031893055.1. Lineage (NCBI taxonomy): Eukaryota > Metazoa > Chordata > Amphibia > Anura > Leptodactylidae > Leptodactylus > Leptodactylus fuscus. The sequence goes on from NC_134268.1 coordinate 143,172,395, forward strand.
TTTTTAGCTTAATTTTTCTTTTTCATAAATAATGTAAACCATATGGCATATTTGAATTTAGAAAGTACAAGTGATGTGTAGAGATTAGCGTAAAACAGCTAATTTTGCAACAAAATGTAAGTTCCATAATCTCTCTTTTACTCCCAGGATTTAGGAAGGTATTCAGTGTTATAACTAAATGATCCAAAATGTACTAAAACATTTTTAGATTTTCTTTTTAACAATGACTAACCTTTAGAAAGATCTGTCATGTCATACAACATTCATCAGTACCACTTTTTCTGTGTTTTGACTGTGTCTTGAAAGTATTGTCGACATGAAGGTTACAGGTTCAATCCCAACTTCTCTTCTGCTATTCCTTTCTTCAACCCGAAATTATAATTGGCAAATAATTAGAGTCACGCTACCTTAAACTTATCGGTGGAAAGCTCGGAGATCTTACAGTTTTCTGTATCCATCCTGCCTTGTTTTTTTAAATGTGTTACACAATATGTTACTATGGGGATGTATGGCTTGTTTCTTTCACACTTCCCAAAGGTCAGTTTTGCTCTCCAAGGTGGAAAGTAACATGCCTTGTACTTAATGACTGCTCAACTATTCCCAATGGCAACACGTGCTTATGAGGCGCTCTTCTTGTACAGGAGGACATTACATAAACAAAATATACTCTGGTAAAACACAGTTAAATGTCTGGTATGTTGTACATTGATTTTTTTCATCAAAAAGTAGTTAAGGTTCTGTTCACAAGATACAGTCAAGCTGTATTCTCCTTGTAATCGGAAAATAAACTATAATTGCACCATGTGGACCCTAAAGAGCTACAATAATAGGGAACTTTGATTAGCATTACTCCATGGCAAAAAGAAGAATACTATTCCAATATTGATTCCTTAACACTACTGTTAATAACAAAAAATAACCCCTTACTATCCATTAAAGAGGACCTTTCATAAAACATACGGTTTTATATACCGCTAGAAAGCAGTTTCCTGTTATGTGCTCTGGGTGAAGAGCTACTGTATCTGGGACCACCCCTCCTGACAGTACTGTGCGTAGCACTATACCGTGAGGGGGGTTCCTTATCGCCCAGTGATGATGCTGAACGGTGAGGAACACCCCCCCTCTTGACAGTACTTGTCTATAGACAAGTACTGAGGGAAAGGGGCGTTCCTCACCACTCAGTGTCATCACTGGGCAGTAAGGAACCCCCTCACAGTATAGCGCTACACATAGTACTGTCAGGAGGAGCGTTCCCAGCTAGACTGTCAGGAACGCACTGTCACTGATTAGCTCTTCACGTGAGGCGCATAACGGGAAAGCCGACAGTGCGCTGAATTTAGCACTTTCTAGCAGTATATAAAACCACATATGCCCGAGGACATGTAAGGTCATGTTTAAACATATATGTAGTATTTGTGATTGCAGAAATGTCTACATTTGGGCAACTAATTAAAATATATGGAGATAAGTAAAACTTAGGCACTGCTTGGGGTTATGCACAAGGTTGTATTATGGTTTCTTTTTGTACGGAGCCATAATAGGATTTCTATCAAGGTCCATCAGCGTTCCAATGTCCATCTGACTTAATGCATGATGTTATGTCCCTAGAAACATTGGACAGAATTTACGAAACTTGTTAAAATTTGCAAATAGGTTCCTGCTAAATTTCTGTGGCACTATTCATTTATACGCTGCTTATGCCTCTTTTGAAATGGTGGCACAGTGTGGTTACTTCTGAGAACAGAAGTGTTGGCTTCAAGGATACACCAAATTTATCAAACATATAGCAACACAGACTCCAGCAAAACTGACTTTAACAATTCCCCTGATTATCAATCTCATCTCCGCCATTGTGTCAATCCTTGTGCGTAGACAGTGTACAATGCCATACAGGCAGCCTGTCATTAGCATGAGCTCTAATGCAAAGCTCTGCAACGTCCAATAAAGTCTGTGTTTCGTTTCTACATCATTTAGGGCCCCTTGTATTAGGGAGCTTTCACACATAAGTCGTTTCATCTGTTCTTCTGTTCTGTTGTAATAACAGATGAACTGAATAACCATGAATCTGTTCTATGATAGACAATGGATCCTGAGGGACCTCATTGAATATAATGGCCTTTGTCTGGTATCTACTGTTTTCTTCTTGACATCACTGGACAAAAAAAAAAAAAAAAAAACATGCCTGCAGGACTTTTTATCCACGATTTAAAAAAATTTTCTGCACCTGAGGCTCTGAACTGAGACTCTTACGCAGTTGTGAATGCAGCCTTAGCAAAAATCTTGCTAGCATATTGGGCACATTTTAAAATGGTCTTCCCTTACATATACACTGTCTACCGATAAGTATTTGGACACCCATGCAAAAGATATCTGCGGTTGTGATGTGCATCACGTCTTCCGCCATTAAATAGGAAACAGAATTGGCATTAGTGCATTGGCATTAGTAACATGCAAGATGCCATGAAGTGCAGAGTTGTTGATTTCGAGAAAGAGGTAATTGTCGGGTACCATAGAAATGGTCGATGCTTACGGGACATAGCAAGCGAACTGAATTACCCAAAATCGATGCTGGCCTATTTGATTACGAAGTGGAAGGTGAACAGTGATTGACGGAGTGTATCCCGAGTCGGTAGACCCCCGAAACTGGGAGATACCGACTGAAGACAGCACCCTACCGATGGCTCACATACACCAGGAGTTTCAACAGCCATCTGGGATTATTGTGTTAATCAATATCATCCATAAGGAAGCATCTGCTGGGGTCTACCAAGTATTGAATATGAATAAATATTGTATTTCTATTCTACCACAGGTGTCCAAATACTTATTGGTAGACAGCGTATAACTTTCTATGACAAATCCCTCTACCTAAAACTTCATATTTACTTGTCCAATGTTTGTTAAAATACCAGCACATTCAAAGTGTATGAAGAGAAATCAACAAGGTTTTTTTTTTTTTTTTTTTTAATCTGTTCTGGTATATTATTAAAAATACAATATATTTAAAACACAGAGCCTCAAGGTTATTTTCACACATAGTTTTTTGCAGGTGGATTTTTTTTTTTTTTTCTAAAGAAAGAAACACAGCAAAAAAACCAAAACCTGCTAGCGTTATTATTATTTCAATGGGTTTTGCCAGGCATTATCCCTGCCTGAAGATAGGTCCTGACTAGACAGCCGTTTCGAATAGCACGCTCCCATAGAAATGAATGGATGTAGCCGGCACGGGGGGGGGGGGTTAAGCGACCAGCCGCCGGCAAAGTGTGTGTGCCGGCCGCTTCCATTCATTTCTATGGGAGCGTGCTATTCGGAACGGCTGTTCCAAATAGTGTTCACTCATCTCTAGTCCTGACGCTTCTTTCTTCCTCTGCCTAAAAAATAAGCTAGAGGAAAAGTTCTGCCTGACTTCTATTGAAATGAGTGAGATAGCTGGAAGACCTTTATTTTATTGAGGCAGATTCAGCAAGTTCTGCAGATTCTACACACCTGCAAAAAATTCTGTGAACTGATCCTAAGGGTTGGCTCACACTAGCGTTTGGATTCCATCCGGAAGGAGTCTGCATGAGGAACCCCCCAACCGGAATACAAGTGCAAGCGCTGTGCAGTTAAAGCACACGGACCCCATAGACTATTATGGGGTCTGTGTGCTTGCCGCACACTGCCCGCACGAATCACTGTGCGGGCAGTGCGCGGCAAGCACACATATCCCATTATAGTCTATGTGATCCGTGTGCTTTAACTGTTCAGCACTTGCAGTTGTGATTGTATTCCGTCTGGGGGGTTCCTCATGCGGACTCCTTCCGGGTGGAATCCAAATGCTAGTGTGAAGCGGGCATTAGGCTAAGGCCCCATTGCAACACTTAGCAGGCCATATTGACATACTGCATTCGTTTTTGAAAATGCAGCTTTTCCGCAGCGTTTATTTTTCTGTAATGTGTGGATGGGTTTAGCCAGAATCTCATTCACTTTACTGGTACTGAAAAAAAAACAGTTTTCTCTGCTGCGGTTCTGCAAGGTGGGACCTTTGCCTTAAAGAGATTGATAGCTCAGGGAAACGTCAACAATATCTGATCATGTATGGATACTAAAGAGCCATTCTTGAATTATGCAAATTATGGCTTCACCCACAAATTAATGTACAATAGGAGTTTCATAGCCAAGATCTAACAAGCTAAAATCTAGAAAAGAATATTTCTCACTGTTAAATCCCTGTAAATGGAAACCCTGGTTGCATGACCTAATGTAATCTTTTTGTATAGGGCTATACTTTACAAAATTCGGTAATAAACCTATTTATTAATTACTGTATATACTCGAGTATAAGCTGACCCGAATATAAGCCGAGGCCCCTAATTTTACCACAAAAAATTGGGAAAATTTATTGACTCAAGTATAAGCCAAGGGGGGAAATGCAGCAGCTGCTGGAAAATTTCAAAAATTAAAATGATCAGAGTTTTTGGGTGCAGTAGTTGGTGGGTGCTGGGGAAGGGGAGGGGGTGTTTTGGTAGTCTGTCCACCCCTTCCCTGAGCTTGAGGACTGAGTTTTTTTTTCCCCACTTGGAGTTCAACCTAGCTGAATATTGGGTATCTGCAGTGCTCCTATTAACCCCTTCCCGATGGAACAGGAGCACTGCAGATACCCTATATTCAGTAGACCGGGCCCTTTCAGACACAGGGATACCTAATGTGTATGTGTTTCACAGTAATTTTTTACTTCTATATGTATTCTAGGGAAAGGAGTGATTTAGAACTTATATTTACTTTATCTCTTTATTATATTTTTTTAAAGCTTCCTTTTTTTTCACTATTTTACGGAGATTCTATACATTACTAATGCGGCTGGTCATAGGACCCCCCCCCCAAAAAAAAAACAAAAAAAAAAAAAACTTTATACTTATACTCGAGTATATATGGTAAACAGATTGTCTGTATTCTTGCAATGTAATTGGTCAACTTATGTCTTCCCAACAGCCTAGGCCCATTTAAGGTTGGAGGCCCCATGTAGCAGAAATGCTGCAGTTTGACCACAGTGGAAACACTACAGAAAAAAAAAAAAAAAACAGAGTGTTGTACAGTTACTACAGTCTAGGGAATCCCTCCCACACATTGCGGAAAAATAAGCACAGCGGACAAGCTGCGATTTCCAAAACTATTGCGGCTTTGGAAATCACAGCATGTCAATTATACTGGAAGTAAATATAATGGCAGCAAAAAGTCTGCAGCACTTTCCACAGAAAGTCCTCAGAGGTTCCCTCTGCGGATTTTCTGCTTTCATTATACTTATAGGGAAACTGCCGGCATTTCTGTAAGCACAATTGTCATTGACCATGGAGGTTTTGGGAATTGCAGCATGTCTGCTGTGCATATTTTTTTTCCAGTGTGTGGATGGGATTCACTAGAGTCCCATCCACAATGCAGGGACTGTAAAACGTTACGTGGGGCCCCAACCTAAGTCTGCTGGAATATGACTGCACTTTTTTCCTGCAGTACCTTTGCGTTTCTACTTAATATTTGCTCAATGTCCATAGGGTTTTGATCTATAGACCTTCTGGGTATTGCAATTGTTATACGGACCCTAATATGTAGCTGTTTTATTGCCATTTAGAATGGATGCACTGTGTTTAGTGTCAGTTATGGTTCATTTTTGCTTCATCTATTAGTTTTAATAGTAGATTGTACACTTGTGTGTGTGTGGAGTCTAGATTTTCATAGCTATTTTTGCTTTGTACAAAGTAAGAATTATTACATTGTATTGATTTACGCAGATGTAATTGGATTGATAAAGTGTTAACAGTTTGACACAGTGTGTTAACTCTACTCTTTCATTCCATTTTCACAGTTTTCTTTTGGTCTTCTGAGACAGGATTTCACACTGCTGAAAGTTAGACACTGCTACATCTTATACTACTAATATTATACATGTAAAAGTTTATGTGTTCAGATGTTTGTGTGTTTGTTCCTCAATCACGCAAAAAACTCTGAATGGATTTGAATGAAATTTGGCACACAGATAGTGTGTAACTTCGATTAACACATAGGCTACTTTTTATCCCAGTAAATGACATGGCTTCACGACTGTTATGAATTTATGTTCACATACTATATTAAACTGCTCTCGCAACAGTTTATCTCTGATAAAGCCAGGTTTGTTATCTCTCTATATAAGCACTCAGCTAACCCTCAGTCCATTATGTACATGCATTTGCATATTATCTAATCTGCTCCTGGCAGCATGCTGACACACTGGATGAGAAAACACCTTTAATCCAAATTGACAGTTTGCTACTATTAAACATGCCGGGAGAAAGAAAATCTATTTTGTCACAAAATTCTAAAACAACGACAGCTATGAACATAGCCAGAAGTCAACAGAGTTCTTCTCAAGTGGAGCTGAGGGGGTTCATCGACGACAACACACTCATTATATGGCTTCCCAGCTAGCTGCTGAGATGCTGAAACAATCACGGGCACAGTGAAAGGAACGAGTTCAGCGACAGACCAGCTTGACAGCTACCGAAACGCTGGAGCAGGCGGATCATCGACACCAACAACAAGCTCATTATATGGTATCCCATCGAGCTGCCGAGATGCCGGAACAATCACAGACACAGCGCAAGGAACAAGTTCAGCGGCAGGCCAGCTTGACAGCTGCCAAAACACGGGAGCAGACGGATCATCTACGCCAACAACACGCTCATTATATGGCGTCCCAGTGAGATGCTGAAACAATCACAGGCACGGTGCAAGGAACAAGTTTAGTGGTAGGCCAGCATGAGAGCTGCTGAAACGCCGGAGCATGCGGATCATTGACACCAACAACATGCTTATTTTATGGCTTCCCAGCGAGCTGCTGAGATACCAGAACAATCACAGGCACAGCACGAGGAATGAGTTCAGTATCAGGCCAGCTTGACAGCCGCTGGAGCAGGCGGATCATCAACATCAACAACACGCTCATTATATGGCGCCCCAGCAAGCTGCTGAGATGCCAGCACAATCACAGGCACGGCATGAGAAACAAGCTCAGCAGCAGGACAGCTTAAGAGCTGCCGAAATGCTGGAGCAGGCAGACTATTGATGGCAGCAATTTGCTGAATGTATGCAGATCATCGATACCAACAACACGGAAACTTAGTCGCAGGCAGAGGCTAGTGTGTATATATAATGTAGAACAATTTCTACAAAGATGTATAACGTATGTAAAGGGCAGCATAGTGGCTCAGTGGTTAGCACTGCAGCACTAGAGGCCTGGGTTCGAATCCTGCCAAGGATGAGACATCTGCAAGGAGTTTGTATGTCCTCCCTGTGTTTGCATGGATTTCCTCCTATACTCCAAAGACATACTGATAGGGAAAAAAATGTACATTGTGATCCCTATATGGAACTCACAATCTACATTTAAAAAAAAAAAAGTGTATAACATATAAATAACACCATGTAAATTTTCCAAACCTCAAAAAAGCCAATGATTAGAAAAGTAGCAACAAAGTGTAGTTTATGACGTAATCTGGGACATGTTTTCAATCACTGGCTATTATAGATTACACGGGTTCACTTCCTGCAGCCTGCTTTATTACAGGATTTGTAGCAGGGAATACATTGTGGCAACAAGTAGCTGACTTTTCCTGAGTAGAGTGTAATATGGAAACAAAAGCCAAGATTGAACATTTGATAAATATTTGCCAGGAAAATTGTGTCTATGACTTAGAGATTAAAAGCAATATCACACATTGTTATATAATGCCAGTCTTTTTAGAGCACATGTATTGAGTGTGTGTAAGGGCTCCAGCTGTCATTATTGTAACTTAGCATTAAAGATGATGTCTTCTATGCCCTCTGGCACTGCTACAGGATCTCGCTTAGAGATAACATTTAATTTGTAGGTCCATTTTATCTTTTACCTGTCACATAAAGACAGCAGTAACAAGACGTACATGGAGCACTTCAAGCTCAAAGAGGCTTACACACAAGCCATCCTTTGAGCTGCAGAGGAAAGCTTATAAAGAATATGAGACACATTTAATGCTAAGATGTCATAACAAGATTTCCACATTCTTCTACAGATCTTTATCTACTCCTATGCATGGCTGTAGAGCATGAAACTTCATTAAGGAAGAGCATGAAAGAAGGTTAGTATATTGTAACTACAGCCAAAGTACACTGAACAATAAACTATACATGCATCTAGTAATCCTGTCACTAGCTATATCCTCACACTGGACATGCAGTCGCTGACATCCTTCTGCTGTGATGATAATGCGTTATTTGATGAACATCTTTATATAACACAGTGAATGTCAATCTGTTCCCAAAGAAATGGTAGATCATGGGAAGCAGCAGGCAGCTGTGCCTCAGAGTAGTCAGGGCGCCACCTCTACAAGAGTATAATGAGACCAGAGAAATCAGAACTAGCAAGCAATTTCAATCGCGATTTGACAGTAGATGCCAACACCCTAATTAATCCAACATGAATAGCTCAGAGACTGCGAGCAGGTGTGCAAGCGTGCGACTGTGGAAGCAAACTTTAGTTATCCCAAAGCGTGCTTAATCCAAAAGTGACTGCCTGTCAAAGCAGAACACAGCAGCAATTATGTGTTTACCTAATGACAAGAAATACATGTTAATGGCCCCGAAAACGCTTTAGGGCAACAGTTCAAACTAACAATCCAAGCAGCACACAAAAGATATGTATTCCACTTTATCAATATTATACATTCAGTGCATATAGACACACACAGATTATATATATATATATATATATATATATATATATATATATATATATGTATAATGTGCATTATATCAGTGTATGTAACATTATACAGTATGTTTATGTATTAGGTTCACATAAAACTGACAAGTACCAGGGATTAGAGAGCTATACCACTTGCTACATCTGTACAAGCTATTCATCAGTCAACAGTGCACAGACATTTGATCACCAAAACACTTTTTTGGAAAACTTCACAAACTTTCACGTCACAATATTATACTATATACTAATATATATACTAATATTATACTACATACTAAGGATCAGCTATTATTTGAAATGCAGCATGTAAGGGAGCCCAAATCTGAGAAATGGTTATTTCTCCTTACGGTTTTCTGGTTTATTATAAGAGCTTCTGGCAGCACTTATACAGTATGACAGCACATTCTGTGCTTACACTGGCTACTGTAAAGCAGACCTACAAAGAACTGAGCATAAAGGCTCCAAGGCAAAAGAGAGCAATGATAATAAGAAAGTTCTTACCTATGGTAAAGCTAAAGCCATCAATGCTGAAAGTGGCGCTCCTGCATTTTTTAAATCCCTCTTTCCTGCTGCTGGGCTCAGTCATTGTCCCCACTTTCTAATTATTTGCAGCGTCTCTTCCTTTGGTAACAGCAGAGATTCAGTGCTGGCTATTAGTAGTCCTGCCTGTATATCTGCCTGTGGCAGCACTTACACCCCACTTCACACATCTCCTAATGCAGAGACAGCAGTGACTGTGAGAAAGCACCCAACACTATCTCCTCCCACTGAGACTGCCACTGCTATGCTACTGCCATGTAGCACTGACTTAAACAAGTGTAGAGGGACACATAGTGAATGATAGTAATCACACCTAATGAGCCCGCAGCGGGTATATAGTGTGCCATTTGTTGCTTCTACTCCTGTACTTATTGGCATATTTAGGGGTATTACCACTGCCAGCAAAGTTACAGCTGGACTTATTACATTTACAGTTGTAGGAACAGCAGCATCTATTATTTATCTCCTGGTTGTCATGGGTACATGAATTAGAGGAACGATAATGGTTAACTCAAAGCCTTGCATAAAATGTTTATGGTGAAACAGAAGCTTCTAACCTGAAATAAATCTGTTTACCTGAAGTAAAGAAGAAAGTGCAGAACAAAAGGGAAGACACAGAAAATACTAAGCCTTATATCTCAGAGATAGATAGATAGATAGATAGATAGATAGATAGATAGATAGATAGATAGATAGATAGATATTCCACATGCACAGTGTTTGAGTTACAAAGTAACAGGGATAAGACCAGCATACCAAGCACAGCAGCGCCCCAGCAGAGAAATATCAGTGAAAATGGCGCGGTACATTATCTACCTATAGTAACATTTTGGATTTTCTATGAAGCCTTTCTGAAGCAATAAACACAGCGCACTAATAAGACGCTGATATGCTCGTATAGGCAAAGTGATAATTAGAAACCATTACAAGTGTAACAGTGAATTGAAACTACGTATATCAATAATAGTGAGGGCTGACACTAGGTTCACACTAGCGTCACTAGGTGTTGTATTTAAAGCTTCTATGGGTCTGCTTGGGGACCCAAAAAATGCAAACCCAATCAGCTTAAAAAGCGGTTAGGGGGCATTCACATTTGCAGCTCCTGTCTGTCCGTCGTGAATCCACTAATTGCAGAAAAATACTGAAGATTGGGAACAACTTGCAAATGGTCCATTTATTGTAAAAACCCATTCACTGCAATGAATTTTTAAAGCAATCCGCGGGTATCCGTTTGCAGCCTCTCTGCTGTGAAACTGCTTTTTTGGCATTTTAGAGAATAACTCTACCTGGGAATTATATACATTGCAATTCCATAATATTTTTGTGAGGTTTTTAAAAATATGTCATGTTATAATCTATACTTTAAAAAATTCTTATAAATCCTGCAGCCCTGTCTCTGGCCTATAACCCAAATGCAAGACTTTATGTTTTCTATAGGAAAATTCTTTGCAGGAATCACTTATCCACACGCTGATGATCACAGCTTTCATGCACATTATCCACAGTTCATAATAGTTGATTTTACAGCTTATCTACTCCCCCTCCTTACAATGTCTTCTGCCCAGGTTACAAGCCGCCGGCTACTGGCTTGTAGACGCGATGTGATGACGTCACATCGCGTCTACAACTGTGTCAGCGAGAGACAGAGAGAGGCGCACAGAGAGCGGCGAGGGAGCGAAGGAGAAGGTAAGTGTAATGTGTACACTAAGGTGGAATGTGAAACTGGGGGCAGATGAAGGAGAGGACGGCATGACACTGGGGGCAGAGATGTGGGGACATGAATCTGGGGCAGAGATGTGGAGACATGAATCTGGGGGCAGAGATGGAGGGGACATGAATCTGGGGGCAGAGATGTGGGGACATGAATCTGGGGGCAGAGATGGAGGGGACATGAAACTGGGGGCAGAGATGGGGGGACATGAATCTGGGGGCAGAGATGTGGGGACATGAATCTGGGGGCAGAGATGGAGGGGACATGAAACTGGGGGCAGAGATGGAGGGGACATGAATCTGGGGGCAGAGATGGGGGGACATGAATCTGGGGGAAGAGATGGAGGGGACATGAATCTGGGGGCAGAGATGGAGAGGACATGAATCTGGGGGCAGAGATGGAGAGGACATGAATCTGGGGGCAGAGATGGAGGGACATGAATCTGGGGGCAGAGATGGAGGGGACATGAATCTGGGGGCAGAGATGGAGGGGACATGAATCTGGGGGCAGAGATGGAGGGGACATGAATCTGGGGGCAGAGATGTGGGGACATGAATCTGGGGCAGAGATGTGGAGACATGAATCTGGGGGCAGAGATGGAGGGACATGAATCTGGGGGCAGAGATGGAGGGGACATGAATCTGGGGGCAGAGAAGTGGGACATGAATCTGGGGGCAGAGATGGAGAGGACATGAATCTGGGGGCAGAGATGTGGAGACATGAATCTGGGGGCAGAGATGGAGGGGACATGAAACTGGGGGCAGAGATGGAGGGGACATGAATCTGGGGGCAGAGATGGGGGGACATGAATCTGGGGGCAGAGATGTGGGGACATGAATCTGGGGGCAGAGATGGAGGGGACATGAAACTGGGGGCAGAGATGGAGGGGACATGAATCTGGGGGCAGAGATGGGGGGACATGAATCTGGGGGAAGAGATGGAGGGGACATGAATCTGGGGGCAGAGATGGAGAGGACATGAATCTGGGGGCAGAGATGGAGAGGACATGAATCTGGGGGCAGAGATGGAGGGACATGAATCTGGGGGCAGAGATGGAGGGGACATGAATCTGGGGGCAGAGATGGAGGGGACATGAATCTGGGGGCAGAGATGGAGGGGACATGAATCTGGGGGCAGAGATGGAGGGACATGAAACTGGGGGGCAGAGATGGAGGGGACATGAATCTGGGGGCAGAGATGGGGGAACATGAATCTGGGGGCAGAGATGGAGGGGACATGAATCTGGGGGCAGAGATGGGGGGGACAAGAAACTGGAGGGAGAGATGGGGGGGACAGGAAACTGAGGGCAGAGATGGGGGACATGAATCTGGGGGCAGAGATGGGGGACATGAATCTGGGGACAGAGATGAAGGGACATGAAACTGGGGGCAGAGATGGGGGGCAGAGATGGAGGGGACATGAAACTGGGGGCAGAGATGGAGGGGGGACATGAAACTGGGGGCAGATGAAGGGTGTATATGAAACGGGGGAGAGATAGAGGGGGGACATATAATTTACGGGTGACTGTAGGAGGATTATAATGTGTGCGGGCACATGAAAAATTAATGAGTGGGCGGAGTCAACACAACAGTGGGCGGGGCTACATTTGCCACATTTTGTCCCTCTTTCGGTTCTTCAAAAGTTGGGAGGCATGCGTATAGTGACCCCTGCACACAGTATTATGACATATAGTGGCCCCTGCACAGTATTATGTACTGTAATAGATAATATTGTAATACGTTTTCTGCCTAGGAAAGAAAGGGTTACAAGAGCCACATTCAGTGTCAGTGATGAGTGTTCTTTCAGTTCTCACTTAAAATAGTCTTCACAGTTACTGAATGTGGCACATGAAACCCCTTCTTGCCCAGGCAGCAAACTTATTATAATTATTGGAAAGGAAAAAGTGCAGCAGGCAGCTGCCAGCACTGTACTGTGTGCTGTACAGCCTGCCCAGCATGCATGGTGAGTGTGATACACTTACAGCTCATCAGTCTCCACGCTCCAACGATGCTGCTCATTGCTCACTCCATCCCCCTGCGCAGCTATCTTCTTCATGCGTGAAACTCCGCCCCCTCATTGTCAGGACGCATGCTGCTGAGGCCTTACCCTGCCCGGAACTCAACACCTTAGGGGGCCTCAGGCCTCAAAAAGTAAAGTTTATTTTTTATTTTTGGAATATTAGTGAGGGGGTCTGAGCCCCCTAAGGTGTTGGGCCCTGTGGCTGCTGCTACCGTGTTAGTTACGCCACTGGCAGGATATGAGATCTGACAGTAGTGAAACACAAATGTTGAGTCAGGGTTATGTGTGTTCCTCCTGCTTCTCCTCTGTTGTTACACATTATCTTCCACGCTGACGTTTTGCACTGTAAACCATGTCTTTTTCATCTTCACTGACACAGATCCAATTTCTTATTAGTCTTGTGGCATCGGCTGAGAGAGACATTCCACCTAGCTTAAGTCTTTCTCTTGTTGAAGAGTTGGATGAGAACAGTGTTGTTATGGTTTTGATACAAGGCCTCACAAAAGCAACAGCAGGAGCTGGCTGATAACAGCGAAAAGTAGAATCAGCTATTTAAAATCAGCACAGCACTGCAAGCCAAGACAGAGCCTTAGACACCTTCACCAATGCCAACTGCAAGATCAGTTGAACTTTGCTGTATTTGGGAATCTGAATTGCCACCAAACAATAATGGCACAAATAATAAACACGCTGCAATCTGAAACCAAACCAGAACCCAACAATTGTCTTACTGGATAAAACTGGAACAGGAGATTAGTCGTACAGGCATGGAAACCAGGAGAGGACGTCAAACAAGGAATTAGAACAATTAGTTGGCCCCTGTGTCAGCAGGAAGAGGTATTATATCAGACTCTTTAGCTGCTAATTAGACCAACCCAGGAAACTTCGGAAACTTCCGACGCCTCCTAGGTTGACACAAGTAACCTTACAGGTCAAGCCGAATTGAGAATCCTGTCAAGTGTTTTTTGAATGTCAAGGAAGCAAAGGTGGAAGACATAACTGTTGCTGGAGGAGTTAATAATTTTGTAAATTGTGATTCTGCCAACGATACGGTAGTGTGGCTTTTGCTCCCATAAAGGGATGATGGACATGGCAATCCTGTTTTTCTCCAGGCTGTTCTTGTCATCAGAGAAAATATTCCAGCTAGCAGGCCAGGACGGGGTGCCAGAAATTTGTCTTGATATTCTATAAATTGTCACTCCACTCTTTCTTATAAAGGGATAAAGGATAGGTTCTCAAGTGTTATTCTCATCAGAGAAGATATTCTAACTTTTTTTTTTTGGGGGGGGGGGGCACACAGTGGCTCAGTGGTTAGCACTGCAGCCCTGCAGCGCTGGGCCCTGGCGCCCAAATCCCGCCAAGGGCAAAAAACCATCTGTAAGGAGTTTGTATGTTCTCCCTGTGTTTGCATGGATTTCCATCCCATATTCCAAAAAAGACATACTGATAGGGAAAAATGTACATTGTGAGCTCTATGTGGGGCTCACAATCTACATTAAAAAAAAAAAAAAAAAAAAGATATTCTAGCCTTTTCAGCTGGCAGGCCAGTGCTTTTAGGCGGCAAACAGGCACACTGAAGGTGTGCCACAAATTTATATTGAAATGCTGGATTTGTCGCTTCTCCAAATCCAATGCTATGTTGTTGTGGCATCTGCTCCAATACAGGGATAATTTTTGGCAATTTGGCAAAAACTTCCCACTTCAACTGACAGACAATACAGACATGCTGGCAGTCTCCCACAAATGTTTTCTTCAAATTCTGCTACTACTTGCCACTGACACACTGTTAGTACAATAACAAAAAAAAAAAAAATGCCATCACTTCTTCCAATACCAATTCTATGTTGGTGTGGGTTTTCTTCATCCATAAAGAGATCATTTTGGGTGTTTTGTTTTCTGGAAAGCCATTATTTCTTCATCACTTTTCAACCAAGCACACTGCCACAAATTTTTCCTCAAAACAACAAGCCTGTTGCACTTTCTAGTCCCTAAAATGGACTAACTTTTGTATAAAACCACAGTTTTTTCCAATATGACTGTCGTGTGTGTGTGTGTGTGTATATATCAAAAAAACATGGGCAAATATCTTCAAAACAGGGTAATTTTTGTAATGTTTTAAATATTAAAAACTGTAAAGAAATGTGGCAGTGAAGTGTACAGCTAAACCATCAGTTTGTATTCACTGCCTACCATCTGTTTTCTCTTTTTTTTCAGCTGTAATTTTTATTGAAGATTTTTACATAACAGAGTAAACGGTAAATAACCCAAAATCGAAGTCAACAGACCAGGGGAAAGGCTAACTGCGAAATCCCACCCAAATACAAAATAAATAAAGACAAAATTGACCAGACAAAACAAAAGAGAAAAAAGATGAACAAAAGGGGAAAACAACTACAGAGGAACAAAAGGAAGGGGGAGGGAGATTGGAAGGAGGAAAAGAGGGAAATCTAGGCCTAGAGACCACTTAGGATACAGTACATGTCCCAAAGGGACCAGATGGCGTGGAAGGTGTCCAGGGTATTGTTGAGACTAGCAGACAGGAACTCAAAGCTCCTCACATCCTTACTACAGGCCAGAAGCTCAAGGCCAGAGTTAGAGTTCACACTCTTCTGTTTAGAGTTGAGGGTCTTAGCTGTAGTACAGAGGTAGAGAAATAGCCTGGAGGCCTTGTTACCCAAGTGTCTGAGGGGAGGTTCAGGAGATAAACAAGGGGGTAAAGAGGGACCCCATGAAGGAAGAGAGCATCCGTCAAAGTTTGACCTTCCTCCAGAAAACCAGGACAAAGGGACAGGTCCAAAAAGTATGATACAGGGTGCCCTCTGTGGCACCACAGCACCAGCTACCCGAGGGAATTGCCAGATTCAGGGCATGAAGAAGGGCTGGGGTGTGATACCAGTGCATCAAGAGTTTGTATTGTGTTTCCCTAAAGGCCACACACTGAGAGGACTTCTGAGCCCGTGACCAAACAATCTTCCACTGTCCCGGAGAAATGGCCACACCAATCGCCTCCTCCCACCTAGACCATAGACATATAGCAGTGTCTAACAGTGGTACCAGTCACGTGGGAAGCAAGGACTTGGTATACTGAGGAGATGCCCGCACAATCTTTTCAAAAGCTGTAGGGAGTGAAACTCTAGTGGAACCAAAGAGGGAGCGGGCAAAATGAACCAAATGAGCCACTCAGTCTGAGGAGGGCTTGAGTTAGCCTCAAGATAAGCAAAGGACCTGACCTCCAACGTCACAGGGTCAACCATGTCAGCAATCCAAAAGAGACCCGCCTTAGACCACATCTCAACCATAGTAGAAGAAAGACTAGCAGGGAGGAAAGGGTTATACAAAATAGACACCATTGAGGAGTGTAGTGACATCAGGGAGAAACTTATGCTGCAGGCTGACCAAATCGACCAGGTAAAGCAAATAAGGCCAAGCAGATAGGGAGAAGGAGACGCGGAGGGAGAGCCAACCCACAAAAAAAGCATTAGAATGTATGGGTGCAAGCCAGAGTTTCTCAATCTCAACCCATTTGGTGTAGGTCAGCATAGAAGCCCAGAATGGAATACAGTGCAAGAGGGTTTCCCAATAATAGTGCAAGAGATGCAGGACAGTCAGACCCCCGCACCCCCTCCACGCCAGCATGACAGCGGGGAATAAAATGCCACTTAGCCAGCCAAATAAACTGCAAGATGGCCCTCTGCAAATTACAAAGGTCTACCTGTGGGATCGCGACTGGGAGCGTCTCGAAGTAGTACAAAAGCTTCAGGAGGAAGGTCATCTTTACGGTGGCGATTCTCCCCAGAAGAGGTATAGAAATAGCCTGGAGGCCTTGCTACCCAAGTGTCTGGGGGGAGGATCAGGAGATAAACAAGGGGGTAAAGAGGCAGAGGTTGCTACCTGTCAAGGAGAGCCCTGAATTCATGAAATAGCTGCAGGTAATTCGCCGAGTACAGAGTCGCATAGGAAGACGATATCTGGATTCCCAAATAACAGATGGAAGATGTACGCCACTGGAAGTCAAAGTTACCGCGAAGGAGAGTGAGACAATCTTACGGGACATTGAGAGGGAGCGCCTCAGTTTTTGAAGGGTTTGCCTTATAGCCTGAGAAGTCGCCCTAGGTTGTAAGCAAGCGCACAAGATTAGGGAGGGTAGTGACGATCTGTTTTCTTATAGGCACATAACTTTGGCTATGTTTGTCTTAAAGAGCTAGAAATGGACTCAACAGAACTTAGTCGACCTAAAATTACTTTTTGAATCAAACCAGCCAAACCTGAAATTAAAACAATCTTCAGAGGTCAGCCACCCCCTATAATAAATCACAGAAACCCCATACTACCCCTTATTTTATGTCTATGTTCAAATAAGTCAATTTCATTACGTTTACCAAAGTTTAGTGGTAAAAACCTGTTTTTGAATCATACTGATGCCTAATGAAGACTCATTTGGACCTAGCAGAGCCATCCTACCCTTGATTTTTTTTTGGTGGTGGTTAGTACTACAGCCTTGCAGCGCTGGAGTCCTGGGTTTGAATCCTGTCTAGGGCAAAATCTGCAAGGAGTTTATATGTTCTCCCTGTGTTTGGTTGGGTTTCCTCAATCACACTCCAAAGACATACTGAAAGGGGGTTAAAAAAAACCCACAAGTATAAGGGGCTACATACAGCATAGATGGATATGTGCAGTCTTAACCATTTTTGTTGTGTATTACATAAGTGAGGGGTGGTTACTTCCACGGTTTGACTGGCACTCCCATCTAATAGTGCGTGTTTATCCAATTGATATAGTATATCCAGTATATTCTCCACTTCCCCCATCTGCCGTAGGCTAGTTTGAAGTAGAGTGTGATCTGGACCCTACTCACCCTGTGTTCACACTGTAGACCTGTTCCAGGTCCAAGAGAGGTAGTTTGCCCTGTGTTCACACTATAGACCTCTTTAGTGTAGGTCCCCATCTAAATGAGGTCGCCTTGTCGTGGCAGGTGGGCTTCCATACTATTTGATCAAATTTGTATAACTAAGTACCTCTATATTATATTATATAGCATGTTAGTTGTTTTTACACTAGTATTGCCCTTTAGGGTTTTCACATGCCCTTGTGCTGTGTGCGGAGTGCCCTGCAATTTTTGGTATTTTTACATATTACTTCTCATTGAGCACCTGTTCACACTGGGATGTGCAGTCTTAACCATTTTTGTTGTGTATTAGATAGATAGATAGATAGATAGATAGATAGATAGATAGATAGCAGATGTATTATAATAATAGTAATACATGGCATAGTAATAAGTACTTGAATGACAGGTTTAGAAAGCACCTAGTGTCACAAATAAACTGTGCTGAGCCAGTAAGCAACAATAATAAAACTGTGAAAATATAACAATAATATGAGTTATTATCCTAATGTGGATAAATGCCTCTGATAGCATGCATAGTTCAAGAATGCCTCAAATATAATAGGCTGAGAACACAGCCCAAATAAACAGTAATTAAATACCTATGGGAAAAACTATGCTGGCAAAGTATACGTATCATGCAACCCTATGTGTTTCGCCAATACGGCTCCACCTCCCGTGAAAGGATAGGAATAGGTATAGGTGAAACAATTGACTGTGACATCTAGGGTGCATTCACACTATGGATATGGTGACTGATTCTGAACGTTAAAACACGTTCAAAATCAGCGCGTATAAAGCACATCCCATTCATTTCAATGGGAGTCGGCATACGAGCGCTCCCCATTGAAATGAGTGGGCTGCTTTTTACTCTACGAGCGCTCCTATTGAAGTGAATGGGAAGTGCTCACGTGTACGGCTCGCCGTGTGATGGGGCCCGGTGCTCGGCTCAGTCCGAGCCGTACACGCGAGCGCTTCCCATTCACTTGAATGGGAGCGCTCGTAGAGTAAAAAGCAGCCCATTCATTTCAATGGGGAGCGCTCGTATGCCGGCTCCCATTGAAATGAATGGGACGTGCTTTATACGCGCTGATTCTGAACATGTTTCAACGTTCAGAATCAGTCACCGTATCCATAGTGTGAATGCACCCTAAGTGTTAAACAGCTATGATTGAAACTGTTGGCAATCATGGCTGTTGATAGTAAGTATTTACTTATAACACAGTCAACACCTGCTGTTTATGGTGCGGGCTCGGCTTCTGATCCTGCGCCATATTGCTCCACTGCGCATCTGCCTTTAGTTTACAGCAGGTATTGCCTAGGGACCCATATAAATAAGTGTACTAGAGTGCATGGGAAAGAGATGCAGTTTTAGTATACAGCTCACTGTACACTGGTCAGCACTGTGCTAGTGTCAGGGCTGCTGCAGCCACTTTATTTATCTATTTGAGGGGTATTGGGATTTTCACTGATCTGATATTGATCACTTACAAAGTTTACAATTATTGCCTATGCTGTTGATTCAATTAAAGTTTTAAAAGTTTAGGTAAAGTTATGGACTAGAGGTTTAGTGTCCCAAATCGCCCTCACTGGTTCCCATTAAGGGCTTGCAAGCTGAACTGTCACAATATAATAAACTTTTTTTGTCACCTACAGCATTTCTATAGTGCCATCATCTTTTAGCTGTCAGTTACAAAATTGTGAAATAAACCACAGTATGACTGTAATGTACTACATGCATATATTCTTAGGAAGAGATCTTTTACACTATAATGCACTCCTATAATACAGTGAAAAGGTTCCATTCTAATATTTAAACATTTCTGTATAACATAATTAGTTCCTTTGTCGATCTATTAAAGACAAGTGGATACAAGCATTTTATCTCAAAGGCCCTCCATGTCTGCCTGTGAAACATTCCCCGCTGCAGTAATTGCCTAATGAGGTCATGGACATAGAATAAACAAGAAGTAAGCAATAACTGAGAAGATTAGGAAACAATTACAAGTCATAAAGCATGCTGTTGTCATATAATGTAATATATTTTCAGAGACTGCCATTATAGACGTTTGGATTGGAAGCCTGGATTACACACATGCTTTGTTTTTTCCAAATTTATTTATATAATGGCAAAACTTACTTCTTTTTTATGAACCAATTTTTATTGGTAAGAGGATATATGTTTTATTCTCTTTGAAGAATGATAAAAGATAAACCTATATTTTATTCAGTTCTATAGTTCTACAGGATGATTTATTAAGGACTCTATACATAGGAAACACTGGTCCTCGTTTATCAAAACTGCAACCAAATACTGTCACTGTTCCCTATGTATTATATAGTATAGAGGCTTTGGAATCGCCCCCATAGAACATTCAGGTTAATTTTATACATTTCTTACTGTATAATAATATTAAATTAATATCACTAGCATCTTCCATAGATACTAAATAGCTATAAGATCATCTTCATGTATAATGACTATACATTAAGCTCAATAGGCCTGCTGTTCTTTTGTGTTCAGCAATGCTGAGTCCCATAATGCAACACTAATGAGTCTTTAGAGAACCTTCAATGGATGTAATGGGAGGAAGAATTTATTGAGACTGGTGAGTTGTATCTTCTGCGGACTGTCTATAGATATAATGGACATAATGAGAGAAGAATGTATTAAGACTGGCGGTTTACATGCCATTCTTAATCCATTCCTACACTGGTGTAAGATGCATCTGAATTAATAAGCGTCTTGAGCCTCTTAATAGTTTACGCGCACCCTGAGAGGTCCCATGCGCCAGAGATTAAATCTACACCAGTCAGGAACTTTCTGGTATAGTAAATCTGTTGAACCAAGTCATCCCTGCCCCAGCCTACCTTGATCTCCACCCACTTTAATAAAAAGTGATCAACGGGGCACAGAGTTCACAATGTGGCATATTTTTGGCGCAAAAAGGTCATGTGCAAAGGGTACGGCACATCTAGACAAATCTATGCCATATAACTAGCAGAGATGGGTTAGTAAGTTACTCCTAATGGTTCTTATAACTAATTTACATACTTTAGGTAGAAAAAATGTTTTTCATCCAACCATGATCAGTGGTTTAAAAATCTATATATCTTTTGACTTCATGGCGATTTCCTGACACTCCAGATGAGGGGTATCATTATTGCTTGGCTACAATTGCTTTCTCTTAAAAACAATTGCAGCTTTTCCGCAAACTTGACTTTACAATGTTGTTGAGGAGGCATAATGATAATGATACCTAATGATAATTATTAGAGATGAGCGAACAGTAAAATATTCGATGTTCGTTATTTGTTTCAAATAGCCGCTCAATATTCGACTATTCTAACGAATATCGAACCCCATTATAGTCTATGGGGAAAAATGCTTAGTTTCAGGGGAACCCAGAATTCGACTCAGGAGAGTCACCAAGTCCACTATGTCACCCCAGGAAATGATGCCAACACCTCTGCAATGCAACTGGGACAGCAGGGGAAGCATGTCTGGGGGCATCTAACAAGCCCAAGTCACAGTTTTACCCCACCATCACAGCCTATCAACTACACACTTTCCACACTCAAAAAAACCTCTATGAAAGTGGGAAAATACCTGGAAACCTTCTTTCCTCCCCAATTGGATGGACAGAAACCCAAATTTAAGCTAAAGAGACATCAACAAGCACCCCTTTAAATCACGTTGCCCATGACAACCACAGATGGACTAGGCAATGAGAAATCCAACAGTACCCACCCTGAACTGTCATTGTGGATGTGTGTGTGTGTGTGTGTGTGTGTGTGTGTGTGTGTGTATGTGTGATGTGGTAAGACCTTCTAAAATTCACTTTTCTGGCCCTTAACATAAGCCCTTCCTAATTAAGTCACAGGCCCTTAAGCTGAGCTACCAGCAGAGATTGAGGCCTTTCAGGTGACTTCAGCCCCTTACCAGCAGAGTTTTAGGCCCTTTAACTTAGTTCAGCCTTGCACCAGCAGAGCTTTTTGCCCTTTGGGTGAGTTGAGCCTTGCACCAGCAGAGTGTTAGCCCCTTTAAAATTCTTAGCCTCTAAAACAGTGGTACCAGAACCATCACTCTCATTGTATGGGATTGATGCAGTGGATTGGACTGAGGACCCAGACATTCACCTTGATTTTGATTGTGAAATTGATAACATTTTGGCATCAAGTACTGGGGGTAACTGTTATTTAGAGGACTGCAAAGGTGGAGAATTGGCTGCAACCACTACTACTGGTAATGGTCCTCTAATATGGGACTCTACATTACCTCTACAGGGTTCTGATCAGATCTTAATAGTAAATACAACATGCTCCAGTACTTCAGATGTAGATCAGAAACCACTTTGCCTTCCGACACCAGATTTAACCAAGTTTCACCATCATCATCCTGGTGAGATGGAGCCACTAAAGGAAACCTTGCCTTCCAAGGCATGTTCTAGAGCTGTGACTGAGCCAAATCTAAACACAGAGTCCTTTGGAACTGAACAAAATTCACCAGCAGTGTTTTTGGCCCTTAGGGTGAGTTGAGCCTTGCACCAGCATGTGTCCCGTAACATCAGGCATGCCCTAAGTTCTGCGCTTTGCACAAAGTTCCACTTGACCACTGACGCGTGGACAAGTGCATGCGGCCAGGGACGCTACATCTCAATCACAGCACACTTGCTAAATGTAGTTGAGGCTGGGACCGGGTCGCAAACTGTGGCGGCCTGCCTTGTCTGGTAGGAGTGCTGAAACACCACCTTCCTCCTCCTCCGCCGTTAAATCGACCCCAGCTACGAGCCAGAAACGCTGTAACATTAGTATGCACTCATCACAATTCCTGATATGACAGCTGTGTTAAGCAGGGTGCAGGGTACAACGCAGACCAGGCCTGAGCACCAGGAACAGGTGTTACAATGGCTAGCGGATAATGCTTCCAGCTGCTTTTCCACCAGCCAGTCAGCCATTATCTGCAGTCGTCTTTATACCCAGGAGTCTGCCCCTCCTTCCTCCCAACATGCCCAATCTTCCCAACAGAGTCATCCCACCCTTGCCCCCTCCCAGGATCTTTTTTTGGGTCCTTTCACTGTCTCTCCCTCTGTTGAACCACTTCCCAAATCGCAGGAGCTAACAGACGACTTTGTGTGTCGTGATGCCCAAATGCTGGAGCATCCGCCATTTCCTACCAATTTTGTGGTTGTGGACCCGCAACAGGCGTGGTTTCTTTCCTTAATAGGCCGTTACCGTCTGAAGATACTTCAGCCGGTAACAGGCCCCAGGGCCAGCGTTGGGGGGGAGTCAAACTGGGCAATTTCCCAGGGTCCCCACACCCTCAGGGGCCCCATACTTTCCCTACCATAAGGAGAAGATCGGCAGCAGAGAACTCATCTGCACATGCAGGGGCTGCCGATCGCTTCTTGTAAAGTTTCCTGCACACAGAAGCTTCCTGTGCCACCCCTCCCCCTCCTCAGCATCGCAGTGTGAGAGGGGAAGTCGATGTAGCTGCTCTATTCACTGCCAGACAGCTGCACAGAAGTTTCTTCCATGTCCTGGGCAATTGGAAGAGGAGTTGGTGGACAACGAGGCCACCGACATGCAGGGCCGCCATCAGGAATTTTGGGGCCCCATACAGCCTAAGTGTCTGGGCCCCCCCCCCCTCCCCCGCCATTTTAAAACTACCTTATTTTGCGTCATACCAATTCTGTATTACATTTCCCTTTATTTAGCAGCATTACGAGGCTTAATCAGATTCTATTTGCAGGTAAGATCTGCTCTGTGTGACCGTGCCTATAGAGAGCCAGCACCATCTATAAGAGCCCTCCTAATAAGTCCTCAGGGTTTATTCACATTGCGTTTTTGGCCTCCCTTGCCGGGATACGTTGGTAACCAGTCAGAATCAGCTGTCAACTTATCCCTGCACGAAGAACTGGCCATTAAAAAAAAAAGGGGGGCCTGCAGTTCTCCATGCAGGGATAGTGGGGAGCTGATTGTGACTGGTTACCAACGTATCCCGGCAAGGGAGGCCAAAAACGCAATGTGAACACTCCTTTAAAGTGAAAGTCCCACCCCCAAACAGGCTGCTATGCTAGTAGTATAGCGGCCTACATCATTATTATTCTCCAGCTAAAAACTTATATATTATATATTATTGCCCCAGTTCCCTCTCCACAGTGCCGCACACCCGATGTCCCAACAATCCCCCCCATCCACCTTCTAACATCTTTCCATTGCCCCCTGTATCCATACCTCTCAACTTTTGAAGAACCAAAAGAGGGACAAAATGTGCGGCGCCCACTCATTAATTTTCCATTTGCCCGCACACGGTATAATCCTCCTACATTCACCCGTAAATTATATGTCCCCCCTCCGTTTCTCCCCCAGCTTCATATACACCCTTCATCTGCCCCGAGATTCATGTCCCCCCATCTCTGCCCCCAGATTCATGTCCTCACATCTCTGCCCCCAGATTCATGTCCCCTCCATCTCTGCCCCCAGATTCATGTCCCCTCCATCTCTGCCCCCAGATTCATGTCCCCTCCATCTCTGCCCCCAGATTCATGTCCCCCCATCTCTGCCCCCAGATTCATGTCCCCTCCATCTCTGCCCCCAGATTCATGTCCTCTCCATCTCTGCCCCCAGATCCATGTCCCCTCCATTTCTGCCCACAGATTCATGTCCCTCCATCTCTGCCCCCAGATCCATGTCCCCCATCTCTGCCCCCAGATTCATGTCCTCACATCTCTGCCCCCAGTTTCATGTCCCCCCTCCATCTCTGCCCCCAGATCCATGTCCCCTCCATTTCTGCCCACAGATTCATGTCCTCACATCTCTGCCCCCAGATTCATGTCCCTCCATCTCTGCCCCCAGATTCATGTCCCCTCCATCTCTGCCCCCAGATTCATGTCCCCTCCATCTCTGCCCCCAGATTCATGTCCCTCCATCTCTGCCCCCAGTGTCATGCCGTCCTCTCCTTCATCTGCCCCCAGGACATACAATGACTGCTGCCGGCGCCAGGGGGCCCGGCCCCCCCCCCCATTTTTAAATTTGGCCGTGCCCCTGATGCCAGTAGCAGTAGTACTGGCCTATCGGCAGCCCTGCCGCCATGTCTTTGAGGAGTCCACCAAGAGGGTCAGCTGTGACGACGCACTCATGAGTGTTACAATCCCGCTCCTGTGTGTGATGCAAGAATCCCTCCTCACCATCAGGGATAACGCATTGTACGCTGAGGAGTCGGGCATAGGAGCAGAACCGTCCCAGCAGGATAGTCAGTGAACACTTCTGTCCGATTCACAACGTATATTGATGGAAGAATAGGAGGATGACGAAATGGCAGATGATCTCATCGTCACACAGGAGGCTAGCGGCACCCCCTGGCCGAACTACCGCCACTGAGGGGCCTAGTGTCACCAGGAGGGACAAGTATAGGCGCATGTTGCGGAAGTACCTGGCTGACCCCAGCCCTGTCCTCTCCGATCCCTCTGCGCCCTACACTTATTGGGTCTCCAAGTTGGATTTGTGGCTGGAACTTGCGCTATTATTGCGGGCATTATACAGTGTGGAGGGGCTGCTGACATTAACATTATAATGTCTGGAGGTAACTTTGGGACATTAATAGTGTGTGTAAATGAGGCGTTATACTGGATAGGAGCCAGGAAAGGGGGTTATATGGGGGAGGGGGGGGGCCCAAGTCAAAAGTTTGCTGGGAGGTACATTCTTTGCTAGTTACGCCCCTGGACATTATAGACATTACATGGGTAAGGCCGGCTTTGCAACACATAATGACACCGTCATTGAAGAGGACCAAAAACAGCAGGGAGTTGCGGTGGAGACCAGGAAAGGTAAATACCACTGGCTTTTATGTTTGTCACCTGCCCTGGACTCCAATCATTATATGCTGGAGTCTGAAAATACCCCAGAGTATAATAATAGTTTGTGGGTGGTGTATCCTAAAAATTTCAGGCTCTACTGAACCTGAAATTTTTGCAATATTTGCAAGGAGCACCTTTGGGCCCATGATGAGACATAATACTGTATGGAAGGGCCACTATGGCACATAATACTGTGTGAAGGGGCCACTGTGGGACATTATACTGTATGGAGGGGCCACTATGGAACTTTATACATGTGTAGGATTCGCTATATGTCAATATACTGTGTGGGGCCACTATATGACATTACACTGCAAGGGCCTCTATGGGTGGGACATAATAATGTTTGGAGGGGCACTATGGTACATAATACTGGGTGGGGGTGTGAAAAGGCCCGCTATGGAACATTATACTGTATGCAGGGTCCACTATATGTCATTATACTGTGTGGATGGACCACTATGTGACATTACACTGTGTGCACGGTCCGCTTTATGACATTATACTAAATGGAGAGGCAACTATGTGTCATTCTACTGTGTGCAGGGCATGCTATAGGACATTATACTGTGTGCAGGGTTCGCTTTACGATATTATACTGTAAGGAGGGGCCACTACGTGACATTATACTGTGTGCAGGGCATGCTATGGGACATTATACTGTGTGGAGGGTCTGCTGTATGACATTATTCTGTGTGACGGGGGAACTAAGTGATATTATACTGTGTGCAGTGGCTGCTATGGGAGATTATACTGTGTGTCAGGTCCGCTATGGGATATTATACTGTGAGAAGGGGCCAGTATGGGACATTATAGTGTGAGTAAATGCTTGGATATACTCTGTGGGTGCCAGGAATGGGGCTGTTATGCCGTGGGAGGCCCAAGTCCAAAATTTTCAATGGGGCCCAGTCTTTGCTAGTTACGCCCCTGACTCAGGGGTGAACCTGCCCCTTTCGCCGCCCGAGGCGAATGACAGAAAGCCCCCCCCCCCCAAGTGGCCTCCCAAATCCACCGCTCCGTGCTAAGCCAGTCCAGGACAGCTTGTAAGAAAAAATGCCGCCCTCCCTGGGGCCCTGGTATAGCGCCGCCCGAAGGGGTCGCTTCAGGTCGCCTCATAGGAGGTGCAGCGCTGCCCTGACTCAAAGGAAGCCTCCACCTTACCGCATAGGTGCCATCTGGTTTGAAGAACTAGAAAACTCAGGACACTTATAGGAAAGAGGTCAAGTTCTTTGTTGACAGTCTTTGTATCCCTCACAACAATGGAAGCATCACCACAATTTTTCATCTTACACACTTGACTAGACCAAATCACACCCACTAACCACAACATGTTAGCTGTTTACACTGAAGTATTGTGATGCATATACATCAGCTACCTCAGTATAGAGGACTACCGTGATGTCTGGAGTGTCTATATCTTTGATAGGTAGGTGACATTGCAAGGTGACTTGCAGGGCTCTGTGTCTGGTTGGCAACTTGGCTGGAGAAGGCCCAGCACAGCAGTGCATTGGCAATGGTGGGGGAGGGGGTTGGGGGGGGTTGCGGTGATGTAACTATATTGTCACAGTTTTGATATTAATGGCTTATCTTTAGGATAAGTCATCAATATCAGATCAGTGGAGGTCCAACACCTGGACACCTCAGTAGTCAGCTACTGCAGCCAACTGTCTTTGCACTGGAGTAGGATGTAGACAGCTCCGTACATTGTGTAGCCATGCCACGCTGTTCCACATCAACTTCCATTCAGTTCAATAGGACCCGAGCAGCAGTACATTGACATAGTAGCTACACAGTGCATGTTGTCTACTTCTAAGTGTTTGATCTCCCATTATCTGATTTTGATGAACTATAATTATGATCTGTCTCAGACTGGGGTGCTCTGCAGAATTCATTCTGGGGGTCCACCATACAGCTAAATGTAACCTGCCTCCCATTCAAATTCCAAAAACTTCACAATCAGATTTTCGTGTACCACTCTCATACCTATGACTTGCTCTTGCCTTACACTAGAGTCCCTTCAGCTCTGTGAGCAAGATGGTTGATGATGAGGGGCCCGCCGTGACCTGGCTCTGTGCTTAGATGTCATCTCAGTCACTCATTGCATCTATGTATATTAAACTGGTCAGATTGTTAAATAATCTACCCTATCCATTGTATGGCCGCATAGGTGATATGAGCTCCTATATGCTGCCTATCTGTATATAGTGCAGGGTTATAGGAGCTCACTAGCAGCCTGGTTCAGGGGTCTACCGGGGAATTGACCTGCTTCTCTGTTGTCAAGTTGTCTGCTTGTACTTACATAAATGCTGTCTCAAGTATAGGGCAAAGATCCAATTAATTTAATAACATTGTAAGGTGTCTTTAAGTTTGTGTATGACATTTTATTAGCGCAGCGCTGTCATTAGATTGCTTACTGTACTTTTGCATATCATTAATTAAAAACAAAGTGTTTTTGCAGAAAGAATGCTATGGTTCATTTCATCTGAGATGCAGTGCCTTTTTCCACTCTTCAAATCCTCAGACAGGATCCAAGACATAGTGAATCAGTACACAGATACACTAATTGGTGTCACGGGAATACAATGGTATAGAAACACACAGAAAACAGAACAAAACACACTCATTTCATTCAGTGTGTTCCTTCTGTGGGTAATTAACCTTCATCATACATAAAACAGTCCTTACCCATTACTGATTAAGGTTAACAGTATTTGAAGTGTACCTGCCATTAAAGGGAGTCTGTCAGCAGTAAACTGGTGAAAGCTTAATTACAGTACCTTGTAGGTACAGTAGCTCTACAGTTTCCAAATATACCTCTGTTATTCAGCTTTGGAGCCTCATCATTTGGAAATGCAGGCAAAAGTGCTTTACGAAAAGTGCTGAGACAAAAGCCCAGACAAGCTAACCCATGCCCATGCAGCCCTCATTGGCATAGGAATAAAACAGAAATTCCCATGGGTCTGCAAAGCTGAACAACAAAGGAATATTTGGAAACTGTAACGTATTTACCGCTAAAAGACTCTATTCAAAATAAAAACTTTATTTTACAGAAAATATCAAGTTCAGTGATAGTTGTTCAATTCATATACTCTGAGGTATAGTGCACTATTTCCTCACAGCAGATCACTACTTTGTATCCCTTCCTTTGTATTCGATTATAAGAGTTATAATTATTATTGTAGGTTTTTTGCTCCTTTTTAGTTTTCTGAACTTTACTAAAATGGCTCACGATGAGAAATAAATCTTGCGCAAATTCCTTTCAAGATGAAATTATGATTCAAGTGCTGTCAGATATTTTAGGTTGTTTACTTTGCCCATGTAGGGGAGTGCAGTTACACCTTTTTCAAAAAGGGGAATATTCTAAATGCATTGTAGAATGTTATTTCAGATAAGTCATTGGAGAGTTTCCCATCACAAAAACAATAATCGCTCATCTCTAATAATAAAGAAATCGGGAATATATAACGAACTGCGGCACAGAGAAGACTTCTAAAGGTATGGGAAGAATAGTATTTCTTAAAGCTATTCCAACGTGTGTTTAGCTAAAAATGGGATTTTAATGATAGAATCACTTTAATTCACCTCTTCCCCTGTTTTTCATAAACCATGCCCCTCCACTAATCCCTTCACTGGCTACCCATCGCCCAGTGAATAGAGCTTAAAATGTTAATGTTGTCATAGAAAATTATCCACAACCTGTCCCCTCCATACAACGATGACATAATCTCCCAATACTTACTCACACATAGCCTCTGATCCTCTCAAGACCTGCTACTTCACTATACTCATATCTGCTCTTCACACAACCACCTGCAAGACTTCTCTCATGCCTCCCCCATACTCTGGAACTTACTACCAAAACAAATAAAACTGTCCCCTACAATCACAAGTGTCAAGAAGTCCTCGAAGACTCGCTACTATTTGGTCCGTGGACACTTCTTGTCTCAGATATACATCACTGAGGCAGGATGGGGCCTGCAACTAGTATTAGTAGTAGGTTCGCCTGACTACTCACACATGAACAAAACTGCACTGCTTTCTTTCCCCTGCCAGCTTTCTTACAGTACCTGAGCCCTCCTATATCTGCTATGGTGCATTGCTACCTCCTGCTACTATGAGAGGGTCCTTGCTGCTTGGACGCAGCCAGAAATTGCCTACATTTTTCGCCATGCCATTGGTTGTAACAGTCTGCCAAACAGGACTAGTATAGTAAGGTATAAAGAGCAATCACAAGTGACAGGAGAGAATTATAAGAGTTACATTTAACCAAAGTCACTTTAGGACAAGATGCTAGGGCTTACCTTTACATCTTTATTACAAGGGTTTAAGCTACCTAAAACAAACAGCAAACAGCAATTGCTTGTGCTGGGTGTCCTAGCAATAAACAGAATAGAAGAGAAAAACAGCTGTGGACATAAATCGGGTATTTGTCTAAGCTAAAAACGGTAAACAATTGTAATCTCAGCAGAGCAAGGATTCCCCCGTCACACTGTTTGCATTCATGTCTATTGTGCTCATTGCTGTAATTGCTTTGTTGACTAATTTTAATATTGTAACTGACTGTACACAATGAATAACTCATGTACCATAAGCTTTGTCAAGCAGAAAGATACTGTTTGTAAAAAAAAACAAAAAAACATGTTACCATCATATGAACTAGTCCTACGGCGTTTTTAAAAGCATTCTTGCAGCAAATTTCCAAAGTGAAATATGATAATAATGGCATGAGTCATTTCAACAATTTACTCAACATTATTCTTAATAACTAACATAAATGATATTTTACAGACATACTATAAAGTGGTGATTCAGGATCCTCCAAAGTATTTCAGTGCAGTTTATAAAGTTCACAGTAGGTGCGAAACTTGAGAGGGTGCAAATGATGAAGTCTGGGCCCAGCAGCCTCAAGGGGCCCATAAGGACACCAGTAGTATAAATGATATATTATAGTTGGAAGGCTTAGTACAGATTTTGCATTGAAGCCCAGGAGCTTCATGTTACACCTTTGGTTCACAGTCATAGTCCAAAGTTATGTGTAGCCACAAGGAGACACTGCGGGATCAAGGCCAGCATCTCCACATGGGTATAGATAACCAAGTCTATGACTCTCATGTCCTCGGGCACATGCTGTTTTATATACCACTAGAAAGCCAACATTGCGCTGAATTCAGCACACTGTCGTCTTTCCCGTCATGTGCCCAGGGCAAGAGATATTGGTGCAGTTACCGATACCTCTTCACTGTCAGATGGGCATTTCTTACAGTCTAGCCAGGCTGTGAGGAACACCCCCCCCCCCCCCTGAAAGTACTCATCCATAGCTCCGTACTGTCAGAGGGGGCGTTCCTTACCGAATGGCCATGATGTTTCCTCACAGCTGACGCTGAGTTCATACCAGTGCCCGATTTCCGTTTTCAGGTTTCCATCTTCTGCGGACAGAAAACAGAAACCTGGCAGACCAGGTCTGGTCGTGAGCGCCGGTGAGCGTTTTGTGCTCTCTGCAGCGAAACCATTTTTTTTAACCGAACACAAAGTCCTTCGTGTCTGACTTTGTGTCCGGTTAAAAAAAAAAAAAACGGTTTCACTGCGGAGAGCACAAAACGCTCACCGGCGCTCATGGCCGGACACTTTCCAAACCCATTCAAATGAACGGGTTTGAAAAATGACTGCAGGTTTCCGTCTCCTGTCCAGTTTCAGGCTGCAAAACGGAGACCGGGGAGCAGATGTGAACGAGCTCTTAGCGTCATCACTGAGTGGTAAGGAACCCCCCCTTCTGACTGTACAGAGCTTTGGACTTAGTGAAATTCCAATATTTAGAATTGAGGAAAAAAAATTCCTTTCATGGGTAGGGTTGAGCCGATCTTGAAATTTCAGGATCATTTTTAAAATCCGATTTCCGATCATTTTCCATCTGATCCCGATCCCAATCCCGATCCTAATGCAAATCAATGGGATTTTTTTTAATTATTGAAGATTGGATTTTAAAAACGATCCTATTCACTACACAGCATGGAGTCAAAAAATTGTTTACATTTTTGGACTCCACAATGTGTAGTGATTAAAAATAAAAAAAAAACCCTGCTACTTAGCCCCACTGGTGTCTGCTTACCTGCACAGATCCGCTGCCGCTGCCACTCCCGTTCTTCTCAGTCTGGTCCTCTCTCATTGACATGCCTTCAGAGTGCCATCCCCACCACCACCTCCCTAGGCTAGTGTTAGAGATGATGGGAGTAGGCGGGGCTTGTTGTGGCTTAGGAGAATGTACTCGCCCACACTCTCCTAAGCCACAAGACCCGCCTTCTTCCAGCATCTCTAACACTAGTCTAGGGAGGCGGGGGGCGCAGGGTGCTCTGAAGGCATGTGAAGGAGAAAGAAGAGGAGTGAGAAGAATGGGGAGTGGCAGCGGCAGCACTTCTGTGCAGGTAAGTTGAGCGATCGGGAGCGCAATTCCATTCCCGATCTTTTTTAGGATCGCCAATCGGGATCTGATCTTTTCCGATCCCGATCGCTCAACCCTACTCATGGGGCAATTGGCATCTGTCTCGTGGGAGTTTTGCCTTTCTCTAGATCAACTTGGCAGGTTTATGGATTGAACTTGATGCACTTGTTTCTTTATCCAATCTTATCTACTATGTTACTACATATTGTTTTTTACTGGCTGCAATAATATTCAGCACTTTTATTGTATGTTATTATAGACAGACAGCAGTGGAGTAACTAAAGTCTTGTGGGCCCCGGGGCAATCATTTGTCAGGGACTCCCTACCTCATCCCTACCTTAGTGTGGTTAGGGTAATTTGTGTGTCTCCTTGGTTTATGGGCTAGATGGAAGCTGTAATCTCAATACTGATGCCAGTGCTTATTATGGTGTCCCCTAGGGCCCATGAGCTCTGGTATGACTGCACCCTCTGCACCCCCTCAAGTTACACCCCTGACAGTCAGTATAGGGCCAGTCTCAAATGGGCATATTCAGTCCATGAACTAGAGACTGCAAGTGTATAGAATGATACTGTAAGTCCCTGCATTACTGCGGGTTTACTGTTCCATTATAGAATAATGCTTTGTGTAGAAGATAATAGTTCTGTGGTAAAGTGGTGACTCACAGCTTCATATATGTCTATGATGATGTAAGATCATGTCCCAAGACAGTGTTCTGGGAAATACAGTCAATGTACAGATGTGCCAGTCATTATAGGCATTTTTATCACATTATCAAAGCTTTATTTTGAGTTAGAGAACATTTAGGTTGTGTCAAGTATATCCCTATGCTGACCTACCCAAGGAAATGGAAACCTGATGATCATTACTTAAGTGTTTGTAGAGACATTGACAAGAGAAAGCACACTCACATCCTCAGGGTTCCTTGTTATCAACATTTTACTTGAGTAAATGTTTTGTGTTAGAACAAAGTTAACAGAAGTTGCTCAGCTGCATCAAAAATGTCAGCAATGATATCGATATAAGTTCAACTTGGCAGGAAATCCTATGAATGCTCAGCAACGATCATGACAAAAGTCCCAAGGTACTCAAGGAGATCGCCCAGTTCTAAGTTCTAGGGATCTGAGCTCAGCTCCTACAGGTCATACTTCTCAGACACATGCTAACGGTAGGTTCATATCTGCGCTTAGGTTTCCATTCATCGGGTCTGCTTGGGGATCAGAAAAAAGGAAAGCGGTTATCTGGAGCGTGACTAGCTGGCGCTGTGAGCAGACACATTCTTCACAACTCTGTATCTACCTAACCTGTATCGGTAGCCATCCATCTATCCACCTAGCCTAATCCAAGATATTTTACCCAGGGGCTCCCCCCCAAGTCCCAGTCCTGTGATTCCTCGGGCTTTGTGGCTTGCCCGTCCCATGGGTATCCAGCATGGCCTGCTCCACCGGCTGCACACGCTGCTATCTTTACCAGGCCGCAGGAGCCTCCTCAGCTTACATTGCTCCTCTTACTCCTTCAGGACCCGCATGGCTGCAGAGGGATCCATGTTCCCTCTCTGGGAAGTCTAGACCGTTGCGGGCTCTCCATCGAACACTACAGCGCGTTTTGAACACCATTCCTGGGCCTAACTCTTGTTAGTAGCTCCCTCCTTGCGGTGCCTCACTGTGTATCTGGCTGCAGCTCCACAGTTTTGTCATCTACTGCTTCCTCTCCCCTGGACTACAAGATTACTGGCATTGACTGTGAGTAAAAAAGGTGTAAAATTTATTAGAATTAGAGTGGACTATTACTGTATTTCGGCCTGCAGTAATTGGACTGTGCCTGTGATCCTTTTCTACATCCCAGCTGCACTCACACCCTATTGCAATTTCGGAAGGACGGCTGTGAGGCCTCATGACCTATGGTTAGTCTTGTCGGCGCAAGGTGACTTGGAGAAACTTTGGCGGATGTTTGAAATGCAACCTCTTGACATCCCTTCCTAGCTCCTTTCAGCTACTTTACTAACTCCCCCACCACGACAAGACCAAGAGTCAAGAGTCAGCGGCTACGAGCTCTAGCCCCAAACCACCTAGACCACAGAAGACAAAGAGACCTCTTTTTTTTTTTTTCTAAATGTAGATTGTGAGCCCCACATAGAGCTCACAATGTACATTTTTCCCTATCAGTATGTCTTTGGAATATGGGATGGAAATCCATGCAGACACGGGGAGAACATACAAACTCCTTGCAGATGGTTTTATGCCCTTGGCGGGATTTGAACACCAGGACTCCAGCACTGCAAGGCTGCAGTGCTAACCACTGAGCCACCGTGTGGCCCCTGACAAAGAGACCTCATTTGTGATGCTTCTCTATGAAGCGGGGACTTTATGTCCACCCTAGTGAGTTTTCATTGCATTCTTCTGTTTAGCTTTGTATTCTTCCTTGGTAATACAAGTTACCTTCTTCCCTCTGTGCACCCTCAGCCATGCTGTGCCCTCTTCCTCTTCCCCTTCTTTGGTGGCAGCTCCTCCTTTCTCTTCCTTCTTTATCTGCTGGACTTGGCTGCTGATTTCACAGATGAATCTTGGATGGGTTGACAAATAGCCTTAAGGGTCTTTATTGACTTAGCTCTCTTAGCTTTGGATGCTGCCCATCAGATTGCTTGATCAGTTATTTGTTTATTTGTTATTTAGATGTTTACTTCCTAGTCTGTACCTGGTGGGCCACCACTGGGTATCACATATGTTCTTGCCTTCTATTTTACTGTTTTGAGTTTACCTCAACTGGACGCTCCCACCATGTTAACCACTTATATTTCTAAGATCCCTTTTTTACTGCTTTTACCCTCCTCTATTAGAGTGAGGTGAAACGGACGGACCGTACAGTCTATGGTCAAACAGTTTATTGTTATTTAGTGTTTGCTCATTGCTCTCTATATAGTGCAATGTTTGCAGAGTATCCATAACTACTTGTCTTTAGAATCTTTTACTGTATAGCATAGACTACTACCCCACCTACCCCCCTCTCCCTTCCCTGACAACCACAGTTTATTCTAGGTCCTCCTCTGAGACGCATGCTCGGCTTAACATGTCCCAAATCACAGTCACCACCCTTAATATTAAAGGTTTTAACTCTACAGACAAGCACCACCATGTTTTATTACTGCTTAAAAAGATTAAAGCTGACATGTTGCTTTTCTTTCTTTTACAAGAGACCCATTTTAAGAATGCCAGAGTTCCTAAATTGCCCACCCACTGTTTCTCACAATGGTACCATAGCTGCAGTATGAACTCCTCTTGTAGAGGATTTTCTATTGCTCTCCACTGTACTCTTCCTTTTATACTTAAAGCGGAATTAAGGACAGTGAGGGTCATACCTTATTTTTGAAAGCTGAACTGGCTTCATCCATGTTCATGTTGGCTAATTTGTATGCCCCTAACACAGGTCAGGTCCCCTGGTTATTAGAGCAGATCGACAAATTAAGACTCTTCGTGGAAGGCCTTATCCTGATTAGAGGCAACTTTAACTTAGTACTGAACCCCTTGTTAGATTCCTCTATGCAAAAGTTTGCCCTTTCTCAGGCAGCTCTGAGGAAACTCCACGTGAAGTTACAGGATCTAAACGTACTAGTTGGAGGCTCCTTCACCCGAATGGGAGAGACTTCTGCTTCTACTCCACCCCCCACAATACATACCAGAAACTAGATTACCTACTTGTCTCTGCGGCTTTGCTGCCACTTGTCCGAGAGGTTTCTATCAGTACTATAACTGCCTCGGACCATGCACCCTGCTCCTTCCTCCTCACCCTGCCC
Source organism: Leptodactylus fuscus (assembly GCF_031893055.1). Lineage (NCBI taxonomy): Eukaryota > Metazoa > Chordata > Amphibia > Anura > Leptodactylidae > Leptodactylus > Leptodactylus fuscus. Next base: position 143,208,388 of record NC_134268.1, read on the forward strand.
CAACTAACTCCTAGGAAATGGCATTGGTGTTTGAATGAGACATTATTCAACTGGGCAGAGGGTGCGGAGGCTGTTCAGAAGCTCTCTTCTTTGACACGAATACTGCCTCCTCTGGTGATTTGGGAGACCTATAAATCCTATGTGAGAGGGATTCTCATCTTGCTAGGTTCTAAGTTCAAAAAGAAAACCCAGAAGAAAATCAATGGCCTATTGGCCCAGATCTCCTCATTGGAGAGATCGCATAAACTTTCTGGTGTTGAGGTGAAGCTGGTCGAACTGACGATCTTAAGAGAAAACCTGAAATGTTTGCTTAACATTAAATCCGCTAGATCACGTTTACTCTATCAACTTAATATATACGCCCATGGCAATAATGGTGGACAGTTAATGTCTACTCTCATCAAGAAAACTAAAAGTAGATTGCATATTCATCAGGTCATTAACAAATGCCTAGTCCCTGTTAACAAAACCCCGAACGTTGCTCGGGCTTTTAGTGATTTTTATTCTGACTTATACAAATTAGATTATTTTTTGATTATCCTTGGTCTCGCCTTGGGCAAGAGTCCAGGCCCTGATGACTTATCACTCCCCTATTATAACAAGTTCCTGCAGACTCTGAACTCGCTACTGTTGGGTGAAGCCTGGCCAAAACATTCTCTGGAAGCACATATTGCTCTCATTCTGAAAGAAAGGAAAGACCCTCAACAATGTAGGAGCTGCAGGCCTATTTCCCTACTAAATTTAGATATTAAGATTATGACCAAACTTCCGGCCATTAGGCTTCAGGAAGTTTTACCCCATTTGGTCCATCATGAACAATCTGGTTTTGTGCCAAAGAGAGAAGGTATAGATAATTCATACAGAGTCATTCAAGCCATCTACTTTGCCATTTCGCATAAGACCCCTTTAGTGCTTCTCGGCATAGATTCTGAGAAAGCGTTTGACAGAGTCTGCTGGAACTTTATGCAGAAGGCCCTGACCAGATTTGGTATTCCTCACTCCTTTATCAGGGCAATACTTACGTTGTATTCTCAACCATATGCCAGGTTTAAGGTTAATGGAACACTTTCCTCCTCATTTAACATAACCAGTGGCACGTGACAGGGGTGCCCCTTGTCTCCGTCCCTTTTTATATTGGTATTGGAGATGCTACTATGGAGTGTTAGGCAGGAAACAGACATCACTGGCCTCCAGGCTGGGGACACCTGTCTTCAATCCACGGTCTTTATTTGTTGTTCATCGTCACAAATCACAGTCACCACCACCAGAGGTTTCTCTCTCATGAGTATGGGGGGATGGGTCTCCTGGACGCTAAAGCTTACTATATAGCAAGCCAATTAACTCGTTGGCTTGAACTGGTCCAGCCTGCTAGGAATGTTTCCGTTTCCCAATTTCTAGAGGCCACGCATGGACCCCAATTCCTAAATGATCTGTGGCGGAATAAACCTTCTGTCAAGGCTGCTGAGAGATCCAGCCCTATGCTAGCGGATCTCTCACAAGCCTGGGCAAGAGCCCAGATGACTCTTGCGCCATTCCCTTCACGAGTGTTACCAATTTCCTTGATCACTGATACATTGTCGATTAACGGTTCGCACAACCTATGTTCTACATTGAGGGATAAACCTATCTCATCCATTCCTGTCTCTGGCCATGTGCTGTCGGATGACCATTTATTAGCCTTAACTGACCTGCCAATCTTGAACACGCTGCACCAAAGTCATCTGTCTCACATCTACTTCATTTTTCTGTGTTAATTTTGAGTTCAGGCAGGAATCTAGAGACTTTGAAAAGTTGATCCTAGCTCACCTGCCTAAACTTCGGAAGATGCCCCATGTTCTTCATAAATATGTTATGAATAGGGAGCTTACAAGGCTGACCTTTGTACATTCATGGGAATGAGAGTTTGGACTATCCCTAACAGATGATCAACTCAAACATGTTCTGTCAACATCACACAGATTTTCTTCATGTGTGAGGTTGCAGGAAAATCACTATAAGCTTTTAACACGCTGGTACAAGACACTAGAATGGTTGTATGCATGCCATCTAGTGTTGGCATTGTAATCAGGAAGTGGGCTCCCTTTCCCATATATGGTGGTCCTGCTCATCCCTAAACCCATACTGGCAATCCATAGAGTCCTCCCTGCAGGTCATACTTCAATCTAACTTGCCAATATCTTTCCCCCAGTTGGCATTGGCTTTTCCCAACACCCCCCTAGAGCCTTCTAAACGTGACCTGGCAACACACCTCCTTGCAGCTGTGAAGATCCCTCAAAAGTGGCTGCAGACCATAGTACCACCCATTCTGAATGGGTTTCCAGGTTCAATCAAATTTGCAGATTTGACGAAGCCCATTGGAGTGGGCGAAATGCGCGTCAGGCATTGTTTGATGGTGTGGTAAGCTATTGCTGGCGGTCATTATGTAATATTGGCTGGGATTTGGCATTATGTACATACTCATACTCATAGGACTGTTCTTTTCATTTCTACTATTTTTCATGATATTTATACCTAGATGTTTGTATATTTATTATGTGTCCATGAGTGTTTGGTACATGTATTTATTTAGTCTCACCAGCATAGTCAGCTTTACTTGCTGCACTATACACACCATCTTGGTATCCCTGGTACTTAGACTTATGTAGTCCTCCAAGTCTTATATGTACAGTCCTATGAAAAAGTTTGGGCACCCCTCTTAATCTTAATCATTTTTAGTTCTAAATATTTTGGTGTTTGCAGCAGCCATTTCAGTTTGATATATCTAATAACTGATGGACACAGTAATATTTCAGGATTGAAATGAAGTTTATTGTACTAACAGAAAATGTGCAATATGCATTAAACCAAAATTTGACCAGTTTAAAAGTATGGGCACCTCAACAGAAAAGTGACATTAATATTTAGTAGCTCCTCCTTTTGCAAAGATAACAGCCTCTAGTCGCTTCCTGTAGCTTTTAATCAGTTCCTGGATCCTGGATGAAGGTATTTTGGACCATTCCTCTTTACAAAACAATTCAAGTTCAGTTAAGTTTGATGGTCGCCGAGCATGGACAGCCCGCTTCAAATCATCCCACAGATGTTCAATGATATTCAGGTCTGGGGACTGGGATGGCCATTCCAGAACATTGTAATTGTTCCTCTGCATGAATGCAGAGTCGATTTGGAGCGGTGTTTTGGATCATTGTCTTGCTGAAATATCCATCCCCGGCGTAACTTCAACTTCGTTACTGATTCTTGAACATTATTCTCAAGAATCTGCTGATACTGAGTGGAATCCATGCGACCCTCAACTTTAACAAGATTCCCGGTGCCGGCATTGGCCACACAGCCCCAAAGCATGATGGAAACTCCACCAAATTTTACAGTGGGTAGCAAGTGTTTTTCTTGGAATGCTGTGTTTTTTGGATGCCATGCATAGCACCTTTTTGTATGACCAAACAACTCAATCTTTGTTTCATCAGTCCACAGGACCTTCTTCCAAAATGAAGCTGGCTTGTCCAAATGTGCTTTGCATACCTCAGGCGACTCTGTTTGTGGCGTGCTTGCAGAAACGGCTTCTTTCTCATCACTCTCCCATACAGCTTCTCCTTGTGCCAAGTGCACTGTATTGTTGACCGATGCACAGTGACACCATCTGCAGCAAGATGATGCTGCAGCTCTTTGGAGGTGGTCTGTGGATTGTCCTTGACTGTTCTCACCATTCTTCTTTTCTGCCTTTCTGATATTTTTCTTGGCCTGCCACTTCTGGACTTAACAAGAACTGTCCCTGTGGTCTTCCATTTCCTTACTATGTTCCTCACAGTGGAAACTGACAGGTTAAATCTCTGAGACAACGTTTTGTATCCTTCCCCTGAACAACTATGTTGAACAATCTTTGTTTTCAGATCATTTGAGAGCGGGCTGTCCATGTTCGGCGACCATCAAACTTAACTGAACTTGAATTGTTTTGTAAAGAGGAATGGTCCAAAATCCCTTCATCCAGGATCCAGGAACTGATTAAAAGCTACAGGAAGCGACTAGAGGCTGTTATCTTTGCAAAAGGAGGATCTACTAAATATTAATGTCACTTTTCTGTTGAGGTGCCCATACTTTTGCACCGGTCAAATTTTGGTTTAATGCATATTGCACATTTTCTGTTAGTACAATAAACCTCATTTCTATCCTGAAATATTACTGTGTCCATCAGTTATTAGATATATGAAACTGAAATGGCTGTTGCAAACACCAAAATATTTAGAACTAAAAATGATTAAGATTAATAGGGGTGCCCAAACTTTTTCATAGGACTGTATTTATTGCTTGTGTCTATGTATCCATACTTTCATTCAGGATATCAATAAATGTATATGTTTTATATTATTTGGGTGTGGATGTTTGTTTTGTTATCTTGACTATAGGTAAAGGAAGAACGTTGTAGAAATGCAGCTTTTTTATTGCATTTTTTTGAGCCAGGATTCGATTAAGCAAAAAAGATAAGTATAAGCAGTTCTTACATAATTCCCACTCCTTTTGTACCCATTATTGGCTTTGGCTCAAAAAACACAACAAAATCGGCAGCAAAAAAGCTGCATTTCCGCAAAAAGGAGCCTTAGCCTCATAAGAGAAGAAAAACATTAGCCCAAACTGGATAACATTGCACTATACTGCGCCAATGATGTGTACACCATTGTCTACATTAGTAAATATGGACCAGAGTGTTTTTGAAGGGGTTTTCCCTCTTTAGACATGTATGGCATACCGACAAGATATGTCAATATGTGTCTGATCTAGCTTGGCTTGCTTGGCCGTTTATGTAACTCATATCATTCAATGGAAAGAGTCATGTAGATACATAGCCACCACTATGTTTATAATATTAATGTACAGTATGCATCCGCCATCAACCTAGTGCCAGGAATCAAGATGTTTATATTCTTTGTTTTATTTGCTGTTAAATAATCTTTATTGCTTGTGTCAAAAATAACCAATAAAATCTTTGGCAAGGAGATAGGAATATATGTATGAATAACAACCTTTCTCTCAGTACGTCATCCTAACAATGGAATAAGAAGCTGTGTGAAACATAACATGTTTCACAAAGGAAATAGGAAAAAATGCCATCAGATTGGAATTTTAAATTACTTCTTGTGTATTGTGTTGTATGTTACATGCATTTGGATGAAAAAGGTAAATCCATTGACATTTACAATGATTACTAATATAATGATCTGATTTTAAGTCACACATGTAGACAAACACAAACTAAACTAATAACAATCAAACAGTATTATTCTGTAAAATGAGACCAAACATCTTAAACTGCACCAGGTTTATTAAAGGGTATAATGTGGTTTGATAAATTAACATTTTTTATGTAGATTGTGAGCTCGATATAGGGATCACAATGTACTTTTTTTTTTTCCTATTGGTATGATTTTGTAGAATGGAAGGAAATCCATGCAAACACAGGGAGAACATACAAACTCCTTGCAGATGATGTTGCTGGTGAGATTTGAACCCAGGACTGACTCCAGCGCTGCAAGGCTGCAGTGCTAACCACTGAGCCACCATGTTGCCCCTTAAATTAGCATATCTTTAGACTGTCTAGTCTAACTTTACACCACTTATTAATTAGCGTTTTACAAAAAAAAAAAATTGGCAAAATTTTTGGAGCTTTTTTTTTAGGCATATGGGCCCAGATTTGCTAATACTGCTTATTCACATGACAGAATTTCACAGCTCATAGAAAATAATGGATCAATTCACACAAATTATAGAATATGCTATTTCTCAATCCTCATTGCAATGGGGAAATTATGCAATCCAAATGAATTTGAAGGAAATTTCATCATCATTGTTAGAAAAGCCAGGGCCAGAATTTTTAAAACTGACAATCTTGTGGAGTGGGGTTGCGAGTTGTGGCGTTTAACAGAGATTAGTGTGAAGAAATAAAGGGGATGCTGTGGTAGTAAACAATTTGTCGACAAAATAGTTCAGAGAAGGTTGTCAAGAATCAACAGACAATCCACAGTCAAGTAAATTGCAGGTAAACACAACACTGGTTCCAATGTAACATGTCTGAACGCACAACTCATCATTCCTTAGCATGGATAACCTACAATAGTGGTATGAGTGCCATTGTTGTCTAAGGGAAACATACCAGCAATGCTAGAGTGGGGAAAAGAACGCAAAATTAGATCAATGAGCAGTAGGAAATCATTGTCAGGGAATATGAATTCTGGTTCAGGCTGGTAAAGATTGAGTAATATGCGTCTCTAATAATGTGGCCATTTTATGAATACGAATGTGTGTTTTTTGTGTGAGGAAAAGCATGTCAAGAAGATATAAGAGAAGAACAAAAATTTAAGTATCCAAAGCTGAACATTTTAGCACAGTATTATGAACATATGCGTTGTAGTTTTTATTTAATAATGCCCTCTATGAATCACATTTGTGTCCTGAAATGGGTAGGTCATTACAAATGACTAGGTCACTAGCTAATTCTTGCTTAATATATATAATTAACAGTTATAATTACTATAATTAGCAACCATAATTAGAATTACATAACATAAAAGACATAAAAACATAAAATACTTGAATAAAATAGTTTCTAATATAATCTGCCAGAGTACGCCTGGTATCCATAGTAACATTGATTCAACTATTCACTAGTTTTATTGTCACCTTAAGGTAGATGCCATGCAATAAAATGTTCAAGGTGATTGTAAAGGTATATTCACTTAAAGGCTTACATTTTATTTTTTATTGTGACCAAGGGAGGTGAAAATTTTTTAAAAAAATCACTCTCTCCTGTTCCCAATGTTCCAGTGTCCTCCCAGCTGTCTTCTTGCAGTGGAATTCCTCGCTAGCTGTGACGTTCTGGGTCCCTTCCACTGAAGGGACCCAGGGACATCACAGTCACATACGGTGGAACTTCAGCTGTAAGAAAGCAATGGAACTAGAAGTTTGAAGGGATTCTAAGTTGCTGAAGACAGTGTGAGAGAACAAGGATGCCCAAGAGAGGCATCTGTACCTCAGATTATTATGCTCTGGAGTCTGAGGAGACCCCAATAGTGGAGGGGGACTCTTGGGAGCATATACTACTGTGGGGGGCAACTTTGGAGTATATAATACTGTGTGTGGGCCACTGTGGGGAGCATATAATACTTTTTAATTGACTAGTTTAGCCCAAAAGTAGTGGTTAACTAATGTTCTAAAAAAGCTTCAGAAGTATAGCACTTGGTGCCTTCAGATAGACCAATGAAATATACACAGGATTGGAGCTGACCAAGGTGTAGTTATTGGGGGTGCATAGGTAGCAGTTGCTACAGGGCCTTGGAAGCTGAGGGTGCCTAGAGAACTTTCTACAGTATATTAAGTCACCAATATCATATAGAGTACATCCTAGGTGGTGGCCCTGTTTCAAATTTTTCTATTGTAAGAGTGCAGCATCCCAGAGAGCAGTCTTCAGTGAGAGTCAGTGCAAGCCAGCACTGTGAACTTCAATGGCTTTCCACATAGCCCAAAGGAGGAGGATTCAGCCCAAGGCTCTTCAAGAGACAGACCTGAACTAGGGAGTTCAACTGGCGACACTTTGGACTTTGTGCTATGAGAAACAGTGGCGTCTGTTCACAGGAGGAGTTGGAGTCCCCTCTCTAACTGGATGTGCCTCAGTAGAAACTACTACCACCACCATCAGGTAATGCTGCAGGACTTCCCCCCTGTCCTGGCCAAGTATCTGGGTCTTCTGTTTTTTGTAAACTCTTTTTGTTGAAATGTCAAATGGAGCTGATTGGCCAACATAGCCATCTGGTCAGGTGTGGATTGCCTTCCCTTGGAACGAAATTTGGAGGTGGGAATTCATTTGCATGACATACATGAAAGCTCCCAGGCTTGTCTGCAATGCACTTCTATTACAGGCTTCTCTATGCAGCATGTGCACACAGACTAGAACACATATAAAAGTACTTAAATACAGTGAAATACACATTAGGTTCTCCTGTGTCTACAGACGGCAATGCCCGCTATCAGTGCCCACACAGATCCCAGGCTCTATGCAGACTTTAATAGAAGTGATGGTATTTTACAATGCATCGTAACTGTACAATGCAATGCACTGTATTAGTGATTAGACCCCCTAGAGTTCAGTACCCCTAGAGGGTCTAAAAGTGTTTTTTTTATTTCCAAAGACCACAATCACAATCACAATTCATATCACCCCCTTTTCATAGAACACATGTAAAACTACTTACATGCAGTGAAAAACTTTCACATTATTTATTTCTGTGTCTGAAAATGCACGGACTACAAACTTCTAAAACATTTTCCCATATGGTAAACACCATTGGGGAGCAAGGGAGGGGGGAAAGAGTCAAATGGCCTTTTTTTTGCTGTTTCACTTGTCCTTCCCATCTTTTTTCCAGCTTCCCAGTACATCGTACACAATATTAAATGGTGCAAATACGAAGTACAATTTGTCCCACAAACATATGGCTCTGTAAACACACACACAAAAAAAAATCTGTGGGGTTCGGAAGACAGGGAGTCAAAAATTAAAATTGAAATATTGCACCGACGAGAAGGGGTTAAAGTTATGAGTAAGAAAAGCACAAACTAAATTCCATACATCTGGTGAATATGTACAATCCCAGAAATTATGGTAGATCTCTAAATTCAGCAGATGGCACTTGGCATAGAAGGCGAGATTTTTGACTGCATGAAAGGTGTGATATACGTTCTATGAAAGATCAGTAGATCCATATCCTGATCAGTACTATGATATTGTTAATTAAGCTTAATTGCAGTATCTAATAAATCCTTTGTTGTAAGACGTGATAATTGGGATGACCATTTAGCATTTCCTGTTAACACAGTCCACCAGTCCACACAGTTTCTAATCATGTTCTATATATATATATATATATATATATATATATACAGTCCTATGAAAAAGTTTGGGCACCCCTATTAATCTTAATCATTTTTAGTTCTAAATATTTTGGTATTTGCAACAGCCATTTCAGTTTCATATATCTAATAACTGATGGACACAGTAATATTTCAGGATTGAAATGAGGTTTATTGTACTAACAGAAAATGTGCAATATGCATTAAACCAAAATTTGACCGGTGCAAAAGTATGGGCACCTCAACAGAAAAGTGACATTAATATTTAGTAGATCCTCCTTTTGCAAAGATAACAGCCTCTAGTCGCTTCCTGTAGCTTTTAATCAGTTCCTGGATCCTGGATAAAGGTATTTTGGACAAACAATTCAAGTTCAGTTAAGTTAGATGGTCGCCGAGCATGGACAGCCCGCTTCAAATCATCCCACAGATGTTCAATGATATTCAGGTCTGGGGACTGGGATGGCCATTCCATAACATTGTAATTGTTCCTCTGCATGAATGCCTGAGGATTTGGAGCGGTGTTTTGGATCATTGTCTTGCTGAAATATCCATCCCCGGCGTAACTTCAACTTTGTCACTGATTCTTGAACATTATTCTCAAGAATCTGCTGATACTGAGTGGAATCCATGCGACTCTCAACTTTAACAAGATTCCCGATGCCGGCATTGGCCACACAGCCCCAAAGCATGATGGAACCTCCACCAAATTTTACAGTGGGTAGCATGTGTTTTTCTTGGAATGCTGTTTCTTTTTGGACGCCATGTATAACGCCTTTTTTTTATAACCAAACAACTCAATTTTTGTTTCCAAAATGAAGCTGCCTTGTCCAAATGTGCTTTTTCATACCTCAGGCAACTCTATTTGTGGCGTACGTGCAGAAACGGCTTCTTTCTCATCACTCTCCCATACAGCTTCTATTTGTGCAAAGTGTGCTGTATAGTTGACCGATGCACAGTGACACCATCTGCAGCAAGATGATGCTGAAGCTCTTTGGAGGTGGTCTGTGGATTGTCCTTGACTGTTCTCACCATTCTTCTTCTCTGCCTTTCTGATATTTTTCTTGGCCTGCCACTTCTGGGCTTAACAAGAACTGTCCCTGTGGTCTTCCATTTCCTTACTATGTTCCTCACAGTGGAAACTGACAGGTTAAATCTCTGAGACAACGTTTTGTATCCTTCCCCTGAACAACTATGTTGAACAATCTTTGTTTTCAGATCATTTGAGAGCGTGCTGTCCATGTTCGGCGACCATCTAACTTAACTGAACTTGAATTGTTTTGTAGAAAGAAATGGTCCAAAATACCTTCATCCAGGATCCAGGAACTGATTAAAAGCTACAGGAAGCGACTAGAGGCTGTTATCTTTGCAAAAGGAGGAGCTACTAAATATTAATGTCACTTTTCTGTTGAGGTGCCCATACTTTTGCACTGGTCAAATTTTGGTTTATTGCATATTGCACATTTTCTGTTAGTACAATAAACTTCATTTCAATCCTGAAATATTACTGTGTCCATCAGTTATTAGATATATCAAACTGAAATGGCTGTTGCAAACACCAAAATATTTAGAACTAAAAATGATTAAGATTAATAGGGGTGCCCAAACTTTTTCATAGGACTGTATATATAAGAAGAAATCTTTTCAGAGGAAGTTGCAACTTATATCTGGAGGTTATTTGGGCTATGTGGTGTCAGATAGATAAACTCCACACACTCCACACAATATAATGACCCATAGTGGCCCCTTCACAGAGTACTGCATTCACTTCCTAAGTAAAAAAAAAAAAAAAAAAAAAAGGACTGTATAAACACAGCCTAAGTCTGAGGCTTCGCGTTGCGGAAATGCAGCTTTTTTTGTTACAGCTTGTTCTTTTGCCAACAAAAAGGCAAGACTACCCCAATGAATATTAAAAATCTATCCAAACTTTATTAACAAAAATGTTAAAACAGAAATGCCCAATGGAAAAAAGAAAAGAAGGAAAAAACACATATAATGACACAATTCACAGCAATAGGGGCAATATAAATGCAATGGCTGGTATTTTAAATGTGGAAAGCCTCTACCACAGGGGTAGGGAATGTACGGCTCTCCAGCTGTTGCAAAACTACAACTCCCAGCATGCACACTTGCTCTGCTGTTCTGGGAACTCCCATGGAAGTGAATGGAGCATGTTGGGATTTGTAGTTTCACAGCAGCTGGAGAGCCGAAGGTTCCTTACCCCTGCTCTAACATAATGTTGGCATGAACATGGCTAAACCATAGTCAGTAATCTTGCAAGGTAATGAAGATGCAAATTGACACCCTATAATGACACAATAACAAGAATTTGAAATGCCCTAACTTTACCATGTAATGCATGGGAAGAGCCCCAACGTACGTTTCACCTAAACTGGCTTCTCCAGGGGGTGTGTTAATTTTTTTTGTTACAGATTTTGCTGTGGTTTTTTTTAGCCAAAGCCAGGAGTGAACTAAGCAGAAAGGGCTTTCTATATATTTCACATTACTTTTGTAGCCATTGTTGGCTTTGGCTCAAAAAAACACAGTAAAATCTGCAACAAAAAAGCTGACTGTGTTATATCACTGATGACAACTTCTAATTTGCTGGTCCAGCCTTGGAAAAGGATACAACAGTCAGTGACACACAAGGTAGATAATTACATAGAAAGGAGATAGTGACATAGAACTAACAGAGGAAGAGAAATACAGAATGCCGGAGGTGGAATAGAAGAGAAAGAGAGCAAGACAATGGAGGTAACATGGAGTAGAATATTACATAGAAAATGCTTTTAGTAGGGATCAATTACATCATGTGGGCAAGTAAAAATGAAGTGGCAGAACTATAGAAGATGGTATATGCTGGGACTTGACAGGAAGAAACTTTACTCTTCATACCAGGATGGCCAGTGGCAGTGCAGCCAGTACACCATGGAAAGCCCCAAAAACTTTCAAATAGAGGGAAGACTAACTTCACAGCATTGCAGCACATACAAGTAAACCACATACATTTCATAGTTATGTATAACAGTCCTCAGAGATCCCCTTTAACCATCTACCTTCTTGTTTACTACACAGGCTGAGTGATTCTTAATTCCTAGGTGTAATTGAAACAGAAAGTCCTCAGAGGAAACTTGTAGCGCCACAACCAAAAGTTCTGGTACGTAGTTTTGTTTTGAGGTTCTAGGCGCTAGGCGTACACCGATAGTAAGTGACACTATAGTATTTACTTTTTATGAACCTGTTTTGTAACTCTGCACACTGTGGTTGGAGAAATAAAGCTGCTGAGGTCAGTTCTGAACCTGAACCTGTCTGTGTGGAACTGAAGTTCTTGGATGTGCCAACCAACCATCTTCGGCTGGAGATGGCGATCCTGTGAGCTGTTTAGCCCCGAGATTGTCACAATATATACTATAATCTAATTTCTATGCTATACAAAATAATCTATGGGAAGACAAGTATTGCACCAGTACAACTGTGATGTCACGTTTCCATCACATTCAGGATTTTGATTTACCCCCAGTATACAGCATTACAGTAATTTCAAGAACAGATTTTACTGTAAACTAGTTCTGAACTCTCACAGCCCTATAATACAGTCTGTTGATATCCATCTGCAAGCAAGTTATTCCTCAGCTTCAAATAAGTGTGAAAACTGTAGCAGAAATGAAATTGAAAAAAGTGCACTGAAACATTGAAGAGATCATTCTAGGATGTAAAAATCTGCATGAGTAAATGCAATAGTCATCTCTCTCTATATAATAGTTGATAGATAGATAGATAGATAGATAGATAGATAGATAGATAGATACTGTATTTATATTAGATACAAATTCTAATAAAAATAACTACCATAAATTGTATCATACATAGGCTACTGGTTTAATTTGATGATATTTCACTTGGCTCCTTATAGCAGGCAATACTTACTGAAATCTAACAAGCTCTGCTATGTGCTAAATAATGGGCCATCAAGAGAACAGGGGGGCAAATAACCAAGGAAAAGCTAGGCATGCATGTATATATGAGATAAACTTTGGTCAAGCATGCATTTTTTTTACATTCAGAGGAGTAAACAAATCCAACTTGACCAATTTCTCTTTTGCACCATTAGCTGTTGGAGAGACTCAGAGAGCCCTAAACATGTTGTGATCCCCTGCCAAAATTGTTAAATACAGAAGATAGTTAATCTACATGCATGGTCAGGATAACTCATGAAAACACTTTCTTTCAATCTATATTTTACTTCTTAAGACTAAGGCCTCACATTGCAGAAAAGCTGCTTTTCATGTTGCAGATTTTCCTGTGTTTTTTTAAGCTAATCTCAGGAGTGTCTAAAAAGAAATGGGGGAATATAAAGGAAGCTCTTATACTCCTACCTTCTGCTCCATCCACTCCTGGGTTTAGCAAAATTACAATTTGTTACAACAAAAAAGCTGTTTTTCCGCCATGTGCGGTCTTAGTCAGAAGGTCATATGTACAATTGTTGCTTACTGCTCCATTGGGTCTTAAATTAATTTGCATTTTTTTGGACCTAATTAAATGCAAGGATTAAACTTTAAAAAAAAAATACATACAGTCCATTTATTTATTGATAATAAATTGTTACGTTGCATATAATATTAGTATACACTGCGAATACCTTTGATATAGCATACAGTATATATGAGTAGCTGCCCAGCTATCAGGCAATATGATCAAACAACCCTGGTATTTTTATGGATTGCGGGCCCTAGTCACTTTGCCATAAACAGCCTTCTAGTGTTGCAGTTTATATAAATAAGTATGTTCATCTTATGTCCTTTTAGTGGCAATTATGTTGGATAATTAATAAGGAAACTGCAGTCATTTGTTTTATCAATATATTAAGAAAGAGGATAAACAGAGAATGAAGCAGGGGGCAGATGGATCTATATAGGGGCTAAACTGAGTATCTAAAGTTTAGCTTCAAGTCAATGGGCGCTGATCTGAAATACCTTGTTTTGGCCACTACAACAGAAATGTTAGACTTTCACAATTCTGAATTTGATGACCTATCCCTAAAATAGTTCATGAATATTTTTAGACTAGAAAACTTCTTTAATACCATCATAACCACCCAAAGTTTCACTCATCTGTGTGTGAGAAGTGAAGATTAATTCATCTTGTATGATCCCACAAAAAAGATAGCAATATCAGAACACACAGTGTATCATAGCTCACTATATAAATGTCTGGGAAATGTTCTGCTGGGAAACCCTGGGTCCTCACTTTTATGTAGCTGTAGTCTTGTTCTACCTACCTAAATACTGTTACAGGCCTAGTACACTGATAATGTTGATGTCCGTTTCAATAGGAAAATGCATGCTTCCATGATGAAACAATTGTTCAGAAATGGTTTAAGGAACATGGCAAAGAGTTCTCAATCCAATCAAGCATCTTTGGAATGTGCTGGAGAAACGACTTCAATCCGTGGGTCCCCACCATACAACTTACAGGACATAAAGAATCTGTTGCTAATATGTACCACAGGACACCTATTGAGGCCTTGTGAAGTTCATGTCTCAGAGCATCAGAGTTATAATGCAGGATAACTTTCTTGCAGAGAATTGGGCCCTGAATTGTAGCCCATATTCCCTACATTATAGCCCAACCCTGAACTACAGTGTACAGAGACACCTGTCATTGAAAAGGGTATATAATGGTTTCCTGACTGGGCCCCCCTTTTCTTTGGGCTCCTGAAACAGCTGCACAAGCAGTATGTCCACCCCTGTACAGTACACAAAACTGAATACGCAAAAGTTTTTAACTTTAAAGTCCTGTTTGAGACCTTAGATGTGATGCTCTCGCTGGATATCCTGGCCAACTGGATGGATTCCTTTACTCTTGAAATTGGACATTAAATAATTATATGATCTATACAAATGTAAAAGTATTCCCCACTGCTCATGCAACTCAGAAATTATCTATTAAGATGGCAGAGTGGGATGTCTATGTGACTGAAAATATGTAGCATCAACCAAACAAATGTATTTCCCCAGTTGCTCTGCTCCCTTCAGAATTTTGGACCTTCATTCCCATTTTTTGTATTTGTCTTAGGCCTCAGATTTTCCCCAGTCTTTCCCTTGTCATTGATAAGGAATGTTAGGTTGTTAAATTGGAAGTGTCACAGTTTTATGTTTTTGATAAGACATTTATCCAGTATGGCTCCTTTGGATAAGCAAACTGCAAACAACAGCTGTTATGTGTCCGTTAGGTGGTCAAGCTCTTGGACCGTCTAACAATTGCAGTAGGTCAGAAGAAGCATTGCCTTTGCATGCCACGTTACACTATGTAGAGTCTAACAGACCATGAATATTCTGTTAGGAATATTTCCAGAAAGGTAGTGTTCTACTTTGTTATACAAATATTTTCCCAGTAAGCATTTCCTAAGGAAAGCAGCTCGGTAAACCCATGCTATACTTATCACAGGAAATGCATCAGAACTTAGCTCATGCCATTTCTCCAATGAACTTTTTACTAAAAATATAAAAAAAATAAACTTCAGAGCATAAACTCAGTTGTGAGGTTGGAAGGTGCAGTCACTGTATATGAAAAAAGAACATGTGGCCTGTGCTGTCTGGGAAGATTAAAAAATTCTGAATCATGTAAGTCACGTATACCATGTTAAGAACATGTTCAGTGTTTCCTGAAAGACAAAAGCACTCGTAAAATTCCAAAGTTACATTGCCAGCAACCTCTAAGTGTTTAATGTACTGTATTATTTTTTTTACTATTATAAAAATGTTAAAGTATTTGTCCCCATGTGTTCTATTAACAGGAAGTATTATTATTCCTTAATTATTTTATAGTATTAATTGCATGTTGGCACACTCTACAGCAAAGTTGGGCAATGAATTTTCCCATGAGGCCACATGAGAAATTGAAATGGTTCTAGAGGGCTAGGCCCACCGTGGAAAATTTAACTCCACCCACATCTATCTAGACTCCGCCCATTCTCATCTATTTTTCCATGTGCCTCTACAGTGTAGAGGCAGATGGACTGTTTCATTTGCCAATTTTAATAGAGGATCTGATAAATGCAAGGAATGCCTGATTTATCAGTTCATAAATATGGTGTACACCCGGGCGCCAAAATGGACAAAATAGATTTTGGCTTCTTTAGGGCTAAGTGTTCTGTGTGTCCATATGTAGTTAGAAATGTACAGTGTACGGGGAACTGACCATACGCAGCCCTGCTTTTGCTCGTTTAGGCTGAAGGGAAGAGGAAGGAGGAACAGACTGCATATCAGATCTCTGTACGCCGTAATAATAATAACAACAGTATCGCTGTGCTTGATTGGCCAGCAAACTCACCTGACCCCATAGAGAATCTATGGGGTATTGTCAAGAGGAAGATGAGAGACCCCCAGACCCAAGAATGCAGACGAGCTGAAGGCTGCTATCATACAACCTGGGCTTCCATAACACCTCTGCAGTGTCACAGACTGATCGCCTCCATGCCACATTGCTGCATTAATGCCATCATTCATGCAAAAGGCGCCCCCACCAAGTATTGAGGGCATTTACTGGACAGACTTTTCATTTGCCAAACATTTTTATAATAAATATTTTAAGAATTTTTGAGCCATTAAGAACACTTTTCTCATTTGTGTTATTTCTTCAAAAAAGTTTCCCTATTTTCCTCCTCTAAAACCTACGTGCGTCTTATGTTCCGGTGCGTCTTATAGTCCGAAAAATATGGTATATAATTGATTATATAATATGCCATTAAAAAAAACTAAAAAAAAAGGCCACACTTACCCCATACCAAATAAAACATGGCTCTGTAGTATGCAGAGAGGTCCTTGTAATATATGATAGAAACAGCTCAAGTGCACAATGCTAGATAGATAGATAGATAGATAGATAGATAGATAGATAGATAGATAGATAGATAGATAGGTAGACAGTGTACTGTACTATGCATCATCAAATTACAGTTGGTGGAGATTTTATATTTGAGTTTTAGCAAAAATATTAACTCAAAAATTATTTATTGTATACATTTAAATCCATCAAACTTGTCTTTCATCTCTTTCTTTGATCCATGTCTTTATTGTGAAATATATCATGTCTATGTGATGCCATTTTCTAAATTATACCTTATCACACATTTATCCTATTTTATTTTTTAAAGCTTGTATTTAGAAGCTTCTACTTTTGATATTCAGTGTTATACAAGGGAATTGGTACAGAGAATGCACTGAAACAGATCAAAGAGAATGTTGGATACATGTCTATGTTAATGGCGAATGCTAGCCATCAAGTAATTATTGCTGTCATTTTTCCTTGAAATGTTAATGGAAGCGCTCTAGAATGGACTCAGTTTGATTGGATCTCATCTGTAAACCTTCTACAATTGAAGATTTACATGTGGTGTAATTCAGTCTAAGCCATATTTCTTTTCATTTCTGCTGTCTCTCCTGGTCATGTGTTGATCACACAGGAGCACTCAATACAATGAAGCACACATAACAAGGGAGTGACATAATTACTGACATCAAAGACCTAGAAAACTGAGAGATTGGCCAACACATTGGGCCGACACAGTTAATTAAGTAGAGTATTTCTCTTAAAGCTGTCAAAGCAAAAAACGTTAAAAATCGGGAAGTTTTTATGCAGCACACCTGTGGGAATCTCTGCATGACTCCTACAGCTTTCAACTCTTGCACTCCAAAGGTTAAAAGCTGTGGGTTAAAACCAGGGCCACTTAACCATAGGGCCAATGGTACACTTGCATTGGGCCCTATGGTAGCAGGGGGGGCCCATTGGGACAGCCTGCATACAATGTCCTGTGAGCTGCCCCAGTTGATAGAATAATGAAGCAGGGAGCCGTGCACTCCCGGCTTCATCATTCATTCTTTCCTCCCCTGGAGCTGTAGGCGTGATGGAATGATGTCACTCAGGACCGAGACCTTGGGGACACTTCAGGGAGACTTTAACCTTTTCCTGAGTGGCATATGTAATATGTCCTTGCTACTAATGCCAATTTCTCAGGATTGGTTAGGGCTATGAAGATTTTCTTGGATTCATTCTAAAGATGAGAATCCCATCTGTAAAATGATACCAAAATAGTCTGTATGTGACCCCGGGGGGGGGGGGGGAACGAGAGCATGGATGTCTGTCCATGTTATCCCCTCTCCTATCAATCAGAGCGCATACTATACTTTTGTTCTCTGTTTGCTATATACATACACTCACCAGCCACTTTATTAGGTACACCTGTCCAACTGCTCGTTAACACTTAATTTCTAATCAGCCAATCACATGGCGGCAACTCAGTGCATTTAGGCATGTAGACATGGTCAAGACAATCTCCTGCAGTTCAAACCGAGCATCAGTATGGGGAAGAAAGGTGATTTGAGTGCCTTTGAACGTGGCATGGTTGTTGGTGCCAGAAGGGCTGGTCTGAGTATTTCAGAAACTGCTGATCTACTGGGATTTTCACGCACAACCATCTCTAGGGTTTACAGAGAATGGTCCGAAAAAGAAAAAACATCCAGTGAGCGGCAGTTCTGTGGGCGGAAATGCGTTGTTGATGCCAGAGGTCAGAGGAGAATGGCCAGACTGGTTCGAGCTGATAGAAAGGCAACAGTGACTCAAATAGCCACCCGTTACAACCAAGGTAGCCAGAAGAGCATCTCTGAACGCACAGTACGTCGAACTTTGAGGCAGATGGGCTACAGCAGCAGAAGACCACACCGGGAGCCACTCCTTTCAGCTAAGAACAGGAAACTGAGACTACAATTTGCACAAGCTCATCGAAATTGGACAATTGAAGATTGGAAAAACGTTGCCTGGTCTGATGAGTCTCGACTTCTGCTGCGACATTCGGATGGTAGGGTCAGAATTTGGCGTCAACAACATGAAAGCATGGATCCATCCTGCCTTGTATCAACGGTTCAGGCTGGTGGTGGTGGTGTCATGGTGTGGGGAATATTTTCTTGGCACTCTTTGGGCCCCTTGGTACCAATTGAGCATCGTTGCAACGCCAAAGCCTACCTGAGTATTGTTGCTGACCATGTCCATCCCTTTATGACCACAATGTACCCAACATCTGATGGCTACTTTCAGCAGGATAATGCGCCATGTCATAAAGCTGGAATCATCTCAGACTGGTTTCTTGAACATGACAATGAGTTCACTGTACTCCAATGGCCTCCACAGTCACCAGATCTCAATCCAATAGAGCATCTTTGGGATGTGGTGGAACGGGAGATTCGCATCATGGATGTGCAGCCGACAAATCTGCGGCAACTGTGTGATGCCATCATGTCAATATGGACCAAAATCTCTGAGGAATGCTTCCAGCACCTTGTTGAATCTATGCCACGAAGAATTGAGGCAGTTCTGAAGGCAAAAGGGGGTCCAACCCGTTACTAGCATGGTGTACCTAATAAAGTGGCCGGTGAGTGTATATTTATATATATATATATATATATAGAGAGAGAGAGAGAGAGAGAGAGAGAGAGAGAGAGAGAGAGAGAGAGAGAATATATATAGAGGGATAATGTAATATCCCTCTGAGCCTAATCACAGGGATATTCTTATGTAATACTCCTCTGAACATAACCAAGAAGTTTTTTGGTGCTGCAACCCAGATGTTTACCATTGTCAAGGTTGCAACGCCAAAAGAGTCACACCAAACACTTACACAAAGTCATCAATACAGTTTACATTTTTTAACTGTCCCTGTCCTGTCCATACCTTATCCTTATAGAATAAAATACGCTGACCGCCTCTCTAGTGATATCCATTATACGCTAAAAATAATAGCAATAACGATTATTACTAGAGATGAATGTAATAAACATTTGTGACAGGCAGAAAAGTTCCATCAGTCAGATGTCACCCATTGAATGTCATCATAAAAAATCCCAGTTTTTGGTAGGTTTCAGATGGTCATAATAGCTGGTGATGATCAAAAGGGAGGGGGCCTACTCATGAAACCTTTCTACTGAGGTTAACAATCTATTTCCCTGTCCGCATGATTCGTGCGGGCAGCGCGCGGCAAGCACATGGACCCCATTATAGTATAAGGAGTTTGTGTGCTTTTACTACACAGCGCATGAAATTGCATTTGGTATTCCTTTCGGGAGGGTCCCCATGAGGACAGAATACCAACGCATATGTGAACAAAGGGTAACACACTAGAGAGAGCCCTGGGGTAAAAGTCTACCATCTACCGTCTACCATACACAGAGTCCCATTACTATTCTGGTCTAGGGCCTGAAAAAGGTTTTGACGCCAAAGCTGGGAGACCAGCCTCCATCTAACACCTACCCCATTGCACCAGCTACACACTGTTTCTCCACTGATTGACAAGACATGATTTTCAGCTCCATGCACTGCTAAAAAGTATATGCATCTTAATTAATAAATAAGACAAAAATCACTCCAGCACACATTTCATCATATATATGATGCATATCTTGATGAATTTCCTTCAGACCTTTTGTCACAAGTTTATTGTTTCTTTTTACCATAAAAATGCATGTGTGTTTACAAGTATTTTTGTGGATTTTGTGGTGAGGCGCATATATTTGAAATCAGTCCATAAAATGCCAGGTAATACACAAAGAGGCTAGTAAAAAAACATTTGTGTGGGGAAAACCACAACATAAATACAGACAAGCCCACATAAAAAATAATAAAACAAGACAAGTTTATTAATATTCAATAAAAAACTAAGAAGGTGAAACTGGCATAGGAATCATCAGAAAATACAGTATAAGAATATCTGCATGTCCAGTATGTGAGATAGCAACAGATAGAAGTATATTTACATATTTACATATACTTACATACTTCTATCTGTTGCTGTCTCATATATGTCAGCAGGTGTGTGCCATACAAGGACAATATGTTAATTGACTCAACTATAGAACACCAACAATATTGGTGCCATTGCTGCTGCCCAGTTGTAGTTGGAGAGGAACCATCCACCAGGATATTTGCTGTAGGAAACAGTGGAGCAACTCCTCCGTGGTGTGGTTCCTCTGCTTCAGTTGAGTGCATGCCATCAGTGGAAATGCAGTGGAACTAAGTGGTACAGCAGTGACTGCAACACCAGCAGCTTAGCCAGGGGCCAGTTAAATTGCAGAACCGCCAAATGACAACACACATTACCTTATGGATGACGGATGTTGGTTTGGATTAGGTTAAACAGTTGGTGATGATAATTATGATGATAACAATGACCATATGCTAGGTGTAGATGTGGACTGCCTACAAGGAAGATCACTGGGAAAAAGAGTAGGATGGTTTTGCTCACTTTCCACTGTCTTTGAAAAATAAGCTGGTGATGCCTTTTCATTTCATGTGAGTACGTAGAGATGTAGTTCTTACATTTATTTTTGTGCGTCCACAACTGAGTTTCTGCTTGCAGATTTTGAACATTATCATGAATATTTTTATTTGACAATATACAAAAAATCAGCCAAATCATGTTTGCCACTAACACCACCATCGCCACCCCCACTCTGCAAACTTCCTCTCAATTAGCCATGGCTAGGCTTTTTGGATTTTGGGGGCTGATCACTGGCTGGAATTGTTGCTATCACCACTGGTACCACCTTCTTCATCTGATGTCACCCTGACCCAGATGCCAGGTATTATCCTCAAAAGAATGGAAAATTGAGTAATTTCTTTGGACCATGCAGTGATGAAAAACACATTCATCCCCTACGTACACCATCACTGAAATACCTTTGTGTTCCTGTACACAGCATCTTATATACTGTATGTGACATCAGCAATGGAAGGTGTCCACCTGCCACAAACTATTGGCTGAGAGGCAGTCTGGTGACGTCAGGTGACCCCCAAATTTTACAGTGACTCACAGACACGTGTAGTCACCAAATATTTAGTTTCATTAATATTGAACAACTTGTAAATATCAGGTCAATCCCAGCTCAAACAAATCAGTTTGCCCATGTGTTGTGTTGCCTCTTATGTCAGGCCTTCCAACTTGCATTTTTCAGCAGGATAGCGCTCACCCATACACAGAAAAGGGTTTCCAATGTATGTCTCTGCCAGACTGCAATACTTCCTTGCAGTATTATAAATAAATGCTTGTGGGCTCTGGTGCAAAGTATTGTTTGGGCTCCCTACAGTGTATTCCTGATAGTGAGTTATGAATGCTGAAGAAGTATCTCAGATATTTGAAAGGGATACAGCTTTAGTACCCACAACTGCAGTTATCAAGAATACGGTCAGTGAGCAGCACAGTGCCTGGCATGTAAACAATACTAGGAGCTGCATGTTGTAGGAAAAAGCTGATCTGCAGGGTCCTAACAGTCTAAGAGATGTAAGAGATCAGTGGGGGTTCAAAACCCGGGGCCCCTGCTGATCAACTGATTGCAGGTACTATGGTGCTTTTGCAAGCACTTTGACTCCTTCACTATTTACATTGCACAGCATCTGTTTCATAATCACCATGTGATGTTCTTACAACCTGTAATAGTAGTGCTCGGCTGCTATAAAACAGATGGTGTGTGATGTGAATAGTGAAGGGGCTTCACACAGTATCATATGCTCCACAGTGGTCCCCACACAGTATAATATGCTTCATAGTGGCTCTCATACAGTTATAAATGTTCTCATGAGACCCTGTAGGTGAACCCAACTAAATTTGACAAATATTTGTGAGGTTTGGCCACCCGCTTTGGTCTCCTCAGACCCCAGAGTATAATAAGTGGATGCCCAGGGGAATTGATTTAAAAATAAAAAAAACACTTATACTCACCTTGCCTCACTTCTCATGGGCATTCTCACTCTGTCTGTCTCTCTTCAGCATCTTCTTCGGTCCTTTTCTGACTGCAACTGAGATGACGCACCAGATGTCACTGCTGAGGCCTGTTATTGGACCTCAGAGGTCATGTGGGACGTGCTGACAACATTATGCCCTCCAGCAGTAACATCTGGCACAGCCGAAAGAGCCCCGGAGAGGGTGATGACGAGGACTGTCAGAAGCCCAGGAGAGGTGAGTATAAGTATTTATTTTTACTCATCTGCAGGGCCCCTTTCCATTAACAATATGTATAGCCATTAGGGAATCAAGCTTTCCATGATCACTACCATAGTGGTCCGAGGCCCTGGCCATCTCCAGCTGGCTGTGGGACACGTACCCCTGCATTACACCCCTGCTTCCTTGACCTGTCCAGCCACAAGATTTATCACATTTATGTTAGCATGTCATCTTCAGCAATCAGTGTGCAGGATCTATAGGCAGCTACAATAGCTGTGGAGAAATGTGTCACAAGATACTATCTGGAAACTGTCTCCATGCCCAACTGTATCTCAATTTGTATCCAACTTGTATCCATAACTTACATTATAGTATTATTACATTCACTCTCAAAGTTTGTCAATTAATGTATTTAGTCCGGCCCCACCAAACTTATCATCATTTATGCCAGCTTCATAAATCTTCTCCATGTGGATACAATACTCATCTGGCAAAACCACATCATTACATTGGCCTTATTCATCTTTGCAACAGCCACTAGATGGAGTCAAAGCCGTTTGGATCTTGAATCAGGTTGCCTGTACATCATGATGCTTAGTGTTTATGCACACACAGAGATTTCTCTATTGCTTAAGAATCCATTCTGCGTGTACTGCTGTGGTTCCATTATACTACGGCAAATATATATTGAACCACACTAGTTTATGTTCTAGAGATTGCTCTCTTTATTACTTGACTACTTGTTTATGTGATGTTCCCACAATGGACTATACTTATATATGCAGCTAGAACATGGCCTGTCTCTCTTCTGTATTTAATGATAGTAGTATCTGACCTGTACATGGATGATAGTGGAATAACAGAAATGATGACCTTTCCACTGGAGAAGCCCAATAAAAACAGTGCATTATAAATATACTTTAACATAGAATTTTAAGTTTATGTACAATTTACATCATTTATTTTCTGCTTTAGCAGAGGTGAAAATTACTGGGCCGAGAAGCCGAGTGCAAAATATCTATCACTATTAGTTGGCATGGTTACTACCTACAAAGACAATAATGAAGACACAGCTGCGTATTCTTGTAATATCTTATAGCACAGCAACAGATTTCATTCTGAAAAGTGAGCAACTAAAATACATATAATACTGTGCAAGGGCTGGAGCAATGTAAGAATGCCTTCAAACAGAAGTGGTAGTAGTTTCTTTTTGTCAATGAACAAAATGCAAAGTGAAAGAATAAAAGAAATCTAAATCAAATCAATATTCGGTGTAACCAACCTTCGCTTGCAAAACATGACTTCACTTAAGTGAACAGTTGCTAACCACTTTAACCCCTTTCCGACATTTGCCATACTAGTACGACAGATGCCGGGTGTTTGACTATAGTGGCCGAAAGTCAAGCGGCCGCCATAGCCACCGGGTGTCTACTGTGTTATACAGCAGACACCCAGCGCTAATGCCCGCGGTCGGTGCAGGTCCCTGGTGGCTGGCAGGTATGCGCAGTTGGAAGAAAACGCGAAGAAGACCCGTTCCTGAAGAAGATGGAGGCGGTGCTGGAGAGTTCTCTCGCAGCATTGGGGACGCCCCCAGTGCTGTGAGAGAACTTATTTTCATACCGATGAAAACCGGATTATATAGCGAATGGCGGCGCGGAGAAGACATGTAAAGGTAGGAGAAGAATAGCCTTTCTTAAGGTTATTCTTATGTGGTAGGCAGAAAAAATTGAGTTTTAATGATAGGATCCCTTTAAATACCTGACATCCTGACATTGGATTGGATTGGAAAAGGTTAAAAGCAATATTTCCAAACCCCCTCTCCTAGAATCACACATGTTGTTTCAATAAAGCTACGAGGATTATATGAAGTTTGGAGTGCTGGACGTTATTCAATTTTTTATATCCTGATATTAGGAAAATCATCATCAAAACAGGAATGAACAGGAACATTTCCAGAAAAAATGTAAACACCTTGCCAATACATAATGACCACCGGGATGATAAAGATCCCTAACTCAGATTAGGACTATAAAATCACCTTCATCTTCATCTGCAGTCTATTTAATTATGTACAAAATATCCTACTAATGATCTATATGTAAGTGAAACTAAAGCTGGTCATACACATTAGACTGTAGAAGTGGCAGATTTTAGTCAGTCTGCTGTTGGTTGGTCATATGAAAACCTAGGATAGTCTGTGCTATACAGCCAACCATCAACTAAAGTTGGTCAGAACCAAAATCCGTTGTATTGAATTTTTTCTTTATCCATCTGCCATGATCTGTTGTGTATGGGCTAGACTGACAGACCTGTGGGTGATTTCTGTACTGTGGACACATCCACAAAGTGTCTGGTTCTGTTTTCAGCATTTTATTAGTACTGAGTGACTTTCATCTGTTAATTATTAAAGTGTCTGGGATACTTGAACCCTCATTGAAACGTTTGTGGTTGTTCATGTGTTTGGGGCAGTTGGCCATATGACCAACCAACCACAGTTCATTTCAGACGAGCAATGGCAGTCTAAAATCTAATATGTGTGACCAGCTTTAAAACAAGGATGAACTCTCACTGCCATACAATCAAAGAGAAGAGGCCAGATCTCCCTATGCCTAAACATATCTTTATTCTTTAGCTCTGATCACAACATACATGACAATGACAATTTTGATTTTAGTGAAGTTAAAATCTTAGAGAGCCAGGAGGATCTGGGCATACAAACTCTATAACAACCCTTGACCTTTGAACAAGGATGAATATGTCTCATGGATTTATGTCATCTCTTAAAGAAGACCTTTCATGTTCTCAGGCACATGTGGTTTTATATACTGCTAGAATGCTGATGCACTGAATTCAGCACACTGTTGGCTTTGCTGTTATGTGCCCCAGGGCTGGAGATATCAGTGCAATTACCGATATCTCTTCACTGTCAGAAGGGCGTTCCTGACAGTCTAGCTGGAAACGTCCCTCCTGACAGTAGTGTCCATAGCAATATACTGACAGAGGAGGCATTTCTCACCGCCCAGCGATGATGGTGAGCAGTGAGGAACTCCCCCCAGTACTAGTCTATGGATGAGTCCTATCAGGAGGTGAAGGGCATTCCTCACCACTCAGCATCATGGCTGGGTGGTAAGGAATGACCCCTCTGACAGTATAGCGCTACACACAGTACTGTTAGGAGGGGCGTTCCCAGATAGACTGTCAGTAGAGATGAGCAAGTACTGTTCGGATCAGCCCATCCGAACAGCACGCTCCATAGAAATGAATGGATGCACCTTGTACTTCCGCTTTGATGGCGGCCGGCCGCTTAACCCCCCGCGTGCCGGCTACGTCCATTCATTTCTATGCGAGTGTGCTGTTCGGATCGGCTGATCCGAACAGTACTCGCTCATCTCTAACTGTCAGGAACGCCCTTCTGACAGTGAAGAGATATCGGTAATAGCACCAATAGCTGTTCACCGGGGGCACATAATGGGAAAGCCGACGGTGCACTGTATCCAGTGCACTGTTGGCTTTCTAGCGGTATATAAAACTGCATGTGCCCAAAGACATAAAAGGTCTTCTTTAAGTGCCCTCAGACCTGGTAGGGGCATCACAACCATGGACCAGATCTTAATCAGGGGACAATAAAACTTCCACACTCCTTATCTAGGAAGTTCTCCAATATTTACCGCTTTAGTTTTACATTGATTGTCTCTTTTGAAAAAGTAGTACCGCATGCTTTCATGTATAAATATGTTACTCTTTAGATATTGAGTTATACCATACATGATCAATAAACTTAAGTAGTCTTGAAAGCTTACTTTTTAACATCATCCTTCTAGTTAGCTACTAAAGGGTATAAACTACTAAATTTGGACTTAACATTTTTCTCTAATGAAGAACACAGAAAGATGCATAGAGTGTAATAGCAAATATGAATTGTTACTTTAGTTGTTATGCAAATCTTTGCCTTTAATAATAATGGAACTGACATGTATTTTCCTGCCACCTGCACAATCTTTGCCTAATAACAGACCCAAGAAAGTCTCCTGCAGATCTGCATTATCCCATCAGAAGAATAATACTATACCAAGTAATTGTAGTCTACAAAGCTGGCAAGTGTTTATAGTGATTTGCTTCTTCCTGAAATATTGTTCATTTAGTTTTATTTTTTTGCTAGAGAGAGTCTTATAAAAATATGAACTAATATGTGTTCATATAAAGCAAACCCAATTAAAAAATAAAAGATTTACAGTGAAAATCTCCAGAAAATTAAAATCAGAGAATGATACTCCTGCTCTGTTATTCTGAAGCAGAAACTACACAGGAATTAAGGAGATTCTATCATTAAAATGCTATTTTTTCTCACTAACACGTAGGAATAGCCTTAAGAAAGGTTATTCTTCTCCTACCTTTAGATTTCTTCTCTCCACAGCCATTCGGTAGAAATCCCGGTTTTCTTTGGTATGCAAATGAGTTATCTCGCAACACTGGGGGCGTTCCTAGTGCTCAAACAGCACTGGGGTCATCCTCAGTGCTGCGAGAGAAATCTCCAGTGCCACCTCCTTCTTCATCTGCAACGGTCACTCTCCATGTCTTTTTCCGGTGCTGGGGTAAAACTTCTATGCATGCGCAGTCGGCTCTGCCATCAGGCCTTGGGCAGAGCCGACCGCACATGCCCGCAGCCATTTTTCAATGGAATACAGAGCGTAAGCGGCCACAAAAAAATGGGTGCAGGCATGTACAGTCGGCTATGCCCAAGGTCCAATGGCAGAGCCAACTGCGCATGCGTAGAAGTTTGACCCCAGTGCCTGAAGAAGACGTGGATAGAGGCCGTTGCAGAAGAAGAAGGAGGCAGCACTGGAAATTTCTCTTGCAGAACTGGGGACGCCCCCAGTGCTGTTTGAGCGCTGGGGACCGCCCACAGTGCTACGAGAGAACTCATTTGCATACCGAAGATAACTGTGATTTCACTTGAATGGCGATACGGAGAAAACATCTAAAGGTAGGAGAAGAATAGCCTTTTAGAGAGAAAAAATAGCATTTTAATGATAGAATTTCTTTAAAAACAGTAAAGTTTAAGGCCATACATTATGCAAATGCAACATTCTTGGCTGCTGCAAAAAAGAGCTGCAGAAAAACTGCATCAAAACCATGTGTGCTTCTGAAAAATGCAGCACATTAATTTTAGCTGTGGAATCACGAGTTTCACACTATATGTTTAATAGGGGAAAAAAATTATGAACCTCAGCAAAAATTCAATGAAAAACACACAAAAAAAAAAAGCAATGCATTTTTGCTGCATTTTTTCTGCAGCGATTTTTAGCTGCATTTCACTGCGCGGGGCCCTAGCAAACCCCACATTT
This sequence comes from Leptodactylus fuscus, assembly GCF_031893055.1. Classification (NCBI taxonomy): domain Eukaryota; kingdom Metazoa; phylum Chordata; class Amphibia; order Anura; family Leptodactylidae; genus Leptodactylus; species Leptodactylus fuscus. The sequence continues at coordinate 143,236,606 of NC_134268.1, forward strand.
AGTAATAGCAGGAGTGTATAAACTGTCAGGCAGACAGCTTTATCACAATTTTTCATGCTGGGTAATAAATTTGGTGTATCTGGAGACTGTCTATTCTAAGTTTATACCAACTATTAATTGGCTTGCATTAAGCCAGAATTCAGACGCAATAGGGAACCACAATGTCACATCTTATGCCATGCCCTTTCTCCTAATGCTATATGTTCGTAGAAGTGCAGCCACCAAAGTAAATTCCCTGTCTAATAGGTGAATAAGGGACAATATACCATGTGGGAGCCAATATATGGGCGGTGCGCTGTGTCAGGACCAATATAAGAGGTAATATACTGTGTAGGGGCCAATAAAAGGGGCTTTATACTGTATGGTGGTCAGTAAAGGGAACAGTTTACTGTGGAGGGGCCAATAAAAAGAGGCAATATTTGGGGGGCAGTACAGATATGTTATATTATGTGTGGAGATTGGTAAAGGGAGCATGAATTTGATTCTCAGATCCCTTGTGATACGCACCTCCTGTGATGTGCCAACCCCACCACACTGTGCTAAATACCCCTCGGCATATGTTTAACTGCAATAAAAATGGAACTGACATGTATTTCCTGCCACCTGCACAATATTTGCCAAAACTAGTATTTTGCTTCTGACAGCCAGCCAAAAATACCCAGCATGGGTCAATCTATTTTTGGCAGACTAAGGCTTGCCATCAGCTGAGAATTCTCATTTGCAGCATCTACATGTCAGAGATCTAACTATTCATTGGCTGAAATGGCAGAATCTGCCATTTCGGGCAGTAAAATTCTGTTGTGTATGTATGCTTTACAAAAAACTTTACAGATAGTCTGAGAGTCGGAAAGCACCTTGCTATGTTGTATTGTCAGCTTTTCCCATGTGGCTCCATGAAGAGCTATTATAATTAATGACCATCCATGGGGTCTTCCTTAGAAAGCTGGCCAAAAAGGATAATGAGAGTGTTATGATAAAGTCTCTGGGGCAAATATCAGAAACTGCAGGAACTGGTTGACAGTAGAACTAGATGTTAAAATCTTATACAGTGCTGCAAGTTAGATCCCAGACACCCAAATGCCTTCACCAGCTCCAGCTACGAAGCTAGATGGACTTGTGCTGAATTTGGGGCTTAAGTTATAACCACAGAAACTGGTAAAAAAAAATAAGAGCTCCATAAACTGAAATCAAACCAGGACCCACCATACCTCACAAGGTAGAGGAACCAGGAGGAAAAATCAGGAGAATAAACATCGAAGCCAAAATCAGGAGAAAAGCAGATTACCAGTATCAAGTCAAATATCGATATAGAGCAGTCCAGCACTAGCAGTCCAGTCCAACACTGGGTACAACCAAATAGCAGGCACCTGGCTAAGGAGGAAGTGGGTTTAACTATGCATCCACAGCTGCTATTTGAATACTCATAGGAGAACTCTGAATACTTCAGAAGCTTCACAGGCCAGCATCAGCATGGTAACCTTAAAGTAACAGTAGCTAAACTGACAGTGGGATGGCACTTTCCTAGTACCGTTGTAATGTCATTCATGCAATATCTAGGGTTATACAACCAATTTAAGTATTAGCATTAGGATATTTAGCATATACATATTTAAGTGTAGAAATTCACCAGCATTATTTTTTTCAAGGAAAAGGCCATTCTGGACCATAAATTATTTTGGTATTATGCCCCATGAAGTGAAAGGTAAAGCTGCAACACCAGCCAAAAGCAATGAACAAGAGTGTTGCTGTTTCTAAGACATAAAGCTGACCTTTACTTTTATATTCTAAGACAACCACTTTGAGTACAAAAATGGTATTTAAGAAAAATTTGATTTCTTAACATTTTTGGTGGAATTTATATACAGTCCTATGAAAAAGTTTGGGCACCCCTATTAATCTTAATCATTTTTAGTTCTAAATATTTTGGTGTTTATAACAGCCATTTCAGTTTGATATATCTAATAACTGATGGACACAGTAATATTTCAGGATTGAAATGAGGTTTATTGTACTAACAGAAAATGTGCAATATGCATTAAACCAAAATTTGACCGGTGCAAAAGTATGGGCACCTCAACAGAAAAGTGACATTAATATTTAGTAGATCCTCCTTTTGCAAAGATAACAGCCTCTAGTCACTTCCTGTAGCTTTTAATCAGTTCCTGGATCCTGGATAAAGGTATTTTGGACAAACAATTCAAGTTCAGTTAAGTTTGATGGTCGCCGAGCATGGACAGCCCGCTTCAAATCATCCCACAGATGTTCAATGATATTCAGGTCTGGGGACTGGGATGGCCATTCCAGAACATTGTAATTGTTCCTCTGCATGAATGCCTGAGGATTTGGAGCAGTGTTTTGGATCATTGTCTTGCTGAAATATCCATCCCCGGCGTAACTTCAACTTCGTCACTGATTATGAAACATTATTCTCAAGAATCTGCTGATACTGAGTGGAATCCATGCGACTCTCAACTGTAACAAGATTCCCGATGCCGGCATTGGCCACACAGCCCCAAAGCATGATGGAACCTCCACCAAATTTTACAGTGGGTAGCATGTGTTTTTCTTGGAATGCTATTTCTTTTTGGACGCCATGCATAACGCCTTTTTTTATAACCAAACAACTCAATTTTTGTTTCCAAAATGAAGCTGCCTTGTCCAAATGTGCTTTTTCATACCTCAGGCAACTCTATTTGTGGCGTACGTGCAGAAACGCCTTCTTTCTCATCACTCTCCCATACAGCTTCTATTTGTGCAAAGTGCGCTGTATAGTTGACCGATGTACAGTGACACCATCTGCAGCAAGATGATGCTGAAGCTCTTTGGAGGTGGTCTGTGGATTGTCCTTGACTGTTCTCGCCATTCTTCTTCTCTGCCTTTCTGATATTTTTCTTGGCCTGCCACTTCTGGGCTTAACAAGAACTGTCCCTGTGGTATTCCATTTCCTTACTATGTTCCTCACAGTGGAAACTGACAGGTTAAATCTCTGAGACAACTTTTTGTATCCTTCCCCTGAACAACTATGTTGAACAATCTTTGTTTTCAGATCATTTGAGAGTTGTTTTGAGTAGCCCATGATGCCACTCTTCAGAGGAGATTCAAATAGGAGATCAACTTGCAATTGGCCACCTTAAATACCTTTTCTTATGATTGGATACATCTGGCTATGAAGTTCAAAGCTCACTGAGGTTACAAAACCAATTTTGTGCTTCAGTAAGTCAGTAAAAAGTAGTTAGGGGAATTCAAATCAATAAAATGATAAGGGTGCCCATACTTTTGCACCGGTCAAATTTTGGTTTAATGCATATTGCACATTTTCTGTTAGTACAATAAACCTCATTTCAATCCTGAAATATTACTGTGTCCATCAGTTATTAGATATATCAAACTGAAATGGCTGTTGCAAACACCAAAATATTTAGAACAAAAAATGATTAAGATTAATAGGGGTGCCCAAACTTTTTCATAGGACTGTAAGTGCAGTTGTAATCAGGGATTATAATTAGGAATACAAATGAACACAGAAATGTCTAGTAATACATGTGCACACTTCCACACACTTGAAGTAAGGATACACAATCCAATTCAAGAAACTCAACCTTGCAGAAGTCCAAGTATGTGTCTAGCACAGCACTCCTATTCTCCTTCCATTTGTCAGTCTCAGGCAAATGTTGAGGTATTGCCACACATTACAATGTATAGTACTGCTTCACAAAAGTCAATGTCACACAGGGATTCACACAAAAGGGACAGCCACACAGACATACTGTATGGGGAACACAAACTGTCACATTACAGACAGCAGGCACAAAGGGGAACACTTACAAATTATATAGAGCACAACCCTCTTATGAGTTAAGTGGGAACTGGGGGATAGAAGGACAGTAGCAGGAAATTGTGAGACAAAACGTAACATTCACTAAGATCTTCTAAAAAGAAAATAAAGACCAAAACTAAAAACCCTGGGTAGGAGTGAGTTTGGTGAGTACCACTTAAAAATGTTTGTACATTATGGCAAACAGATAAACCACAAAACTGTACAATAATAATAAGTACAAGTAACCCCCTCGGTTCTGAAAAGTGTAAATCCCTACCATATGAAATCTATATAATTGGGTGATGTGGCAAACCAAAGGGCCATATTGAGGTTAATCAATCGTGTGCCACATAAAACTCCTTGACATTTTATTTGTCATGCCCGCAATCTATTATACAAGTGTGATCATGTTGCAGTGTTATTACTGACTCCTATAATATACTGTATGTTCATTTGCACCGGTATCAAAATTGTTAATGGAGATCAAGATCCAGTGAGCACTGGGTTGTATAAATTTCTTATGGTAGTGTCAGATCCCCACCCCTAGAAGAAGCCAGAAGTTACACCAGCAAGAGGTACTTGGGGTAGGAACAGAATGCTCCAAGGTTAGACAATTTTCACCCTTTTCAAAACTCTTTTGCTGCCTTGATTTAACACGTGGCCCATACAACACCCTGCACAAGCCTATACTGTTTGGTGTCTATATAGCACCTAACTCCAGCTAATGCTGCTTGCCTGGTGTTTATATCTGAGTCGCTCTGTTAATTACGTGTGCAGGCTCCTCTGTTATTATGTTGCTGATACACATAACCGCCATAATACTCAGTGCGGTATACCTGTAATGAATCTTAAGCCAGCTCCATTGTATATTTTGCAACATGGAGTCTGCTTTATCTTTACTGATTATATCACTGGGAGTTATTATTTGATTCCTGCTCCATTTTTTAGTCTCTCTACTGCCAATTGCGCCAACAGTGTCATTCACCTTGGTCTGTCTCTGCAGTGGTTTTCTGGTTCTATAAACAAGTTGCATTTTTTGACAGCTTGGTGTATGCACTAATGGTAAATTTCAGTGGAAGCAACTAATATAACACAATTATCGCATTATTCCACCACTACCTGCCATTAGTACAATACTTATCTTAGCCTGGCTCCGCTGTGCTTCGGTATATATTTAATTATATTGGTTTCTCTATATTGGCCATACTATTAGAGTAAGCCCGGGTTCACACGATGTGTTTTGGCACGTAATGTGGTACGTAGACGCCGCAGGAGCTTTTGCGGGCCATATACGCTCCCATTGTTTTCAATGGGATCCGGTACAGTATACATGGCGCTATTTTGCGGCCGCCACAAAATCACGGCCGCAAAATAGCGCCGCGTATACAGTACCGGCTCCCATTGAAAACAATGGGAGCGTATACGGCCCGCAAAGGCTCCCGTGGCGTCTACGTACCACATTACGTGCCAAAACACATCGTGTGAACCCGGCCTAACATCTCTGCCTGTTCGGGTCACTGCGTCACCCTCTGCTCGCATGCTGCGGCGCAGGAGGCATGTGCAGTTAGATAATTTGCTTAGAGTTTTTAGTTGCACTGCGTGAACACTGCTCTAGTTCTGTAATTGAATTTGCACCTAAAAATCTGTAATAAAAAAAAGCCGTATTTCCAAAACGTGGGGCCTCAGTCTTTAAGGAAGTTTTTGTGGCACAGTTGATTAACTGCAATATTGTCCTATGGTTTGCCACATCACTCCATTATACACATTTCATATGGCAGTGATTTACACCATCCAGACTTGTGCGGTTACTTGCTTTTGAACTTAGTAAATGCTAAGTTTTATCTCACAATTTCTCACTACTGTCTTGTCCTATTATCCCTCCAATTCCCATTTAATACTTGATATTTATTGGTGGTATACATTTCAGTAGCAACAGGAGGGAGATACAATCTATTATTCACAACTTTCTTATACCATGACAAGAATCCTATATACCTGGATCTGACCTGAATAGTAGATATATTAGTAACATAGTATATATTGTATTAGAGTATTAGCTTTTTCTGTTTCTCCTCTGTGACATTGTGTATTTCCAGTGCAGGACAAGCTGCTGGTTAAGCTTATTAGTGAAGCATATAGATAGGGTGCTGTGATGGAATATGTAATGTGCTCTCCATAGATTTCTCTGCTTGTGTTTATGATTGCTTGTTGTATGATTATAGTCATTTTCCTCTGTGTTAGCTAAGCATCGTGTCTATACTTGAGATATAATTATTGCCTGGCTCCAGGATTACACTGAATTCTATGGAAGCTAAACTGCCTCTAAATAACAATTAAACACGTTGCTACTGAAGATGTCTTCTATTTCAACAACAACATTTAATGTAACAATGTATCCAAATAAATTTGTATAGTCTCTTATTATATGGCAATGGCCATATACATTACAAGAAAGCTACAGACACTAGTTGGTACTGAGATACTTATTTCTCATTTTCTTGGTATAATTCCTGTAAATCACAGGGTCACGGATTATTTTATTTAATGCAGATGGAGAGATTATGGCACAAATGCATTTCTGCTTATGCGGTCATAGGTGCGCAAATAAATCGGAGAATGCCTTCTTGGAATAATATATAGAGGAAATAAGATTAAGATATTCTCCACAGCCAAAAGTATTTTTTTGACTGGCGATTAACTTGAAAAAGATCCAACTATGCAGCTTCACACCAGCACTGAAGACATTGGGGAAGATTTAATAAGACACGTGTTTACCATGCCCTCTGTGCCCGAAACTCAAACCTACAAGAACTAGTAGCTGGCATATATTTAAGGAATAATCTCTGGAGAAAATTATAATACATTTACTGGGCTTTACAGAAAAGTGCCAATAGGGGGAACAAATGCTCAAAAAGTATATACTGGTGCAATAAAGGTCGGGAACTAGACTTTGTGACATTTATTGTCCATTTTACACTAGAATCTAGCATAAAATGTTTAAGTCTGCCCTATTATATGTATGAGATAGCATGTCTGCAAAGGGCTTGCAGTCTTACTCTATGGAAGCTCCTTCCAGTCATGTAATTGGTGATGTGCCAACATAAATGGAAGATAGATGATGCTTTGTCACCTACTGCAGTGTTGAGACATTGCAGCACATGAAGGAGCAACACTACTTACTATACCAATAAGGGCAGGTTCACACCAGCACTCGATCTCCGTTATGCAGGTTTCCTGCCCGAGAAACTGGACAGGAGACGGAAACCAGCAGGCAGTTTTCAAACCCATTCATTTGAATGGGTTTGAAAAGTGTCTGCTGGTGAGCGCCCGTGAGCTTCTTCTGCTCTCCGCGGCGAAACCTTTTTTTTTTTTAACCGGACACAAAGTTGGACATGCAGAACTTTGTGTCCAATTAAAAAAAAAAAAAAACGGCTTTGCCGCGGTGAGCAGATGACGCTCACAAGCGCTCGCCAGGAGATACCGAATGCTGGTTTCCGTCTTCTGCCAACAGAATACGGAAACCTGCATAACGGAGATTGGGCACTGGTGTGAACCCACTCTAAATGGAATGGTGAATCCACACATCATTCTCAATGGAACTAAATATGCTATATTATTAAATAATAAAATCTGCCTCTTCATATTTATTCATGGGACAGCCCTTCAATTAAGTTACAGAGTCAGACTTTCTATAGGCTAAGGCCCCACGTATAGAAGCACAGCAAAAAAAAAGCACTGCTGAAAAACTGCAGGAGAAGCACATCTCAGTTTTTTCATTGAGATTTTGCTGAGTTTCCCTCTGTGGACTTTCTTCCCTATTATATCTATAAGGAAAACAGCATCATTTTCACAGGTATAATGGACATGCTGTGATTTTCAAAAACACAAGCTTTTCTGATGCGGATTCAGCTGCCATGGTTCCAGGCCTGCGGGCACTTCCTGCGGGTCAGGACTGGTGGCAGCTGAAGGCGCAGACCGAGGAGTCCCTGAACCATCACCAGACTCTTCCAGAGGAAAATGGTGCTCCTAGCAGTTCCAGTCCGGCGGCAGCTGAAGGCAGAGAGCGACAAGCAGCTGCCCCTGAACCATCACCGGACCCGTCCACAGGAAGATGGCGTTCCTCGCTGGCCTGGACTGGCGGCAGCTGAAGGCGGAGAGTGACGAGCAGATGCCCCTGAACAATCACCGGACTGTGCTCACCAGCCTGGAATAATGCTAATTATGTTCCTAGACCTGGGTGAGTCTGCACCCACTGCTCCCCTGAAGTTACGCCCCTGCCTTCCATCAGTCATATCAGCATGATATGAGTATGTGTTGCTGCATACCATGTAGCGCAACACATGATATGACTGTCACATGTGAATATACTATTAGTGTTTTAGGGTACACTGTGCTAAAGTAGTGCATTAATCTCCAATCCTTTAGTGTAACATATTACAGATTGCAGGGGAACATATTTTGCAGTAGGGGCTGGGGAAGGGGGGGGGGAGTGGCATTTTGGTTGTCTGTCTGCCCCTTCCCTGAGCTTGAAGACTGGGGTTTTTTCCCCCCACTTGGAATTCAAACTGACTACAATGAGGCTGAATATAGGGTATCTGCAGTGCTCCTATTCCGTCGGGAAGGGGTTAATAGGAGCACTGAAGATATCCTATATTCAGCCAGGCTGGATTCCAAGTGGGGGTGGGGAAAACGCAGTCCTCAAGCTCAGGGAAGGGGCAGACAGACAACCAAAACACCCCCTCCCCTTCCCCAGCACCTACTGCACCCAAAAACTTGGCCATTTTAATTTTTGATATTTTCCAGTAGCTGCTGCATTTCCCTCCCTCGGCTTATACTCAAGTCAATAAGTTTTCCCAGTTTTTGTGGTAAAATTGGGGGTCTCGGCTTATATTCGGGTCGGCTTATACTCAAGTATATACGGTAAGTATATTAAGGGCAGAAACTGCGCAGAGGAAAACTCTATGCAGAGATGTTGCATATAAAAACACAGTGCATTTCTGCCATGTTTTTCCCCATCACTTTTTTGCTGTGTTTCGCTACATTGGGGCCTTATAGAGCAATTTATAATGCAGTGGCTAATGCTGAGCTATATTATGACCATTAAAAACTTACTGAAAAAAGTTACACTAGATTATTTATTAAAAAACGAAAGGCTGAGGCCCCACGTTGCACAAATGCTGCTTTTTTTGTTGTAGATTTTGCTGCAGTTTTATAAGTTAAATGCAGACGTGGATTGAGCATAAGGTAGAAATAGAAATACTTTCTAGATATTTCCAAATACTATTGAAGCCACTCTTGGTTTTGGCTCAAAAAAACGCAGCAAAATCAAAAACAAAAAAGGCAGTTTTTCCACAACGTGGGGCCTTAGCCCAAAGCATACCAAACCTTTTAGCAAACTTTGCAAAAATCAATAGTCCAGTGTGTGTACCTGAGAAATAACACTATTTTGGCATAAATTACGCCATAATTCTGGTGCAAATTTCTTAGTTTATCTGTCCCCTTGGGAAAAATTCAGGACATTAATTAGGGCACATAGAAGTAAAAAAAATAATAGTTTTAATCCAATAATTGGATTACGGATTGGATTATGACTAGAGATGAGCGTAAAAAATATGCAAATCTATTCTCCAGGATGTAATTAGGAGAACAGTGCACTCTGTATGCCGCCCTCTATGCCGCCCTCTATGCCTATGTAGGCACACACTCTTCCTGATGTGTACGATTATCCCCTGACCCTGGTCTATAGTCTCTCACTCTGCCAAATCAGTATCCCTGTGCTATGCTGAGGAGGTCCAAAAGACCGAAACAGCACTGTCCATAGCTGGGAATCTGTTCCTTTTGGAATAGAAATACTAATATGGCAATTAAATGCGCATCATGATAGTAGACTTATTAACTGAGTCATGCATGATGTTAAGGAGGCTGCCCTCTAGAGGGCGGCATACAGAGTGCATTGTTCTCCTAATTAGATTTGCATATTTTTTACCCAGAATCCCTAGTGGAGCAGGAATGACTTGTAAGTCTCCGTACTGCCTATGTAGGCAAACACTCTCCCTGATGTGTACGATTGTCCCCTGACCCTAGACATGAGCGAACAGTGAAATGTTCGAAGTTCGATTTGAGTAGCCGCTCAATACTCGACTGTTTGATCGAACATCGAACCCCATTATAGTCTATGGGGAATAAATACTCGTTTAGGGGGAAACCACTGTTCGACTCAGGAGGGTCACCAAGTCCACTATGACACCCCAGGAAATTATGCCAAAACCTCTGGAATGCAACTGGGACAGCAGGGGAAGCATGTCTGGGGGCATCTAACATGCCCAAGTCACTGTATTACGTCAGGATCCCTGTCAGCTTGCAATATGCGTGAGCTGACTTTTTCCTTTTGGAATGCATTGACCAGCGTTGATTGGCCGAATGCCATACAGAGTACAGCATTCGGCCAATCAATGCTGGTTCTGCCGTAGGCTCGTCTGTGAGGAGATGGAGTCTAAGATCGGACCAGAATGGAGACTGCTGTGGACCGCTCTTAGACTCCGCCTCCACCGGCAGAACCAGCGTTGATTGGCCGAATGCTGTACTCTGTATGGCATTTGGCCAATCAACGCTGGTCAATGCATTCCTATGCCGATATGTAGCAGTGCTGGCCATGTGCTCAGCTCGACTACACCGGAGATGCTGCCGAGCTGAGCGCACAGCCAGCACTGCTACACCAGAGATGTGAACCCTACTGCACACTCAGCTCTGCTGCATCAAAGATGTAGCAGAGTTGAGTGTGTGCTGAACCCTGCTGCACACTCAGCTCTGCTGCATCAGAGATGCACTGAACCCTGCTGGACACTCAACTCTGCTGCATCAGAGATGTGCTGAACCCTGCTGCACACTCAGCTTTGCTGCATCAGAGATGTAGCAGAGCTGAGTGTGCCCTGAACCCTGCTGCACACTCAGCTCTGCTGCATCTCAGCAGAGCTGAGTGTGCAGCAGGGTTCAGCGCACACTCAGCTCTGCTTCATCTCCGGTGTAGCAGTACTGAGTGCACAGCCAGCAGTGCTACATCTCGGCATAGGAATGCATTGACCAGCGTTGATTGGCCGAATGCCATACAGAGTACAGCATTCGGCCAAACAATGCTGGTTCTGTCGAAGGCAGCAGAGTCTAAGATCGGTCAATCAACGCTGGTCAATGCATTCCTATTGGAAAAAAGTCAGCTTACGCATATCGCAAGCTGACACGGATCCCAACCAGATAGAGCCCCAAAGAGCTGGGTGAGTGACATTCCCACCTAAATAAAGGTAATCCCTAACTAATCCTGCCTGTACATCTATCCCTGTCTCACAATCACATAGTTCACAGTCTCATATGACCCGGATATTAAATCCACTGTTCGTATAAATTGGAGGTCACCTGATTTCGTCAGCCAATGACTTTTTCCGATTTTTTCAATGCCTCCGTTGTCGTAGTTCCTGTCCCACCTCCCCTGTGCAGTTATTGGTGCAAAAAAAGCTCCAGGGGAAGTGGGAGGGGAATCGAATTTTTTGTGAGTTTGCCACCTGGTGTTCGACTCGAATCGAACATCTCAAACAGCCTGATATCCGATCAAACATGTACTCGATCAAACGCTGTTCGCTCATCTCTAAGTGGGCAACATGGTGGCTCACTGGTTAGCACTACAGCCTTGCAGCACTGGAGTCCTTGGTTCAAATCCTGCCAAGGACAACATCTGCAAGGAGTTTGTATGTTGTTTGCGTGGGTTTCCTCTGGGTACTCTGGTTTCCTCCCACACACCAAAAACATACTGATAGGGAATGTAGATTGTGAGCCCTATATGGGACAGTGACTGACAATGTCTGTAAAGCGCTGCGGATTATGATGGTGCTATATAAGTAAGCATAATAAATAAATAAATAAATAATTATGACACCTCTGTAAGATCCAGTCTTGTCTTGCTCAAGGTTTTTACACTTGAGTGCAAGTTTCTTATATTCACTTGTAACATTGATTTGTGCAAAATTTCTATAAAAGTTCATCAACATTTTTTTCAGTGATGAGTGAAATTTACTATTTTTATTTTACTTTTTTACCTTTTTTGTTGACATTGTTAATGTAATACAGAAAAATATTTGAATAATAAGAATTTTTAATAATAAAGATATTATATGATTGGGAAAAAAATAGTTAACAGAGAAAAAATGTGGCAAATATGACAAGTTAATTGACTATGGAAAATGTTATTTTATACAATGCCAGTGACGATTCTTACAGTGCACGACAGAGCTATCCCTCTACGGAAAAAGACAGTATGAAGACTGATGATGTAAAAGACAGCTTGTCTTGTTTAGTCCCTTGTGTGTTTTTGGGATCAGACAGTGATAGAGTTTATAGCATACTGCTAAAGATAGATAAATATTAAAATCATTTTTCTACTATATCTTGTGCTATTGCTATTCTGTGCATTATTCACTATTAAAGACCATTTACTTGTAAGGTATACTAATTCATAGATGATTAGGACATGGTAACTAAGTACATTTCTTTTTTTAAATGTAAATTGTGAGCCCCACACAGAGCTTGCAAGCTCGCAATGTACATTTTTCCCTAGTATGTCTTTTTTTTTCTTTTTAGAATATGGGATGGAAATCCATGCAAACACAGAACATACAAACTATTTGCAGATAGTTTTTTTGCCCTTGGCGGGATTTGAACACCAGGACTTCAGCGCTGCAGGGTTGCAGTGATAACCATGGAGCCACCATGTGGCTCAGTAATTAGTTACATTTGTGATGTATTAAAACACATTTTTTTCTGGTTGACATGTGGGAATAGCCTTAAGAAAGGGTATTCTTCTCCTACCTTTAGATGTCTTCTCCGCACTTTTGTTCCGTAGAAATCACAGTTTTTGTCGGTATGCAAATGAGTTCTCTCGCAGCACTGGGGGTGGGCCCCAGTGCTCAAACAACACTGGGGTGTCCCCAATGCTGCGAAAGAATGCTCCAGCAATGCCTCCATCTTCTTCAGGAACGTCCTCCTCACGCGTCTTCTTTCGGAGCAGGTGGTCGAACTTGTAGGCCTCGGGCAGAGCCAACTGCGCATGCCCACAGGCCACAAGAAAATGGCTGCTTACTTACTGTGTAAGCGGCCATTTTGCTTGTGGCCGCAGGTATGCACAGTTGGCTCTGCCAGAGGACCGAGGCCTACAAGTTTGAATAAAAAGGAGGATGTGGGGTCAGCGTTCATGCCCCCAGGAGAAACCGGTAGGTAGGTCAAGTTGGTCTGCAGACTAGCACCTGGTCCACATGGACTTTTAAGCTAAGCCCCCGTGTAGCGAATCAATGCAGAAAACACTGCAGGAAAAACAGTGGTGGAAAGGCATTGCTTTTTTTTACCTGGTGTTTTTCATAGAAAGTCTGCAGAGTTTTCCTCTGTGGACTATCTTCCCCTATTATATGCCAGGGTGTCTGTATGTGTAACTGACATGCTGAGATTTTCAAAAATGCAGCTTTTCAGCTGTGGATCTTTTTCTGCAATGTCTGGTTGAGATTAGCCAGAATCCCATCCAATTTGCAGGTACTGTAAAATATAGCGTTCCCGCAACTACCAAAACAATGTGTTTTCGCAACGTGGGGCTCCGGCCTTTAGTGGTTTTAATTCTATTTGATAAGCCAATAACATTAGGAGGTGTGTGGAAACAGATCGAGTGCTACACAGCTACTGTTCCCATAATTTCTACATTTTATTTCAATAGGAAATACCCATACTACCTCAAGCACCCAGATGCTGCCAAAACATCTGATCTATGTGGGGTCTGGGTGTTGGATCCCCCACACATCACAAACCAATGACTTATCTCATGGAAAAGTCATCTGCATGAAAAATTGATTTGGGGATGGAAATCCCTTTAATTCTTAATATGTTTAATTGTTTTTCAACGTATTAATACTTGACAGTGCTTTAAAAAACTGCAAAACAGACAGTTATTGTTCTAAAGGATATTTGCACAAGTGACATTTGTCAATGATTTAAAGTGTAGTTTATAACTTTTATTTCTCTGATATTCAACCATCATCAGTTACTAGTATGGGGTCATGGGAGTCCAATGTTCCTCCTCACTAGTATGAGACGCAATAAGGAGTTTAAGTGCTTGTGGTCGGCTAATCACATTTCTGCCTCATACAAATCACTGTACGGAAGAAACAACTTTATAGCAATTGGTGAAAACTCTAACTACGTAAAATGTAACATCTATCTAATTGTGAAAAAAAAAACTACCTACATTCACTGAGAGCTATATTATTTTATACAAAAAATTCTAACTTTTCCACAAAACTAAATAAGAATATGCCACATGTATGCACACACTTTGAAACTATAGATAGACATTTGTAAGGCAATCTCATATGCATCATACCACAACATTTTAATTTTTTTTTAGCTTATTTTTCTACCACAATCTTTAATTTACCTCTTGTGCCTCCCTTGTTCCTCATAGACTGTAAGCTCTTGAGAGCAGAGCCCTCATTCCTATAGTCTGAATTGATGGCTAATTTATCAGTGTGTAGTAATCTATTATCATCTCTACTGAACACTATGGTTTGTAAAGTGCTTTGGAGTATGTTGGCACAATATAAATAAAACAAAATATATTTTTAACACAAACACGATCAATGCATGAGGCATATACACTCTGAATATATACTTTTTAAATGAAATATATAAAAAAGAAATAAGAGTCAATTACCTGCTGCCAATACTCCCGATATCAAAGCCTCTCTTGACTTCTTAGTTGCCATTGTAAATCCTGGAGTAATAATAGCTAGAGAATCCTGTTATGCTGGCTTGTTCTATACTTTCAAATTCTCTCTAGAAGCAGGCATGAATTAGAACGTCCAAAGCAAACAAAAGACATAAGCATCAAGCCAGATTGTTCAAGAAATTCTTAGCAAAAGACTAAAGTTTTCTAAATATAGTAGCCTGACTTCTATAAAACAATGTTAGGAAGGCAGAGTATTGCTGTTATGCCTTAAATGTGATGTCCTCTAAGGAACATGGAAAGTCTGACAATGCGACAACACAGCTTGGGAAGAGATCAGCAAGACGTGGATTGCAACTCCCAATGGGAAGGCTTAAAAGTCACATGGAATTGGGATCACTGTCATCTAAAATCTGTATTGTTTGCATGTTAATAATACAATAAATAAAAAAAACTAACATATTCAAATGATAAATGGATTTGATTCTCGTAAGTTATCTCAATACTAAAGTCTCACATTTAGGATTGAGTTTTTGTCAACTCAAATCAATCCTAAACAGGAATCTATTCAACTGCAGAATGAGAAATAACAGTAATCCAACATTTTATATTACAAGTAGTGCTTAGCTGTGTATCACACAATAGTTTAGACCATAGTGGTCTCTATAGTATACATTATATTGTATTTGATCATTGGAACTGCTGAAGTTCCTGAACAGATTGTCTTGCTGCATACCAGCTTTTTATAATTTTGCTACGAGGAGAATAGTGACTCTAACAGTTACCTCAGGTGACTTATCACAGTAGCTGATGTCAGATAAGAAATCCTTTAGACTGCCTAGTCTAAAATTAAACCACTTATTTTTGGACACAAAAGTGTCAAATTTTGGTCCAATTTGCTGGGGATGGTGTTGTATCCTGATCTCCACCTCCCTGAATTCTGGAACATTTTCATTAGTACATTTGTCATTGTTTGTTAATAGAGATGAGCAAACACTAAAATGTCCGAGGTTCGAAATCCGATTCAAACAGCCACACACTGTTCGGCTGTTCGAACAGATTTCGAACCCCATTATAGTCTATGGGGGGAAATGCTCGTTTCAGGGGTACGCAAAATTCGATATAATTATACTTACCAAGTCCACGAGTGATGGTCGGGCTGGATTCCCCTTGAAGTCTTCTCCCGGCG
This sequence comes from Leptodactylus fuscus, assembly GCF_031893055.1. Taxonomy (NCBI): domain Eukaryota; kingdom Metazoa; phylum Chordata; class Amphibia; order Anura; family Leptodactylidae; genus Leptodactylus; species Leptodactylus fuscus. The sequence continues at coordinate 143,252,362 of NC_134268.1, forward strand.
CAGTGCCTCTGCAGCGTCTTCCGGCTGGAATTCACTCTACCTAGGCATCGGGGCCTAGGCAGAGCCGACTGCGCATGCGCGGTCGGCTCTGCCCGGCCCGACGCCTGAGCAGAGCCGACCGACTGGTTCTGCATCGAACCTCAAACTTCGAACAGCTAGTAGTGTTCGATCGAACACTACTCACTCATCTCTATTTGTTAACATTCTCAATCCGTTGATTTCTGAGACAAGGGTAACATTCAGCACACTGGTCTTAATCTGTTCTCACTAGCATCAGATGTTCCACAACTTTTAAGAAGCATAAACATCTTAATAATAGTTAGACCATCCAATAATGATTCAGGCAAATACTTCAGTTCCATTCTAGTGCAAACTTTAATAAATATGTCAGCCTGCTGTAAGAAGTTTTCTGGCACATAAGCCGTGATAAATCAGCCTTTAAAAGTGACATTAAAATGTGTTAGTGGTATAGGATTGAAACTAGTACAGAAAATTCATCCAAAGTGCTATAGTCATTCTGCATGATCTGTGATTCTTGGGTTTCTTGGCCACAATGTAATTCTCAATATGTTCAGCTCAATGTAAAAATAAAAACTAGGGAGAAGTGATTGTGTGATGCAGAACTTATACAAAACAAAATGGAAGTTGTCTGTACGTAGATAAGTCCAGACCAGGATTATTGGCTCTGTGAGTGGTTCACTATGTCCATGAGACTCACAGGATGGCCCAGTTATACAGCCAATAACTAAGACAGAAATAGAGAACTGGTGGGAACAACATGGTGGCTCAATGTTAGCTTTGCAGCGCTGGAATCCTGGGTTCAAATCCTGCCAAGAACAACATCTGTAAGGAGTTTGTATGTTCTCCCTGTGTTTGTGTGAATTTCCTCCCATACTCCAAAAGACATACTGATAGGGAAAAAAATGTACAATGATAACTATATGGGGTTCACATCACAATCTACATTAACAAAAAAAAAAAAAAATAGAAAACTAGCAATGGGCCCAAAATAAATCCTCACAATTATAATGCCCTTGTGAATAAAGTACTATTTAACATAGGAATATACTCTTTTAGAGTATTTTTTTAAAAAAAAAAGTGTTAAAAATAAAATATAAAATTAATGGCAAGATACAATATGTGATGTTGTGTAACCAACAACTAGGCCACAGACCTAATCCATAAAACAAGAGGGATGAATGGTATACTAAACAGTCACAAATGGCCAATAATGTGTACCATGTATCTCCACACAATGGCTAGGTGGCAATCATGTGGACTGGTAAAAGGAATAGATCAGTGGACATTATCACCCCACTTTAGAAGTTATCACTGCCTATGATATAGAATCCAGGTAGGTATTATGTAATAATAGCAAGTACAGTGACAATTTCCATTCTGTGTGTCTATATATATATATATATATATATATATATATATATATATATATATATATATATTGTAACTCGATGGCTGGTCAGGTAATGGAGGGGGTGTACATCTCACCCAGACTACTCAGGTGAGTGAGATGAGAAAACACCAGGAATGTTTGTTCTCAGCAGATAACTTTCGTCTGCTGAGAATTTTGGTAAATGCTCAGTTTTGGACTGGATTTTTAGGAATGACAGGTAGGATTGGTAGTGGGACCTGTCATTCCACCCCCCTCCAGTCCACACCATGGGGATGTTCCGGTAGTGACTCAGCTGTAGACAGTCTCCTCGTCAAGGAGGCTTAAGAGGTTGCTCCAGCAGCAACACTTTGGCAGAGCTTGACTAGAGAGCAAACAGAGAGGTCATATTTTTGGAGCTGTGTCCTGAATGATTCTACTGGCTTTTAGATTTCTGTAATCCTAGGTGAAGTAACCTATTCTATGTTCAGTTAGAGCCTAGCCGGGCAGGTATTTATTTTTGTATTGTTTTCCTTTTTGTTGCTGCACTACCTTACGGAAGCAGTCACATACTGTACTGACACCACAGCAGTTCAGTACACATCTTGTTCTCATTATGATTCCAAATCTGTAATTCTGTAGCTCTTATCTACGGCTGGTCACTTTATTAGGCAATCTGTTGCATAAGTGTGGCTCACATACCTGCCACAGAACTTGGTCTTTCCCTAGTCTCAGGTAGTAAAGAAGGACTTCGTTTCTTACAAGTCTCAGGTAATCTCGGGGCCACACAGGGAAAAAGACTCTTTCCAGTAATCCATCAACAGGTGTGGTCTCTTTCTTGCCCTGCCAGATCTCAGTACATCAGTCTTGGGTCGCCCACTTCCAATATTACCACTCATTGCTTTGTAGCTAGGGTGATACACCTTATGGCAAGCATTGCTCTTCCATGTGACAATTTGCAAACAGTTCTCTTCCACTCAGTTTCTATCTATAACTACTTCTATGAGGTGTGCTCAGGAGCCCCCTTACATAGTGTCAGTACCGTATCAGGATAATGTGTGGCGTCACTTAAAAGAATTCTGTTAGGTCCAAAAATGCCTCCCAAAATATATAATTGTGCCTTGTAGGGACCTTTAATAGGAGTAGAAATATACCCGATGAAGCAATGCAGAGAAAATCATCTTAAGGACATTATAATCAACCTGTAAATGCATTGGAAAGGGCCCAATATGGCCTCCAGGCAGCTGAAAGTGCTCCTTCTTTCCTCTGGAACCATGACACAAAGTCTTTTCCCAGAATACATATTCATTTTAAAAGTAATATTAGTCAACATAAATGTCTTGCTAAAGTAATCACTTAGAGAATACCTCCAATTATAAAACATCTTGTCATAAATGACTTGTGCAAGGGAATATTTTTTATTATTATACATTCTTTATTACAGAGATCTGCTTCCTTCTCCAATTATCAAGCTGAGTCACTTTTTACATATTAGTAGAGATGAGCGAACAGTGTTCTATCGAACTCATGTTCGATCGGATATTAGGCTGTTCGGCATGTTCGAATCGAATCGAACACCGCGTGGTAAAGTGCGCCATTACTCGATTCCCCTCCCACCTTCCCTGGCGCCTTTTTTGCTCCAATAACAGCGCAGGGTAGGTGGGACAGGAACTACGACATCGGTGACGTTGAAAAAAGTAGGCAAAACCCATTGGCTGCCGAAAACATGTGACCCCTAATTTAAAAGAACAGCGACGCCCAGCTTCGCGTCATTCTGAGCTTGCAATTCACCGGGGACGGAGGTTTCCGTCCAGCTAGCTAGGGCTTAGATTCTGGGTAGGCAGGGACAGGCTAGGATAGGAAGGAGAAGACAACCAACAGCTCTTATAAGAGCTAAATTCCAGGGAGAAGCTTGTCAGTGTAACGTGGCACTGACAGGCTCAATCGCCGCAACCCAGCTTTCCCAGGATCCTGAATGGAATACACTGACAGTGTATTCCCGTATACCCCATATATACACCCCAAATCCCCGTTCCAACGGTGTGCCCCCCACCTTCACCCCAGAAATACCCTGCAAGTCCCCTAGCAATAGAATTGGGGCTATATACACCCACTATTTTTGCTACTGCCATATAGTGCCATTGTCTGACTGGGAATTCAAAGAATATATTGGGGTTACATATAACTTCAATTCCAGGGAGAAGCTTGTCAGTGTAACGTGGCACTGACGGGCTCAATCGCCGCAACCCAGCTTTCCCAGGATCCTGAATGGAACACACTGACAGTGTATTCCCGTATACCCCATATATACACCCCAAATCCCCGTTCCAACGGTGTGCCCCCCCACCTTCACCTCAGAAATACCCTGCAAGTCCCCTAGCAATAGAATTGGGGCTATATACACCCACTATTTTTGCTACTGGTATATAGTGCCATTGTCTGACTGGGAATTCAAAGAATATATTGGGGTGACGTGCACCCACAATTTTTGCTACTGGTATATAGTGCCATTGTCTCACTGGGAATTCAAAGAAAATATTAAGGTTACGTGCACCCACAATTTTTGCTACTGGTATATAGTGCCATTGTCTCACTGGGAATTCAAAGAATATATTGGGGTTACGTGCACCCACAATTTTTGCTACTGGTATATAGTGCCATTGTCTGACTGGGAATTCAAAGAATATATTGGGGTTATGTGCACCCACAATTTTTGCTACTGGTATATAGTGCCATTGTCTCACTGGGAATTCAAAGAATATATGGGGGTTATGTGCACCCACAATTTTTGCTACTGGTATATAGTGCCAGTTTCTGACTGGGAATTCAAAGAATATATGGGGGTTACGTGCACCCACAATTTTTGCTACTGCTATATAGTGCCATTGTCTGACTGGGAATTCAAAGAATATATGGGGGTTACATGCACCCACAATTTTTGCTACTGCTATATAGTTCCAGTTTCTGACTGGTAATTCAAAGAATATATTGGGGTTACGTGCACCCACAATTTTTGCTACTGGTATATAGTGCCATTGTCTCACTGGGAATTCAAAGAATATATTGGGGTTACGTGCACCCACAATTTTTTGCTACTGGTATATAGTGCCATTGTCTCACTGGGAATTCAAAGAATATATGGGGGTTATGTGCACCCACAATTTTTGCTACTGGTATATAGTGCCAGTTTCTGACTGGGAATTCAAAGAATATATGGGGGTTACGTGCACCCACAATTTTTGCTACTGCTATATAGTGCCATTGTCTGACTGGGAATTCAAAGAATATATGGGGGTTACGTGCACCCACAATTTTTGCTACTGCTATATAGTTCCAGTTTCTGACTGGTAATTCAAAGAATATATTGGGGTTACGTGCACCCACAATTTTTGCTACTGGTATATAGTACCATTGTCTCACTGGGAATTCAAAGAATATATGGGGGTTACGTGCACCCACAATTTTTGCTACTGGTATATAGTGCCAGTTTCTGACTGGGAATTCAAAGAATATATGGGGGTTACGTGCACCCACAATTTTTGCTACTGCTATATAGTGCCATTGTCTGACTGGGAATTCAAAGAAAATATTGGTGTTACGTGCACCCACAATTTTTGCTACTGGTATATAGTGCCATTGTCTCACTGGGAATTCAAAGAATATATTGGGGTTATGTGCACCCACAATTTTTGCTACTGGTATATAGTGCCATTGTCTGACTGGGAATTCAAAGAATATATTGGGGTTACATGCACCCACAATTTTTGCTACTGCTATATAGTGCCATTGTCTCACTGGGAATTCAAAGAATATATTGGGGTTATGTGCACCCACAATTTTTGCTACTGGTATATAGTGCCATTGTCTGACTGGGAATTCAAAGAATATATTGGGGTTACGTGCACCCACAATTTTTGCTACTGGTATATAGTGCCATTGTCTCACTGGGAATTCAAAGAATATATTGGGGTTACGTGCACCCACAATTTTTGCTACTGGTATATAGTGCCATTGTCTCACTGGGAATTCAAAGAATATATTGGGGTTACGTGCACCCACAATTTTTGCTACTGGTATATAGTGCCAGTTTCTGACTGGGAATTCAAAGAATATATGGGGGTTACGTGCACCCACAATTTTTGCTACTGCTATATAGTGCCAGTTTCTGACTGGGAATTCAAAGAATATATGGGGGTTACGTGCACCCACAATTTTTGCTACTGCTATATAGTGCCATTGTCTGACTGGGAATTCAAAGAATATATTGGTGTTACGTGCACCCACAATTTTTGCTACTGGTATATAGTGCCATTGTCTCACTGGGAATTCAAAGAATATATTGGGGTTATGTGCACCCACAATTTTTGCTACTGGTATATAGTGCCATTGTCTCACTGGGAATTCAAAGAATATATTGGGGTTACGTGCACCCACAATTTTTGCTACTGCTATACAGTGCCATTGTCTGACTGGGAATTCAAAGAATATATTGGTGTTACGTGCACCCACAATTTTTGCTACAGGTATATAGTGCCATTGTCTGACTGGTAATTCAAAGAATATATTGGGGTTACGTGCACCCACAATTTTTGCTACTGCTATGTAGTGCCATTGTCTCACTGGGAATTCAAAGAATATATTGGTGTTACGTGCACCCACAATTTTTGCTACTGGTATATAGTGCCATTGTCTCACTGGGAATTCAAAGAATATATTGGGGTTATGTGCACCCACAATTTTTGCTACTGGTATATAGTGCCATTGTCTGACTGGTAATTCAAAGAATATATTGGGGTTACGTGCACCCACAATTTTTGCTACTGGTATATAGTGCCATTGTCTCACTGGGAATTCAAAGAATATATTGGGGTTATGTGCACCCACAATTTTTGCTACTGGTATATAGTGCCATTCTCTGACTGGGAATTCAAAGAATATATTGGTGTTACGTGCACCCACAATTTTTGCTACTGGTATATAGTGCCATTGTCTCACTGGGAATTCAAAGAATATATTGGGGTTATGTGCACCCACAATTTTTGCTACTGGTATATAGTGCCATTGTCTGACTGGTAATTCAAAGAATATATTGGGGTTACGTGCACCCACAATTTTTGCTACTGCTATACAGTGCCATTGTCTGACTGGGAATTCAAAGAATATATTGGTGTTACGTGCACCCACAATTTTTGCTACTGGTATATAGTGCCATTGTCTGACTGGTAATTCAAAGAATATATTGGGGTTACATGCACCCACAATTTTTGCTACTGCTATACAGTGCCATTGTCTGACTGGGAATTCAAAGAATATATTGGTGTTACGTGCACCCACAATTTTTGCTACTGGTATATAGTGCCATTGTCTCACTGGGAATTCAAAGAATATATTGGGGTTATGTGCACCCACAATTTTTGCTACTGGTATATAGTGCCATTTTCTCACTGGGAATTCAAAGAATATATTGGGGTTATGTGCACCCACAATTTTTGCTACTGGTATATAGTGCCATTGTCTCACTGGGAATTCAAAGAATATATTGGGGTTACGTGCACCCACAATTTTTGCTACTGGTATATAGTGCCATTTTCTCACTGGGAATTCAAAGAATATATTGGGGTTATGTGCACCCACAATTTTTGCTACTGGTATATAGTGCCATTGTCTGACTGGTAATTCAAAGAATATATTGGGGTTACGTGCACCCACAATTTTTGCTACTGCTATACAGTGCCATTGTCTGACTGGGAATTCAAAGAATATATTGGTGTTACGTGCACCCACAATTTTTGCTACTGCTATATAGTGCCATTGTCTGACTGGGAATTCAAAGAATATATTGGTGTTACGTGCACCCACAATTTTTGCTACTGGTATATAGTGCCATTGTCTCACTGGGAATTCAAAGAATATATTGGGGTTATGTGCACCCACAATTTTTGCTACTGGTATATAGTGCCATTGTCTGACTGGTAATTCAAAGAATATATTGGGGTTACATGCACCCACAATTTTTGCTACTGCTATATAGTGCCATTGTCTCACTGGGAATTCAAAGAATATATTGGGGTTACGTGCACCCACAATTTTTGCTACTGCTATATAGTGCCATTGTCTGACTGGGAATTCAAAGAATATATTGGGGTTACGTGCACCCACAATTTTTGCTACTGGTATATAGTGCCAGTTTCTGACTGGGAATTCAAAAAATATATGGGGGTTACGTGCACCCACAATTTTTGCTACTGGTATATAGTGCCATTGTCTCACTGGGAATTCCACGAATAATTTGGGGATTCATTCACCCTACATCTCAGGCTCTTGCCATATTCACCCAGGTTGTCAGTGCTGCACCAGCTCGTTCCCAGACAGCTCGGCCCGAAAAACACGTTACCTATATAGAGGATTTGGACAATGAAGACAACATGTTCTAAATCTAATGTCTGCACCTTCTCCAGAATTAAAATAAAGGCAACGTTTAACTTTCAAATAGCACTGCACAAAGGAAGAGCTTATCAGCTTGTCTCATGACATGCTACTGAAAGTGTCATTTGTGTATCTTAATGTAAATATAGTTGTATAAGCTTTTTGGGTTTTAGGCACTGCCAAGTTATTTATTACCACCCGCTCCCTTATAATGATGATGACGCCAAAGTCACTGTGGGTGTTCAGAGCTCACAGCTTTGGTTGACATTTGTCTTGCTCTCTGTCGGTACCAGCTGTCTTTTTGGATACCGTAAAGTTATATTGACTTTATTAACAGCTATAGAAGCTTTAGCCAGGTTGTGACAGTGTGTAACCCTAACAACACTACGTGGGATACACATTAATAGTCAGTCTATGTACGCTAAACGTATCACTGAAGTAATTTTTTTTCCCTCTCCCCTAATATAAGAAAGGAACAGACATTAGACCTAGACCGGGGTTCGAGGCTTGTAAAAATCCAGTATTATTTGTTCTTCATGATGTGAAATATGTGTTGAAAAGCAACCCAAGATGAAGTCAGCCATGTGTGCCAGTGTGTTACTTGGCATGCCTTTGCTGGCCCCAACTGTAAGGGTCACTCTCCATTTCCTCCATTTTCCACTCCCCTTCACACCATTTGTGGTGAAGCAATGGGATGCACTGAAGTGCACCCTCTAGCCTCGTGTGGGACAGGGACATCAGATGCCACTCCAACCCCCTCATCTTCCTCCGCCAGCCAACGGTGCGAAGATGAGAGGAGTGTGCTCTGAATGTTTTCTGCCTAGCAGAGGCTAGTTCTCACTTACGAAAATGGCCCCACTTTGACCTGTATATCAGACACAATGGTGTAGGTTTCAAAGAAACATGGCACCAACAAGTTGGAAAACGTGGGCCATGCGTGGACCGTGTTTGAGTCTGGCAAGCTCCAGATGTGCTACCAGGTTCCAGCCATTATCACAGGCGCAAAAATGCCAGGCCCCAGGTGTAGCAGGGAAAAAAAAATGCCATCTCAGCCAGGATGGCATCCCTGACCTCGGAGGCACTGTGCTGTCTGTCCCCCAAGCTGATCAGTTTCAGCACGGCCTGCTGACATCTCCCCACGCCAGTGTTACAGTGTTTTCCACTAGTAGCTGGGGTGGAGGTTGCAGCATCGTAGGGTTTCAGTCTACTCCTGCCATGAATTTTGGCCTGGGAGAGGAGATAGGCCACCCCAGTTTGCACCCGGGGACCAGACTCCACCACATTCACCCTGCCTGTCATTAAAGATAAGCACTGCAGCATCCCTGACCACAGGCGCTTGTCCATGTGTCGGTGGTCAAGTGGACCTTGCAGCAAAGCGCAGAGCTCTGGGCCCGACTGATGTTATGGGACACATGCAGGCGCAAGGCAGGGACAGCACACCAAGAGAAGTAGTAACGGCTAGGCCCAGCATAGGGAGGTGCCCCAGCTGCCATCTGCTGACGGAAGGCCTGGGTCTCCAGAAGCATAAACAAACACCAACATCTCCAGGGCCAGCAGTTTATCGATGAGGCTGTTAAAGGCTTGGGCATGGGGGTGGGTTGTGTTGTACTTCTGCCTGCAATGAAAAGCTTGGGAAATGTGGAGTGGCTGGGAAGAGGCGCATGATGGTGCAGGCCAAAAGGGCGCATGAGGGTGAACTCCCCAATGTGTCAGAGATAGGTGTGTAGGTGTCCTTGCATCATATACTTGCACCATATTTGGCTTTGGAAGTTAATTTTGTGCCAAAAAGTGGTTAAGACAGCGATCCCTCAGCTACTCCCGTTACACTGTCTAGTGAAATTACCATCTTTGGAAGTGGACCACCACTTGTAAGATCCCAAAGGAAGCAGGCAAGAGATGTGCAGTGCAGAAAAAAAGATGAGAAAATAAGTGTAGGCTGTAGAGCACAGAGGGATCGGAGAGGACAGAGCTGGTGTCGGCCAGGTATTCCCACATCATGCGCCTATACTTGTCCCTCCTGGTGACACTAGGCCCCTGAGTGGCAGTAATTTGTCCAGGGGGGCCATTAACGTGTTCCAGACATAGGAATAAGTCTTCCAACAAGGTAGAGTTTTGCATGCCTTTGCTTCTACCCACTGTTTTTGCTGCTTAGCTTCCCTCCACATCTACACTGCTTTCACCCCTAAACATCACCCCAGTTTATGCCTTTGCTTCTACCCTGTTTTTTTTTTTTTTTGTTGAATTAGCTTCCCTCTACATCTACACTGCTTTAGCCCCTAGACATCACCCCTGTCCATGTGGGGTCGGTGGCCTCGTCATCCACCAACTCCTCTTCCAATTGCGCACTGGCCCCTTACTGCAAACCGCACATGACCACAGCTTGCCCTGATGGCAACTGTGTCTCATGATCCCCACTTAGGTCCAGACAAGTCGGTGGCGGGTCCAAGACCCCAAAATTGGAAGGAAATGGCGGATGCTGCAGTATTTCTAACACCTGTTCCTGGTGCTCGGGCCTGGTCTGTGTTGTACCCTGCACCCTGCTTAACGCAGCTGCCATATCCGAAGTTGTGTTGAGCGCATGCTAATGTTTCGTGTCCAGTGCAATGGATGGGATGGGATTTCACATAAGTCTGCCACCCATGGCCACTCATGGTTGAGCAACTGAGGGAGTTGACTTTGACGAACCCGAGGGTTTTGGAGTTGGAACTACATCAAAGGTCTGTGCTGCTCACACACTCTGCTCAAAACATGATATGTTTAGTGCCAGCAGTGTGGAGACGTCGCACAACAGCCGTTGTTCCAGCAGGTACAGGCGTTGTAGGAGTGCATAGAGGCTAGCAGCAGCAACTATAGGCTTTAAAAACTATCCGCACAAGCGCCACACTTTCACCAGTAGCTCAGGAACATTGGGGTACCTTTTTCAAAAGATTAGCAGCAATGAGTTAAAAACGTGGCCCAGGCATGGAATATGTTGCAGGCTGCCAAGCTACAGAGCCGATCCCAGGTTATGGCCATTATCACACATGACAACATACCTGGGCCCAGGTGCAGTGGCAAAAACCACATTGCCGTCTCATCGAGGATGGCATGACTCACTTTGTAGGCAGTGTGCTGTCTGGCCCCCAAGCTGATGAGCTTCAGCACGGCCCGCTGACGTCTGCCCACACCAGTGTTTCAGCGTTTCCAGCTCGTAGCTGGGGTCAATTTAACAGCGGAGGAGGGTGGTGTTTCAGCCCTCCTCCCAGGAATGTTGTGTGGGGAGACAAGTCAGGCCACCACATTTTGCGACCCGGTCCACGCCTCAACTACATTCAACTACTGTGCCAAAATTGAAAGGTAGCGTCCCTGTCCGCATGCACTTGTCCATTCGTAACTGGTCACGTGGAACTTTAGGGCTAAGCGCTGAATTTAGGGACCGCCTCATGTTTGGGGGAAAGTGCTGGTGTGGACGGCACAGTGCGGTGGCGCAGTAGACACTCTGCCCAAAAAGGGCAGAGTGTCCCCCAGCCGGGATTCCAACATCTCCTGGGCCAGATTTCTTGAGATGAGGCCGTTGAAGCCTTGGGCATGCGGGTGGGTTGCGCTGTACTTTAGCATGAAATGAAAGGCTTGGGAGATGGGGAGTTGCTGGGAAGAGGCGCATGATGGCGCGGGCAAAAGGAGAAATGGCAGGAAAAGGTGAGGATGAGGGTGAACTCCCCAAAGTGTCAGAGGCAGATGTGGAGGTGTCCTGGCTGCTGGTCTGGACTGCAGCGCCAGCCCTGTCAACAGTGGGAGAGGCAGTGGCCGCCAGGCCAAACGACGATTATCCTGCGCTTGCTCTCACCCACTGAGCCCAGGGCTTGCCTTCCAAATGATGGCACCCGCAAGAGGTGGTGAGATTCCTCTCTGCAGATCTCCAACCCATCTTGGACTTGCAAATTGCACTAAATTTGTCATGTAACTGACATGTATATGATGAGTCTATCCATTGTCTGTTCATTTTGGTGAAAGTCAGCCTGTCAGCTGACAGACAGCTGTGCTTGTCAGTGATGATGCCACCGGCTGCTTGTACCCCCAGATTTTGCTGCTTAGCTTGCCTCCACATCCACACTGCTTTTGCCCCTACACATCACCCCTATCCATGCCTGTGCCTCTAGCCATAAGTCTGCCACCCATGGAAACTCATGGTGCAGAAAGTGAGGGAGCTGACTCTGAGGAACCCTTGGGTTTTGTAGCTGGTACTCCATCAAATGTCTCTGCTGCTCACACACCCTGCTGAACATACGGTATCTAGGGTTAGAGCTTGTGGTGACCTCGCACAACAGTAGGTGCTTCAGGCAGATGTAGGCCTTGCTGGAGTGTATTGCGGCTAGCTCCAGGTACTGTAGACTTGGGAAAGTGGGTGTCCAAGTGCCGCACTTTCACCCTTAGCTCAGCTAATTTGGGGTATGTTTTTAAAAATCATTGCACCACTACATTGAACACGTGGGCCAGGCATGGAACGTGTTGGAGGCTGGCAAGCTCCAGAGCCCTCCAACAAGACAAAAAAGACTGGCCCCAGGGGCAGCGGGGATAAACAAATTGCCATCTCATCCAGGATGGCATCCCTGACCTCAGAGGCAGTGTGCTGTCCGTCTCCCAAGCTGATGAGCTTCAGCCCAGCCTGCTGACGTCTCCCCACACCAGTGTTGCAGCGTTTTCAGCTCGTAGCTGGGGTCAATCTAACAGCGGAGGAGGGTGGTGTTTCAGCCCTCCTCCCAGGAATGTTTTGTGGGGAGACAAGTCAGGAAAATTCTTGAAACAGGGGAGAGTTTTGCATCTTTGCCCTTGCTGCCTATGGACATCCCTTTGCCTCTAGCCACCATTTTCCCTGCTTTGCTTGCCTCCACATCCACACTGCTTTTGCCCCTAGACATCACCCCAGTCCATGCCTTAGCTTGTACCCCCAGTTTTTCCTGCTTAGCTTGCCTCCACATCCACACTGCTTTTGCCCCTAGACATCACCCCAGTCCATGCCTTAGCTTGTACCCCCAGTTTTTCCTGCTTAGCTTGCCTCCACATCCACACTGCTTTTGCCCCTAGACATCACCCCAGTCCATGCCTTAGCTTGTACCCCCAGTTTTTCCTGCTTGGCTTGCCTCCACATCCACACTGCTTTTGCCCCTAGACATCACCCCAGTCCATGCCTTAGCTTGTACCCCCAGTTTTTCCTGCTTAGCTTGCCTCCACATCCACACTGCTTTTGCCCCTAGACATCACCCCAGTCCATGCCTTAGCTTGTACCCCCAGTTTTTCCTGCTTAGCTTGCCTCCACATCCACACTGCTTTTGCCCCTAGACATCACCCCAGTCCATGCCTTAGCTTGTACCCCCAGTTTTTCCTGCTTAGCTTGCCTCCACATCCACACTGCTTTTGCCCCTAGACATCATCCCTATCCATGCCTCTGCCCCTAGCCATAACTCTGCCACCCCTGGAAACTCATGGTGCAGAAACTTTGGGAGCTGACTTTGAGGAACCCTTGGGTTTTGTAGATGGAACTCCATCAAAGGTCTGTGCAGCTCACACACCCTGCTCAAGATATGGTATTGTAGGGTTTCAGCGTGTGTGAATGACGGACATCAGCCTGTGTTTGGACAGATGTAGGCCTTGCTAGAGTGTTTTTAGGCTAGCAGCGACTCCTGTGCACTTGCAAAAGTGGGCGCACAAGCGCCGCATTTTCAACAGTAGCTTCGGTACATTTGGGTATGTTTTCAAAAAACTTTGCACCACTAGGTTAGACGTGGGCCAAACATGGAACGTGTTGGAGGCTGGCAAGCTCCAGAGCCGCTACCAGGTTCCAGCCATTATCACAGGCGTAAAAATGCCAGGCCCCAGGTGTAGCACGGAAAAAAAAATGCCATCTCAGCCAGGATAGCATCCCTGACCTCGGAGGCACTGTGCTGTCTGTCCCCCAAGCTGATGAGCTTCAGCACCGCCTGCTGACGTCTCCCCACACCAGTGTTTTAGCGTTTGCCGCTAGTAGCTGGGGTGGAGGTTGCAGCGTCGTAGGGTTTCAGTCTACTCCTGCCATGAATTTTGGCCTGGGAGAGGAGATAGGGTACCTCAGTTTGCACCCCGGGACCAGACTCCACCACATTCACCCTGCCTGTCCTTAAAGATAAGCAGCATCCCTGACCACAGGCGCTTGTCCAAGTGTCGGTGGTCAAGTGGACCTTGCAGCAAAGCGCGGAACTAAGGGCCCACCTGATGTTGAGTGACACGTGCTGGTGCAAGGCGGGGACGCCACATCGGGAGAAGTTGTGACGGCTAGGGACAGCATAGTGAGGTGCCACAGTTGCCATCAGGTCCGGGAAGGCGGGAGTTTCAACAAGCCGGAACGCCAACCTCTCCTGGGCCAGCAGTTTAGCGATGTTGGCGTTCTAGGCTTGCGTGGGTGGGTGGTTAGCGGTGTATTTCTGCCGGCGCTCCAATGTCTGAGAGATGGTGGGTTGTTGTAAAGAAGCGCCTGATGGTGCCTTTGATGGTGCAGGAGAAGGAGATAAGACAGAAACAGGGGAGGATGAGGGAGAAGTCAACAAAGTGGCGGAGGCAGATGAAGTGATGTCCTGGCTCGTCCTCTGGAGTGCATCGCCAGCACTGTGAGCAGAGGCAGTGGCATGAACGGCGGGCGACGTTTGTCCTGCCGTTGCTGCCTGCCACTGATTCTATTGCTTGGATTCCAAATGACGGTGCATTGAAGTGGTGAACAGGTTGCTCTTCTCAGGGCCCCTACTCGATTTCGAGAGGCAAATTGTGTAGACGACACTATATCTGTCCTCGGCGCATTCCTTGAAAAAACTCTACACCTTCAAGAAACGTGCCCTCGATGGGGGAGTTTTTCTGGGCTGGGTACAAAAGGGAACATCTTCGGACATTCCAGGTCTGGCCTGGCTTCGGCAAAGCAGCTGACCTCTGCCTCTGGACATGTCTCTGCCTCTAGCTCCACACTACTTTCCCAGCTTGACATCCGCCTTGTCCAGGTGCGGTCGGTGTCCTCGTCGTCCACCACCTCCTCTTCCAACTCCTGTCTCGCCTCCTCCTCCTGCACAATGCGCATGTCAACTGGCTGCCCTGACAGCAACTGTGTCTCATCGTCGTCGATGAGGGTGGGTTGCTGGTCATCCGCCACCAAATCGACCGGAGATGGAATGGAGGAGACTCTAGTGTTTGAGCATCTGGACACAGATACTCGTCTGTTAGGTCCGTGGAATCGCGAAATGGAGGGGCAGGTTGCGGTACAGTCAAAGGAAGGGAGAACAGCTCTGGGGAGCAGGGACAGTTGGGGTTATTGTTCTGGGAAGATTGGGAATTTTGGGTGGAAGGAGGACAAGACTGTTGGGTAAGAGGAGGTAGAGGCTGACTGGCTGGTGGACAATGTGCTTTAAGCGTTATCCGACAGCCATTGCAAGACCTGTTCCTGGTTCTCGGGCCTACTAATCTTTGTACCATTCAGCCTAGTTAATGTGGAACTTTTGTGCAAAGCGCAGAACTTAGGGCCCGCCTGATGTTAAGGGACACACGCTGGTACAAGGCTCAACTCACCCTAAGTGCCAAAAACACTGCTGGTGCAAGGCTCTACTCATGCCAAGGGCCTCAATCTCTGCTGGTAGCTCAGCTTAAGGTCCTGTAACTTTGTTTGGAAGGGCTCATGTTAAGGGCTAGAAAAGTGAATTTTGGAAGGTCTTACCACATCACACACACATACACACACTCAAAATGACAGTTAAGGGTGAGGGCTTTTGGAATTCCCATTGCCTATTCCATTTGTGGTTGTCATGGAGAACGTGATTTAAAGGGGTGGTTGTTACTGTTTGTTGAGCTTAAATTGGGGTTTGTGTCCATCCATTTGGGGAGTAAAGAAGGTTTCCAGGTATTTTCCCACTTTGATAGAGGTTTTTTTGAATGTGTAAAGTGTGTAGTTGTTAGGCTGTGATGTTGGGGTAATAGAGGGTCTTTGGTGTGTTAGATGCCCCCAGACATGCTTCCCCTGCTGTCCCAGTGTCATTCCAGAGGTGTTGGCATCATTTCCTGGAGTGTCATAGTGGACTTGGTGACCCTCCAGACACGGATTTGGGTTTCCCCCTTAACGAGTATCTGTTCCCCATAGACTATAATGGGGTTCGAAACCCGTTCGAACACACGAACATTGAGCGGCTGTTCGAATCGAATTTCGAACCTCGAACATTTTAGTGTTCGCTCATCTCTACATATTAGTCTATGGAGAGAGGTGGGGGGGAGGCTGATGGAAAACACACACAGAAAACTGCTGCTACAATCTGCTACTCTGTGACCTAGGGAGCTCTTTTAACACTGCTATTCGTCAAGATAACAGGCTAATGCCCTGTTCACATCTGTGTTTGGATTCCGCTCGGGAACCCCACGAACCGAATACCAAATGCAATTGCAAGCACTGTTCTGTAAAAGCACACGGACCCCATAGACTATAATGTAATTCCAGCAGGTACTCTAGCAAGAAACTGAGCAGACAGGGGTGTAGCTACCATGGTAGCAGCTGCCACAGGGCCCGGGACACTAGGGGACCTGGCGGCAGCCGCTACCACTGCAGATTTTTTTTTTTTTTTTTAAATAGGTCGTTACCTGCTGGAGTAACTCCAGCAGATAACGGGCCCTATTTCCTTACCGATCCTGGCTCCTGCTCACAGCCACCAACGCTTCTCATTCTGCGGAGTTGGCTGTGAGCAGGAGCCGGGATCAGTAACTAAGGCCGTGGGACCGTGAACCCCACAAACATTATCATTATACTCGGGGGTTCATTCAGGAACCCCAGAGTATAATGATCGGAGACCCAGGTGAACTGAGGTTAACATAAAAAACACTGTAACATACTTACCTCTCCTGGGCTCTGGAAGGTATCAGGCTTGCTTGTGTTTAGTCCCAGACATCATGTGGGCCAGGCCTGCATCCTTGTGCGTCGCGACGCAAGCCCCGGCTCAAGTGACGTCTCTTCTATCATTGAAGATGGTAAACATCAGCATGGAGTGCGCCAGAGCCCGGGAGAGGTAAGTAACAGTGTTTTTTATGTTTGTATCCTTAGGTCTCCGATTATTATACTCTGGAGTCTGAAAAAAACTCATAGTATAATAATTGTTCATGGGTGGTCCACTATGGGGCATAATACTGTGTGCAGGGGCCACTATGGGGCATAATACTGTGTGCATGGGCCACTATGGGACATAATACTGTGTGCAGGGGCCACAATAGGGCATAATACTGTGTGCAGGGACCACTATGGGCTTAACATTGTGTGCAGGGGCCACTCTGGGGCATAATACTGTGTGCAGGGGCCACTATGGGGCATAATACTGTGTGCAAGGGCCACTATGGGGCATAATACTGTGTGCATGGGCCACTATGGGACATAATACTGTGTGCAGGGGCCGCTATAGGGCATAATACTGTGTGCAGGGACCACTATGGGCTTAACATTGTGTGCAGGGGCCACTCTGGGGCATAATACTGTGTGTGCAGGGGCCACTATGGGGCATAATACTGTGTGTGCAGGAGCCACTATGGGGCATAATACTGTGTACAGGGACCATTATGGGCATAATATTGTGTGCAGGGCCACTATGGGCATAATATTGAGTGCAGGGGCCACTATGGGCATAATATTGTGTGCAGCGACCACTATGGGGCATAATATTGTGTGCAGGGGCCACTATGGGGTATAAAAGTGCGTGCAGGAATGCTGGGTGGGGTGGTCGTCGGTTTGGGTCTTTGGGGAGAAGGCGGTTGAAGGGCCCATGTCAAAATTTCACCTCGGGGCCTCGCCATTCCTAGTTAAACCACTGTGAGCAGACTTTTATAATTGTTAAAATGGACCTACTAGGGTCATAAAATAAATCAGGACCATTAATTCTATCACTAGGAAATAACAAGATGGCTGCATTTTACTGGGTCGTACATGAGTATTTGCCAAAACAATGCCGCAATCTCTGCCAACACTGGTTGAAGCTGCATCTCACAGACTTCCTACTATGTGCACCCCCTGCATTCACTCAGCATATAATATATGTGCTGTTGAGAGCTCTTTGCTTTCTTTCACAGAGTTTTTATTTAACCAATCCTCTAAGTGGATGACAGATGTGGGGCGTAAATACAACCTAAAAATTTGCATATTCTCCACCATATAATAAGATGGAAATACATATTTTGAGTATTGAAACAAGTCTTATTGTAGTTCTGCCATTAGGTACAGGCATAAAATTCGACCACAGACTTTGGGACCCATAACTGGGTGTATGAGCTACTGGGAGAAATTATATAGTTAAAGATTTGATATTATATTAGTATCATTTTCTAATAATATATACTGTAGCACCCAACACTGAATTATTCCCAATATTACATTGATATATTTTGTAACTATTTATAAGTAGAATAGTATTTTGGTTCCAGACATGTCACACTTCCTCTTAAACTTAGAGATAGCACCAGAATAGACAACTGTACGCATTATTATGTGCATTCTAAAAACCTCAAGTAACTTTTATATTTGTCATATTTGACAGCCTAGAAATACTAGATACCATGGGAATTATATACAAAGGAAAATGTCAGAAACATCTAAAACAGTTTTTGAAAGGAGTTTTGCCACTAAGAAATGGTGAAAAGAAAGATTGTGTTCACAATTTATGTAACCTTATCTTTAGTGTAACTGCACATTCTGCACCATAAGCACAAATGTTACCACAACTAAAACTGACTGACTGATACATTTTAAAGGCCATTAAATATATTGTCTATTCCATAGCAGTTGTTTGAGCAGATGATTGTTCTCCGTTGTTTTATGTTACCAGCTATTTAAAATTGCGGAGAGGATGACTGTACATATGGGTTTATGGGATACCTCCAGAAAAACATTGCATAATAATTGATAACAAACTGAAAACTTTGCGTAAGCCCGGGGCCCCATGAGGCATAAACGTCTTGGAAAAAAATGCGCCATTCTACATCCACAGCAAAGTGGATCCCAATCCCACTTTGCGTAAAAATATGCACAGTGGACACACTGCAATTTGAAAACCGTTCCGTTTTTTGGAAATCACAGCTTGTCAATTATACCTACAGAAACGCTGGAGGTTTCCCTATAGGTTTAATTGAAGCAGAACAACTAGGAAACCTCTGCAGGCTTCCTATGAAAAGCAGTTTGGGAAAAAAAACACAATGCATTGTTGCCACAGATTTTCCTGCAGTGCTTTTTAGCTGTGAGGCGTTACGTGAGGCCTTAGCGTAATGAGGTTTTCCAGGACTACATTACTGATGACCTAAGATGTCACTAATATCAGACTGATGGGGTTTGCCTCTTAGTACCCCTACCCATCAACTGTGAAAAGACCACAACATTCAGGCAAAATTTTCTCAGACCAGTGATGTCTTATTCATTAGTCACATGGCCTCTTTGCAGCTCAGTCCCATTCAAATTAATGGTCTTATAGTGGGACTTAATGGGATTATATATATTAATGGGATGAAGAGCAGCTGCTGTACAATGTACAGACCTGTGTTTAATATGCAGTCAGTAGTCCACAGCCTCTTCAAACATACATGTAGGCAAAAAACCCTCATGTCTGATGCATCTCTAGCATATAGAGGTGGTATCGTGAAAGGTTCTAGTAACTTCAGTAGTGTATAGGCACATAGTATCATATAAACACATATATCATACCAGGAATTAAGAGCACAATCGGTAGTAAAAGTATATGGCAAGTTATTATGAGGAGTATAACGCATATTTTAACCTTTTTAGCAATCTTATAACAATAACAAATATGACATGACATATAATCTATTTAGTTTGATAAACACAATGTCAGAATTGTAAACTATGATTATTCTTCAAAATTATTCAATGATCATATTCATTCATCTAATATTATCTTGTAATGTACACAAGCAGATGCAGTTTCTTAGCTTGTGTCCTTTACTATTGAAATATTGCTCCTAAAAGGACTAGCTTGGTAATATAATTGTGTATTATGGGAATGAGCCAAATGCAATTTACAATTATATTGGTTCAAGTGACTTCAATATTCACATTAAATGCATAAAAGTTGAAATCTTAGTTGACCAACTTATTTGATGAACTACCCACTGGTACATGGTTAATGCAACCAGAGTTAGATCTGGCAGTTTTGGTATGGGGTACCACATGGACCATGTGTATGCCGAAGCCTGGGCCCACCATAGAGGCATCTCTACTTTTGGTAGCCTAATGCAGTCCTGAGATCAGATAAGTAAAAATGTGTATTAACCACTAGCAGATCCTTATGGACTGGTGGTTTAGTGTCACAAATACCCTTGACAGGTTCCCTTTAAATAAAAGAAAGTTACTATGGAAACCAAATATACTATGGAAGTCATATTATGAGTAAAAGGTCTCTCTAATGGTTCTCTGGACATAAAGAACTATAGGAAACATAAAACTATATAAATCTAATGTTATGACACAGTGATAAGTGTTCCAATACACTGTTCACAGACATTAGTGCTGGACACTAAAGGACATGCACATTTATTGCAGCAAGAGAAGACTGGTGGCCGTCATCATGTATCCTGCACATTGCTGCAAAGTAAGCAGTGACACTTGTCCTATACAAGTAACACTTACAGAACAAATACGCTTGGACTGTTAACATCGAAAATCTATCAATAAAAATATTTACTTGTAAATCAATGTAATCTTGTTATTCATTGGAAATACATTGACATAAATAAAATGTACTGTCACCTATTACCCATAATGTTTTGATGTTCCAAACATAATTAACATATTACAAATGTGAGAAAATGCTGATCCAAACTTCAACACATATATGAGAAATGCAATATTGTGGACCATGTCTGTATATATAGCACAAATCACCATGACCTGACTTTTTAGGCCAGTTACTAGCAAATGTAACTTTTGATATTATCATTGAGTTTTTAACACGAAAGGCAATGCATGTATAGTTGAGATAATACATCAAAACATAAAAGTGCATGATTTATTACAATCAAGTACTTCGATGAAAGAACTATTGGTCGTATAGCTTAAATATGTACTGGTAAAGCATTTTGATTAGTATGTATTATTTCATAGACTCATATATATATATATATATATATATATATATATATATATATATAGAGATATATATATATATCAGCTTGTAATAATAAGCCAGCAGTTAGCAGAAACTTTTCTCCTGTAAGTAGTGACTGGTGAGAGCAGAGAGGACTTACAGTTTGAGCTGCTGCCGCTGTATGGGGAAGAGTTGCTAGGTGCTGAATCTTCGGTTGCAGTCGCTGTCTTCAGCACCACGGACAGTTCCCCTGGTTCCACCACGCCTGGATCTGCTCTTTCCCAAGCTGGGTGAGGAAGACTTTGTGCCAAGCAGTCGGATGCCCTGCGCTTCTTTCCTTTGCCAAACTTCAACTCGTTGTCTGTTCCAGGGTCTTTGTTTAGCTGGACCACTGTGTTTTTTGACCTGGTCAGAGCTGATGTTACAGATCCCATGACTATGTGCAGGTGATCAATAGCAGCTTGTACTATCTGAATGTAGGCAATACGTAGCAGTTCTGTTATAGAATTTACTATTTAACCCCTTTCCAGCTTTTTATACCAATGAACTGAACAGCTGAGCCTTTCTTAAATTACCATTTTCATGTTGTTAAGCCTGGTGTCCTATTTACTAAGATAAATTATCAGCATTTCCCTTAGTCTTATTCAACAGTGGTCATCCAATTCATCTCAGAGCTGCTCTTGTCTTGCCTTCTTGCTTGCAAGTTTGAAAAGTCAATGTGCTGCTGTATGTGTTTCACTGTCACTGCCTGCTTGTTGATGCTCTTGCTCGATCAGACTTCCTCTAGAGATATAATGAATGAATTCAGGTTCCTCCTCCTGCACGTCTCCTGTGTACTACTATATACTCTAATGCCCTTTGCCAACTGTATCCACCATACAAATGACTGCTGTACATAAGCACCATAAAAGCCTGTCTTGTGTTTGGTCTATAAATACTAAGTACTACTAAGAAAGCTATTTTACTGACACTCCATTTGAACTTTTCTCCAGAGGTTCTGCTAGGACATTGAAGATTTATGCACTTTTCATAAATCTAAAGGATAAAATCACATTATAATCATGTGATTCCTATACCAGGTATAATCATAGCGGAGATCCAAAGTACCATGGATGATGAGCCATGATGTCTGACCACTAGGACCCTCAGCAAGTACAAGAGTGAGGGTCCCCAAGTCTTTTGTGTTAATGGAGCAGCAGTGAACATGTCAATCACCACTCCATCTTTAAGATCGAGAAAGATAGTCGAAGAAAGTGTCCATTAGTCTCATACAAGTGATTGTAAAGGTGTACAGTACCACTCCATTCACATAGGAACTCAGAGACTCCCACTCTAGTGGCTACTAGTCTTTTAGCAGTCACTTATCCTGTGAATATGTGCTAAGTGTTATTTATGACATAACCTCTTTAAAGCAGTTGTATTCTGAGATAATATAGTGTGAAGTTCAAGGCCCTGATCTACAAAATAATGATTAATGGACATTTCTGTAAGGATTTCTCCCCATATATCCTGTGAGGCTGCGATGTATCATTGACATTTGATGTGCTAATGAAATCTCTGTGGTCGTGCATGGAGTATAACTAATGGCTGCTACACTGGCCTCATATATGCAAGTCATGGGAAATCTGTGACAGTACTAAGCAGAGAGGAGTTATCTCTAATCCCATGAGCACTATACAGCATAGGAACAGATGGATTTTTCCTTCAATGCACAAACCATGAACAATTTGATTGAAACCCTATTCTGAATAATATTACCATAGCAGCTTTCAAATAATTATTAAAATTAGTATTGTTTTTAAGTAGTTTTATAAAAATAAGCTGCAGAGACTTTTGGAAGAGGACCTGGAGACACAGTACATGCAAGCTAACAAAAGTTGAAATATAGTGACCAGTCAGTTCTCTTGACCGGCTGTAGAGTCTACTGGGTGCGGTACCGAACCCAGTAGAGTATGGACCCACTATAAAGAGGTCGCCATGAAGTGGCAAGTGGGCTTATGCACATTGATCAATATGTATACTAAGAACCTCATGTTCAGTATTGTAGAATTTGCTGAGAAGCACTAGATCAATGTATAAGATTGGGATGTGCAGGCCATGTCTTTTTCTTTTTTTGATTCTGTATCAGAGTATGCTGCGACATGACCTTCTATCAAGGTGAAAGATAACACCAGTTTCAATAAAACAGACATGTCAGTAGAGCTTATACTGTAACTCTACTTGAAACCATAGTTTCCATTTTTAATTGACATTATGACATGAGAGTTTTCTGTTGTCTCTGGCCCCTCCACACAGTATTATCCCAATAGTGGCCCCTACACACAGTATTATCCTCCATAGTGGCCCCTGCACACAGTATTATCCCCCATAGTGGCCCTGCACACAATATTATCTCCCATAGTGGCCCCTGCACACAGTATTGTACCCCATAGTGGCCCCTGCACACAGTATTATGTCCCACTGTGGACACCCATAAACCATTATTATACTCTGGGGTCTTTTCAGACCCCAGAGTATAATAATCAAAGACCCAAGGGGAGAAAAACATTTAAAAAACTATGTTACTCACCTATCTCCCGACTCCTGCGCTGTCGGCCTCCGAAGTAGTCCATCTTCAATTACGTCAGACGTCACATGACCCAGGATGCAGGCCGGGGTCATGAGACGTCAGACGACTAGGCCGAAGCCTGCACGGATCGTGGAGAGGTAAGTAACAGTGTTTTTTATGTTTCTTACCTCTCCCGGGCCGCCAATCATTATACTCGGGGGTCCGAAAAGACTCAATGACTTACAATTGAGTGGAAACCAACCTACAGATGGGCAACACTCGACATAAGTGCACTATACAGCAACATATCACATAATATAGGTCTAGCAACTGTAAATGAAACCCTGTCCCTTGACCCTTCACTTCCTTCCAACCAGAGAGAATTTCTTCTCAGAGCCATAGCTTTTATACTCATCCATAATGTTTTTGAGTTTGAATCTCATGTCTATCTACAAGTTAAAGGGACTGTGGGCACCCGCATGGCGCGCAGCTATGCTAACATTGTCATGGGGGCCTTTGAGAAATCCCTTATTTATTCCTCACACACATAGCCTACTAATTTAGTCTACTATAAAAAATGTAGTATGGGGAATGATGAAAAAAAAATTAATGCCATTTTAGTCATACATTTGCAGTAGAATTTCCAGAGCAATGGAACAAATCAAAGTTCTGAGAAAACATGTTCTTGCTTTGTTATTTTAGGAAGAATGAATGTTAGGAAAACAGTTCTTCTTACCAACATCTGATGTACATGTATGAAGGATGGTAGCACTTTAACTGCTTCTGGATCGCCTGTTTGCTTTATATGTCTAGACAGTCCACTCTTAACACTGCAAGGACATACAGTGGGGAAAAATGTATTTAGTCAGCCACCAATTGTGCAAGTTCTCCAACTTAAAAAGATGAGGTCAGCCTGCAATTGACATCATAGGTAAACCTCAACGATGAGAGACAAAATGAGAAAACGGGGAGAAAAAGTGGGAGAACTTGCACAATTGGTGGCTGACTAAATACATTTTTTCCCCACTGTATATTTTGCAATCATGCAGCTGGGGAAGGAAGAGGCTATAGGGAAGTCAAATATGGTTTTTCACTGTGTCACTTCCTAATTGCTGTTTACACATCACTCAATGAGTATACACAGATATGGAAGGTATCATGATGCATCTCCCCTACTGACCCACTAGTCATATGAATGCCAGGGGCCATGACCTGTATCAGCTGCTGGCTTCTAGAAGACCTAAATCAGCTCTGTAGTAAGAGATAGAGATTTTAAAAAATTAAAATACAAAAAAACTAAATGGAATAAAAATGCCACTGCCACACCAACATCACAGGTTCTAGCCCCACCTCCAGTGACAGGACAATAATTGTCACCTACATACCAATTAACATAACATAAAGAAAAAACTAGTTTTAAAAAAGTTTTATTAGCACTTTTTGTTATTAAAAAAAAACAAACATGAAATGGTGGAAAACAGACACATTTCCAACTACTTTTTTATTTACATTTTCTTGGATATTAAAATAAAGAAAAAACATGTACAAATAAAAACATTAAAAAAAACATATTTATCACTAAAAAAGACTGAAAAAAAGCTATTTGAATAACCTAAAGGAAATAAATGTTATAAACCTCAGAATGTATGCATGAAAAAAGCAGGTCCTGAACCAGGAGAATTGAGCTGGTGCTGAAATGGTTAAATATGACATCTACTCAACGCTTGCTTTACACACCAGCAGGCAGTGTGCTTGGAGACAACTCTGATCGTAGACATTTATTTTAACTTTCACTATTAGCAGCCAAACTATTGTGGCAGGGCTCATAGAAATTTTTCCATAGAATGAAATACATTAGCTAATAATGATGGGCAAACCGATTTGTTAAAAGTCATATTTTACCCGAATATTCCATATTGCTTGTTTTTTTTAACTAAATCAAAAACTTTGTGATTTGTCTGGGACAAAGTAAGAAAAAGTCTTTTCAGAGTATAATAATCGGAGACCCAGGAGGAGAAAAACATAAAAAAACACTGTTACTCATAGTGGACAACATGGACACCGCCACCACCACACAGCAAGTGCAAAGCGATGTCTTCACCAACACTGAGCGCACCTGTCTTTACAAGCGCTTAGCGCTCCTGTCCTGCCTGCCAGCGCTCACCTGTGCCTTCACAAGTGCTCCGTGCTTCTAAACATGGACTCCCCCGCTTCTTTTTGCAAAATAAGTCTCCGCCCCCTAGCGTCAGGACGCACGCTGAGGGAGGAGACATTGTGTAAGGTCCTGTTCAGGCCTGCACGGGGTGGAAAGCGAACATCCCGCAAAGGCTAAAAAAATAGGTCACTCACGGTACCGCCGGTAAGATCGGACCTTCACCTACTGGAGGGGGGGGCGAGCTCTCAGACGTAAAAAAATGTTGTTTTTTTTTTCAAATTGACACGTCGGGGGCCAGGGCCCGGCCCCCTGACGTTTCGGGCCCTGTGGCAGCTGCCTCTGCTGCTACGGTGGTAGTTACACCACTGTGGTGAGGGTGTTATAGTGCTCAGACTGTATATACCATTCACAAAAGGCATCCGTTTATTTCTTTCTTTTTTTTTTTTAATGTAGATTGTGAGCCCCACATAGAGCTCACATTGTACATTTTTCCCTATCAGTATGACTTTTTTGGAATATGGGATGGAAATCCATGCAAACACGTGGAGAACATACAAACTCCTTGCAGATGTTTTTTTTGCCCATGGTGGGATTTGAACACCAGGACTCCAGCGCTGCAAGGCTGCAATGCTAACCACTAAGCCACCGTGTGGCCCCTCGGCATCTGTTCATTTCTGACAACCAGTGGCTGTCTATAATCCAATAGGCAGTTCTGTCCTCAGATATACATACCTTTCACAGAAAGGTATCCGTTCATTTCTGATAACCAGTGGCTATCTATAATCCAATAGACAGCTCTGTCCTCAGATTTATACATACCTTTGCCAAAAAGGCATCCGTTCATTTCTGACAACCAGTGGCTATCTATAATCTAATAGACAGCTCTGTCCTCAGATTTATATATACCTTTCACAGAAAGGCATCCGTTCATTTCTGAAAAATGTTGAGGCCTACTACAGCAACATTAAATGTAGAGGTATCAGACCGGAGACAGCATTTTTTGTTGCAAATGCAAGACTATATGAAAACGCACATAGACATCTTACCACAAGAGTCTTTCCTGCTGGACTACTGGGTGTCAAAGATGGAAATGTGGCCTGAACTTGCCCAGTATTCCCTGGGGTTACATTCCTGTCCAGCAGCTAGCGTCTTTTCTGAACGACTGTTCAGCACTGCAGGTGGTGTTGTGACAGAGCTTCGGACAAGACTCTCTGCTGACAATGTTGATCGCCTGAGTTTCATAAAGATGAATCCTGGATTGAAAAGGGCTATAACACACCATTGGCAATATAAAGAAATCCTGCACATACCTTTTTTTTTTTTTTAAGTTACAATTTTTCGGAGGCTCATGTGCTTCAATTTTTGGACTCCCAGCTATTGAAAAAAACTTATTTTAAGGCCTATGCTTCCTTGGGGAGAGGTCACTCATATGACTGAGTCTCATGTGCTTCAAATTTTGGACTCCACGCTGTGTAGTCATGAATATATATTTTACCGGCTATGCTTACTTTTAAAGAGGTCGTTCATGTGACTGAGGCTCATATGCTTCAATTTTTGGACTCCACTCTGTGTAGTGATTAACAATTAACAATGTTTTATGGCCATTTAAGTGTTCCCTTGCTCTTTCTATGCATTCTAATAACTTGTATGTGTTTTGGGTAACTTTTTTTAGCTTTTAAAAAATCTTAGAAAAAAAAAATCCCATAGGATTAGGATCGGAATTGGGATCGAGATCGAGTTCGAATGGAAAATTATTGGAAATCGGATTTCAAAATCGATCCTGAAAAGTCAAGATCGACTCAACCCCACTCATGAGTAAAGTGGGTCACTTCCTCAAGCCCTTTGAGGAGGCCACCAAATTTTTCAGCAGGGACAACTGCAGCATCAGCCATGCCTTCCCTTTATTATATATTTTACAGGAAATACTTACACAGTTACTGCTAGCCCTGGGTCAGTGTCATTAGGGTGGAGGACCTGGGACTAGTAGATTGGGAGGAGGAGGCAGAATCTTTTTCAAATGCAAAGGGGGCCCTTGATATGTCACAGACAAGGAAGGAGTTTCACCCATATATCTTTCAAGAAGATGACGACCAAGCGGTCAAGAAGACCAATGAACCATGGTAGGCCCCTGGGTTCGTGCACACACTTGCAAGCATGGCAGGTTGTAATTCAATGCTGCTTACACAACCGTATTATTAGTATCAAGCTAATGCTTGATGCTAATTATTTTTAATGACAAGTGTATTATTAGCATCAAGTACTGCAGTGATTTTCAACCTTTTCAAGTGAAGTACCCGTAGTGAGAAAATGTCCCAACCAAGTACCCCCAAAGTAGCAATCACTTATAAAAGTTAGTAAAATAAAGCTTTTTTTGGAAGTTTCATTAACAATTGTGTAAAGACATTTACAGTGCCGCCACATCTAGTATAATGGGCCCTTCAGTGCTCCCACATTCATTATAATGGCACCACCAGCATCCCCATATGTAATATAATGGCCCTCACATTTCAGACCCCCACAGTGTCCCCACATGTAATATAGTGGCATCCAAATGTAAAATAAGAACCCCAACAGTACCATAGCAGCCCCCATATAGTATAATGTCCCATAGTGACTTTTCCACACAGTATAATATCCCATAGTGGCTCCTCCATGCAGTATAATGTCTTTGAGAGGCTTCTACATTAATAAAATTCATACATAGGGTTTCTCTTACAATATTGTTTTTTTTCTGGGGTTCAGTCAAACCTGATATTTTGGGAGGTATGTCACACATGAACTACAATTATAATCTGAGGGTCTCTTTGGCCCCTCAGAGTATAACTATCAGAGGTCTAAGGCAGGTACTGTAACATATAAACATTGTTACTTACCTTGCCTGGGTTCTGGTGCTTCTCCTCATGTTGCTCCAGCCTACAGAGATGCCGTCAGGCTGTCAAGTAGAGATTGAGTCATTAAGCTACATGATCCATGTGACCACCTGATGTCATCTCTATAGGCCAGAGCAGCATGAGGAGAAGTGGCAGAGCCGAGGACAGATAAGTAACACTGTTTTTATATTTAATTACCTCTTTGTTGCCTCCACTAATTATACTCTGAGGGTCTGAAGAGACTCTCAAAGTATAATTGTAGTTCGTGAGTAACGAACTCAACCATTAGGGGAAGACTCTCACCATGTTGCATACCCGCGAGGACAATTGGGTGTACCTCGAGAAGTACATGTACTGCGCCTTGAAAAGCACTGAAATAGAAGAATGTGTACTGAATCTTCATGCTTAGACCCTCGCTATAAATCCAAATTGGGGGAATTCATTCCTGCGACCCAAAGGCATATTACCAGGATACACTATGACTTAAGCCAATTTACGCTCTAGATCAGGGGTAGGGAACCTTTGGCTCGCCAGCTGCTGTGAAACTACAACTCCCAGCATGCTCCATTCACTTCCATGGGAGTTCCCAGAACAGCAGAGCCAGTATGCATGCTGGGAGTTGTAGTTTTGCAACAGCTGGAGAGCCGTACGTTCCCTACCCCTGCTCTAGATCATACCAAATTTATTCAACTTGAAACCAATCTTTGGACCGAACCACCCAAACCCAAAACAAGGCTCAACCATCTCTAGTAGTTACACTAATATTGCAGTCTATGGTAAAAGTAATCTAGTTTTGTTATATAGCAGCCTCCATGATTTCACATAAAAGGAACGAGATCCCTGCCCACAAACTTACAATCTATTGTCTTCCAGACTCTTCCATTTTTTTCAATAAGAGATTTAACAGTAAGCTGCAAACAGCAAGAATTTTTATTTACAGGGTAGGCACTGTACTACTAAATTGCACACAAGTGAGAGATTGTTTTGGTAAGATGATAGATGATCTAGTCATATGGCTGTCTGCATATATTCTTGCACTGTACTGCTGTTCTGTCCGCCTCTAGTACCCTGAACTAGAAATACGGTATATTTTCAAACAGCGTTAATGAGGATCTTAATTTACAAAGAGCAGCACATTTTAGTTTAATGTCAACATCAAAAAGAACAGTTGAAAAGATAAAGCATAAAACTGTCATGCTGCAGCTTTGTAGTTGTCTACAATTACATTTTAATAGACATCAGGCTTTTATCACTTCTATGATAAGTTTGCAAAGCTAACATAATCTGATTGTTGAATTAATACTTTATAATGGCTTCAAACAGGTCAATTTTAATATCTTCATTGAAATAAATCAAAGTATAAAATAGCCTATAGACCAATATCATTAATTAACTTGGATGCCAAAATACTAAAAAAAATTTGGTTTTTAGGCTGAGTACAGTGATACTGTCCAGGGTGACTACAGATTAAACTGGCTTTATTCTGACGCAGACAGCAAAAATGAATACCAGATGTCTATTCACTAATCTCCAGATACCTATGATAATGCTGGCAATAGAAATATAGCTTCTCTAGACTTTGATTCAGTGATGTGGGCATTTATATGGGAAACTAAGATGGCTAGAACTGCCAGTTACCTTTAATGGAGTCACTTACTGGATTCAGCACTAACAGCTGTCTCCTTCTCACACAGCGTCTTACTACCGTATGGTTTTGTAGCCCATTCCAGCCTTATGCGGGTCTATGATCTTGTCCTTGACATCCCTAGGCTGGGTTCACACGGGGGAAGGGGGTTTGCAGCAGATTTTGACGCAGAGGCTGCCTTAGAATCTGGTCCAAAAAACAGCTAGCCATGACTGTATGCCAATGCAGTGCATACAGTGCACCAGTAGCCAGTCGCGGCATTCCGCTCCAGATTAGGCCAAATGAATGAGCCTAGTTGGGAGGAGTGTCTCGCCGCATACGTCCATGGCTAAATTAGCCATGGAATCCGTGGAAACCACTCGCGGAAAAAGGAACCGATTGAATTCAATGGGAGGCAGTTTTTTGAGCTGGTTTTTGACAGATTCTGCGTCAAAACCCTGACCAAAAAAATCCTGCGTGAACCCAGCCTTAGAGTCTGACTGAATAATTGAGTCTGTGGAGAGGAGTCTTTTATACAGGTGACTATATAAGGTAGCTGTCTTTATTTATTTTTAATGTAGATTGTGAGCCCCATATAGGGATCACAATGTACTTTTTTTTTCCTACCAGTATGTCTTTGTAGAATGAGAGGAAATCCACACAAACACAGGGAGAACATACAAACTCCTTGCAGATGTTGTTCCTGGCAGGATTCAAACCCAGGACTCCAGCGCTGCAGTGCTAACCACTGAGCCACCATGTTGCCCCAGACAGCTGTCTTTAATGGTAGGAAGTTGATTGGGAGAGTCTAACTGGTCTGTAGGAGCCAGAACTCCTAATGGTTGGTAGAGGATCAAATACTTATTTCTCTATGCAAAATACAAATACATTTATGCAAAGAGGGTGATGGCAACTGCAATAGTAATAATTCCACTTGATGTGCAGGCCCAACATTCAAAAGACCTATCTGAGGAGTATCTAAGGCACCCTCAGGTGATGGTGGCACTAACACGTTTACACTGTTGCTGGTTTTGGTAGCAGCAGCTACATGCAAGGTGTAAGAACTGCAAACAGATAATTAGCCATTGGCATGTGGGCATACCAGCTTTTTCTGTACTCACATGAAATAGCATTACTAGCTCATTTTTCAAAATTGAATTGACAGGGCCCCCAAATGAGCAAGACCATTCTACTTCTTCTTTGTAGGCAAGCCACATCTACACCTAGCACATGGTAATCACCATTATCATTCATTATCATCTCCATTGGCCTCTTTTCCTCCATGTCAATATCAGTTGTCATCTATAAAGGAATATCGATCTGTCCAGTAAACCGCAATCTTCACCCAGTTATCCAGCTGGTCTGCAACTTTAACTTCTATCTGTTCATGTTACTGGTGGTGTAGTCACTGCTGTGCCACTTATTGGAAGCTACTACGCTTTCCAACTGATAGAAAGCCTCAATGGAGACTGGGCATCACGGTGGCTCAGTGGTTAGCACTGAAGCCTCACAGGGCTGGGGGTCCTGGGTTTGAATCCTGCCTGGAGCAACATCTGCCAGGAGTTTATATATTCTCCCTGTGTTTGCGTGGGTTTCCTCTCATTCTATGAAGACATACTTAAAGGGGTATTCCCATGTCCCTTGCTCAACAGTCTTCGCTTCTTCCTGGTTTATTACATCAATTGGTGGGCGGGGTTTCATATGCAAAGCTATACTGTCTGACTACCTCCAGTTTAGCCTCGACCCCAAATTAGTGTGTAGCTCCGCCCACCACATAGCGTGATCCTATGGGATGACTGAAGGGCCTGTGATGTCATCAAAGGTCCTATAACACTTGGATTTAGCTTGTTCTATATAGAGTCGGCTAGATCCTAGTGGGCTAAGGGATCAGGTCCTTCTGCCCACTAGCTTTTAGCCTGCTCAATATAACAAAGCTAAATCCTAGTGAGCAGAGGGACCAGGTCCCACTAGGATTTAGACTGTTTTATATAAGAAAGCAGCACTCATTCCCCCCCCCCCTCCTTTATCTGAGAGCAGGAAGCTAAGTCACAGGACACAGACACAGGAACAGCTACAGACACAGGCTCGCTCCCGTGCTCTTAGCCCCTCCTCCCTCCCCCCTGAGAGCAGGCAGCTATGTCACTTGACATTTGAGCAGATAATCCCAAGGGCCATAGAAACGCAGTGTCAACAATGAAGTGAATAAATTAAGATAGTGGACAAACAAAGCAGTTTTGCTGAAGCAGTGTATTTGGAAAAGTCTTAAATACACATTAACAAGCAGTATAGATAGGATCCTTGTTATGGGACAATCCTTCTAAATGAAAGAAAAAAAATGTACATTATGATCCCTATATGGGGTTCACAATCTACAATTACAAAAAAAAAAAAGTCTCAATGGAGAATACCCAGCCACCATTATTTCTCAAGAAAAGTTGTTCCTGCAGGGAAATGTGCATCCCACCATTAATATGTGGAGCGGCACTTGGGCAAGGACAACACATAGATGTCATGACCCGCTGAGTCAATGTTTTGAGTGTCTGAGGCTACAGTATAGAAACGTAGCAAGACCTCCCATATGTATTTTAACATGGATTTTTTGAAATAAAGAATGGATTTTTTATTGCAAACTTCTTAATGGTGAGTGTCCAGTTTTCTCTTTTTCTGGACCATGTTACTTTCTAGTACTACTTACTGCCATCAACATCACCTCCTCGGTGCCATTTCTTTCCCTCTTCTTCCTCATTTCATGGTTACAAGGTGAAACGTTCATTTAGTGGCACAGTTGTATATGCTAGAGCAGTGATGGCAAACCTTTTAGAGATTAAGTCCCCAGACTGCAACCCAAAACCCACTAAATTATCACAAAGTGCCAACATGTCAATTTAACCTTAATACTCTGTGGATCCACAATTGCAGACAGTTACGGACCCACATAATACAGTCGTGTAAATGGGGCTTTACAGAGCTTTCAATAATGCAAACAACTTTGTACTGAGAGGTAAAAATTTGCATGTGGTATACTTTTGAATGATTAATGTTCACTATTTACATCCCACAGCATAGGTTTTATAATGACCATGCAATGTTATTACATAACATTTGCTATAAAACAGATAATGTGTGATATAAATAGTGAAGGGACCCCAGACAATACAATTCGCTCAACAATAGCCCCCAGCCAGTACAATGTGCTCCACAGTAGCCCCCAGACAGATTTATATGCTCCACAGTGGCCCACACACAGTATTATATGCTCCAGAGTGGCTTCGACACAGTATTATAAGCTCCACAGTGGGTCCCCACACAGTATTATGTGTTCCACAGCGGCCCCCAAACAGTATTATACCCTCCTCAGTGTACCCACACACAGTATTATATGCTCCACAATGGCCCCCACGCAGTATCATATGCTGCACAGTGGGCCCCACACAGTAGTATATGCCACTTACCTTACCTCCCACGAAGAGTACCCGGGCGTTCTCCTACTTCTAACTGCAAGTGCTGATGAATGACGTCATCACACCTGCGATGGGGCAGAGGTCACACTCTGCTGTCAGTGTAAGCAGCCTACTCTATACGGCCTAACACAGACCTACAGCTGAAAGAAGCGCTCACTCACTAACAGGGAATCCTGTGCCGGATTTCCTGTTAGTGAGCAATCGGGGGAATGACGCACTTGTCAACACAGAGCGCTCTGAGTGCTCCCTCTGGCACGCGTGTCATAGGTTCGTCAACACAGTGCTAGAGTATCAGTTTGAGTTGAAGTATGTGATTATTGTATGCAGCAGACCACAAAACTGTGGATTACTGGTCTGTGAGAAGAACAGTTTCTACCTTTAATCAAGAATCATGATGATCAGTAGAGATGAGCGAGTAGTATTCGATCGAGTAGGTATTTGATTGAATACTAAGGTATTCAAAATATTCGTACTCGATCGAGTACTACTAGCTATTTGCAGTAAATATTCGATTCAGTTCTGCAGCAGGCTGCAGCAGGCAGCTTGCTGTTACAAGGGAGCTGACTTTTTCTCATAGGAATGAATTGACCAGCATTGATTGGCCAGTGTACAGCATTCAGCCAATCAACGCTGGTTTTGCTGGAGGCTTGTCTGTGAGGAGGCGGAGTCTAAGATCAGACCTAAATGGAGACTGCTGAGGCCGGATCTTAGACTCCACCTCCTCACAGACGAGCGCTCTGGCAGAACCAGCGTTGATTGACTGAATGCTGTACACTGGCCAATCAACACTGGTCAATGCATTCCTATGACAAAAAAGTAAGCTCCCTCGTAACAGCAGGCTGCCAGCTCTCCCGACTAGCAAGGACGAGCCTGCTGCAGAACCAGCGTTGATTTGCCGCAGACTTGTCTTTGCTAGTCAGGAGAGCTGGCAGCTTGCGGTTACGAGGGAGCTTACTTTTTATCAGCGCAACTGCAAGCGCGGTGCAGTTAAAACGCACAGACCCCATAGACTATAATGGGGACCGTGCACTTTAACTGCACAGCGCTCCTCCTAAACACTCTCCTCCTGCTATTCGTGGACTTGGTGACTCTCCTTTAGTCGAATAGTGGTTTCCCCTGAAACAAGCATTTTTTCCCATAGACTATAATGGGATTCGATATTCGAACGAGAAGTCGAATATTGAGGCTCTACTCGAAACGAATATCGAATCTCGAATATTTCACTGTTCGCTCATCTCTAATGATCAGCTTTGTTTTAGGAAGATAGTGTAGATCTTTTAGCAGCTAGGCCAGGCACATACTAATAGTGTTGTGCCCCAAATTTTTTTTGGAATTCCATAGTTGGCAGTATTATGTGCCACCGCTGCTCTGTTGGTGTTAACTGTGCAGCTAAAATGACATGTCACCTGTATTCTATGTTTTGGTACAATTCAGGGATAACAAAGTTATATACTTTTATATACTTTTATTTATA
The DNA here is from genome assembly GCF_031893055.1 of Leptodactylus fuscus. NCBI lineage: Eukaryota > Metazoa > Chordata > Amphibia > Anura > Leptodactylidae > Leptodactylus > Leptodactylus fuscus. The sequence continues at coordinate 143,287,416 of NC_134268.1, forward strand.
TTTTAACCCCTTAATAAAGATCTAAAACTTTGCAAAAAAATTTTTTTCTTAAAGCCACCATATTCTGACTACCATTTTTTAAATTTCTGTGCACAGGGATACATAAGGTGTCCTGTTTCCAGGATCCAGGTGTACTTTTTACTTTTTATTCAAATTTTTACCAGGCAAAACAATGAACAAACAGTTTGGTTCAGAAGCCAAAAATCCTGCATGTTCAAATTATTACCCCCCTTTCTCTAGAACATATATAAACAAAAAAAAATTACTGTGAAACACATACACATTAGGTATCCCTGTGTCTGAAATCTCCTAGTCTCAAAACTTATATAAATATTTTTTGCATATGGTGAATGTCATAGCTTTTTCACTGTTTTACCTCTGATAAAAAATTAAAAAATAAAATAAGAATAAATAAATAAATAAAAGCTATATAAATTTGGTATCCCCAGAATCATATTGAAATATTGTACAAATAATAAATGGTACCATTATGAAGGACAATTTGTCCTGCAAACATTAGGCCCTCATACGGCTCGATGACCAGGAAAATAAGAAAGTTATGGGGTTTGTAAAGTGGGAAGTCAAAAGTGAAAATTGAAAAATGCCTCTGGAGAGAAGGAGCTAAATATATACACTATAACAATTTAATTCAATAATATTTGATCTCATGATTGCTTTGACTTGTTTTTGAAAATAAGTTTAGAATAGGAACAACATTTGAGATTGTATGTTCTCCCTGTGTTTGTGTGGATTTTTTTTTCCCATACTCCAAAGACATACTGATATGGAAAATGTACATTGTGAGCTCTATATAGGTCTCACAATCTAAATTAAAAATGCTTAGAATTGTCACAATCCATAGATTACAACTAAAGGGTTATAATAAAATTATGTCAGTTATACTCCGAGATTCCTCACTTTTACTATGCTTAATAATTTTGGATTACAGTTACATGCACTTGCTGTAAGGGAATTGCTAGAGGAACAATTCCCCAGTGGCTGGTAGTGAACCCTGGTGGGAGGGGCATGACAGGACAGTGAGCCCTAAGCTGACCCCCCACATACACACACACACACACACACACACGTCCCTTCCTACTTGCCTGTCCTGTCCTAAGCGACAGACGACAACTGGTCGACAAAGACTTTCCTAGATATATGTGATGACACAGAACGCAGACAGGACAAACAACAATAAAGGGAGGTCAGCTAGCCAAGGGGTAACAGTCGAGCAACGCAGTAAAAAATCGTAATCCAAGAGAACAGTTGAAGGTAAAGCCAGAGGTTAGGAATAGGAATACAATAGTAAAAGAAGTAGGAAGCTAGTGAGGAGAAAGTCACAAGACAGTGTCAAAATAGCAATCAAATCTGTGTGTGGTGATGATCTGTATATAGGAAGCCAAGGACCTGCCCCAGACTTGATGGCAGACAGGCTGTCAATCACACAGGCAAGGGAACAGAGGGAAACAAGGTGCAGGAGATGGGTGTGGTGGAAAGTCAATTACAGACAGGAAGTAATAGAGCAGTGTTCACACAGAGCAACAAAAAAACTCTAAGCAAAGAAACAAACTGAACACTCCTCCTGCGCCACAGCATGCGAGCAGAGGGTGGTGCGGAGACCCGAACAAGCAGAGATGTTACACTTGCATAATTTTTATTTGCTTTATAAAATCTAAGATGTGACAAAAAACTTTTGATCTATTTCCCATACATTAGACAAGCCTTTTTATATAATCACAGAAAGATATTGGAGCTACACTAGATGTAAATGTTGTCTTTAATACTTTTAATGATACAACAATTTAATAAAGGTCACCTTGGTCAAGTCTGCAGGTCAAGGTTTTCACTTTTAAGTGTCAGCTCTGTTGGTCAAGGCTTTTACTGTCATGTAATGTTGTGACTACAGTTTGTTTATGTAATTCCGTAATAATGTCCCAGGTCTTCTTTCCACCTCTCAGGAGAGTTTCCTTTAGCAAATAACCAGAGTGTTTCCATGTGAAGCATCTGGCTGATCAGGAAGAAGAAATCCATGTGGGGTCTAAGTTCATTCTTTCATTTCCCAGTGTCAGAAACTGAGCATATAAACCTTGCAGGAAAGACTGGATCTGAGTCAAAAAAAAGTTTCTCTGTATCCAGATGTTTACTGTTACTTACATATAACACAATGGTTTTAGATCCATTCATATTATACATTTTTTTTTTATATACATACGACTTTGTTACATAGCATGGTTTCGTAAAAAGAAAATGTGATTGCATAATTTGTGAATCACACCAATGTAACTCTATGGGTCCATAAAAAAAAAATTAGCAAAAGTCATTGAGAAACAAAAATAACCCATATTTTACAGCACAACTAAAATGTCAAACCTTTAATTTTTCTGGCAGTAAATGTGCCATTAATACATTTTGTAAAATACTTTATTAACATCTTTTGTCTCTTTAGTGAAATCCTGCATTTCTGTATTTTTTCCCTTGTTTCTGTATTGAGAGCTCTTCCTGCTTCAGGCTAAGACCCATGTTGCGGAAATGCAGCTTTTTTGTTGCAGATTTTGCTGCGTATTTTTGTGCCAAAGCCAAGAATGGCAAAAAGAGAAAGGAAAATATATGGTAAGTTCTTTTACTTATACAGTTAGGGCCAGAAATATTTGGACAGTGACACAAGTTTTGTTATTTTATCTGTTTACTAAAACATGTTCAGAAATACAATTATATATATAATATGGGCTGAAAGTGCACACTCCCAGCTGCAATATGAGAGTTTCCACATCCAAATCGGAGAAAGGGTTTAGGAATCATAGCTCTGTAATGCATAGCCTCCTCTTTTTCAAGGGACCAAAAGTAATTGGACAATGGACTCTAAGGGCTGCAATTAACTCTGAAGGCGTCTCCCTCGTAAACCTGTAATCAATGAAGTAGTTAAAAGGTCTGGGGTTGATTCCAGGTGTGTGGTTTTGCATTTGGAAGCTGTTGCTGTGACCAGACAACATGCGGTCAAAGGAACTCTCAATTGAGGTGAAGCAGAACATCCTGAGGCTGAAAAAAAAGAAAAAATCCATCAGAGAGATAGCAGACATGCTTGGAGTAGCAAAATCAACAGTCGGGTAGATTCTAAGAAAAAAGGAATTGACTGGTGAGCTTGGGAACTCAAAAAGGCCTGGGCGGCCACGGATGACAACAGTGGTGGATGATCGCCGCATACTTTCTTTGGTCAAGAAGAACCCGTTCACAACATCAACTGAAGTCCAGAACACTCTCAGTGAAGTAGGTGTATCTGTCTCTAAGTCAACAGTAAAGAGAAGACTCCATGAAAGTAAATACAAAGGGTTCACATCTAGATGCAAACCATTCATCAATTCCAAAAATAGACAGGCCAGAGTTAAATTTGCTGAAAAACACCTCAAGAAGCCAGCTCAGTTCTGGAAAAGTATTCTATGGACAGATGAGACAAAGATCAACCTATACCAGAATGATGGGAAGAAAAAAGTTTGGAGAAGAAAGGGAACGGCACATGATCCAAGGCACACCACATCCTCTGTAAAACATGGTGGAGGCAACGTGATGGCTTGGGCATGCATGGCTTTCAATGGCACTGGGTCACTTGTGTTTATTGATGACATAACAGCAGACAAGAGTAGCCGGATGAATTCTGAAGTGTACCGGGATATACTTTCAGCCCAGATTCAGACAAATGCTGCCAAGTCGATCGGACAGCGCTTCATAGTACAGATGGACAATGACCCCAAGCATACAGCCAAAGCTACCCAGGAGTTCATGAGTGCAAAAAAGTGGAACATTCTGCAATGGCCAAGTCAATCACCAGATCTTAACCCAATTGAGCATGCATTTCATTTGCTCAAATCCAGACTTAAGGCAGAAAGACCCACAAACAAGCAAGACCTAAAGGCTGCGGCTGTAAAGGCCTGGCAAAGCATTAAGAAGGAGGAAACCCAGCGTTTGGTGATGTCCATGGGTTCCAGACTTAAGGCAGTGATTGCCTCCAAAGGATTCGCAACAAAATATTGAAAATAAAAATATTTTGTTTGGGTTATGTTTATTTGTCCAATTACTTTTGAGCTCCTAAAATGTGGAGTGTTTGTAAAGAAATGTGTACAATTCCTACATTTTCTATCAGATATTTTTGTTCAACCCTTAAAATTAAACGTTACAATCTGCACTTGAATTCTGTTGTAGAGGTTTCATTTCAAAACCAATGTGGTGGCATGCAGAGCCCAACTCGCGAAAATTGTGTCACTGTCCAAATATTTCTGTCCCTAACTGTACCTTCTGCCTAATCCATTCCTGGCTTTTCAGGGAAAATGAGCCTTATGTAGGGAAAATGAGGGTGGGGGAGTCAAATAATTAGGCTAAGGCTCCCAGCAAAAAAGCGCTCCGGGAAAAACCACAGCGGCAAAGCAGAGGTTTCCTCTGTGGACTTTCTGTTTCAATTATACCAATAGCGAAACCACCGGCATTTCCTTAGGTATAATTGACATGCTGCAAGTTCCAAAACCACACCGGTTTTGGAAATCACGGCATGTGTGCACCACAATTTTTACCGCAAAGTGGGCATGGGAATCATTAGAATCCCATCCACTTTGCACTGAATGTAAATGCGAGATTTTTCCCATGGTATTTACACCCCGTGGGGCCCAGCGTTATATCTGGGGCATTAATACATTTAACACCCACATGTGGGGTATTTCTGTGCACAGGAGAAATTGCATAACAAACTTTCAGATGCATTTTCACCTTTAACCCTTTGTGAATTTAGGTCTAAATAAATGTATTAGTGAAAAAAAATTAAATGTTTAAATTTCACCTCCATATTATTTTTATTCTTATGAAATGCTTAAAGGGGTATTCCCACGTCGCATACTCACCAGTCTTCACTGCTGTAAAATCTTCTTTCTTCCTGGTTTCTTGCATCATTTGGTGGGCGGGGTTCACATGCAACCTGCCGTTTAGCTCCGCCCCCAAATTAGCATGTAGCTCTGCCCACCCATATTAGACTATGAAGTACAGGCAGCAGCAACTCCATTGTGTGTTACATACAGAGACTGCCTGTCTCTGCCGTAATGAACACAATTGAATTAGCTAGCCTGATAACTGGGAGAACAGAATAAATGCAAGCAGCTCCTCTCCTCTATCTGATAGCAGGGAGCTAGGTCATGTGGTGTAGACACAGGAATAGCTAGAAACACAGGCTCGCTCCCGTGCACTTAGCCCCTCCTCCCTCCCCCCTGAGAGCAGCAGATACATCACTTGACTTTTGAGCAGATAAGTCAAGGGCTGTGTCAACAATGAATTGAATAAAGTAAGATAGTGGACAAACAAAGCAGTTTTGCTGAAGCAATGTATTTAGGAAAAGTCTTACATTCACATTAACAACCAGTATAGATAGGATCCTTGTGATGGGACAACCCCTTTAAAGGGTTAACCAACATCCCAAATGCTGTTTTGAATAATTTGAGGGGTACAGTTTTGAAAATGGAGTGATTTGGGTGGGTTTCTATTATAGAGGCCTTTATAATTCCTTTCAGAACTGAAGTCATCCCTAGAAAATTAGTTTGGGAAATTTTCTTGTAAATCTGGAAAATCACTGTTAGGGCTAGTTCACTCGGGGCTAAAGGGGCGGATTTTGACAGCGGAATCCACGTCATAATCCGCCCCTTTCAATGGTGGTCTATGGAGACCACTAGCTTTTTCCGCTATCGGCAGCTGCTGATAGCGGAAAAAAAGAAGCGAGCTGCTCTTTCTTCAGGCGGAATCCGCGGTGCGCTAAGCCGCGGCTTCCACCTAGCGGCAACACTCTCCGGTGTCAGCTCATTCATTTGAGTCGGCTGCGGAGGGGAAAGCCGTGACCGCGATGGTCATGGCAGGCGGGTTTTGACCCGAGAGTGACGCAGCTCGCCGCATCTCTCTCGGTGTCAAAACCCGCCCCACGTGTGAACGAGCCCTTACACTTGTAAGCCTTGTAACGTCCAAAATAAAAGACAATCAAAAGATGGTGCCAATATAAAACCGAGATATGGTAGATAATATTTATTCATGTATTTGGGTGGTATGACTATCTGCCTGAAAAGCAGAGAATTTCACATTTTGAAAATTGCAATTTTTTCCAGTTTTCCATCAAATTTCCTATTTTTTTCTTATAAATAAATACAAACATTTGATTATTGTTTACCACTAACATGAAGTATAATGTGTTACGAAAAAAAACTCTAAATCACTTGTATAAGTTAAAGCATCTCAAAGTTATTGCCGTATAAAGTGACACGTCAGTTTTGAAAAAAGAGGCCTGGTCCTTAACGCACTTTTGGGCTGTGTCTCTAAGGGGTTAAAGTTGTGCCAGAATCTACTTTACGGAAAGTTTTCCAAATGTTAGTTTGGAGTCCAGGAGGTAGTGTTTCTGGGATACATACTCACCCCCGGTTCAATGGGTATGGATTCACAGAACGTATCCGCAGTGATTGACTGGGTAAAACCTACAGCATTGAAAGAGATCCAACGTTTTCTGGGTTTCGCTAATTATTATCAAAAAATTTAAAAAAAAATTTCTACTATTGCCAAACCTCTTACTGACTTGACTAAAAAGGGGCTGATCCTACTACCTGGACTTCTGAGGCCGAATTAGCGTTTGAGACTTTGAAGAAATGTTTCACCACTGCAAACACAGGGAGAACATACAAACTCCTTGCAGATCTTGTTCCTGGTGGGATTCGAACCCAGGACTCCAACGCTGCAAAGCTGCAGTGCTAACCAATGAGACACCTACTAGAAAACTATTGATTCTCAAAGTGGGCGGTAGATGAAATAGGTTTGAGAACCTCTGGTCTAAAGCAAATGCCAGTTTGTGCTCAATGACAATCACCAGACACACACAGACACACAAACACACACACCCTTATTCCCTCTCTACTGTCTACTCACTGTGAATTCACTGCATACTTGTAGGACATGTCTGGTCTGTGTTTTTTACCACCTGTATTTTCCACCCGCCTCCCTGGTTGAGGGCGAGACTAATACAACTTCACCCACCTGTCCCCTAGTTTGATTGTTATCAAGCTTAGATTAATGAGCCTCACAGACAGAGCTCGTATCCTTTTATTTCCTTATTGTTATCCTCTTGTTGGTTTAATATGCTCTTCCTCATTGTCAGAGGATATTGAATTCACTGGTCCTAGGTCAATATCTTGGTTACACTGTTACTTGATTACTCAGTAGCCTGACTGTATAGATTTTATTTCGTCCTCTCCCCTTTTTTACCTACTAACTCCATCCTCTTCTCTGTACCTCTAGTTCCACTGCGATCCTTTGCCTTTTATCTTTTCACACATCATATTTTTCTTTCTTACTCTTCTTATGGCCTCTGCACAAGTTACCATTCTCAATATACATGGTCTCAACACTCCCCAGAAGTGTCAGTCTACTTCAACCCTTCAGGAATCTACAGACGTAGATATTCTTCCTACATTTTCAGACTGGGAGAGTTCCAAAACTTCCATCAAACTACTTTAATCAATGGTTCCGCAGTAATAGTATTTCTTCTTCCAGAAGAGTTTCTACAGCTATATGCCATCCCCTCCCTTTGAAGTGCACGCAATAGTACAGAAATGAAGATGGCAGAGCGCTGTTCCTTAAAGGGGTTGGCCAGTTTCAGAACATTATTGAGAAACAGATGTTATTATTTGTACAATAAAAAGTTGTATAATTTTCCAATATACTTTCTGTATCAATTCCTCACGGTTTTCTAGATTTCGGCTTGCTGTCATTCATTCTTTTACTTCTAGTGGATAAATGTCTGACCATGGTCATGTGATTTACGGTCCATGGTCATGTGATTTACGGTCCATGGTCATGTGATGAGGACACAGGTGCACAGCTGACTACAAGGCAGATGTCTGATTATTGTGCTGTGACTATAACGAGCAGCACCTGTGTGCTAATCACACCATGGTCAGAAAATGTGAAACAATGTACCCTCTATGGTGAGGCATCTCCTGCAGGACCTAGTGATAGTAGGATTGAACGTGTATGATAAGACTGGGGTATGGTACCAAAACATAATTAACTTGTATTGAGTCTACCGGAACATCATGCATGTCAAGGACATAAAAAAGTACTAAAAAAGAAAAACTTGGTGAGAATAATGTGGACCTGAAGAGGCTCCATCAACCGTGTAAAATAGAACTGGAAATACTACATAGTAGAAGGTACTTGGATAATTGTGTATGTTGGCGCTAATTCTGTTTTGCCCCATTTGGCTAATTAGAGCACTGTGTTGCTATCTCATTATATGTGCATGCCCTATGACATAGTTGCATATTGGAATAAATAACAGAATGTCAGGCTCTCCAGAGATGAGGAAAGAGCAAATCCCAAGAGATTGAGTATATCAGATGGTGCTGACTGCCCGTGCTAGGCTTATGCAAGTAAATCCATCTGGACAGTATGTATATTGGGTCAACAATAAGGATTCAACTCCAATATATTAGTATAGTAGATATTTGAGTAAAGAACTGTAATGGCTAATAATCATGTTTTTTCTTCATCTCTGTCCTTGAAAAAAAAAAAAAAAAAACGATAACAGAAATTTCTTTCCCCCTACGCCCAACAGCAGCACAACTGGGGTATTTCTGCCCCTATGAGCTGTTAGGACAGGTGGAATTTTTAACTACCTAACAGCTTTGACCCCTATAAGAGGCCGGAAGACCTGCTCCTCCCTTGTGTTTTTTTCTGTCCTGTGGGACAGGACAGGTGGTCAGGGGGGAGCAGGCGTTCTGACCTCTTATAGGGGTCCGCTGCTCTCCCCCTTCCTTACCTGACAGCGGAAGACCTTCAATTTTTCTGTCTTTGCTCTCTCTTTAGGAGGTCTCTTTTTCTCCCCGGCCGGGGGAGCCTGCCGACTCAGGTGCGTGCGCTTGTCTCTGCCGCGCTGGGTCCGGGGCTTCCCCATGCGCTCAGGAACTTCAGACCTAGGAACCTATCTCAGGTTCCTCGGGTCCGTCGGCTAGCTTGTCTGCCGTGCATGCGCAGTGCGTGGTCTCGCGGCGGACGGAGGAAAGCCCCTAGACGCGAGCAGCTGCCGGGGAGACTCGGGGGGGGGGGGGGCCTTGTTCCTGGGGATCCCAGGCCTGAGATGGATCCCCCTGCCCCCCCTCCCCTTTTTGTTTTGTTTTTAGGCTCATATTTGCCTCTATGCAGACCCTGCCCCTTGGGGCGTTTCCCTCTGGCAAACCCCACCCCCTGGCCTATTTAAAGTCCTCCTAGACCATCATTCAGTGCTTGTCGCTCCGGTTACAAGCACATCAACTGGAGAAGCTCCTTGGTCATTTATTTGCCCTGGAAAGCTGTGCTTCGTTGATTAAGGTTTTGTGGACATGGCCAGGGGGAGGGGGAAAGGAGGTGTTGGGGAATTGTAGCCCTGGGGGCAGTAGGTTGTTAGTGTGTCTCTCTTTCTTCCTCCTCAGAATGTCTTCCTCTTCCTCCTCCACTGTTCCTCCTCGAAGGAAAGCTGCGTCTAAGAGGAAGCATCTGGCTTGCGCTACCTGTAAAATTCCACTTCCTGACGACTCCCAGTACTGGTTCTGTCAGGGGTGTAGAGCCCCCCCCCCCCCCCCCTCTGAAACAACTCCCATGCGAGAGATGGTTTCCTGGGTGAAGGTGTATGTCCAGGACTCCATGAAAAGGATGGAATCTGTCTCCCTGGCCAAGAGACCGCGCCTGGACTGTGAGTTGTCCCTGCCGCCCCTGGAAAAACTGCGCCTCAGGGACGTGGAGTCGTCATCAAGTACTGAGGAGGAGAAGGAGATTTTGCCCCTGGACAAGATGTCCAGAGTGTTCAGGACCCTGAGAATCAGAGACCAGGAAGGCAGAGAAGGCTCAAGCCGCAGGTCCCGTACTTTCAGACCTTCTTCGAAGATGCTCCGCCTGATGGAGGGCGAATGGAGGTACCCGGAGAGATCCTTTGCACCATCCAGGCGTTTTAAGTCACTTTTTCCCGTCTCTGAGAGTCAGCTGAAGGCGTGGGGTCCTCCACCAAAAGTGGACGTCGCCATGGCCAAATTATCGAGGCGCACCGTCCTTCCATCAGAAGACGGGTCTGGTCTCAGGGATCCCATGGATCGCTGAGTAGAAGGATCTCTGAGGCGGGTGTATTCGGCTGCCTCTGCCCAGGCCTCTTTGGGTATTGTCGCGAATGAGGTAGTGACTGGCTTATGGGCAGAGCTTTCATCTCTTGCCAAGGATATCGATTCCGGCATGGATCGAGATGATCTCCTCGCGGCAATGTCAGACATCACTTTACTGGTGGATCACCTGACAGAGGCTACCCATTTCCAGACCCGTCTGGCGGCCATATCTATGGCGCTGGCTACTGTTGCTCGCCGACCCCTGTGGCTGAAGCCCTGGAAGGCTGATCTCACCTCCAAAAACAGCCTGTGTGGTCTCCCCTTTGAGCCCGGACGGCTGTTCGGGAGGGAGCTCGACCACATCATGGAAGGATTGGCCGACTCCAAGGGCAAGAATCTGCCACAGCCTCTTGAAGGTTGGAGTTCCTCCTTTCGGGGAAGAGGCGCTTCCAGGAGAGGAACCAGAGGCCAGCGGTGATCCGGCAGAGGAAGAGGTCGGGGCTCATCTCGTGGGCGTAAGAATGCCCCCTTCTAATTCTCCCACATTGCCCCCCCCCCTCCCCTGTGGTGGGCGGTCATCTTACCCACTATGTGGATGCCTGGCGCCAGAATATTCGGGACCCCTGGGTCATCCAGACGATCCAGGAGGGCTATAAAATTAATTTTGTTTCCCAGCCACCAGAGAAGATGGTAAGAACCCGCCCTCTTCAGGGCCCCAAACAACTTCATCTGGAGAAATTGATTCAGGAGTACGTGGACAAGGCCGCGCTAGAGGTGGTTCCTCGCGCAGATCAAGGCACAGGCGTCTATTCTCCAGTCTTCTTGGTCCCCAAGTCATCAGGCGAGTGGCGTATGATCATCGATCTCAGGTATCTGAATCGCTTCATCCGCAAGCTGCGGTTTCGCATGGAGACCATCAGTTCAGTGCTACCCTTCCTGCACCCTGGAGATCACTTTGTCACTCTGGACCTGAAGGACGCCTACCTCCACGTACCCATCTTTCCGGCACACCGAAAGTTCCTAAGGATTGCTGTATATCTAGATGGGAAAGAGGCGCACTTCCAGTTTGCAGCCCTCCCGTTCGGCATATCCTCCACCCCCCACACCTTCATAAAGGTCATAGCTCCGGTCGCTGCCGCCCTGCGCCTTCAAGGCATATTCATAGTCCCGTACCTGGACGACTGGCTTCTGAAGGCTCATTCAAAGGAGGTTCTTACCACGCAGGTGCAGACCGTCGTAGTTCTACTAGACAAGCTGGGATGGCTGATAAACTGGCAGAAGTCAGTAGTGGTGCCATCAACACAAGTTCAGTTCCTGGGACTTATTCTAGACTCTCTCAACATGACGGTCTCTCTACCCTCTCCTCGCAAAAGGAAAATTGCTCGGGCAGTACATCATTTGTCTTCTACACGGAAGGTCACCATCAGGATGGCTATGAAGGTCCTTGGATTGATGTCCGCTACCCTAGATGCAGTTCCTTGGGCCCTATGGCATATGCGCCCTCTACAGAACGAGATCTTGAGAGTCTGGAATCACAGTCCTTCAGGTTTACAGAAGCCAATCCAGTTAACCATCAGCACCCGGCAAACCTTGCCCTGGTGGACCCATCTGCGAGATGGGAAGTCCTCGGTCCAGCCCGCCTGGACCCTGTTGACTACAGATGCCTCCCTCACAGGCTGGGGAGCTCATCTGGGGGAGACCCCGGTACAAGGTACGTGGAATCAGCGGGAGAGGAAGCACTCATCCAACTGGCGCGAGCTTACCGCAGTTCATCGAGCCCTTCTGTCATTTGCACCACTTCTATGGGGGAAGGCGGTCAAAATAAGATCAGACAATCTGACGACAGTCCACTATATCAACAAGCAGGAAGGAACCAGGTCCCCCTCGCTCCTGCAAGTTACCAACCTGATCTTCTCCTGGGCAGAACGGAACCTCTCCCAGCTGGCCGCGTTACATATCCAGGGCCGCCTGAACATCCTAGCAGATCAACTCAGCAGAGGCCACCCGACTGCAGGCGAATGGTCCTTGAATCAGGATATATTCCATGACCTAACCAGGAGGTGGGGTCTCCCCGAGATGGATCTGATGGCCACCCAACACAATGCCAAAATAGAAAGGTTTTGCTCTCTGTACCGGGAAGACAACCCTTTGGCTGTGGATGCCCTGTCAATACCATGGAGGTTCGAACTGGCATACGTGTTCCCTCCCATCCCGATGATCCCGAAGGTATTGGCGAAACTCAGGCAGGACCAGACTTCGGCTATAGTGATCATGCCGTTCTGGCCGAAGAGGGCATGGTTCACCGACCTTATCCTTATGAGTCGGGAGAACTACTGGAGGCTTCCACCAGTCAGGAACCTGGTGTCACTGAACAGTCGGCCGTGCCTGGGCCTAGACAAATTCAACCTCACTGCTTGGAGGTTAACCGCGCCATACGCGCAGACAGAGGATTGTCCCAGGGAGTGCTAAGTACCTTAGCCCATTCAAGAGCAGAGACAACCAATCAGAGCTACCAGAGGATCGCCCGGATATTCCGAGATTGGTGTACAGGCAGCCACCGCGATCCAGACAGAGATGCAGTCCTAGAGTTCTTACAGAACGGCCTGGAGAGAACTAGAACCTGCCACCCTCAAGGTTCAAGTGTCAGCTCTATCTGCTCTCCTGGAGACACGGTTATCACAAGATCCTCTTGTCAAACAGTTCCTTAGGGGGGCTGCCAGGCTCCGTCCCCAGGTACGGCCCCCTGTCCCAAGGTGGGACCTGGCCGCGGTTCTACAAGGGCTTTGTGCGCCCCCCTTCAAGCCATTATCTGAAGTGGACTGGAAGTACCTGTCATTTAAAGTGACTTTCCTGTTGGCAATAACCTCCGCCAAGAGGGTTGGCGAATTGCAGGCCCTAGCAGCCTCCGAACCTTTCATAACCTTCTTCCCTGACAGGGTACAGCTAAGGTTCATTCCAGGATTTTTGCAAAAGGTACCCACACTTCAGAACACCAATCAAGTGATCACCCTACCGGTTTTCTTTCCCGCTCCTGCTACGGAGCAGGAGGAGAAGCTACACACACTAGATCTGATAAGAGCACTACGTATTTACCTAGACCGTACAGCACCATTCCGAAGATCAGAGAATCTTCTGGTTAATGTTTGGCCACAATAGAGGCGCTAAAGCATCAAAGGTAACCCTGTCTAGATGGATCAGAGAAGCTATCAGCTGTTCCCTACGGGCCCAGAATCTTCCTGTTCCAGATTTCCTACGAGCCCATGCCACCCGATCAGTGGCGACATCATGGGCAGAGACACGGTTCCTCTCTCTAGAGCAGATATGTGCTGCAGCCTCTTGGAGCTCACAGCTGACTTTTGCTAAACACTACAGACTGGACTGGCATACGGCTGATGCTACAGCATTTGGGCACTCCGTCTTGGCATCAGCCTGCCAGGAGGACCCACTCTAGGGGAAACAATACTTGCTAAATCCCCAGTTGTGCTGCTGTTGGGCGTAGAGGGAAAGAAAGATTATGAATGATAATCTGTTTTCCCTTAGCCCAAACAGCAGCACAAGGCTCCCTCCCTAGGAGGTACTGTTGGACAAATATATTGTGTAGATGTGTGTGCATCTTTTTCGCCGCCCGGGGCGGACGACAGAAAGCAAAGGGGGCGGGGCGGAGCGAAGGAGGCGTGGCGGAGCGGCGTTAGCAGGCAGAGATCAGGCAGGGAGAGGACCTGCTCTCTGCCTGAGCGTGAGGGGAGGCCGCTGGAGCAGCGCTGCGTCCACAGGGCCTCCCCAATCCACTGCTCAGTGACGGTGATGCTAAGCCAGTCCAGGATATCTTGTCCTGGACTGGCTTAGGTAAGCAAAAATGCCGCCCTCCCCGGGGCCCTGGCATAGTGCCGCCTGAAGCGGTCGCTTCAGGTCGCCTCATGGGAGGTGCGGCGCTGTGTGTGTGTATCACCTTTTATAAATTGCTCTTTGTATATCATACTTTTTACTAACACAAGGGAGGAGCAGGTCTTCCGGCCTCTTATAGGGGTCAAAGCTGTTAGGTAATTAAAAATTCCACCTGTCCTAACAGCTCATAGGGGCAGAAATACCCCAGTTGTGCTGCTGTTTGGGCTAAGGGAAAAAAGATTATCATTCATAATCTTTCTTTTTAGTATGCTTTAACATCTATGTAACTTGCGGAGTTCACTAGGATATAGTAAAGGTCACAGCAACTGCTTGCTATTAAAGAATTAAGGAATCAGATTTTCCTACAGGTCATAAGTAATAAGGCCATATACAAGTGACAATTGTCATGTAAACTCTTGTTTGGCCAACAGCTATCTGGCCTGCTCCTCCATACTCATGCACGAATCGTCCGACCGAGCAGTGCATGTGGCCTAAATGAGACAGCGTAGGAAACTGCTGCCAGACAGTGATGAAAGCAGCTTATCTCACCAGGAACAAAAGGGTTGGGTAGTTGAAACCTAACATCTTCAAAATCCAGTAGAAAACATAGAATTTTTATTAAAAATATGATAAACAGCCCTCGCTTTATAAATTATGTTGTTAACAGCATTTAGCATATACTTTACAGCTCTGAAGCTTATATACTGAAGCCAACTCATTGAGGTCTATGGTAGAGATTTCTAGAGACTCAGACTGGACCACTGGGGAGCAGGTGAGTCTTCTAGTGAGCCCTGATGCAGAAGGATTAGTGGGCCCCTAGGCCCCCCACCCCCTGCAAGAGTGCTGTATGACACCGTATACTCACTGCACTATATACAAATTGGCAGCATGCATCATATCATGCAGCCTATAAGCCCATATAATAAACTGTATAGAATGCTTACTAAACTAGCCAGACTATTAGGGTGCATTCACACTGAGTAAACGCTAGCTTATTTTGTAGAGTAAAATTACACTTGTAAATTTTGCTATCCCATTGACTTCAATGACATTTTACAGGCGTATTTTTACAGGCGTATTTTTTACAGGCGTATTTTTTACAGGCGTATTTTTACACTTGTAAAAAAATATCATTGAAGTCAATGGGATAGCAAAATTTACAAGTGTAATTTTACTCTACAAAATAAGCTAGCGTTTACTCAGTGTGAATGCACCCTTACTGTATATATAGATGCATTGCGTATCTGAGTTGACATATGCAGACATACAGGCAGATTGGCCACTATCCTCGCTACTGGTGCCTGTCTCCTTACTGTCACTGCTCCTATCACCAGTCATGTTATATTATTAGGAATACAAGTATTTACTAAACTAGACATGTCTGGAGTGATAAGAGATCCTCTTTAAACTGGCCTCTATTTACACCCTTAGCGGTTACATTTATTTACACCTACTCACACTCACTTTCTTTAGGTTTTTTTTTCACACATTAGATTTTTGTTAGATGAAATGGCTGATTTTAGCCATTTTTGGCTGACAATTGACCATGAAAACAATGCAATGCTGTTCAGTTGTGACCGGCCAAATGCTGACTTTATAAATCGACCATGCTAAATATTTTGGTTGCGGTCAGTATTTGATAAGATAACTTGTGCATATTCACTGCAATTTATTGCATGAACCAGTTAACCACATAACAGCCATCTGATGTCTAAAGTGTACAGCTGCTTAATACTGGTTCTACTTTTCCCTATTTGTTTTCTTTGATGAAATTATGTAATTTCTTGTGACAAGTATCATTGTTTAGATGTGGTTTACATTTTCACAGTTGCACACTTGATAGCAAGGCTTTTGAGAACATGCGATAAGATATATTTTACACATATTTTTTATGTACAGTATTTTTTAGTATACAGTCCTATGAAAAAGTTTGGGCACCCCTATTAATCTTAATCATTTTTAGTTCTAAATATTTTTGGTGTTTGCAACAGCCATTTCAGTTTGATATATCTAATAACTGATGGACACAGTAATATTTCAGGATTGAAATGAGGTTTATTGTACTAACAGAAAATGTGCAATATGCATTAAACCAAAATTTGACCGGTGCAAAAGTATGGGCACCTCAACAGAAAAGTGACATTAATATTTGGTAGATCCTCCTTTTGCAAAGATAACAGCCTCTAGTCACTTCCTGTAGCTTTTAATCAGTTCCTGGATCCTGGATGAAGGTATTTTGGACCATTCCTCTTTACAAAACAATTCAAGTTCAGTTAAGTTTGATGGTCGCCGAGCATGGACAGCCCGCTTCTAATCATCCCACAGATGTTCAATGATATTCAGGTCTGGGGACTGGGGTGGCCATTCCAGAACATTGTAATTGTTCCTCTGCATGAATGCCTGAGTCGATTTGGAGCAGTGTTTTGGATCATTGTCTTGCTGAAATATCCATCCCCGGCTTAACTTCAACTTCGTCACTGATTCTTGAACATTATTCTCAAGAATCTGCTGATACTGAGTGCTATCCATGCGACCCTCAACTTTAACAAGATTCCCGGTGCCGGCATTGGCCACACAGCCCCAAAGCATGATGGAACCTCCACCAAATTTTACAGTGGGTAGCAAGTGTTTTTCTTGGAATGCTGTTTTTTTTTAACACCATGCATAACGCCTTTTTGTATGACCAAACAACTCAATCTTTGTTTCATCAGTCCACAGGACCTTCTTCCAAAATGAAGCTGGCTTGTCCAAATGTGCTTTTGCAAACCTCAGGCGACTCTGTTTGTGGCGTGCTTGCAGAAACGGCTTCTTTCTCATCACTCTCCCATACAGCTTCTCCTTGTGCAAAGTGCGCTGTATTGTTGACCGATGCACAGTGACACCATCTGCAGCAAGATGATGCTGCAGCTCTTTGGAGGTGGTCTGTGGATTGTCCTTGACTGTTCTCACCATTCTACTTCTCTGCCTTTCTGATATTTTTCTTGGCTTGCCACTTCTGGGCTTAACAAGAACTGTCTCTGTGGTCTTCCATTTCCTTACTATGTTCCTCACAGTGGAAACTAATAGAGATGAGCGAACACTAAAATGTTCGAGGTTCGAAATTCGATTCGAACAGCCGCTCACTGTTCGAGTGTTCGAATGGGTTTCGAACCCCATTATAGTCTATGGGGAACATATACTCGTTAAGGGGGAAACCCAAATTCGTGTCTGGAGGGTCACCAAGTCCACTATGACACCCCAGGAAATGATACCAACACCCTGGAATGACACTGGGACAGCAGGGGAAGCATGTCTGGGGGCATAAAAGTCACTTTATTTCATGGAAATCCCTGTCAGTTTGCGATTTTCGCAAGCTAACTTTTCCCCATAGAAATGCATTGGCCAGTGCTGATTGGCCAGAGTACGGAACTCGACCAATCAGCGCTGGCTCTGCTGGAGGAGGCGGAGTCTAAGATCGCTCCACACCAGTCTCCATTCAGGTCCGACCTTAGACTCCGCCTCCTCCGGCAGAGCCAGCGCTGATTGGCCGAAGGCTGGCCAATGCATTCCTATGCGAATGCAAAGACTTAGCAGTGCTGAGTCAGTTTTGCTCAACTACACATCTGATGCACACTCGGCACTGCTACATCAGATGTAGCAATCTGATGTAGCAGAGCCGAGGGTGCACTAGAACCCCTGTGCAAACTCAGTTCACACTAATAGAATGCATTGGCCAGCGCTGATTGGCCAATGCATTCTATTAGCCCGATGAAGTAGAGCTGAATGTGTGTGCTAAGCACACACATTCAGCTCTACTTCATCGGGCTAATAGAATGCATTGGCCAGCGCTGATTGGCCAGAGTACGGAACTCGACCAATCAGCGCTGGCTCTGCTGGAGGAGGCGGAGTCTAAGATCGCTCCACACCAGTCTCCATTCAGGTCCGACCTTAGACTCCGCCTCCTCCAGCAGAGCCAGCGCTGATTGGCCGAATTCCGTACTCTGGCCAATCAGCACTGGCTAATGCATTGTATTGGCGTGATGAAGCAGTGCTGAATGTGTGTGCTTAGCACACACATTCAGCTCTACTTCATCGGGCTAATAGAATGCATTGGCCAATCAGCGCTGGCCAATGCATTCTATTAGCTTGATGAAGCAGAGTGTGCACAAGGGTTCAAGCGCACCCTCGGCTCTGATGTAGCAGAGCCGAGGGTGCACAAGGGTTCAAGCGCACCCTCGGCTCTGATGTAGCAGAGCCGAGGCTGCACAAGGGTTCAAGCGCACCCTCGGCTCTGATGTAGCAGAGCCGAGGCTGCACAAGGGTTCAAGTGCACCCTCGGCTCTGCTACATCAGAGCCGAGGGTGCGCTTGAACCCTTGTGCAGCCTCGGCTCTGCTACATCAGAGCCGAGGGTGCGCTTGAACCCTTGTGCACACTCTGCTTCATCAAGCTAATAGAATGCATTGGCCAGCGCTGATTGGCCAATGCATTCTATTAGCCCGATGAAGTAGAGCTGAATGTGTGTGCTAAGCACACACATTCAGCACTGCTTCATCACGCCAATACAATGCATTAGCCAGTGCTGATTGGCCAGAGTACGGAATTCGGCCAATCAGCGCTGGCTCTGCTGGAGGAGGCGGAGTCTAAGGTCGGACCTGAATGGAGACTGGTGTGGAGCGATCTTAGACTCCGCCTCCTCCAGCAGAGCCAGCGCTGATTGGTCGAGTTCCGTACTCTGGCCAATCAGCGCTGGCCAATGCATCCCTATGGGAAAAAGTTTATCTCACAAAAATCACAATTACACACCCGATAGAGCCCCAAAAAGTTATTTTTAATAACATTCCCCCCTAAATAAAGGTTATCCCTAGCTATCCCTGCCTGTACAGCTATCCCTGTCTCATAGTCACAAAGTTCACATTCTCATATGACCCGGATTTGAAATCCACTATTCGTCTAAAATGGAGGTCACCTGATTTCGGCAGCCAATGACTTTTTCCAATTTTTTTCAATGCCCCCGGTGTCGTAGTTCCTGTCCCACCTCCCCTGCACTGTTATTGGTGCAAAAAAGGCGCCAGGGAAGGTGGGAGGGGAATCGAATTTTGGCGCACTTTACCACGCGGTGTTCGATTCGATTCGAACATAGCGAACACCCTGATATCCGATCCAACATGTGTTCGATAGAACACTGTTCGCTCATCTCTAGAAACTAACAGGTTAAATCTCTGAGACAACTTTTTGTATCCTTCCCCTGAACAACTATGTGGAACAATCTTTGTTTTCAGATCATTTGAGAGTTGTTTTGAGCAGCCCATGATGCCACTCTTCAGAGGAGATTCAAATAGGAGAACAACTTGCAATTGGCCACCTTAAATACCTTTTCTTATGATTGGATACACCTGGCTATGAAGTTCAAAGCTCAGTGAGGTTACAAAACCAATTTTGTGCTTCAGTAAGTCAGTAAAAAAAGTAGTTAGGAGTATTCAAATCAATACTGCCCATACTTTTGCACCGGTCAAATTTTGGTTTAATGCATATTGCACATTTTCTGTTAGTACAATAAACCTCATTTCAATCCTGAAATATTACTGTGTCCATCAGTTATTAGTAGAGATGAGCGAACACTAAAATGTTCGAGGTTCGAAATTCGATTCGAACAGCCGCTCACTGTTCGAGTGTTCGAATGGGTTTCGAACCCCATTATAGTCTATGGGGAACATAAACTCGTTAAGGGGGAAACCCAAATTCGTGTCTGGAGGGTCACCAAGTCCACTATGACACCCCAGGAAATGATACCAACACCCTGGAATGACACTGGGACAGCAGCGGAAGCATGTCTGGGGGCATAAAAGTCACTTTATTTCATGGAAATCCCTGTCAGTTTGCGATTTTCGCAAGCTAACTTTTCCCCATAGAAATGCATTGGCCAGTGCTGATTGGCCAGAGTACGGAATTCGGCCAATCAGCGCTGGCTCTGCTGGAGGAGGCGGAGTCTAAGATAGCTCCACACCAGTCTCCATTCAGGTCCGACCTTAGACTCCGCCTCCTCCGGCAGAGCCAGCGCTGATTGGCCGAAGGCTGGCCAATGCATTCCTATGCGAATGCAGACTTAGCAGTGCTGAGTCAGTTTTGCTCAACTACACATCTGATGCACACTCGGCACTGCTACATCAGATGTAGCAATCTGATGTAGCAGAGCCGAGGGTGCACTAGAACCCCTGTGCAAACTCAGTTCACGCTAATAGAATGCATTGGCCAGCGCTGATTGGCCAATGCATTCTATTAGCCCGATGAAGTAGAGCTGAATGTGTGTGCTAAGCACACACATTCAGCACTGCTTCATCAAGCCAATACAATGCATTAGCCAGTGCTGATTGGCCAGAGTACGGAATTCGGCCAATCAGCGCTGGCTCTGCTGGAGGAGGCGGAGTCTAAGATCGCTCCACACCAGTCTCCATTCAGGTCCGACCTTAGACTCCGCCTCCTCCGGCAGAGCCAGCGCTGATTGGCCGAAGGCTGGCCAATGCATTCCTATGCGAATGCAGACTTAGCAGTGCTGAGTCAGTTTTGCTCAACTACACATCTGATGCACACTCGGCACTGCTACATCAGATGTAGCAATCTGATGTAGCAGAGCCGAGGGTGCACTAGAACCCCTGTGCAAACTCAGTTCACGCTAATAGAATGCATTGGCCAGCGCTGATTGGCCAATGCATTCTATTAGCCCGATGAAGTAGAGCTGAATGTGTGTGCTAAGCACACACATTCAGCACTGCTTCATCAAGCCAATACAATGCATTAGCCAGTGCTGATTGGCCAGAGTACGGAATTCGGCCAATCAGCGCTGGCCAATGCATTCTATTAGCCCGATGAAGTAGAGCTGAATGTGTGTGCTAAGCACACACATTCAGCACTGCTTCATCAAGCCAATACAATGCATTAGCCAGTGCTGATTGGCCAGAGTACGGAATTCGGCCAATCAGCGCTGGCCAATGCATTCTATTAGCCCGATGAAGTAGAGCTGAATGTGTGTGCTAAGCACACACATTCAGCACTGCTTCATCAAGCCAATACAATGCATTAGCCAGTGCTGATTGGCCAGAGTACGGAATTCGGCCAATCAGCGCTGGCTCTGCCGGAGGAGGCGGAGTCTAAGGTCGGACCTGAATGGAGACTGGTGTGGAGCGATCTTAGACTCCGCCTCCTCCAGCAGAGCCAGCGCTGATTGGTCGAGTTCCGTACTCTGGCCAATCAGCGCTGGCCAATGCATTCTATTAGCCCGATGAAGTAGAGCTGAATGTGTGTGCTTAGCACACACATTCAGCTCTACTTCATCAGGCTAATAGAATACATTGGCCAATCAGCGCTGGCCAATGCATTCTATTAGCTTGATGAAGCAGAGTGTGCACAAGGGTTCAAGCGCACCCTCGGCTCTGATGTAGCAGAGCTGAGGGTGCACAAGGGTTCAAGTGCACCCTCGGCTCTCC
The DNA here is from genome assembly GCF_031893055.1 of Leptodactylus fuscus. Lineage (NCBI taxonomy): Eukaryota > Metazoa > Chordata > Amphibia > Anura > Leptodactylidae > Leptodactylus > Leptodactylus fuscus. The sequence continues at coordinate 143,308,896 of NC_134268.1, forward strand.
TACATCAGAGCCGAGGGTGCGCTTGAACCCTTGTGCAGCCTCGGCTCTGCTACATCAGAGCCGAGGGTGCGCTTGAACCCTTGTGCACACTCTGCTTCATCAAGCTAATAGAATGCATTGGCCAGCACTGATTGGCCAGAGTACGGAATTCGGCCAATCAGCGCTGGCCAATGCATCCCTATGGGAAAAAGTTTATCTCACAAAAATCACAATTACACACCCGATAGAGCCCCAAAAAGTTATTTTTAATAACATTCCCCCCTAAATAAAGGTTATCCCTAGCTATCTCTGCCTGTACAGCTATCCCTGTCTCATAGTCACAAAGTTCACATTCTCATATGACCCGGATTTGAAATCCACTATTCGTCTAAAATGGAGGTCACCTGATTTCGGCAGCCAATGACTTTTTCCAATTTTTTTCAATGCCCCCAGTGTCGTAGTTCCTGTCCCACCTCCCCTGCGCTGTTATTGGTGCAAAAAAGGCGCCAGGGAAGGTGGGAGGGGAATCGAATTTTGGCGCACTTTACCACGTGGTGTTCGATTCGATTCGAACATGGCGAACACCCTGATATCCGATCGAACATGTGTTCGATAGAACACTGTTCGCTCATCTCTAGTTATTAGATATATCAAACTGAAATGGCTGTTGCAAACACCAAAATATTTAGAATTAAAAATGATTAAGATTAATAGGGGTGCCCAAACTTTTTCATAGGACTGTAGCTCTAACTATGGGCACTAATAATAATCATTTTTTGCCTATAATAATAATAATAATAATAATAATAATAATAATAATAATAATAATACACTATTTAAAGAATATTGCTGTAGCTGATTCTCCAGGTCCCATAGCATCTAGTGTAATTTATAACTCATGATAGAGAAGGTGAATATATTTGACTCATTCCAATGAGCTTGGTGGCTCATCCCTCTGCAGTCCCCTGAGATCATTGCCATAGTGAAATGCTTTTTTTAGACACTGGTCTGACAAAGAACACTGCAATTATTTGGATTTAAATGAACTGTATTGTGCTTCAGATCTTGCACTGCCTTGAAACCCCCATGGGATTCATGATAGGGTAGAGAATACACAAGGATATACCATGAAAATGACAATCATAGCAGTAAAAATGAAAAATAATCTATATATATCTTTCCATGGTGAATTACCTTTTTTTATTCTGTGATCACTTTTGCATACAGGAAAAAAAATATATAGTTTGACAATAATCCTACAGTGTTCACCCAGAGGAGAATAAGACTGCCCCTATGAGGAAGAAACCAATTACAGGGAAGACTTCCTTTCCGATTTATAATATGGCAAATCCCTAGATAAACCTCTCATCTCCGAAAATCTAATTTTCATAACTGTTACCAATAGGATCCTCCTAACAGATCAGTCATATGTAACATTAAATGTAAGATTAATTCATTATAAGTGTTAATGCCATTTTTTACTAGATTTTTTTTAAAGTAATGGCTGGATGGACACAGAGATGGAAGAAGTGGGTTTCACTTATAGCAATTCTACCCTAGACACAGTGTTTCCTAATACTCATTATCACTGGGACTTACAGTAGGGTCCAATTATGCAATAGCATAGAAACAGATACAGGGGTTCTTGACACAAACTAAGTCATTTAGTTACATGGAGACATACAGTATGTAAGATACATTTAAACACAAAAGGAAACTTTTTTTATTTTAAATCTAAGGGGGCGTTCACACTACCGTCGGTGTCCGACAGGTAGTGTCCGCTCCTAGTGTCCGCTCAAAATCTGTCACGGACATTAGGAGCGGACACTAGCTGTGTCCGTGACACCTGTCATTTATTTCAATGGGCATCGGGTGCGTTCTTTTGCACTCCGTGCCCGTCCTTCCCTGTCCACAAGTGAAGATGTCCGACTTCTCAAGCGGTGGACAAATATACTGCAGTTTGCACACTCCGCAACTACAAACTGAGTAGGGGCTCTGAAAAGAGAAACCTTACAACCACTAGCATGCGCCGTCACTTGGAAGGCAAGCACTGGGCTCAGTGGCAGAGAGAAAACGAAGTACAATCGTCGTCTGGCGTTGCCGCCACTGCCTCTCCCACTGTTGCCAGTGCTGGCACTGCAGTCCAGACCAGCAGCCAGGAAATCTCCACATCTGCCTCTGCCACTTTGGAGAGTTCTTCCTCATCCTCCACTTTTCCTGCCTCAGCTCCTTCTCCTGCCTTATCTCCTTCTCCTGTACCATCATGTGCCTCTTCACAGCAACCCACCATCTCCCAAACTTTTGAGCGCAGGCAAAATACAACGCCACCCACCCCCATGCACAAGCCTTAAACGCGCATATCCCCAAACTCCTGGCCCAGGAGATGTTGCCGTTCCGGCTTGTGGAAACTCAGGCCTTCCATGACCTGATGGCAAGTGCGGCACCTCGCTATGCCGTCCCTAGCCGTCACTACTTCTCCCGCTGTGCCGTCCCTGCCTTGCACCAGCACATGTCATGCAACATCAGGCAGGCCCTAAGTTCCGCGATTTGCACAAAGGTCCACTTGACCACCAATGCGTGGAGAAGTGCATACGGACAGGGACGCTACATCTCACTGACGGCACATTGGGTGAACGTAGTTGAGGCTGTGATCGGGTCACAAACTGGGGCAGTTTACCTCATTTCCCCGCCCAACATTCCTGGCAGGGGCTCTGAACAACCAGCCTCCTCCTCCGCCATCAAATCAACCCCAGCTACCTGCTGGAAACGCTGCAGCACTGGCGTGGGGAGACGTCAGAAGGCCATGCTGAAGCTCATCAACTTGGGGGACAGACAGCACACTGCCTCCGAGGTGAGGGATGCCCTCCTCGATGAGACGTCAACATGGTTTTCGCCACTGCACCTCGGCCCAGGCATGGTCGTGTGTGATAACGGCCGGAACCTGGTAGCGGCTCTGGAGCTTGCCAACTTCCAACACATTCCATGCCTGGCCCATGTTATTCCATGCCACGGGTCACCCAATTTAGTGGTGCAACGGTTTTTAAAAACATACCCCAATTTACCCGAGCTACTGGTGAAAGTGTGCGCCCACTTTTGCAAGTCTACAGTAGCCGCTGCTAGTTAGTAGCTAGCTGCGAAGCCTCCAGCAACGCCACCACCTGCCAGAACATCGGCTGATGTGCGACGTCCCCACACGCTGGAACTCTACATACCACATGTTGAGTAGAGTGTGTGAGCAGCAGAGACTCTTGATGGAGTACCATCTCCAATACCCAAGGGTTCCTCAGAGTCAGCTCCCGCAGTTTCTGCACCATGAGTGGCCATGGATAGCAGACTTATACGAGATCTTGCATGTCTTTGAGGAGTCAACCATGAGGGTCAGCTGTGACAACGCACTCGTGAGTGTCACAATCCTGCTCCTGTGTGTGAGGCGAGAATCCCTCATCGCCATCAGGGATAACGCATTGTTCGCTGAGGAGTCAGGCATAGGAGCAGAACCATCACAGCAGGATAGTCAGGGCACACTCCTGTCCGCTTTACAGCGTATATTGAGGGAGGAAGAGGAGGAGGATGACAAAGTGGCAAATCTCATTGTCACACAGGAGGCTAGCGGGGAAGTTCAGTGCGTCCCATTGCTGCAGCGCAGATGGGGCGAAATGGAGGAGGAGGAAGAGGAGGAAATGGAGAATGACCATTCCAGTGGGTGGGGATAACGTCACTCCTTAGGGAGAGACCACCTTCTCAGGTGTGTGGAGACTTATAGCCATAGTTGCTCCACTGCAAAGGAACATGGGAAGAATATGCAAATCTGTCTCCCAAGATGTAAACAGGGAGACAGTGCATACCTCCCAACTTTTGAAGAACAGAAAGAGGGACAAAATGTGCGGCGCGCATAGCGCGCCGCTGTAAATTTAGCCCCGCCCACTTTTGTGTTGACTCCGCCCACTCATTAATTTTTCATGTGCCCGCACACAGTATATTCCTCCTACAGTCACCCGTAAATTATATGTCCCCCTTCTATCTCTCCCCCAGTTTCATATACACCCTTCATCTGCCCCCAGTTTCATGTCCCTCTTCCATCTCTGCCCCCAGATTCATGTCCTTCCATCTCTGCCCCCAGATTCATGTCCTCTCCATCTCTGCCCCAGATTCATGTCCCCCATCTCTGCCCCCAGATTCATGTCCTCTCCATCTCTGCCCCCAGATTCATGTCCCCACATCTCTGCCCCCAGATTCATGTCCCCACATCTCTGCCCCCAGATTCATGTCCCACATCTCTGCCCCCAGATTCATGTACCTCCATCTCTGCCCCCAGATTCATGTCCTCTCCATCTCTGCCCCCAGATTCATGTCCCCCATCTCTGCCCCCAGATTCATGTCCCCCATCTCTGCCCCCAGATTCATGTCCCCCATCTCTGCCCTCAGATTCATGTCCCCCATCTCTGCCCCCAGATTCATGTCCCCCATCTCTGCCCTCAGATTCATGTCCTCTCCATCTCTACCCCCAGATTCATGTCCACTCCATCTCTGCCCCCAGTTTCATGTCCACTCCATCTCTGCCCCCAGATTCATGTCCCTCCATCTCTGCCCCCAGATTCATGTCCCCACATCTCTGCCCCCAGATTCATGTCCCTCCATCTCTGCCCCCAAATTCATGTCCTCTCCATCTCTGCCCCCAGATTCATGTCCCCACATCTCTGCCCCCAAATTCATGTCCTCTCCATCTCTGCCCCCAGATTCATGTCCCCCATCTCTGCCCCCAGATTCATGTCCCCATCTCTGCCCTCAGATTCATGTCCTCTCCATCTCTGCCCCCAGATTCATGTCCCCACATCTCTGCCCCCAGATTCATGTCCCTCCATCTCTGCCCCCAGATTCATGTCCCCCATCTCTGCCCTCAGATTCATGTCCTCTCCATCTCTGCCCCCAGATTCAAGTCCCCACATCTCTGCCCCCAGATTCATGTCCCTCCATCTCTGCCCCCAAATTCATGTCCTCTCCATCTCTGCCCCCAGATTCATGTCCCTCCATCTCTGCCCCCAAATTCATGTCCTCTCCATCTCTGCCCCCAGATTCATGTCCCCCATCTCTGCCCCCAGATTCATGTCCCCCATCTCTGCCCCCAGATTCATGTCCCCCATCTCTGCCCTCAGATTCATGTCCTCTCCATCTCTGCCCCCAGATTCATGTCCCCACATCTCTGCCCCCAGATTCATGTCCCCCATCTCTGCCCCCAGATTCATGTCCCCCATCTCTGCCCTCAGATTCATGTCCTCTCCATCTCTGCCCCCAGATTCATGTCCCCACATCTCTGCCCCCAGATTCATGTCCCTCCATCTCTGCCCCCAAATTCATGTCCTCTCCATCTCTGCCCCCAGATTCATGTCCCCCATCTCTGCCCTCAGATTCATGTCCTCTCCATCTCTGCCCCCAGATTCATGTCCCCACATCTCTGCCCCCAGATTCATGTCCCTCCATCTCTGCCCCCAAATTCATGTCCTCTCCATCTCTGCCCCCAGATTCATGTCCTCTCCATCTCTGCCCCCAGATTCATGTCCTCTCCATCTCTGCCCCCAGTGTCATGCCGTCCTCTCCTTCATCTGCCCCCAGATTCACGTTCCACCTACACATTAAACTTACCTTCTCCTCCGCTCCCTCGCCGCTCTCTGCCCGCCTCTGTCGCTGACACCTGTGTCAGCTCCTTGCTTCAGCCGCATATGTGTTCAACTCAGATCTGCGTCCTCTGGACACAGATCTGAGTTGAAATCGGGACATACCTCCCTCCAACCGGGACCACGGGACATGTCACCCAAATCGGTACTGTCCCGCGGAAATCGGGACGGTTGGGAGGTATGGACAGTGCCTCTGTTTGCTGCCCTCTATAGAAAGCAACCCTGAACAACATGCCCGACTTCCCAGAAGCCTTTGCTGCATGATGCGAGGTTATAACCAAATCAGTTTCTCAGCTGCGGACAGCACCGTTTCTGTCTCTTTGGACATCATCAGCGCAGCACAGAGAGAACTGATTTGGTTTAAGTGAGAGGCTGTGAGACCAGATTGTGGGGATAACATCACTCCTTAGGGAGAGACCACCTTCTCAGGTGTGTGGAGACTTATAGCCATAGTTGCTCCACTGCAAAGGAACATGGGAAGAATATGCAAATCTGTCTCCCAAGATGTAAACAGGGAGACAGTGCCTCTGTTTGCTGCCCTCTATAGCAAGCAACCCTGAACAACATGCCCGACTTCCCAGAAGCCTTTGCTGCATGATGCGAGGTTATAACCAAATCAGTTTCTCAGCTGCGGACGGCACCGTTTCTGTCTCTTTGGACATCAGCCAAGTCATGCCAAGTAACACTCTGGCACACATGGCTAAATACATGTTGGAGTGCTTTTCAACTGACAAACGCAAAATCCTGGAGAGCAACCACTACTGGATTTTTGCAATCCTCGACCCCCGGTATAAAAATAATGTTTGTAATTTTATTTCAGTAGATGTCCACCTGTGTCAAGCACCCCCACATGAAGTTTCATGTGTGTGCTCAACCTCTACAATTCCTCCTCCCCCTCCTCCACCCTGATTCCCTCAAACTCTGCTGGTTAGAGTCTCAATACACCCTCATTCCCCCCAACTCTGCTGGTTAGAGTCTCAATCCACCCTGATTCCCCCCAACTCTGCTGGTTAGAGTCTCAATCCACCCTCATTCCCCGAAACTCTGCTGGTTATAGTCTCAATCCACCCTGATTCCCCCCAAACTCTGCTGGTTAGAGTCTCAATCCACCCTGATTCCCCCCATTTCTGCTGGTTAGAGTCTCAATCCACCCTCATTCCCCCAAACTCTGCTGGTTAGAGTCTCAATCCACCCTGATTCCCCCCAACTCTGCTGGTTAGAGTCTCAATCCACCCTCATGCCCCGAAACTCTGCTGGTTATAGTCTCAATCCACCCTGATTCCCCCCAAACTCTGCTGGTTAGAGTCTCAATCCACCCTGATTCCCCCCATTTCTGCTGGTTAGAGTCTCAATCCACCCTCATTCCCCCAAACTCTGCTGGTTAGAGTCTCAATCCACCCTGATTCCCCCCAACTCTGCTGGTTAGAGTCTCAATCCACCCTCATTCCCCCCAACTCTGCTGGTTAGAGTCTCAATCCACCCTCATTCCCCCAAACTCTGCTGGTTAGAGGCTCAACTCACTCCAAGGGCCAAAAACACTGCCGGTGCAAAGCTCTACTCACTGCAAGTGCCAAAAACACTGCTTTTTAAAGGCTCTACTCACTCCAAGGGCCCAAAACTCTGATGGTGCAAGGGTCTACTCACTCTAAGGGCCTAAAACTCTGCTGGTAAGAGGCTGAAGTCACCTCAAGGGCCTCACTCTCTGCTCGTATCTCAGCTTAAGAGCCTCTAACTTAATTTGGAAGGGCTCACGTTAAGGGCCAGAAAAGTGAATTTTGGAAGGTCTTACCACATCACACACACACACACACACACACACAATTACATCTTTGGTTGTCATGGGCAATGTGATTTAAAGGGGTGCTTGTTAATGTTTCTTTAGCTTGAATTTGGGTTTCTGTCCATCCAATTGGGGAAGAAAGAAGGTTTCCAGGTATTTTTCCACTTTGATAGAGGTTTTTTTGAGTGTAGAAAGTGTGTAGTTGATAGGCTGTGATGGTGGGATAAAACTGTGACTTGGGCTTGTTAGATGCCCCCAGGCATGCTTCCACTGCTGTCCCAGTTGCATTGCAGAGGTGTTGGCATCATTTCCTGGGGTGTCATAGTGGACTTGGTGACCCTCCTCGAGTCGAATGGTGGGTTCCCCTGAAACAAAGCATTTTTCCCCATAGACTATAATAGGGTTTGATATTCAATCGAATAGTCGGATATTGAGCGGCTATTCGAAACAAATAATGAATATCGAATATTTTACTGTTCGCTCATCTCTAGTCACTTGTCCTATCTCCCAGGTCCATGGTTATAGCAATGAGTGTAAACAATGGAAGGAATAAGGTCACATAGCAGGCAAACAAAGCAGTATTTCTAAAGTTATTTATTTAGAAAAAGGCTTCAATTTACATAAGCCACCAGTACAGATAGGACCCTAGAGATGGGACAACCCCTTTAAGACAAATGAGGCCATTTGATTGATACAGATAGTGGGGAAGTGCAAACAGTGAAGTAATGTTAACAGTAACGAAACATCACCTTGGAAAGAATTATATTAAAATGGCAGGTTGTATAATGGTGCTATTACGCATTTGCATTTCTGCTTTTTAAACCACACCTTTTTGCATTTTGGATCACAGTGTTAGTCATTTTGATTACTGTAGAAAAAAATGGCCTGTGATACACTAAGGCTATGTTTACACTGCTATCATTAAAGTCCATTATTTTTTATCCATTACATGACTTACAGGGAATAGAGACAGATGCAAGTGAAAAGGGGCTGTCAGCAACAGTCATCCTGACAGAATTCCATTAAGTTTCTCTGATCTTATCACAAACCATAGCAAAGGACTTGGATGACAGCAGTGTGAACAAATACTAATTTGTCACCTAATACAAGTTTTAGGGAAAACACATGGGAGAACGAGACCTAACATGTATATTTTAACAAGTAGGGCAATCCTCAGTAGCTTGTGAGTGAACAGTTCTCAGAGTTTGATCAGTCACATGTGAATTTTATTCCAGAGTCGCCTTGACTGCCTGTAACAAAGGGACCGAAGAACTGACACCTGCTTAACAACTGCACCTTGGCAAGTGGAAAAAGTAACCAGGCTGTGAATCATGGGGGACCCACGTTTGGAATGATTCACCTGCCCACAGGAGAAAGGAAGCCGTCTAGATATTCTAGGTAATTCCCATGTTTGCTGTACAACAGAACATATTGCAATTGTTTAAAAAAACAAATGTAGTTGTAATTACTATTTCTGTAAAATGTAGATCATATCAGAAATATATTTTATCATTTGTAGCAAATAAACATATAGCCACAAAGCTGTCAGCACTCTTTAGAACATCCATTCCGAATAGGAGAGTCATCGCACCCAGTAAAGCTGCGACACTCCAATGTCAAGAAGGTGTTATGTCTTGAATGTCTCGATGTGAACTTTATCTGCAACTTAAGATGGAGATACAGTTGAATACAATAGTGCAACAGGAAATCTTCGGCTTCCTGCTCCACCATGAAGGCCTGCTTCATTGAGCCATGGACAAGTATACATTTTTTTTTTACTATGGCACAACTTCTGTGTGTCGGACATAAAGAAAGCATAATAATGTGTGAGGACAACTAAGATGCGTTACACCATGTGAGGTTACTAAGTGAGCATTATGAAGGATGAACTTTGATTTTGATTTGGTGGTAAGTATAGTATGGTATAGCTATGAGGGTGCATTCACACAGTGCTGTTGTGGTGTACACTTCTATGATGAGGGTTCTCTAATTTTTTCAAATTAAATGTTTCATCTGTAAATAAAATTTAAAAAAAATGCATCAAAACTCTGTTTTTTTTTTAATGTGGTATATGAAATAAAACTCCCCAAAAAAGATAGGTCCAGGTACACAAGTTTATTGGAAAGCCAAAAAACATACAAAGCGTTATGGGGCACAACTCTTTTATCAAGTGTTCTTATGAATAACACAAACATTATACAACATGTATTCAAGCTAAAAAGAGTGAACACCCCACCCACAAGAGGGGGGATTCCAAAAAAAGAGTAGTTTAACTCATTAAAATCAAAAGCAATAATCAACAAAACAGACAAGATGTGCTATTCAACAGTGCATATATATCTAAAATAATGAATAACAGCTGGAAGGACAATAATCAATACCTAATACCAGCCACAGGTATTCCAGAAATCTCCTAACATTTTCATGGGGACCAGTGATGCCGTGAGGACCCTGTGAATGGGAAAGAGAGTGCATTTGCCATGGCTAGAACAGCCAGGCAGCGATTGCACCATAGATTAACGTGTTGTGCACATGCAGTTGGCCACCCGCAGTGAAAGGAAAAAAATAAAAGGCGTAGACATGGAAGGTAAGCTCACAATATGTGGCACATGTGCAGTGGGCCGCTCAGATAGAGGATTATGCAGACCAATGCACAGGCAACAAGCCAAGATTGACAGCTTGTGGACCAAGAAAGTTGGCAACATTTGAATTAAAAAACTGGAAGGGAAGGGGGATAAAGACTCACAATATGAAAGACTGAATATTATCAATATAAGTTATAAATTCATCTAAATCTGGAGGGAACTAGTAATCAAATTTCTTGTTAGGAATTGAGGTCACTGGGTCTTGAACCCTTAATATTCTTCTGGCTTTATTCTGCAGCCTTAACCAGTATGTCATTGAGAAACCTGTTTGCTCTGTTCCTTTCTTTAGTCTGGTCCTTTACATTGGAGTAATTGGCTTAGGCTATCACTTGTTCTGTGGCCAATCACGATTTAGTCAGTCCCATATAAATCCACAGCACACTCCATTTTGTTCTGGATTATTCTAGCTGGCTGTTCCTTGATCACCCTGAGCCTCACTACTGATCCAGTGCCCCTGTGTACCGACCTCTGCAAACGTCTGATTATGGCTGATCCACTGCCCCTGTGTACCGACCTCTGAAAACATCTGACTACAACTGATCCACCGCCCCTGTGTATCAAACTCTGCAAACCATGGCTGATCTACAGCTCCTGTGTACCGAACTCCGCAAATGTCTGATTATGGCTGATCCACTGCTCCTGTGTACCGAACTCCGCAAATGTCTGATTATGGCTGATCCACTGCTCCTGTGTACCGAATCCTGCAGATCCACTCCTAAGGTCCTATTCCTGCATCTCTTACTATTTAAAGGGGCTTTATCAGCAAAATCATGCTGCTAGAGCCCCACATATGCGTGAATAGCCTTTAAAAAGGCTCCGTAAATGTTATATTAAACTACCCCCCCACCACCACCACCACCCCCGTTTTAAAATAAAACCCTAAAAAAGAATGTTATCTACTTACGGATCGTGCACACTGGGCGGGCATTCAGGGTGTGTCTTCATCTTCTTCCACGCCTCTTCTTGAAATGACCTGGGCGTATGCGCAGTAGCACGCGGCTTCTACTACGGCTACTGCGCATGCGCCCAGGTCATTTTTTTTTATCAAAGTCCGTCGATAGGAAGGAAGACGGGACCGGAGGACATCGGAGGAAGAAGAGGCGTGGAAGAAGATGAAGACACACCCTGAATGCCTGCCCAGCGTGCACGATCCGTAAGTACAGCACATTCTTTTTTAGGGTTTTATTTTAAAATGGGGGGGGGTAGTTTAATATAACATTTACGGTGCCTGAATAGCCTTTTTAAAGGCTATTCACGCATATGTTGGGCCCTATCGGCATGATTTTGCTGATAGAGCCCCTTTAAGTACTGTACTATTTGCTTCACCAATTGGACTCCAGATCTAATAACTAGTATTGTTACATTACTAGAAAAATTCCTATAAAAGAAATCAGGCAATATGTATAATTCTAAAAAAGTGGCTGGAATAAACTAATGATAAACTCTGGGGTCGTTTCCTAATAAAACACTAAATTTAGTTAGTTATAAAGTTGTTGTTGTTATATACTAATAAGTGATTATATAAAATAATGCTTGATGTGTAAAATTCGAGAAGAGTTGAGAAGATCTGTGTGGAGCCATCCTGGTGAAAAATCTTCAGAGTTACTGGATACAGTAGGACAAATTTCATCTGGTCACGTCTGTCAAGTAGTCAGCAAATATCAGCAGGCACTTGACAGAGTTTCTTGCCTTATAAGCCTTCAGTATCTCTGCCTTGTCAGAGTAATCTAGGTACCAAACTATAGATGGTTGTGGCCAGTCTCTCAGCTGTTTAGATGAATGGGGTTGTCAGCTTTGGCATTCTTGTTCCACTTCACAGCTATGGTACAGGCCCAGTGCCATTGAGAACTCATATTCACAGATGCGTCTAGGATCTTTTTGTGGCATGTATTCCAAAATGCTCAGTATCCTGTTTTCCAGGTCCTTGAGCCGTTCCCATAATACCTTGTTTTCTTTAGTCAGTACCTGCAGTCTAGAGGAGAGTATGTCTCCTATCAGCTCCAATCAGCTAATTCTCCTTTCCACCTCAGTCAAACATTCTCCCTGCTTTGTGCTTTATCTGGTGCAGGGCATCTGTTACTGTAGTGGATAAGGTGTTTTGCAAGTCTGGTAAAAGTAAGTGAGTCACCTTCAAGGCCAACTATTTATACTGCAATGGTTAATTTATTGTAGTTCGATCACAGACCGTGTTATGTGGCTGTTTGGTTGGGATGAACGCTAAGTTCACACTAGCATTCGGGTTTCCATCCTTTGGATCTGCATGGGGACCCAAAAGATGGAAACTCTTTCCACTAAAAAATTGGTTACACGTGGAAACCCAGAGACCCCTTAGACCATAGTGGGGTCTGCCAGGTTTCCACCAGGTTTATAATTAAACCGGAGGAGAGAAAAATCCTCCTTGCAGGGCCTCTCTCCACTGATTTTATGCAGACTCAGCAGCAGAGTGCTCAAAGACTAGTGTGAACCTACCCTGTTTCCCCGAAAATAAGACACCCCCCCCCCCCCCTTCACCTTCTGGATCACATACAACCGGCAGTCATGCCGGCGCTCCGCTAAGGAAGCATCAGCATGACTGCCGATTGTTCCCTGCTCCAGCCGCTGCATAAGACATCCCCCGAAAATAAGAAAGGTCATATATTTCGTTAGATAATTAATTATAAGAAACTGTCTTATTTTCGGGGAAACAGGGTAGCATTAGGTAGCAAGTTCTTGTGATTCAGGTCCCATATTTCCATGTCCACTGGTATTCAGGTGGGATTTTGCTTTCTATTTGTGGCCCATTTTGATAGCCCCCCGCCTCAGGTTCCAGACCAAAAATCGCCGTGTGAACTTACCCTTAGGGAGAATGACGGCAAGTGATAAGTGCAGTTCACCATTCACTCTCTAGACATTAACTGTGTTAATGGAAGCATCTATTGCCATCATGGGTAAAGTATAACATAGAGCAGTGGTTCTTAGCCCAGCATGTACCCCCAAAGTGTAACCCAAGGAGTATGGGGTTGAGAAACAATCTAGAATATGCTGCCTGCAAATTAAACTTAATTTCCATGGTGAGAGCTCCACTTTAAATCAGTGGCGTAACTAGGAACGGAGGGGCCCCGTGGTGAACTTTTGATATGGGGGACCCCCACACACACACACATTCCTGCGCTCTTTATTAATCTACTTAGTGGCCTCTGCACACAGTATTGTGCCCCATGGTGGCCCCTGCACACCGTATCATAGCCCATAGTGGCCCCTGCACACAGTATTATAACCCATTGTGGCCCCTGCACACACTATTTCCCATACGTCCAACACAGCAGCACATACCAACAGATGGGGTATTCCTGCCCCTGCATGCAATTAGGACAGGTGGAACTTTTGCTCAATCAATAACCTCCCCTATAAGAGGTCACCAGACCTCCCCCTCCACGTGTTTTTTTCTGTCCTGCGGACAGGGACAGGTGGTGGGGGGGAAGCCGGTGTTCTCTCCCCCTGTGATTGTAATATGGTTACTTAGCTCTGTAAGGACGTTGTCCTCTCTGCCGGCGAGTGCGGGTTCCCTCCGTGAGCTCGCTGGACTTGTTGGTACGTCCGGCCGGGGGATTTCCTAGGCGCGCGCCCGCGCGCCGGTCAGCTTGTTATCGGCAGTGGGAGGCGCATGCGCAGTGCGCTCTCCCTCTCTCCGGCCGTGTGTCCCTCCGCCCCTGGGCATTGCAGGGTCGGGGAAAGCGTGTGAGTATTGGTTTGGAGGGGGGGTTTCCCCCTCATGCGGAAGAGAGCAGGTAAGGAGGTATATAAATATGGATAAGTGGAAGTATTATTGTTCAGAGAATCCTTCCCCGCCTACCGGGCGGGGCGGGGCCTGATCTCCCTCCCCTCTGGGAGGTATTTAAGACTCAGTTGCACTGTTACGTGATGCAGTGCAGACGTGGTTTGTGATTGCTGACACATACTGAGGAGAGTGAAAGCCCTTGTAATAGTTTGAAGGTAGTGGTCGTCCTATGGTTTCCAGCAAGGGGGTGATGGTAAGGCGTATTGAAACAAATGTTATTTTCCCTTATAGATGTCTTCTTCATCCTCGGTATCTGAAGGACGTGGGAGAAGGTCGGCGCCTAGGCTCCGGCATTTACCATGCAGGGATTGCAAGACCCCCTTGCCGGATGACTATGACTTTTCCCGCTGTCGCCAGTGCCGGTCTTCACAGCCCGTGGAGTCGCAGATTGGTGAGGCGATGTCATGGGTGAAGGAGTTCGTGAAGGACTCAATGAGGGAGATGAAGGAGTCTATCTCCCACCTTGCCAAACGACCACGCTTGGAGCTCCCCTCTGTCCCCTCCCCTAGGGAGGAGGAGTTCCAGGTCCTGGATGAAATCTCCTCGGATGAGGAGTCGGATGGGGCAGGTCCATCTTTCTCATTAGAAAAAATGCCAAAATTATTGAAGTTGGTACGCCCGGATAGAGGCGAGGAAGGGGATCCAAGAGCCCCAAGGGCATTTAAGGTAGAACCTTCAGTCTCAAGATGTATGGAGACGGAGTGGAGAAAGCCGGAGAAATCGTTTCAGATTTCTAAGAAGTTTCGTACTCTCTTTCCGGTGGAAGACGCGGAATTTAATCGCTGGGGGCCACCCCTGAGGGTTGACATGGCCGTGTCTAAATTGTCAAGACGTACAGTCTTGCCATCGGATGATGGTTCCAATCTCCAGGAGGCAAGGTGGATAGGTGGGCAGAGGGCTCTCTGCGCCGTATATACACAGCTGCATCAGCACAGGCCTCAGTGGGAATCTCAACAGGGGAAGTGGTCCAGTTTCTTCGTGGAAACATAGCGTCTCTTCGCAGAGATATTGACGCAGGCGTTCCTCGTGACGACCTCCTGACGTTTCTGACCTCCACATCCATGGCTGTCGATTATCTAGCAGAGGCGGCGCTCTACAACGTAAAGATTGCAGCAAAATCCATGGCGTTGGCGACTGCCGCAAGACGCCCACTGTGGCTCAAGCCCTGGAGAGCGGACAATACGTCCAAGTACAATTTATGTGCACTTCCGTACGAACCAGGTAGGCTCTTCGGGAAGGAGCTGGATGTTATTATGGAAGGAATGGCTGACAGCAAGGGGAAGAGTCTCCCCCAAGGTGCCAGAGGTAGACCCGGTCCATCATATAGAGGGAGAGGATTCTCCAGAGGTTATGGAGCCAGGGGCTCCTTTCAAAGACGCCCGGGGACCCAGGGCAGAGGAGCAGGTAAACGCACCTTTCGTGGGGAAGAGAAAAAGAAGTCCTCCTTCTGACGCCAACCCCTCCCGGCTCCCCTCCCGCGTAGACACATCACCCTTACCAGTGGGAGGTCGGCTGGCCCATTTCACAGCTGCATGGGGTCGTCTCATTCAGGACCCATGGGTCCTCCAGCTCGTGCAGACGGGCTACGAAATAAAGTTTGTGTCTCTTCCACCCGACAAGTTTGTAAGTACCCCTGTTTTATTTGGTCAGAAGCAGATCCTTCTAGAGAACGCCGTTCAGGAATACCTGGACAAAGGCGCTCTAGAGCCAGTTCCTCTGGCACAGGGGTAGGGAACGTACGGCTCTCCAGCTGTTGCAAAACTACAACTCCCAGCATGCATACTTGCTCTGCTCTTCTTGGAACTCCCATGGAAGTGAATGGAGCATGTTGGGAGTTGTAGTTTCACAGCAGCTGGAGAGCCGAAGGTTCCCTACCCCTGCTCTGGCAGAATGGTCGACCGGAGTGTATTCTCCAGTGTTTTTGGTCCCCAAGACATCAGGGGGATGGAGGATGGTGGTCGACCTAAGGTCTCTCAACCAGCATGTCCTCAAGTCTCGTTTTCGGATGGAACTATCAGGTCTGTGATACCATTTCTGCAGCAGGGAGAGTTTTGTCACCCTGGATCTAAGGGACGCCTATTTGCACATCCCGATTTTCCCGCCACACAGGAGGTTCTTGAGGATCGCGGTTGTGCTGAACGGTACTCTGTGTCACCTACAGTTCACAGCTCTTCCGTTCGGGATTTCCTCGGCCCCCCACACCTTTACAAAGGTGGTGGCTCCGGTCGTTGCAGCGCTCCGGCTCCAGGGGGTGTTTATTATACCGTACCTAGACGACTGGCTGTTAAAGTCCCACTCAACAGAGGTTCTCGCTGCCCACTTAAGGACCACAGTTACCTTCCTAGAGGAATTAGGCTGGATGATCAATTGGAGCAAATCAACGATTGTCCCCACCACCAGAATCCAGTTCCTGGGATTCATTGTGGATTCTCAGAGGATGGAGATATCTCTTCCTCAGACGCGGAAGGAGAAGATTTGTCGGGCGGTGCAACATCTGGCGGTCACACGGAAGGTTCAAATAAGAACCGCAATGAAGGTCCTAGGTCTAATGTCAGCGACTGCGGATGCAGTGCCATGGGCGCTATGGCATATGAGGCCACTACAGAGCGAGATCCTCAAGGTCTGGAGCCGCAGCCCCGCAGGGCTGAAGAAGCCTATCCAGTTGACCATCAGTACCCGTCGATCACTACGATGGTGGTCCCAGCTGAAAGACGGGATGTCCACGGTCCAGCCCGACTGGACCCTGTTGACAACAGATGCCTCCCTTGTCGGATGGGGAGCGCATTTGGGGGAGACCCTGGCACAAGGGACATGGAGCCAAGCGGAGATAATCCAGTCATCAAATTGTCGCGA
Organism: Leptodactylus fuscus; assembly: GCF_031893055.1. Taxonomy (NCBI): domain Eukaryota; kingdom Metazoa; phylum Chordata; class Amphibia; order Anura; family Leptodactylidae; genus Leptodactylus; species Leptodactylus fuscus. Next base: position 143,325,642 of record NC_134268.1, read on the forward strand.
GCTGCAGGCAGTGTATCAAGCCCTGCTTTACTTCACCCAGGAGCTTCGCGGCAAGGCGGTAAAGATCAGGTCAGACAACATTACAGTTGTCCTTTATTTGAACAAACAGGGTGGGACAAGGTCCACCTCTCTTCTCAAACTGACGGATCAGATCTTTGCCTGGGCAGAGAGAAACCTAAGCCACCTCAATGCGGTGCATATAAGGGGACACCTGAACGTGCTGGCAGACCAGCTCAGCAGGGGAGAAGCAGTGTCAGGCGAGTGGTCCCTCAACCAAGAAGTGTTTTGGCAACTAACTCGGATGTGGGGTCTCCCCGAGGTGGATCTGATGGCCACCCAATACAATGCCAAGGTGGAGAGGTTCTGTTCCCTCTACCAGGAGGACAACCCCTTGGCAGTAGATGCCCTATCAATACCTTGGAGGTTCAGGCTGGCATACATCTTCCCTCCACTTCCCATGATTTCGAAGGTATTGGCCAAGATCAGACAAGACCAGGTGTCGGTGATTGCCATCATCCCGTTCTGGCCGAAGAGGGCATGGTTTACCCACCTCATACAGATGAGTCGAGGGAATTACTGGAGGCTTCCACTTCTTCACAACCTGGTAACCCAAAACAAGCGGCTATGCCAGAACTTGAAGAGGTTCAACCTGACAGCCTGGAGGTTGACCGCACCCTATACGGACATGACGGATTGTCACAGGCCGTGAGAACAACTTTGGCCTGTTCGAGGGCAGAATCTACAAATCGGAGTTACTTAAGAATCGGGAGAATTTACCAGCAATGGTGCGCAGAGAAACAGCGCCCATTGACACTGATAGAGTCAATATTGGAGTTCATGCAGAATGGGCTGGAGAAGGGTCTCACCCCAGCAACACTAAAGGTACACGTAGCTGCCCTCTCAGCCGTACTAGGGATCAGATTCTCTCAGAATCCGTTGATAAATCAATTCCTGAAAGGGGCCACCAGGCTCCGACCTTCGGTTTAGGTCCCAGTCCCGCAATGGGACTTAGCCACGGTACTACAGGGGCTTTGTGGGCCCCCCTTTGAACCCTTACAAGAGGTGGAGTTAAAGTTTCTTACATACAAGGTGGCGTTTCTGCTAGCCGTCACTTCGGCTAAACGTACAGGGGAATTGCAGGCGCTGGAAGCCTCTGAACCCTATCTGTTGTTTTTCCCAGACAGGGTACAGTTAAGATACCTTCCGGGATTTATACCAAAGGTCCCTTCAGGACAAAATATTAACCATTTAATTACTTTACCTACTTTTTTTGCGTCCCCTGCCTCTCTAGAGGAGGAGAGGTGGCATACCCTAGATCTGAAAAGGGCCTTGCAGATCTACCTGGAACGTTCCAGGTCCTTCAGGAAGGCGGAGAACCTGCTAATAAATTTTGCAGGTAGATACAAAGGATGTAGAGCATCCAAAACAACGTTGGCGCGATGGATCAAGGGAGCCATCTCTCTGGCGTCCAATACCCAGGGACTGTCGCCGCCTGGGTTTGTGAGGGCTCATTCGACCCGAGCGGTTGCCGCCTCTTGTGCAGAGAGGCATGCTGTCTCTCTGGACCAAATCTGTGCGGCGGCAACCTGGAGCTCCCACCTAACTTTTGTTAGGCATTACAGACTAGATAAGTTTAGTGAAGAGGCGACTGCCTTTGGTCGCTCAGTTTTGACGTCAGTATGTCAGGAAGTCCCACCCTAGGGGGATTTTTCTTGCTACCTCCCCATCTGTTGTGCTGCTGTGTTGGACGTATGGGGAATGGAGGATTATGTAGATAATCTGTTTTCCCATAGTCCAAACAGCAGCACAAAGCTCCCTCCCTATATTTGATTTGCTTTGACATTCTGAAGGATTTCGGAAATTTATACTTTATAATTAACACGTGGAGGGGGAGGTCTGGTGACCTCTTATAGGGGAGGTTATTGATTGAGCAAAAGTTCCACCTGTCCTAATTGCGTGCAGGGGCAGGAATACCCCATCTGTTGTGCTGCTGTTTGGACTATGGGAAAACAGATTATCTACATAATAGAGATGAGCGAACACTAAAATGTTCGAGGTTCGAAATTCGATTCGAACAGCCGCTCACTGTTCGAGTGTTCGAATGGGTTTCGAACCCCATTATAGTCTATGGGGAACATAAACTCGTTAAGGGGGAAACCCAAATTCGTGTCTGGAGGGTCACCAAGTCCACTATGACACCCCAGGAAATGATACCAACACCCTGGAATGACACTGGGACAGCAGGGGAAGCATGTCTGGGGGCATAAAAGTCACTTTATTTCATGGAAATCCCTGTCAGTTTGCGATTTTCGCAAGCTAACTTTTCCCCATAGAAATGCATTGGCCAGTGCTGATTGGCCAGAGTACGGAACTCGACCAATCAGCGCTGGCTCTGCTGGAGGAGGCGGAGTCTAAGATCGCTCCACACCAGTCTCCATTCAGGTCCGACCTTAGACTCCGCCTCCTCCGGCAGAGCCAGCGCTGATTGGCCGAAGGCTGGCCAATGCATTCCTATGCGAATGCAGAGACTTAGCAGTGCTGAGTCAGTTTTGCTCAACTACACATCTGATGCACACTCGGCACTGCTACATCAGATGTAGCAATCTGATGTAGCAGAGCCGAGGGTGCACTAGAACCCCTGTGCAAACTCAGTTCACGCTAATAGAATGCATTGGCCAGCGCTGATTGGCCAATGCATTCTATTAGCCCGATGAAGTAGAGCTGAATGTGTGTGCTAAGCACACTCATTCAGCACTGCTTCATCACGCCAATACAATGCATTAGCCAGTGCTGATTGGCCAGAGTACGGAATTCGGCCAATCAGCGCTGGCCAATGCATTCTATTAGCCCGATGAAGTAGAGCTGAATGTGTGTGCTAAGCACACACATTCAGCACTGCTTCATCACGCCAATACAATGCATTAGCCAGTGCTGATTGGCCAGAGTACGGAATTCGGCCAATCAGCGCTGGCCAATGCATTCTATTAGCCCGATGAAGTAGAGCTGAATGTGTGTGCTAAGCACACACATTCAGCACTGCTTCATCACGCCAATACAATGCATTAGCCAGTGCTGATTGGCCAGAGTACGGAATTCGGCCAATCAGCGCTGGCTCTGCTGGAGGAGGCGGAGTCTAAGGTCGGACCTGAATGGAGACTGGTGTGGAGCGATCTTAGACTCCGCCTCCTCCAGCAGAGCCAGCGCTGATTGGCCGAATTCCGTACTCTGGCCAATCAGCGCTGGCCAATGCATTCTATTAGCCCGATGAAGTAGAGCTGAATGTGTGTGCTAAGCACACACATTCAGCACTGCTTCATCACGCCAATACAATGCATTAGCCAGTGCTGATTGGCCAGAGTACGGAATTCGGCCAATCAGCGCTGGCCAATGCATTCTATTAGCCCGATGAAGCAGAGCTGAATGTGTGTGCTAAGCACACACATTCAGCACTGCTTCATCACGCCAATACAATGCATTAGCCAGTGCTGATTGGCCAGAGTACGGAATTCGGCCAATCAGCGCTGGCCAATGCATTCTATTAGCCCGATGAAGTAGAGCTGAATGTGTGTGCTAAGCACACACATTCAGCACTGCTTCATCACGCCAATACAATGCATTAGCCAGTGCTGATTGGCCAGAGTACGGAATTCGGCCAATCAGCGCTGGCCAATGCATTCTATTAGCCCGATGAAGTAGAGCTGAATGTGTGTGCTAAGCACACACATTCAGCACTGCTTCATCACGCCAATACAATGCATTAGCCAGTGCTGATTGGCCAGAGTACGGAATTCGGCCAATCAGCGCTGGCTCTGCTGGAGGAGGCGGAGTCTAAGATCGCTCCACACCAGTCTCCATTCAGGTCCGACCTTAGACTCCGCCTCCTCCAGCAGAGCCAGCGCTGATTGGCCGAATTCCGTACTCTGGCCAATCAGCACTGGCTAATGCATTGTATTGGCGTGATGAAGCAGTGCTGAATGTGTGTGCTTAGCACACACATTCAGCTCTACTTCATCGGGCTAATAGAATGCATTGGCCAGCGCTGATTGGCCAGAGTACGGAATTCGGCCAATCAGCGCTGGCTCTGCTGGAGGAGGCGGAGTCTAAGATCGCTCCACACCAGTCTCCATTCAGGTCCGACCTTAGACTCCGCCTCCTCCAGCAGAGCCAGCGCTGATTGGCCAGAGTACGGAATTCGGCCAATCAGCACTGGCTAATGCATTGTATTGGCGTGATGAAGCAGTGCTGAATGTGTGTGCTTAGCACACACATTCAGCTCTACTTCATCGGGCTAATAGAATGCATTGGCCAGCGCTGATTGGCCGAATTCCGTACTCTGGCCAATCAGCACTGGCTAATGCATTGTATTGGCGTGATGAAGCAGTGCTGAATGTGTGTGCTTAGCACACACATTCAGCTGTACTTCATCGGGCTAATAGAATGCATTGGCCAGCGCTGATTGGCCGAATTCCGTACTCTGGCCAATCAGCACTGGCTAATGCATTGTATTGGCGTGATGAAGCAGTGCTGAATGAGTGTGCTTAGCACACACATTCAGCTCTACTTCATCGGGCTAATAGAATGCATTGGCCAATCAGCGCTGGCCAATGCATTCTATTAGCGTGAACTGAGTTTGCACAGGGGTTCTAGTGCACCCTCGGCTCTGCTACATCAGATTGCTACATCTGATGTAGCAGTGCCGAGTGTGCATCAGATGTGTAGTTGAGCAAAACTGACTCAGCACTGCTAAGTCTCTGCATTCGCATAGGAATGCATTGGCCAGCCTTCGGCCAATCAGCGCTGGCTCTGCCGGAGGAGGCGGAGTCTAAGGTCGGACCTGAATGGAGACTGGTGTGGAGCGATCTTAGACTCCGCCTCCTCCAGCAGAGCCAGCGCTGATTGGTCGAGTTCCGTACTCTGGCCAATCAGCGCTGGCCAATGCATTCTATTAGCCCGATGAAGTAGAGCTGAATGTGTGTGCTTAGCACACACATTCAGCTCTACTTCATCAGGCTAATAGAATACATTGGCCAATCAGCGCTGGCCAATGCATTCTATTAGCTTGATGAAGCAGAGTGTGCACAAGGGTTCAAGCGCACCCTCGGCTCTGATGTAGCAGAGCTGAGGGTGCACAAGGGTTCAAGTGCACCCTCGGCTCTCCTACATCAGAGCCGAGGGTGCGCTTGAACCCTTGTGCAGCCTCGGCTCTGCTACATCAGAGCCGAGGGTGCGCTTGAACCCTTGTGCACACTCTGCTTCATCAAGCTAATAGAATGCATTGGCCAGCACTGATTGGCCAGAGTACGGAATTCGGCCAATCAGCGCTGGCCAATGCATCCCTATGGGAAAAAGTTTATCTCACAAAAATCACAATTACACACCCGATAGAGCCCCAAAAAGTTATTTTTAATAACATTCCCCCCTAAATAAAGGTTATCCCTAGCTATCCCTGCCTGTACAGCTATCCCTGTCTCATAGTCACAAAGTTCACATTCTCATATGACCCGGATTTGAAATCCACTATTCGTCTAAAATGGAGGTCACCTGATTTCGGCAGCCAATGACTTTTTCCAATTTTTTTCAATGCCCCCGGTGTCGTAGTTCCTGTCCCACCTCCCCTGCGCTGTTATTGGTGCAAAAAAGGCGCCAGGGAAGGTGGGAGGGGAATCGAATTTTGGCGCACTTTACCACGCGGTGTTCGATTCGAACATAGCGAACACCCTGATATCCGATCGAACATGTGTTCGATAGAACACTGTTCGCTCATCTCTACTACATAATCCTCCATTATGCCCCACTGTGGACACCCATGAACAATTATTATACTCTGGGGTCTTTTCAGACTCCAGAGTATAATAATCGGAGACCGAGAGGGGATACAAACATAAAAAACACTGTTACTTACTTATCTCTGGCTCCAATGCAGTCCTCGGTGGTGTCGGTATTCTTCAATGACGTCCGGGATGTCACATGATCGGGACCTGCAGGGAGTGTGGAAAGATAAGTAACATGGTTTTTTATGTTACTTTACCTCCCCTGGACCTCCGATCATTATACTCTGAAAAGTATAATGATGTTTGTGGGGCCCGCTGCGTCACTTTCCGATCCTGGCCCCTGCCGGGATCAGTAAGTAAATAGGGCCTGTTACTGGCTGCAGTAACTCCAGCCGGTAACGGACTATTAAAAAAAGAAAAAAAACGCAGGGGTAGCGACTGTCGCCGGGCCCGTAATGTCCCGGGCTACCCTGGTAGTTACGCCACCGCTTTAAATATAAGGCTCAAAGTGTTTTACAGTAAAATAAAATTGTCAGTTTTACCTGTGGAGATTTAATAAGGGAAGGGATAACTCAGAGAGACACAAAGAAAAATGTCACGATTTAAAAATAAATAAATAAAAAAATAAAATGTTCTTTGATGCAGGTGGGACCTTAGCCTAAAACTACTTTTGCTCTGATTTGGTGCCTTCCTTTTTTGCCTCTATGTTACGGCATTGAATCCAGTGGCTACAGTGTCTACCTAGAAAACTATAAAATTTGTATCTTAAGAAGGTTGAAACAAAATTCAACAGTTTACTACAGAAATATAATAGCATAAACAGTTTGATTCAAAATTTGCACAAGAGCTTGAATTTTTTTTTTTTTTTTTTTTATAGAAAGGCAGCATGATATAATCTGTGCTATGCTCCCTCTTGTGGATTTCTACCATAATTAAGGTTTGTGTCAGGGAAATGCAGCTCTGCTCCTTTTCTCTTGCGCTGTAGCAAGAAACAGTTAACCGGTTAGGGGTCTGAATGTTGGACTCCACCCATCTAAAAATGCCCCACCAGTCAGGAATACCCCTTTAGGCTAAAGTGCTGCGGAAAGAACCGCTTCGTGATCGCATTGTGGTTCTTTCCGCAGCGCTTTGAAGAGAAAGTTCACAGTTTCTCTTCCCATTATATCTACGGGAAAACCGCCGGCATTTCTGTAGATATTATTGACATTCTGCGATTTGCAAAGCCGCAACGGCTTTGCAAATCGCAGCATGTCCGCACTGCATTTTTTTCCGCAAAGTGGGCATGGGATTCGCATGAATCCCATCCCCTTTGCTTGCACTATAAAACCGCAGATTTTTCCCGCAGCGTCTCTGCTGCGGGCAAATTGCAGCGTTTACGTCCCGTGGGGCCCCAGCCTTAGGCCGAGGCTCCACACAGTGTAAATTCTGCTGCTTTTTACAGTACCTGCAAAGTGGATGGAATTCTGACTAATAGCATCCACACATTGCAGAAAAATATCCGCAGCGGAAATGCTGCAATTTCAAAAACAGCAGTATTTTTGTAAATCACAGCATGTCAGTTTTACCTACGAAACACTGGCGATTTCCGTGTAGGTATAATAGAAAAGCGCAATGCATTTCCACCAAAGTCTTTTTAGCATCGCTTTTTGGCTGCGGCATGCTACGTGGGGTCTTAGCCTTAAGCTGACACGTTGCAGAAAAGTAGCTTTTTTTTTAAGAGTTTGCTGTGCTTTTTTGAGCTAAAGCCAGAAGTGAATTGAACAGAAGGTAGAACAGTTAGTCCTTCAGATATATTTCCCATTACTTTTGGCTCAAAAAACTGCAGAAAAATCTGCAACAAAAACAGCTGTGTTTCTGCAACATGGCGCCTTAGCCTAAAAAGGGGTTTAATTTGAAAAATATTTCAAAAGAAAAGGCACAGAGCAGCCAGCAATAGAAGGTAATGCCCAACAAACCTTGGAGACTTCAATGGGCTCCTGGCTGTCATGGCAATGGATCACCGGCCCTGAATCTCATTCCTTTTTAAAATAGTGGCATCCATGCGCCGCAATGGAAAATGGTGCCTCACTCAGCTTTGACCATGGTGTAGGGGCCTTATTGTTCACGATCAGTACAGGCACAGATTGTAGGCATTAGTGCTGGGTCTTTGCTGTATAATATGGTGCGGCGGCTACTGCGGCCATTTACCTGCTGCCTTAATTATATACCCACCAGGCTTAAATTGTTGCTTTGGGCCACTATAAGGCTGAGGCCCCACATTGCAGAAACACAGCTTTTTTTGTTGCAGATTTTGTTGCGGTTTTTTGAGCCAAAGCCAAGGATGGCTACAAAACAAATGGAAAATATATAGGAACTTCTTATACTTCTAACTTCTATTCAATCCACCTGACTTTGGATCAAAAAACCGCAGCAAAATCTGCAATAAAAAAAAGCTGCGTTTCCGCAATGTGGAAGTCTTCACTGGAAGCTGCACTGCCCCACTTCCGACCAAAGCAATGTGACCGTCACAGAGAAACCCAGGCACCCCACAGCTGGACACGTAAAGAAGAGTGTATTCCCCACCCACCTCCCCTGCAACACCTGTCACCTGGCCCACGAATCAAGACCAGACCCAAAAGCAGAGCATTGCCGTCCATCTCCCATTGCCCAGAGGTGCAAGAGAACAATTGCCCAAATCTCCCACGCTACCATAGAGCACTCTGGTTTGGTGGGTTGGGGATCCCATGGCAGAGGACCCCTCTACAAGGTACCCAGGTACCCCTACCAGGAGAAGGAGGTAATAGACCAGGCTTCCACAACTGCTCCTCAATAAAGACTTACACCGCACTAGGAATTTAATTCCTCCTCCGGGCCTGTGCCACAGTGAGTGTGGCCACCCAATATTTAAAGAACAACCAGTTCCTGTCTGAGGAAGAAGGCGCTCTCTCCAGGGGTATCAGTTGCGCTTGACCCATCTAAGGCCCCATATTGCAAAACTGCAGGTTGATTTTTTTTTTTATTTTTTTTTTTTTTAGCCAAACCACGTAGTTGATACAGAAGGAATGTGAACTATCTAGGAAGTGCTTATACTTCCCTCTGCTCAACCCACTCCTTTGCCTCAAAAAACTGCAGAAAAATCTGCTACAAGAAAAACCAAACTGTTTCCGTAATGTGTGGCCTCAGCCTAAAATCTGTTTTTCTCTTAAATTATAGACACAAAATATCATTCATACCAAAACATAAACCTTTAATTTAGAAACACACTGAATACAACCATTGTATCAAAATAAAAAAAAAGTCCATGTATTCCTTCAAGAACACCATCATGAAGGTATGGAAAAAAACATCTCTACTAGAGCCTTTTCTCCTCTTTCAGGTGGAGAGGTCTAACAAAATCATTTACATAAAGCTGATGTAGCTGAATTATCCACTTTCCAGTCCATTTATACTTCAGGACCTTCTCCTCCAGGTACAAGCTGTAAAGGATATACAGAATTATGAATTAGAATAATGTAGGATAAAAACAACTTATACTATATTTTCTCATGAAGTACACAGTACAAATTCTTACAAGCAAAGCTTAAAACATAATAAAAAAGGGAATGCAAAACTGCTGTGGAATAGATCAAGTGGCTCTACATTATGTGGATTATATCAAGTTACTGTGCATAAAGTGAACATACTACCTAAAGCTATTTTCATATGGTGAATATTTGGTCAACATTTAGCATCAGCATACCAGGACAGGTTCCAAATAGCAAAAGAGGTACAAGTCTTTTAACCACTTCCTAACACCTGCCAGATGGCAGGAAATTCAGCAGTAATGACTGATTTCAGGCATTAAGCCTATATTTGCAGCTCATTTCTTGCGTTCCATCTAAATCCAACCCTTAAGGCTCGTTTCCACGATGTAACGCGCCACGTGAGTGTGCGCACTCAAAACAGATGCCATTCATTTTAATGTGTCGGGTCACGCGCGCTACTCATTGAAATCAATGGGTTAAAAAGCCTCCCATTGATTTCAATGTGTAGCGCACATGAGCCGGCACACATTGAAATGAATAGCATCTGTTTTGAGCGCTCACATTCTGACATGTGTACACATGGGAACGAGCCCTTACCCTTCCACATACTACAGGTACAAATGCTGCACCGTGAGATCACTGAAAACATTCGGTTGCTATGAGAAATGAGTAGCATTGCAGTCTATGGTACTGGTGATCTAATGATTACATTTTTTTTTTCTTTAAAACAGGTGTCAAACAAGCCACTTTGCCTAGAATAAATAAATACAAACTAGGCATCTGTGTCCAAAAATTGCCGAACGATAAAAATATTTATCCCATACAAATCCTGACAGTACTTGCCCATAGACTAGTACTGGGAAGTGGTGTTCCTCACTGCTCAACATCATCGATGGGTGGTAAGGAATGCTCCTTTGACAGTACAACGCTATGGACCATACTGTCAGAAGGGGTGTTCCTCACCCCCAGCTAGACTGTCAGGAATGCCCTTCTGACGGTAAAAGATATCGGTAAAGGCACAGATATCTCTTGCATGGAGGCACATAACAGGAAAGCCAACATGAATTCAGCGCACTGTTGGCTTTCTAGCAGTATGTAAAACCACATGTGCCCAAGGACATGAAAGGTCCTCTTTGTCCAGTTTCAAACAAAGATTGAGAAGCAAAAGGTTATTGTTTGTATAATAAAAGGTTATACAATTTTCCTATACTTTCTGTATCAATTCCTCATGATAGATATCTGCTTGTCATCACTCATTCTGCTTACTACCAGTGAAACACCAGTACATGGTCATGTGATGAACACAGGTGCACAGCTATCAGACATCTGCCTGGTAACAAGCTGTGCCCCTGTGTGTCCATTGCATTACCATGAACTCATTTTTATCTACTGGATTAGCAGAATGAATGACAGCAAGCAAAAATCTAGGAAACCCATGAGGAATTGATACAGAAAGTATTTTGGAAAGTTGTATAACTTTTTACTATACTAACAATAACATTTGCCTTTTAATATTGATCTGAAACCGGACAGCTTCTTAAAGGGATTCTACCATTAAACTACTTTTTTTTTTCTAATTACCACGTTGGAATAGCCTTAAGAAAGGCTATTCGTCTCCTACCTTTAGACGTGGTCTCCGCCGCGCCGTTCTGTAGAAATACCGGTTTTAACCGGTATGCAAATGAGCTCTCCGCAGCAATGAGGGGCTGATGAGCGCATCCCCATTGCTGCCCGAGAGCTCTTTCCTGCGCCGTCTCCTTCTTCTGCAGCAACTCCGCCTCTTCTGGCTTCTCTTGCTCTTGTAGTTCTATACAGGAGCATAGAGAGGCCACCCCAAAATGGCCGCTGGCCGGCTCCTGTATTGAACTGCAAGAGCGGCTACCCAAAAATGGCCGCCGGCCATTTTTAGGTAGCCTCTCTTGCAGTTCAATACAGGAGCCGGACGGCGGCCATTTTGGGGTGGCCTCTCTATGCTCCTGTATAAAACTACAAGAGCAAGAGAAGCCAGAAGAGACGGAGTTGCTGCAGAAGAAGGAGGTGGCGCAGGAAAGAGCTCTGGGCAGCAATGGGGACGCGCTCATCGGTGTTTCAGCACTGGGGCCCGCCCTCATTGCTGCGGAGAGCTCATTTGCATAATGGTTAAAACCGGTATTTCTACGGAACGGCGCGGCGGAGACCTCGTCTAAAGGTAGGAGAAGAATAGCCTTTCTTAAAGCTATTCTGAAATGTTCATTAGAAAAAAAAGGTAGTTTAATGGTAGAATCCCTTTAAAGCTCTGTTATTTCAGAAAGGGAATGCGATTCAGAACTCTAATCAAAGACAGCCATTGACAGAACTCAAAATCACACCCCCGGTCTGCTCCTGCCTGACAATGCCTACCTGACAGTACAGGGTCTAAATAGCATATAAAGCACCAAAACTCACAACACTGATTGTTAGGACTGGTGGGGGAATAGAGAAAAAATTCCAACTGTGCCAGAATCAGTACAGCAGTGCCTATTAATTTAATGTAAAGAGTTGAGCTTGTTGGAGGTGGTGAAATACTTTGTAAACGTTGCCTATACAGACAGGTAAACAGATTTTTTTTGTCTTTTACCATTGTTATATTGTTTCCATTTAACAGAATTTGATCGAGCTTTGTAATTCGTCTGCCTTCAGGTGTAATTTCACTAGAATTGAAAAGAAAAACAGATTAACAAAGCAACAAGAATAATTTTAAATCAAATTGCAATTCAAAAAAATCCTCTAAAGATAAGATAATCCTTTAATAGTCCCACAATGTGTTTTAGAGCAACATGGATAATACAATAATATATTTCGAGAAAGAACACATACAAGCTCATAGCAGATAGAAATGATGGAGAAACTTGGAGTTATAGCAACTAAGAAGAAACAAAGTCTAAGGATCATTTAGTTCTCTGTGCGGAGTGATCTCCGCTTAGCCTGATGTTGATTATACAGCCTGACCATGGTTGGGAGAAAGGATTTTCGATAACACTCCTTCTCACACTTGGGGTGAAGCAGTTGGTTACTAACAGTACTGCCCAGTGCTGTCACGATCTCATACATGGGATGGGAGTTGCTCTCCAACATGGTGCTCATCACAGACAGTATTCTTCTGTCACCCACCACCTGTACTGGGTCCAGGGGGCTCTCCAGGACAGAGCTGGACCTCCTAGTTAGCCTGTCAAGTCTATTTCTATCCCTGGCTGGTATGCTACTCTGCCAGCAAGCCACTCCAAAGAAGATGGCTGAAGCAACCACAGAGTTGAAAAAGGCCCTAAGAAGTGGCCCCTGGACTGCAAAAGCCCTCAGCCTCCTGAGCAGGTAAAGCCTGCTGTGACCCTTTCTGTGCAGCGCCTCCAGGTGATCATCCCAGTCCAGCTTAGTATTGAGGAGAACACCCAGGAACTTATAGGTCTTGACTATCTCAATGCCTGTCCCCTGGTTTTGGTGCATATTTCGAATTACTAAAGTCCACCACCATCTCCTTGGGCTTCCCAGCATTAATCCTGAGCTGACACTATTCAACAAAGATCTGGTTTAAGTCTCTGTATTCCCTGTTGTCTCAGTCTGTGATGAGGCCTATTATTGCAGAGTCATTGGACTACTTTAGTAAGTAACAGCTAGATGAGTTTCACCTAAAGTCAGCAGTGTACAGTGTGAAGAGGAAAGGGGCAAGAAAATATTTAGAAAAATCTACCACTAATATTAGCAATTGGCAAAGACCAAGTTCACAACTATGTGAAGAGTCCTGTTTTTATGCTCAGGCATTAGAGCAGAAAAGTATCAATTCCTAATGGCCCGTTCACATGGGCACAGAGGAGGCAGATTATGGCGCGGAATTCACGTCATAATCTGCCCCCTCACAATGGTGGTCTATGGAGACCGCTAGCAGCTTGTTGGCGCTAGCAGAAAAAAAGAAGCGACATGACTTTTCTTGATGCGGATTACGCCTCAGGAAGTCAATAGAAGTGAATGGGAGGTGGAAACCGCGTCACGGTTTTTTTTACGGTCCTTTCACTGTCCAGGAGGGGAAAAACACCTGTTTTTACCAAAAAACGCTCCAGAAAATGCTCCAAAAAACGCCTCAAGGTCAATTAGGAAGCTTTTTTTTTTTTCCGGACCAAATTACGCCACACGTAATTCACATGTGAATTTAGCCTAAAGGCATAAATTAGACTGTGTCGAGGGCCTCCACTGCAGACTGCAACATATTCATCTTAAAATAAAACACAGCATGCAGCAATATTTTTGTGAAAACAACAGACATCGGAACCATTAAGGTTCCATCATGATAAGTCAGGAGCTTTAGGTATCCGTTGCAAGACAGATTGGTCAGAACTTGAATTCCACACTATTATTTTTTTTTTTTTTTAAGGAAAGTTCTGATTATACAACTTGTTTCAATTAAAATATCTAGATTTTGTACCTCCTTGGAAAAGAAATTCCACTAAAACTTGCTTTGGATAACTTATATTAGAACAAGGCAGCAATGAATCGACAGCACTAACAGTTTTTTCAGGGTATTGTTCATGTCAGCCTATAATTCTTCATATGGTGTTGCAGGTAGAGAAAGCTGAACCTCTAGCAATGAGGCAGCTTTTTCTTACAGGGCTTCAGAAAGCGACTTAAAATTGGCACCATTTGCAACTAGCCCAGCCACGGCACTGTCGCTTTAAGTAAAATCCTGATTTGTTCACCTAGCAGACAGCCATGGTACACTCTACAACAGTCTGCTAGGTAAGGCTCCGCTTATACACTGCCTGGCTGAGAGGACCAAGAGAAGCCCTGAACTCGCCTGCAAAGTACAGTGAACTTTGTGTGTAGAGGGTAGTTATTGAACAGAGACCTGTGGGTAGAGGGGTCGTATAAGCAGTGAGTTGCGGGGGATTTGAGGAGGTTGAAATGAAAGAATAGTAAGCTTTAGGAGTGGGGGTATAATGAAATATGGTAAACCTCACGATGGGCGGTTGTGGAATATATTGAGGAACAGTGAGCCTGAACAAGAATATGATGGGGAACATATCTAGTAACTAGATACATAAGGAATGGTGAGCCTGAATATGAGCAACGAGGCTGTACACATATGCCTAGAGCCCCTCCCCCCATGCAGCTACCGGTGATTGTATGATTTTACTGTATAATCGTCCGATCAGTTACCACCACATCAACATACACCTTAAGCCTTTTAGAATATATGCACACTACCACTTGGAAGGAAGATGTGTGCTGCTACTCATAGCAAGGCCATATTCATACATCTGTATCATGCTCTGGCCATTCAGGAACTCATTGCTTTATAAGTCATTATAAAGCAGGGAGTTCAGTAAGGCCAGGACATACTAAGGACCATGTTTCCTGGTCTTCACACAGTTGTGTGAATTACTGCAGAAGTCTTTATTATAGTTAATTCTTTATGCATTTAAATTTGTCTCCTAATTTTTTCATGTGAATGTAGGCTAATACAATACAAAAGAGGTACATAGAAAAATCGGCTGGTTACTGCAGAGTGTATTATTCTTGCAGACAGCTCAGGTTCGAACCTTTGTGTTGCACGCTTGGTCCCTGCCACGGAGACTTTCTACATACAAGACCTATTATTCAAGGTTTAGCATGCTATAGAGCAGAAGGTTAAGCAGACTGGTATACAATTTTGTGGGAAAATATTTAATATAAGCCATCATTTATCCAATGGAAGCTCTGCTTGTTCTGTGCAAAGAAGTCAAGGAGGTGGTCTGATGAGTGACTGACAGCTCTCTGTATGCATAATCAGGGGGGAAGATGTCAGTCATTGGTAGAATTGCCTCCTTGACTTAGTAAAAAGAGCAGAGATTTCAATGGATAAATGACAGGTTACACCTGATTTTTTTTTCCTGTAAACCTAAATATCAATTTGCTCAGCTCCTTCTGCTGTATAACAAGCTGCCTGCAGGTTTACAAATTTCCTTTAAATACATAAGAAGAATAATGTATTGAAAAGTACTTACAATTCTGTGACATCTTCTAGTACCATGTCTGAGCAGTAAAGTGAAGGAAATACGGTAATAGAAACAACAAACACTATTGTGTCAGTACTTCCATCCTAATAACCTAATATAGTTAGTGCTGGTCTTTAAAATCTTAGGCATGCACAACCGGCTCTGCAATAGGGCTTCGGCAGAGCTGACTGCGCATGTGTGCGGCCATTTTCTTCTGGCTGCTTACACGAACGTACGCCTAGGATTTTGAAGACCAGCGCCAGAAGAAGACGCAGAGGAGAGGCGTTCCAGAAGAAGATGAGGCGATGCTGGAGATTTTTCAAGCAGTATTGGGGACACCCCCAATGCTGTTTGAGCGCTGGGGAATTTCCTCAGTCCTGTGAGAAAAATCATTTGCATACTGCAGAAAACCAGGCATATCACCAGAACAGCGGCGCGGAGAAGACTTCTAAAGGTAGGAGAATAGTCTTTTTTTTAAGGCTTTTCCTACGTGTTTATATTAAAAAATGGGATTCTAAATAGAATCCATTTAAGTGTGGGGAGAACAAGTCTGTGCTATGAAAATTTTCAGGTGAGGCAATACCCTACTTTTTGGGCCTCAGAATACCACTTTTTGTGACACACACATTTTGGTGCTGGATACACCCCTTTTCTTAGGACCTGGCGGGCTCATGAACAGGTCATGTTACGCTAGGGTCACAATAGCGTTTGGCTCTCCGTTGTTCAGGTATGCATGGGGACCTAAAAGACAGAGAGCCCAAAGCGGTTACCTGCAGACCCTACAGACTATAATAGAGTCCATTGGGCTTACGCTGGTTTTATAGTGAAACCCGAAGAAACAATGTGAAAATAGCCTTAAATTTAAAACAAAACCCTGCTAGACTGGTGGCATTCCAGCACAGTAGTTACAGTGTAAGTGTGGCAGAAAGTTCCCTGAGGTTCCAACAATACAAAGGATACTAACAAAGTCATCAAATCCCAGCAGCGTGCCCACAATCTCTTTATCACTCTTCATGACAATGTGGATGCGAGATCCTATACACTTATCCACCAGCTCTGTGAAGACACAAAGAGAAGGTTAGAAATCAGAGCATCAATGTCCTGAAGGACTACAAGACCCAGCATAACCTGTCCTAAAACGTGTCTGGGGCGTAACACTGGGGTTCTCGTTCTTCAGCACCAGAAGGGCCACAGGTGGCCTTCATAATGCACGACCCAATACTGCTCAAAGAATATACACACCGAGCGGAAGTAACTGTGACGGGTTGGTGGTGACATTAGCCGCCATTTTAGCCTGCACTCCTGTAGTCTCTCAGATACTCGCGTTTTCGTAATTGTCCGCCTTCAGATAGGTTCTACAATCAAACGCCGATGTTACATTGCGCGCAGGCCCAGTAAGCGATCCACTCAGACTCTACTAATCAATAGATCGTCGTCCGTCTGCAGAATATTACGTAAACTAGTGGGCGGAGTCGCTGAAGTTACGAAGCAGAATCGAAGCTGCGAGAGCCGGTATAGGGCATAGAGGGCTGGTTATAGGAACGCCGTGATTATAGATGGGAGGCGGCCATATGACATACAGCTACACCTCATCTGCAATGTGGATTGTGGGCAGGAAGATGGCAGTGGTTCTTTATGTTTGTCATGTAATGGTGAAAGCTACTCGTTCTAGTTACTCTGGGGCTCATCCTTGAAGTGACGCAGACGTCAGATACTAGCATCACTCTAGAAGACAACGCGCGTCGTTTACAGCTATAGTAGTTTTACAAAACAAAGTAACTGAAGGTGTTAATTGAGTCAGAACTACGGTAGGTGCATCTAACTGAAGGTGTGGTTACCAGGATGCACTAGCCCTGGGTTGAGCTGAGAAATGGTACTTTCCAATGGCAGTCTGAGTCACCCTTGCTGGAGCAGTATTCCTTTTTAACAGCACACACTTATCTTCAAATCCAAAACTTCTATAATACCAAGGTTGAGGGGTGCAAATTTTCAGGGGTTGTCCTGTGTGACTGAAGGATAGCGGCAGGATCATGTAACTTTACCCTTATATATGTATCTTGCACATTCTATCTTCCACAAAATGAGCAGGGATTAATCTGATCTATCAGCAGAGCAACAGTAAGAACCTTTAGCTGGTGTATCCCAGCCTAACCAGGGACTCTGGCTCAGTCTTTCCACTTCTTTTTCACATTTTTCCTCCTAACACCCAGGAATGAAGAGACTAACTCACTCACTATAAACACACGAAGGAATAAACTACCCAGAGTTCCAGAGAATACCGAACGCATTGATAAGCGGTGAGCAATGAAAACACACAGACCCAATAAACTATAATGCGCTCCGTGTGTTATCCGTGCGCTGTCTGCACGAGTCCTGCGGAGAGGAAAGTAGTTCATGAAGTAAAAAAAAAATTGCCTGGGTGCATGCGCAGTAGCCGTAGTAGAAGCCGCGTGCTACTGCGCATGCGCCCAAGCAATTTTTTTTTTTTTTTTATCAGTGTCCGCGAGCAAGCGCCGGAGGACGGGACCCGAAAACATTGGAGGAAGAAGATGAAGACACACCCAGAATGCCCGCCCAGGGTGCACGTTCCGTAAGTAGAGCACATTCTTTTTTAGGTTATTATTTTAAAACGGGGGGGGGGGGTAGTGTAATATAACATTTACGGTGCCTGAATAGCCTTTTTAAAGGCTATGCACGCAAATGTGGGGCTCTAGCAGCATGATTTTGCTGATAGAGCCCCTTTAATTTGAAAAATATTAACTGCAGAAATTGATGGCAGAAACACAATCTTCTCTGGTCATTATAAGGAAAAATCTTGCAAAAAAGACCCAGTACTGTTTAGCAGCTAGTATCCTAAATCACACAAGAATAATGCAACATTCTTCTCCCAAAATACCAGCATTTTGTCTCGGCACCGAGGTGTCTACAGACCGAAGGGATGCTACATGATAGTATATATGGCTTTGTCTTTTGAGATGTGTTCCTATTATCAAATTTTTAAATTAATTCTTTTCAAATTAATTGGAAAATGTTTAAGGGCTAGTTCACACGTAAAAACCTCCTGGCTTATTTTGGTCCTGAAAAAAAACGCTTCCTAATTAGGAAGCTTTTTTTTTTACCTTGCCAAGCTTTTTTTTTTTGGAGCTTTTTTTTGTAAAAACCGCTTCCAAAAAAAGCCAGGCTGTTTTCCCCTCCCATAAAGAGAATTGGCTGAAAAAACCACTAGCGTTTTTTTTTTTTTCTTCGCGGTTTTTTGCAAAAAAAAAAGCGTCGCTTATTTTTGCAAAAAAACGCGCGGTTTTCGCCTCCCATTCACGGAAAACGCCTGAAGAAAGGTCATTTCGCTTCTTTTTTTCTGCTAGCTGAAAAAAACCTAGCAGAAAAAAAAACCTAGCTGTTCACATAGGGCTCCATTGTAAAGGGGCTGATTTTGAAGCGAAATCCGCTGTCAAAATCAGCCTCTTTGCCCACGTGTGAACTAGCCCTAAATGGTTTTTCTCATCTCAGTGTTTCAGCAGTCTGCCTGCAGCCCCTTCTTCTCACTTCCTGTATTTCTCCACCAGCCACCCCCCCCCCCCCCCAGCTTGCTGAACAGGCCTGAGAAGGATCATAATACTTATGCAAATCAGATAATATGCACACACTTGTATAGCGTGGACTCAGTGTTATCTGTGTGTTTACATAGAGAAATAGCAGACTGACTTTATCAGCTAACTGCAATTAGCTGAATGGATTGTCCTGCCTGCAAGAGCAGTGAAAAGTCAGTTGTCTGTGGTTATGGCAATGCTTTGTAAACAATGGGAGGAATAAGTTCACATAGCAGGCAAACAAAGCAGCATCTCTAATGCAATATATTTAGGAAAAGTCTTCAATATACATTAGCTACTAGTATAAATAGGATCCTTGAGATGGGACAACCCTTTAACTTTCAACTTCTGATGTGTGTTCTATGTGCTATTGTGCATAAAATATGGTTATATGAAATTTCCAAATAATTGCATTATGTTTTCTTAACATTTTACACTTACACTGTGTCCCAACTTTTTGGAAATTGAGGTTTATTCCATGTCCATCTATCTAGTCCCATTTTCTGCTGCCATTTTTTTTTTTTTTTCAGAAAATGCTGCAGATATTAATTTAGTCCATAGTGAAATAAGTTAATTGCTACTGTACACAGTTTTAATTATTTGTCATTTTGTAGTGTTTTTGAAGTCTGTTACAGTGATTAAACACGGGTAATGCTCTAGGTATCACAGTTTTTATAGCACTTTCGCTCTTTAAAACCCCAGTAGAAATGACTATCCAAACAACAAAACCATTCAAACATTTGAAAAGCATCTAGAGTAGATGTCGGCATCAAGCTACGACTAGGAAGAGCATAAGATTTCTTAACTCAAAATTTGAGCATATGTGTTTTTTACATAAAAGTAAAGGCAGTGTGAAACCAGTAATATATTTGCTAATTGTACAGCCTTCTTGTTATTTACGTCTCAGGAGGTGGATCATCGGAGATCTCTTCATCACCATTGTCTTTTCTGGACTGAAGAAAAAGAGCATGCACAAGAGTAGGACAGTTTGATGGAATGGCTATGGTGGCACCAGAAATGGTAGAGATATTCTATTTTCTGAAGTTTGTCCATGATGACATTTGGCTTTTTCATCTGTGGCCTCCTCAAAACCAGAGAAAATTGCAACATGGAAGGAATGCGCCTGTCCACAATGTATTCACATGCTGTAGGGGTTCTGTGTTAAAGCCTTCTGTATGGACTGATCTTAATAAGTTTTCAATAAAGAATCAAGCTTTATTTATTGCAGCAGTAAACAGGGCCAGCTTCAGACAAAATGGGGCGCTGGGCAAAATTAAAAGTAGGGCCCCACTTGTACATACAACATAGTTACATTATGTTAATTCAATGTGCCGCAGTGCCTATCACTGGTACTTACAGGGGGGGGTGTTCTTAATGTCTTTTAAGTAGTTGTTTGTAAATTTGTAATTTTTTTTGCCTAGGCAAACTAGTTGCTTCTGTGCCTTATCTTTAACGTTCAGGTGTAAAAGCAACAAGGCACATGCCCTTCTCCACACTAAAAAATATTTATATACATACAGAGTTATTAAATATGACCGCTATACCAGGACTAAATACTGTCACATCAGCCACTGACCACTATACCAGGACTAAATACTATCACGTCACCCGCTGACCACTATACCAGGACTAAATACTGTCACATCACCCACTGACCGCTATACCAGGACTACATATTGTCATGTCAGCCACTTACTGCCAGATTCCCCCACTGACCTAAAAATAGCTGATTTTATTGTATAATGTTCCCCTCACAGCACCAAACACTTCATGACTATCAGAGTTTTCTCCATTCCCCTTATGAAAAACACAACCAGATCCCTTTTATTTGCAGATGCCCCTCATAATGTTAGCCAGCAATTAACCTCTTCCTGCCCTGCACTGTAATAGGACACTGCAGTAAGCAGGTTCTTCTTAGGAGCCGTGTTCTCCTGAGTGCTGATGCCTTACAATGACATACACTTCACCTCTGCAGGTTGGACAATGGTCCTGGACAACCAGAAAACTGATGCCGATGATGTGTATTTAAAGAGAACCTTTCATGTCCTCAGAGATGTGCGTTATTACTGGTATATACTGCTAGAAAGCTGACTGAGTTCAGTGCAGTCAGCTTTGCCAGTATTCGCCATGATGGAGATATTGATGCACTTAGTTTCGGCACCTATATCTCTCCACTGTTGGAAAGGTGAGCCTTCCAGCCTAGCGGCATCACTGGGCAGTGTAAACGCCCCTATGACACTACAAGGCTATGGAGCAGTACAGTCGGGGGGCGTTCCTCACAGCCCCGGAATGACGCTGAGCTATAAGACCCGCTCTTCTGACAGTGGAGAGATATTGCTGCCGAAATTAATAGCACCAATATCTCCAGCACAGAGGCACATACCGTGAAAGCTAGCAGTGCAGTAAATTCAGTACACTGCATCTTTCTAGTGGTATATAATACCACCCATCTCTGAGGATATGAAAGGTCTAGGTATAGGACAGCTATAGGACCTGCTCCGATATTCAGTTTGGCCCGGACACACGGCCACAAAAACAACGGCCGTGTGTACGGGACCATTGAAATATAATAGTCCATACTTTTATCCACAATTGAGGATATAAAGAATGGTGATGTGCATTACAGTTTAGTAACTCCATGTGCCTCATATTAATAGCAGTTAACCCCATCATGTCCCTCACATTAACCCCTGTGTACCTCACATAAGACTTACTGATATGTGAGAGACATGGAGGTAATAATAAGGTATCTTCATTATTAGTACCCCCCTATATTTCACATATTAGTAACCGTTATGTGAAGCATACAAGGGTTAATGTGAGGGACATGATGGGGTTAATTGCTAATAATGTGAGGCACATGGAGTTACTAAAACTAAATCACCCCAAATGCCTGACATTAATAGGCATAGCAACTTCAGCAGGTACCTGTGTGTTTTTTCACTTTACTTTACTCTCCTCTGCTCCTTCTCTTCTGTGCAGGATGTAATGGCAGAAGCTCAGCAGGGTCCATCTTCTGTATAGCGATAAACCCCGCCTCCTGGGCTCTTCTCAGCCCTCTTATTGGTGGGCAGAGAGCAGCCAGAGAAGGGGGGAAGCATCCTGAGAGCGCTGAATAGAGCTTCCTCAATCAATACCTCCAGCTCCTGCGCTGGCTGCTGTGTATTAGCCGCCGCTGCAACTACACATACTGTCCTTGCGACATATACTTACCCTATATTAATAGGGAAAGTATTCCACCGCCAGGTGGCCCCTGCAAGTGCTGGGGCCCTGGGTAATTGCCGAGTTTGCCCCCCCTAACGCCGGCCCTGGCAGTAAATGGATATGTCTGTCTTCATGGATAAGGGGAAACTGTTACAAATCTCTAGGCTGAGCAAAAAAGATGAGCAGATATATAAGTGATCAGTTATACTGAATATTTGCCCATAATATTCTAGAACTGGGGAGCTAATAAGATTGATGTATAATATATTGCCTGAAGATTATATAGCATTTAAATGGTGAATTGCTCTTTTTAATGCTTTCTAGGAAGAAAAATAAAATAATGACATAAGGCAACATCAGTGAGTTATTAATGTTTATAAACAAAGTTACATATTTAAATAAATGTTTTATTTGGTAATAAAAAGAGACATTTAAGATTTCTATTAAAAAAAAATGTTGTGTGCATAATTTTTGCCAACCTCCCAGAATAACCGTTAAAAAATATTTTGTGAGTATAGTCTGTTATGAATAGAGATGAGCGAGTAGTATTCAATCGAGTAGGTATTCGATCAAATACTAAGGTATTCAAAATATTCGTACTTGATCGAATACTACTAGCTGTTCGCAGTAAATATTTGATTTAGAACCAGCGTTGATTGGCCGAATGCTATACAGTGTATAGCATTCGGCAAATCAACACTGGTTCTGTAGCAGGCTCGTCCTTGCTAGTTGGGAGAGCAGGCAGCTTGCTGTTACGAGGGAGCTGACTTTTATTTTCATAGGAATGAATTGACCAGCGTTGATTGGCCAGTGTCCAGCATTCGGCCAATCAACGCTGGTTCCGCTGGAGGCTCGTCTGTGAGGAGGCAGAGTCTAAGATCGGACCACAGCAGTCTCCATTGTGGACCGATCTTAGACTCCGCCTCCTCACAGACGAGCCTCCGGCAGAACCAGTGTTGATTGGCCGAATGTTGTACACTGGCCAATCAATGCTGGTCAATGCATTCCTATGAGAAAAAGTAAGCTCCCTCGTAACAGCAAGCTTCTAGCTCTCTCGACTAGCAAGGACGAGCCTGCTGCAGAACCAGCGTTGATTTGCCGCAGGCTCATCTTTGCTAGTCAGGAGAGCTGGCAGCTTGCGGTTACGAGGGAGCTTACTGTTTATCAGCACAACTGCAAGCGCTGTGCAGTTAAAGAGCACAAACCCCATAGACTATAATGGGGTCCGTGCGCGTTAACTGCACAGCGCTCCTCCTAAACACTCTCCTCCTGCTACTCGAGGACTTGGTGACTCTCCTTTAGTCGAATAGTGGTTTCCCCTGAAACGAGCATTTTTTCTCATAGACTATAATGGGATTCGATCGAGTAGTCGAATATTGTGGCTCTACTCGACACCAATATCAAATATTTCACTGTTCGCTCATCTCTAGTTATGAAACCAAAAAATTGTCCAAGCTTTCTTATCAAAAACCCAGTGAAAAATAGTTATTAAATCATTAATTCAATCTTTCCCTTCTTGCAACTCAAAAAAATAATGTAATGTAATTATTCTCAGAATCCAGAAATATTTCACCTTGATGTCTTTGGTGTAATTTTAATACAAGTAAAATAATCCATATATCTTTGACTTTATCCATATATGACTTTAAAACACAATGCACACTGTCATCCATATGGTGGTTACCGTAAAGTCACAGAGATCTGATATGGTCGTGGTACATGAACACCACTGTTAGGCATAGGGGAAATATCAATGTCTTCAGTCTTCATGTCACATTTTAGCTCAAACTTCTGCAGAAGGTATGTCAGGAACAAGAAAATTTCCATACGAGCAAGACCCTCACCAAGACAAACACGTTTCCCTATAAGAGAGTACATAGATTTATCACAATGAATATACCCTTTTTATAAGTTCATTCACCCACAAATAAAGGCCCAACAAACAAGGCAAAGCCTGCACTATATTACGGTGGGATTTGCCTCTAAAAGCATTAATCCTAGGGTATAACAACCCTATCATATGATAACTAATAGACCATGCCCTGATTTTCCATAAAGGAAACCTATCATATGAAAAATATTTTTTGACCTGCAGGTAGCATGTTATAGAGTAAAGTTGAATAGATTGATATATAACTGGTGTGTATAGCCTGTCATTACTCCTATCTTATCTCTGATCTTCTATGCTAAGAAGTCAAGGAGGCGGTCCTTTCAGTGATTGGCAGCCTCTCCTCTATGACTGTTCATACAGAGACAGCTGTCAATTACTGATAGGACTGCCTCCTTGACTTCTTAGCACAGAAATAGCATTTCAATGGATGAATGATCTTCATGAATAAATGACACATTATACTGAATCTTTTCAACCAATCTTGCACATCAGCCTGCTGAGCTCCTTCTGTTTTATGTCATGCTGCCTATAGATTTCCATCTGACAGGTTCCCTTTAATCTGTAAGTAAAGTATAGACTCATAGATGTCTGTGGTGCTTTATAATGGACCCATACATCTTGGAACATGTACTAAGCCATAATATACTAATGCATAAAGTCTAAGTGATGTTGCACTGGTCATTACCTATTGAGAATGGAATAAAAGCTTCACTTTTCTTCACGTTGCCTTGCTCATCTAAGAAATGTGCTGGATCAAACTTCTGTGGATTCTTAAAATATTTTGAATCTTTCAAAATAGTTGTTATCATGGGGAATACAGTCACACCCTGGAACAAAACATACATTAAAAAAATATTCTTGAAGCAAAGCTTTACAAGTCTAATGAACAGCAATGGCAACACTGTCATACATGGCCACACATAGGAAATATAAAGGATCAGTAAAATATCATCACAAGCTTTAGGTATTTCTGTTTTTTGTCCCAATAGACTACAGACCAGACTCCACACCGGTTTGGCACAAATAGTGTGGAGATAATTATCAAGATCAGTGGTTAGTATGCTGGTCTTAATAATCCCTATGCTGTTGATTCATGATGCGGTATACTTTCTTAAGACTGAGGTGTATCAATGAGCCTGGACTGAAATCTATGCCAGATCATAGTTTTTGTAGATTTTACGCATCATCTATGCCTGTACATCGGCATAAAGAGTCACAAATCTGATTGGATCAGTGGCCATGCCACTTATAACAAAAATTGTGCAAAAATGTGTCACTGTGTATAAAACTTGTCTCATGCGTCTTTAAACACTATTATCCTTTCTGAGACATGACTTAACAAAACTTAAAGTGAAATGTAAAACCGTGCCAGCAGTCTTGAGCAAGTGGTTTCTTTTCAGTAGGTTAATGTGGTTTTATTGGACGAAAGGCCTCCCACAAAAGTTATTTACTGGCCCATTAGAAAGAGTCATGATCTAAATTGTGGTGAAGATAATCTTGCTGATTCTTCTTGGCCTTAGCTGTATTATGTGCCCAACAAGGAC
The DNA here is from genome assembly GCF_031893055.1 of Leptodactylus fuscus. NCBI lineage: Eukaryota > Metazoa > Chordata > Amphibia > Anura > Leptodactylidae > Leptodactylus > Leptodactylus fuscus. The sequence goes on from NC_134268.1 coordinate 143,351,123, forward strand.
ACTCTCCAACTGACACAGTGACATATATGTGGACAGGAAGACAGTATCTCCATTCTTACGAGAACCTCACTGCGAATCTCTTACGAATAAATAACCTGACTTCCTGTCACCACAACACAAGACCTGCCCCTAACAATAAACCATGCGAGACAGTTGTAAGGAAAATTTTTCTATTTACAAGTGTTGCATGCATTTTTGTAGCTTCTGACCTTTGGTATATGGTATCCTCTGAAAACTGTATCCTGGTTGGTTGCTCGAGGTACTCCTAATGGCGTAATATCTGTAAATCTCTGGATCTCATGAATTACTGCATCAGTAAATGGCATTTTTAGCCGATCCTCTAGAGAAGGGCTTCGAGCATTTCCAATGATATTGTCTATCTCCTCCTGCACTTTCTCTGTGGAGCATTTAGCACAATAAGAACATGATCTATTCATAATAAAGATTATGGCTACATTAAAGACATGCATTTATATAAAGAAAATGATACATTCCTATGAATACATTTCTAGTTACAGACAGCAGTGGGGCACTAATATTGCACAAACCAGCTTCCTTGACACTGTTTACAGGCACAAGTAGTCACAATGTGATAAGAGCAAATCACTGGAAAAGAGCAGTCTAAAATATTAAATAAGAGCAAACATATATTTTTTTATATTTTTAAATGCTGACAATGTAATGGCTAGTTCACACGGGCACAGAGGGGGCGGATTATGGCATGGAATCCACATCATAATCCGCCCCCTCACAATGGTGGTCTATGGAGACCGCTAACGTTCTTTTTTCCGCTAGCGGCGTGTTACCGCTAGCGGAAAAAAGAAGCTAGCTTCCCTTTCTTCAGGCGGATTCCGCGACTGGATCAGCCACGGCGTCTGCCTTGCGGCAGCATGCTTCTGCCTAGGCCCATTCATTTGGGCCTAATCCGGAGCAGAAAGCCACGACGGGATGCCGTGCACTGCAACAGAATATGCACGCGCGGATTTGTGTGTTAACTAACCCTAAAACACTTTCTCAACCACAAGTATTGCAAAAAGGAGCATGGAATGAAGCACACGGCCATACCTAATAATAAGATTAGTTCCTTTAAACATTGTTAGAATTGTCATCTATGCTACAAATCACTCTGAAATTTCTGATCTGCTATATGTGCCCCAATCAACCTTAAAGGGGATGACTCACTCCCATCTCTGTAGATCATCATTACAGTCACACAGAAAAAGCTTCAAGACAACATTGCATTCTTCATGCTTTTATTGGCATTTAGTAAATAAATATATATTTTTATATACACATATGCATGCATAAACAGTATAATGGTTCACAGTGGCCCCCGCACAGTCTAATGCTCCACATTGGCCCCTGACTGTCCTCTAAATTCACTAACTGTGACTTTTTAGAAATAAAACATCAGGACAAAAGTGTTAGACTCATAGACGTGTCATCTTTATCAATCACTGTGCGACTTTTGATAAGTTTGGGGCAAACTACCCCAACACAGATTAGACTGCTTTTAAAAATCCCCCTTTATGTTAAATCTCGCCCATAGTTTGTCTAGTCTAGTGGTCTTGAAAGACTTTCTCAGAGCTGTAGCCACAACCACAAACACTTCCACCTTTGTGTAGAATGTCAATTGTGAGCCAGACCTTTGCGGCCAACATCCGCGATCTTACAATATTCTTTGTCCAAAATAGGAACAAATTCCCACAATCCAACTCTTTTAGAAACCTTTTCTAGGAGATTGGATAATTTTTCACTTCCACTTCACTTTCAGCCCAGACAATGACTGCACTACATTGGACATGGAATCCAACCACCATTAATTTTCATTTCATTTTTATATGGAGGGGTATATTTCAGCTTCGCTAGCCATTATTCTATAGTCAGGGTTAAAAAATATGGTGAGAATTAAGCAAATCTATATTCACATTTCACAAATTAAAGGTCTTTCCCCTTTTTCTATAATGAAGACAATATGTGCTAGAGACTTACTTGTAATTTTTGGATATTTTAACAGGATGAGGATGGAATATCTCAATGAGGTGCTAGTGGTCTCTGTTGCAGCCAAAAACAAGTGTATCAGATTGACAATTAGATTTTCATAGTTAAATTCTGTAGTGGGATTGTCTTTTTCCTAGGGAGAAATGGACACAATACTACATATGTTAGTATCCTTTTGTACTGTATACACCAATTTTTTGCACAAAAATACTGCACATCTTTTATTAATATGGTCCTTAACCAAGCATTTCTAAGCCACACTTACCAACAGCATTGGACTGGGTTTGCTTGGGCTCACCATAGGAAATTATTCTATCTATAAAGATATCATTTTCCTGTAGTACAGGTCCCAGGACTCCGCCTCCTCACAGACGAGCCTCCGGCAGAACCAGCATTGATTGGCCGAATTCTGTACTCTGTATGGCATTCGGCCAATCAATGCTGGGCAATGCACTCCTATGGGAAAAAGTCATATCGCAAGCTGACAGGGATCCCAACCAGGTAGAGCCCCAAAGAGCTGGGTGAGTGACATTCCCACCTAGATAAAGGTAATCCCTAGCTAACCCTGCCAGTACATCTATCCCTGTCTTACAATCACATAGTTCACAGTCTCATATGAACCGGATATTAAATCCACTATTCATATAATAATAATAATTAATTTTATTTTTATAGCGCCAACATATTCTGCAGCGCTGTACAATTTGTAGGGTTCAAATACAGACAGAAAGATGCATTACAACGAAAGTCATTTCACACAATGTGACTGAGGGCCCTGCTCACAAGAGCTTATAATCTATGAGGTAGAGGGCGTGACACAAGAGGTAGCAGGGGCGGCATTGCTTATGCAGAGGTCAGACACTTTGTAATAGAGGTTACTGTCATTACACAAACTTAAAACTTTATGAGCCATCACTAGTGGTGTCCGTTAACATGTGGATGGAGCTTGGACCTACAAAGTTAGCGTGAGATGGCATCATATCATGTGAGGAAATGTGGGAGCAGGGACAGAGGAGGGTTAAATTTTGGGGATTCTAATTATAGTACGGAAGGGTTTACGTTAGAAATTGTGATAGGTTTGTCTGAAAAGATGAGTCTTTAGTTTGCGTTTGAAACTGTAGAAATTGGGAGTTAATCTGATTGTCCGGGGTAGAGCATTCCAGAGAAGTGGTGCAGCTCGGGAGAAGTCTTGTATACGAGCGTGGGAGGTTCAGATAATAGAATCGAGTTTTTAGTGAGTTTGCCACCTGGTGTTCGACTGGAACCGAACATCTCGAACAGCCTGATATCCGATCGAACATGTACTTGATCGAACGCTGTTCGCTCATCTCTAGTTGTAAAGTCTTCCCAAAAATGGCACTGCATATATATTTCATGTTTGGGGTGCCAGGATCTTATGTTATTAGACGGAGTGCCCACATTCAGATTCACATTCAGTGGGCAAGGTGGCAAGACAAAGAGAATGAAACCTCATAATGGGACCTGTCCTACAGGAAAATGGGGAGAAAAGGGTCATGGCTATGTCACAGTTCTCTACCTTGCAAACAGTTTGGAAACAGTTTTGCCAGAAATGATTTGCAAGTATGTTCTAATCATTTCTCAAACCTGCCAAGGTAGATGCAAATTGTGATTAAAACACTATGGGGTAAATTTTTTTATGCCTTGTGCAAGGCATAAAAAGTTTAAATTTTTTGCTCAAAAACTGTTATTTATTGTACAAAACTTGTTACTTTAAAATCTGAGTCACCTTCACCACTTTCCAGAAAGGGAGTGGGGGGTGACAAAAGAAGGCATTACCATTCACGCTAGAAAATGGCAGACTTACACAACCATACAGGTTTTTAGCTGCACATGTCTAGGATACATGGTTGACCTGTGGAATGACATTAACCTAGTTTTACATGGGGATATGGTTGAAAATGTTTCCCTTTGTATTGCAAAATTCAAAAACACATATTAAGAAGCTGCAAAGTGTTACAGAATTTCATAAATCCATACTCAGTTGCATTGTTCTTTTCAGATTTTACAACAAAAACTGCAACAAATAGGCCACAATTTAATTCCGAATATTGCAGTTGTCAATTTTTTTTCTCATTCAAGAGCTGTACAGAGGAAATTTTGGAATGTATATATACTAGTTGTCTGGTTTAAATGCAATGAAAAAAGTGAGGGCTGATTTATACAAGATATGTGAAGAGTTGTAACTTTTAATGCATGGCCTAATGAATTGCGACTTTTCTCCCATTTTGCGCTAACAACATTACTGGTGCAATTAATGTCTGATATCTAGCTGCTTTAGAATTCAATTTTTGGCGCATGGACCACCTGGGATCCACCAAAATTATTAAGGGATGTATGCCTCTTAATAATTATGGTGTACTCCACTGAAACATGTCTGTTTATTAAGATTGGCATAACAAGTCGAACCATAAACTATATGGGCCCCGCACATGGATTGAATCCAAATGCAATGTGTTTTTCACAGACTGCTTCAATAAAATACATGACACTGAGCTGCAAAAACAGACAGCAATGGGGCCCACTCCATATATTGTGTTTCAGTCCTACAGTGCCTTGGTTAAATTGATAGATTGCAAGCCCTTGCGGCAGGGCCCTCGATCCCACTGTGCCAGTCAGTCACTGTTAGTATTATATTTGTTTTGTATATTTTGTGTACCGTATATAAACCCTCAAATGTAAAACATCGTGGAATTAATGGTGCTATATAAATAAATAATAATAAACTGATTGATGTCTATTAATGTGGTGTGAAAGTCCTAATAAATACACATACCATGGTGTGAAAGTACCCTAGTTCAATATATGTTTTATCAGTTGCAATGAGACTTTTAGGAACAAGCTACCTTGGTCAAACTTACCTGATTCATTTTTATAAGAAAACAATCAATATAATCTCTTGGACAATTCTCATCCAGAGTTTTCTCATGGGCTTTCACTTTCTCCAGAACATATGTTCTAATTTTGTCAAAGTTTTTGAAAAGCTTGTCTTGTGGCCCAGGAAGGTGCTTCAATAAGTTTGGAGCTAAGTCAAATATCTACGAAAAACAAATGATTAAAATGTAATACAATCAGGCTCATAAGTTAATGTAGAATGTATTAGATGAATACAGCGTTTAAGAAAACATGAGTGGTCATACAAAAAGGTCTGCAATATTTGAAGTTTTCTATCTTTACCCCTTTCTGTCACAGCTAGCTTTGGCTTTATGTAAAAAACTGAATCACTTTAAGTGGTAGTAAATTTATAATAAACTTACCTATCTCAGTGAAATAGAATTTATATATTGTGATACACTGTACTTTATGTTGGTAGTAAATTTACATTTAAAAAAAAAAAAAATAGCAATTTTCCAAATAATTCTGTTTGCAAGGCAGAAAGATATACCACACAAGTTGATATTTTAAAAAAAATTGCCATGTCTACTTTATGTTGACATTTTTTTAACAGCATTTTTTCAGGCTATGAGAAACCTTTAAAATTTAAAGCAAATTTTGAAGAAAATGTGAAAATTATTTTTTTGGGAGGCTAATTCTATTCTGTGGTGATGTTGTGGGGTCTTTATAACAGAAAATCCCCAAATGACCCAATTTTAGAAATGACACCCTAGAAATTATTCATAACAGCATGTAACTTTGTTAACCCTTAAAGGGAGTCTGCCAGCAGAACCCATCATATTGATCAATATTGATTAGGGTCACTTGTGCCTTAGTTTCTGAGGATGACGTCAGCGGGGATACGCAGTACACTCCATATTGCACTTGCTGAAGTTCTTGAATAGGGGTTTGAACACCAAATCCCTTTGAGAATGGCTTAAGGAGCGTTTGCTCTACACTGAGAGAAGACCACACTGCAAAGTAAACGCGATGAAAGCCCTTTTCATTAGCATAATTAAAAGAAAACAAATTCTCAGGAACTAAGCCGTATGGTTTGGAAACCATGTCAGAAGCCCTATAACGTGCTGTGAGAAGATTCATATCAATTACCCTTTAGTCTTAGGGCTCCATGTGACCTAAATGCCGCAGTTCGCCCACAGCAGAAAAAAAAAACGTAGTGTCTTACAGTCACAGCAAAGTGGATGGGATTCTAACGAATGCCATGCTCACTTTGCTGTAAGTTACGCGTTGCGGACACATAGTGATTTCCAAAACTGTTGTGGTTTTGGAAATCAGAGAATGTAAATTATATCTACGTGAATGCCGGTGGTTTCCCTATAGGTATAATTGAAGCAGAAAGTCCGCAGAGGAAACCTCTGCAAAGTTTCTGTGCAAAGTGCTGTGGGAAGAACCATGATGTGTTGCAGGCACGGCTTTTCCCACTGCGCTTCTTTGCTGGGGGATGCCAAGTAGGGCCTTAGCCTCAAGATGTTCCAAGGGTATTAAAGAAAAATGAAAAGAACTTAAATATGTTACCTTTCTTCTGTTATTTAGAGAAATATCCCACCTGTGGCCCTACTGTGCCATTTGGCTCACAGAAGGAGCACCAAGTTGTAATGCCTCCATTTTATTATACTGGTTTTTTTAACCAGCAAGTTAGATTTGCAGAGACCGTGGGTTGCCAAAACGTAGGAAAACCATTTTGAAACTACGCCCCTCAAGGAAGTCATTGAGGAGTCTTCTGATCATTTTGACTCCATTTGTGTTTTAAATGTTGGGTTATGATATTGCGAAAATGAAATTTTATTGTTTTAGCTCCAAATTTTTCATATGAGAATTTTGTAATAGGAGAAATAGTGGACTGGTTTTTCTTCTGAGTACAGCAATTTGTGGTTATAAACTGCTTTTTGGGTCTGAGAATTAAAATAAATCCAACTGGCTTTTAGAACACTGATTTTCCTGGTAGTAATGAGTTAACACAACATGTTTATTGTGTTTTTTACAACAACTTTAATAAACGACACCTTAAAATCACAATAATACCATGACAAAAAGGCTGCATGAGAACTCATCCTAAGGTCTTGAATCTTTATAGACAGCTGTGCAGCCTACTGCACATAGCACAAGGGCATTGAGAAGAGACCGCCTTGAAATCTTATTATTGATGAATCACTAACCTGAGCCCATGGTGAGGTCACAATCTGGAAAGTCTCCTTCATAAGATCAAGCATATTTAAAAAATTCTGATCTGCATAATCATATCGTTCTTCAAAGACAATAGAGCAGACAACATTGGACACAGCCAAACTGAATAACAAGGTAGGGTCAAAGAATGTTCCTAAGAAAGTATAAAAATGTGTCAAATGGAATACATTTACATAAGTAGGAAAAAATAAATTACATCTCAGGTAAAAATAGAATGAAAACAACAACAAAAAAAACCTATTCAATAACAATGAAAGTAACTTAAGGGGGTGCAGAGGGTGCAGTTGCACCTGGGTCCATGAGACTAAGGAGGCCCATAGACTCTGGAGTAATTGTAGAGATCACGTATGCCACTGAGCCCATAAGTCAGGGACCCAGCTGTTTTTGGTCACCAGAAAATACTTAAAAGAATACCTTCACTTATAAACAACTTTGCATAAATGAATAGTTCAGGCAGTGTTGGAGCTCCTGCCATAGCAGCTGCTACAGGCCCCTGAGCTTAGGAGGCTTGATGGGCCCTCTGCTCCTTCATTCTAATAGGCCATTACCTGCTGAATAACACTAGCAGGTATTGAATGCCATTTACTTACCGATTCCTGGTCCTACCCATGGGCGCTTTCCTCCCCCTTTAGCCCTCCCAGGACTTCCTGGATGCTGAAGGGAGAAGCGGAAGTGGCCGTGAGCAGTAGCAAGTATCATTAAGCAAGGCTGCGGCACCAGAGTATTTGTTAGATGAACATAGCACAAGGTTTTCCTGCAAGGTTTGGACCAAACACATCCAAAACAAAACTGCTAATATTATACTCTGGCGTCTCTTCAGACCCCAGAGTATAATGAGCAGAAGCCCCTAAACAGTGTTAATCACCTCCCCTGGGCATGGGTCTTCAAGTCACTTCAATGATGTCACAGACCACTGAGTGCTGTAACTGGGCCTCATCAGTTACATGAATCACATCAGCATCACGGCCCATAATAACACTGGCATAACCTATGTGATCACTGAGGTCCAATTACAGGCCTCAATGGTCTCTGATGTCATTGAAGAGGCCCAAAGAGCCATACTGGATCCCAGGAGAGGCTTTTTGTTTGATCACCTCCCCTGGGTCTCTGCTTATTATACTCTGGTGTCTAAGGGGTCAAACCCGAAACTTTTTGCAAAATCCATAGGGGCCACTTGGGACATTGTATTGTGTGGAGGAGACTCCATGGGACATTACATTGTGAGTAAATGTGATGTTATACAATGTTGGAGCCAGTAAAAGGGGCACTATGCTGTGTTGGGGGCCCCAAAGTTTGCCACGGGGCTCAGTCTTTGCTAGTTACGACCCTCAGTTCAGGTGAATACAAGAGACATTGTAATACATCTTATTAAGAATATGTTTTATTCTTCTCTTGTGAGACTGAGTTACTTTCTACATATAAGTCTAGGGAAAGGTGAGGGGAAAGGGGAGGCTGCTAGAAAAGGCACTCAGATAATTGCTACTGCTGCTCTATGCTTTTTTTTTTAACACTGCTAGTCTTGTAAATAACAGGCTATCAGTGCAAAGAATAATAATAATCAATAAAATCAATAATAAATCAATTAACCAGCTAGCAGCAGCTAACTACTCATGTTTTCTGTTCTCCTAAAAGGCCTAACAAGCAGATGGAAGATAAAAAGTAGGAAAGCAGCTTAATAAGAGGAGAAGGAAGCAGATCTCCTAACTCTATATTCACACCTGCGCTTGGGTTTCCGTTCTTCGGATCTGTTTGGGGATCTGAAAAATGGAAACCAAATCCACTTAAAAAGTGAATACTTGTGGCTTTCCCCTCTCTGATCTGCCATCTCAACTGTTTTTGCACTTCCCCTAGGCAATTCTTGTCACCAGATCTAAAGACTCTCTTTTTCTCCTTGACAGTTCCTTCAATTTCTCAATCCATTAGCCTCCTTTTCTCTTGTTTCTTCCAGACCCATTTGCACCCAACAGAACCCAGACTTTCATCTCATCGCTTCAAATCACTTGTTTCCAATCTTCTACTGTCCACTTACTGTCCACTTTTCTTACTTTTTTGCAATCTCCAGCCGACTCCTCTTATGATGATATTAAAGTCATAGCTTCTCCTTATTTTGAGCCACGATTCCAGATATGCATCACACAATGCTTGTGTGGACGTCTGATCTCACTATTACAAAGCATACAAGTCACCTCCACTGGCATGTTTGTCATGCCAGAACTGATAGCTCTTGTGAGAAGCCAACTTACTGATTCCAATATTTGGTCTGGACGTCCACCTCTTGGCTTTTGAATGGGTGGATGGACTTCATTTTGTGTTCTTCCAACTGTCATGGCACTCACATGATGCAGCTTGGCAATTTTCTTGGCCAAGATACCACTATTGATGAGCTGGATGATGCGGTTTCTCTTTTTTTGGGGGAAATCTTCTTCATGGCTGATCCTCGATTTGAACTAGTGAACTTTAGCTTGGGAATCAAGATATTAGGTAATATTTGCAAATTAACTAATCATATGCTAAATAGTTGCAAGTCAAATTTATGTCAGAGATAGTCAAGATGATTGTCTATAAAATGATGGTAGTCTCATGTTCAAAGCTGTAATGGATGGTGAGATATAGAGCCGGAAAGTCAAAATTTTAAAACATTGTTACCCTTTTGCTCTTGGTGTAACTCAGGGATGGATAGATAGATAGATAGATAGATAGATAGATAGATAGATAGATAGATAGATAGATAGATAGAAGTATGAAAAGTTGTTTATAACTGGAGGTACATTTTAAGGTGGCATGGTTACTGTGTGGGGGACACTTATGGGATAGGAATCATAAGAAGTTTGTGTGCATAGACATTTTGTGAACAAGTGTTCATCTAGGCCAGAATAGAGAAGCAAAGGGAACAGTAAATGTACTGATGGGACATACTTAAAAACAAAAAATAAAAGTGTGTACAATACCACGTCTCTTCTGTAATTCTTCTCCTAAACAGCGTGCTTCCTCCTGTACACGTTCCTCCAAACTTCTCTTTCCCATGCCAAAATTTCTTAAAGTACTTAAGGTGAATCTTCTCATTTGTTTCCACCTCTCACCATTAGTGAAGATTAACCCTGTATCATAAAAACGATTGAATACATTCTTCTCATTTTTTAAATTTAACATTTTCTCATATCATACACTTGAAGCTTACCATGACCTTTGAAAACCATCTCCGGAATAGCAAGACTTGGTCGGTCACTGAACACTTCACCTTTCTCCAGAAAAGCTTCTCTTACCACATCATAGCCATTTAATATCACCATCTTCTTAGGCCCTAAATGTATCATGGAGACTGGGCCATACTTTGATCCAAGCTAGAAAAAAAAAATCAGTTTTACATGGAACTAATAAATAAATGAGAGTTCATTTTATTACATAGTAATGCACAGCACTTTTTGGTTTGTTTAAATTTAACCTATTGGTATGCAAAATAAATTATACAGCGTTGGCCAAAAGTATTGGCACCCCTGCAATTCTGTCAGATAATACTCATGTTTATCCAGAAAATGATTGCAAGCACAAACTCTTTGGTATTAATATCTACATTTATTTTGCTTGCAATGAAAAAACACAAAAGAGAATGAAAAAAAAGAGTCAAAACATTGATCTTTTTACACAAAACTCCAAAAATGGACCGGACAAAAGTATTGGCACCCTCAGTCTAATACTTGGTAGCACAACCTTTTAGACAAAATAACTGCAAACAACCGCTTCCGGTAACCACCAATGAGTTTCTTACAATGCTCTGCTGGAATTTTAAACCATTCTTCTTTGGCAAACTGCTCCAGGTCCCTGAGATGTGAAGGGTGCCTTCTCCAAACTGCCATTTTGAGATCTCTTCACAGGTGTTCTATGGGATTCAGGTCTGGACTCATTGCTGGCCACTTTAGAAGTCTCCAGTGCTTTCTCTCAAACCATTTTCTAGTGTTTTTTGAAGTGTGTTTTGGGTCATTGTCCTGTTGGAAGACCCATGACCTCTGAGGGAGACCCAGCTTTCTCACACTGGGCCCTACATTATGCTGCAAAATTTGTTGGTAGTCTTCAGACTTCATAATGCCATGCACTCGGTCAAGCAGTCCAGTGCCAGAGGCAGCAAAGCAACCCCAAAACATCAGGGAACCTCTGCCATGCTTGACTGTAGGGACCGTGTTCTTTTCTTTGAAGGCCTCTTTTTTTTCTCTGTAAACTCTATGTTGATGCCTTTTCCCAAAAAGCTCTACTTTCTCATCTGACCAAAGAACATTCTTCCAAAACGTTTTTGGCTTTCTCAGGTAAGTTTTGGCAAACTCCAGCCTGGCTTTTTTATGTCTCTGGGTAAGAAGTGGGGTCTTCCTGGGTATCCTACCATACAGTCCCTTTTCATTCAGACGTCGACGGATAGTACGGGTTGACACTGTTGTAGCCTCGGACTGCAGGGCAGCTTGAACTTGTTTGGATGTTAGTCGAGGTTCTTTATCCACCATCCGCACAATCTTGTATTGAAATCTCTTGTCAATTTTTCTTTTCCATCCACATCTAGGGAGGTTAGCCACAGTGCCATGGGCTTTAAACTTCTTGATGACACTGCACACGGTAGACACAGGAACATTCAGGTCTTTGGAAATGGACTTGTAGCCTTGAGATTGCTCATGCTTCCTCCCAATTTTGCTTCTCAAGTCCTCAGACAGTTCTTTGGTCTTCTTTCTTTTCTCCATGTTCAATGTGGTACACACAAGGACACAGGACAGAGGTTGAGTCAACTTTAATCCATTTCAACTGACTGCAAGTGTGATTTAATTATTGCCACCACCTGTTAGGTGCCTCAGGTAAGTAACAGGTGCTGTTAATTGCACAAATTAGAGAAGCATCACATTATTTTTCAAACAGTGCCAATACTTTTGTCCACCCCCTTTTTATGTTTGGTGTGGAATTATATCCAATTTGGCTTTTTGACAATTCTTTGTGTGGTTTTCCATTGAAGACAAATTAAATGAAGATAATAATACCAAAGAATTTGTGATTGCAATCATTTTCTGGAAGAAAATGAGTATTATCTGACAGAATTGCAAGGGTACCAGTACTTTTGGCCAACACTGTATATTCACCTCTCCTTGGCTCAGCGTTGTCTCCAGCGCTCTTCCGTCATGTGACTGAGGCCTGTGATTAGGCAACACATGACCGCTGAGGACCAATCACAGGCCTCAGCAGGGACGTCTGAAGATGGACAAAAATGCTGAAGACAGCCTGACTGAGCCAAAATGCCCAGGAAAGGTGAAGCAAAGTGAGTATCGGTGTTTGTTACTTTTATTCACCTTCCCTGGGCCTCCAATTATTATACTCTGGGGTCTGTGGAGAGTATATAACACATTATGGGGGCCACTGCTGAGCATATAATACTGTGTGGGGGCCATATAATACTGTGTGGGGACCACTGCTGAGCACATAATACTGTGTGGGGGCCACTGATGGGCATATAATACTGTGTGGGGCCACTATGGAGAGTATAATACTGTGTGAGGGCCACTGCTAGGCATATAATACAGTGTGGCGGCCACTGCTGGGCATATAATACTGTATGAGGGCCACTGTGGAGAGTATAATACTGTTTGAGGGCCACTGCTGGGCATATAATACTGTGTGGGGGCCACTGTGGAGCATGTAATACTGTGTGGGGCCCCTTCACTATTCACATCACACGCCATCTGTTTTATAGCAGCTGTGTACTATTATGACAGGCTGTAATAAAAATTTTTTGGTGATTATAAAAATGATGCTGTGCAATGTAAATAGAAAGGAGTCACAGTGCTCACAAAAGCACCACAGTAACGTCAAAGAATTGAATAGGAGGGGCCCTTTGTGTTGGACCCCCACTGGTCTTTCTAGCTCTTAGACAGTTACGACTCTGCAGATCAGCTGTTTCGCAAAGCACAAAGCTCCCAATATTGTATTTATATGCCCGGCAGTGCTCACTTATAATATTCTTGACAACTGCAGTTTTGGGTACTACAGCTGTATCATTTCCAAGTATCTGAGATACCACTGCAGCACCTGTCACTGTCAAAAATTTGCTGTAGGGAGGGGGTAAAGTTTGCACCCAGGCCAACAAAAATTTTGTTATGTAACTGATTGCGGGCATTAGATCCAGGTCTCCGCTGTATATTATAGCAGAGACCTGGAAACTATGATGACTGCTGCCATGATCTTTATAGACCTGGCATTCGTACTAATAGCACGGTGGATGTCGGGATGGGTTCACTGGGACAATCTCTCCTGTAAGACCTGGGCCTGCACATCATCCCACTCCTGTCACTACAGGAAGCCCCGCTGCAGGAAACCAGTGGGGCAATGCTGTGACCGTGCTTTTTGGCCCCTCCCCCACACCCACATTTGGACTATAGGAAGCATCCTCTGTTTTCCACCCAAATTTGGGGGGAAAAAGTACATCTTAGGAGTAAATGCGCGCTCACATGGAGTAAATGCGCGCTCATTTTGATGTATATTTTTACACGTGTAAAAAAAGGCGTCATTTTTTTGTCACAACGCGTTTTTTGGCGAGTTTTCTGGTGCTTTTTTTACATGTGTAAAATAACAGAAAACGTGACAAAAAACACTTCGCCTATTTTTACATGTGTAAAAATACACACCAAAATGAGCAGGCGTTTACTCCGTATGAATGGAACCTAATATAGAAATTTACTTTCAACCATGGGAACCAGCGGGACACCAGCAGTTTTCTATAAAAACTCATTCAAATGAATGGGTTTTAAAACTGACTGCCAGCAAGCCGTCCCCTAACCAGTTTTTCCAGGGATTAGGAGGGAAACTCAAAGGGCGGACAGAGGCGCAAGTGTGAATGCTGCATTAGTATCAGGGGATAATAACACTCCTTAGGGAGTGTGCACCTTCACAGGCGTATGGAGATTTACAAGCCTTTTTCGCTCCACTGGGGGATTTTGGCAAAAATATGTAAATCTGTTTTCCTGGATGTAATTAGAAAAACCGTGCCTCTGTTTGATGCCTATTAGGATAGCCCCCTTAGCATCATGCATGACTTTTTCCAATAAGCTTAATAACATAATTATTGCCAAACTAGTATTTCTATTCCAAAAGGAACAGATTCCCTGCTGTGGACAGCGCTGTTTCGATCTGTTGGATCTCATCAGCACAGCGTAAGGATACTAGTTTGGCAGAGTGAGAGACTATAGACCAGGATCAGGGGATAACAACACTCCTTAGGGAGTGTGCACCTTCACATTAGTAGTAAATTTGTATAAAGTGAACTGATCTAAAAAGAAGATTAAACCAGTGCACAAGCTTCTTCGCAAATATGGACCTATATGTTTAGATATTGGATGGCAGACAAACGTAATTGTGGGCATCACTTTTGACACTATAACAATGTTTTAATGGATATGTCAAGTGTTTGGCCACAGATGCAGCCTAATACAAAACATCCTTATGTTTTACATTCACAGATTTGTTGCCTTTTCATGTTTTTAAAACTCTATTCAATATTAGAAATAAATAGGTAATCTCTCAATTATAAGTAATGTAGCGAGGACATTGGATTATAAATCTGTAGGTACAGTGTAGAAGTGCAGTTGTTAAATAACCAACCCCTCCCACTGACACTTGCATAAGCATGTTACTACATAACATTACATACAAGATTAGTTTATGGCATGTCAACCTCATTCAAACAAATAAAGTCAAAAGTTCTATTGGGTTTCTATAAATGGCTGAAAACTATACATTTTTTTTCAAGCTGACCTGTATAAACTCTTCTACAATGTTCTTAAAATTGATCTGCAAAAGATTTCCCAGAAGAGGCAGCGGAGTAGGTCCTGGTGGAAATGTTGATCTTCGTCCTTTCCTTCTGATCCATATAGTCACCAGGAATGTAAGCATTAAAACCAGCAACGGCATTCCAAGCCCATAAAGCTCCATATCTGCTGCATTAGCAGTAACTGGCCCTGGCGAATAGACTAGTTTTATGTGAAATGCACACAATAAACAGTGAGACCCTTCTGTGTTAGTACTTGTGAATGTAGCCACACCTCACTTTCTGAATGGGAGAAACCCTTCCCCCATATAGCTGCTCCTCCCTGATCACACTGAGGAGGAGACAAAAGTCTGCTTTCTAGTAAAGACTGTACAGACATTTATAGTCTATAATTATTTCCAGTACAGACATGTCTTACTGCAGACACATGGCTAAATAGACTACGTATGGAAGTCAGCAACATCAAAAACCACCATGTGTAATATGCATGTTTCCCCTCCCTGTAATATCAGATCATAGAGACCATGCAGCCAGTCTATTTACTTGAGACTTTACTTCCTCAGTGCAAATGTACATGCACGTTCAATCTTTTAAGACAATATTCACACATCAACAATAGTGTGGCATTTATGTCAAATCTGTTACATTTTTATGTTCATTATTATTTTTGGAGCACCATTACTTCCATTGCACTGTACATATGAAAAGGGTGGTTTAGAAACATAATTCAGTATAATAAATTTAGTGACCAAATGGTACAGAGGGAGAGAGTACCCTGCTTCCAAACTATAGGGGAAGGGGAAAGATGTCAGTAGGTGAGGGTAGAAAAAGTTCAGATGGAGGTGTTATTGAAAGCTGTAACTTTTCCTGAAGAGGTCAGATTTTAGGTTTTCTTTGAAGTTTGTGATTGTGGGGTATAGCCTTATGTACTAGCCCCTTAGCGACCCTTGAAGTAACTGTACGTCATGGGTCGCATGGGGATGTATAGAGCGAGCTCACACGCTGAGCTCGCTCCATACACGGCAGATGCCGGCTGTATAATACAGCCAGGACCTGCCAATAACAGCAGCGGTCAGTGCCCGAGCCGATCGCTGCTGTTAACCCTTTACACACTGCGGTCAAACGCGACCGCAGCGTGTAAACAGCGCAGGCGGCATGGGCGCCGCCATGTTTCCCCGATCGCCGCCCTCCTGAACGTCACATGAGGGCGGTGTTCGGTTGCTATGACAGCCGGAAGCCTATTGAAGGCTTCCAGGCTTGTCTCTGCCCGAGATCTATTAGACGATGCCAGAGGCATCGTCTAATAGAAGTGCTGGGATTCTGCTATTCACTGCAGTACTGTAGTATTGCAGTGAATAGTATGAGCGATCAGACCCCCTAGGTTTCAAGGTACCTAAGGGGTCTGATCATAAATGTAACAGAAGAAAAAAAAAAGTTTTTAAAAGTATTAAAAAAATTAAAAAAATATAAAAGTTCAAATCACCCCCCTTTCCCTAGATTAGCTATAAAAGTAATTAAAGAACATTAAACATAAACATATTAGGTATCCCCGCGCTCCAAAATGCCCGAACTATTAGAATATTAAAACATTTATCCCGTACTGCGAACGGCGTAGCGGCAAAAAAAATAAAAACAGCCAAAAAGCGTTTTTTTCAACACTTTGCCTCCTATAAAAAATTGAATAAAAAGTGATCAAACCATCAGATCTTACCCCAAATGGTATCAATAGAAACGTCATCTTGTCCCGCATAAAAAGACACCACAACCAGCTCCATACATGGAAATATGAAAAAGTTACAGGTGTTAGAACATGATGACACAAAAAAAATTTTCTATTTTGCAAAGTTTATCATTTTTTTTAAAAGTATCAAAACATTTCAAATACTATATAAATTTGGTATCACCGCGTTCGTACTGACACGTAGAACACAGGTAACATGTCATTTGTACCAAACAGTGAACGCTGTAAAAATTAAACCCATAAGAAAATGGCGCAAATGCATTTTTTCTCCAATTGCACCTCATTCTGAATTTTTTTCCAGCTTCCCAGTACATTGCACAGCATATTGAATGATGCCATTACAAAGTACAATTTGTCCCGCAAACAATAAGCCATCATGTGACTCTGTGAACTGAAAAATGAAAAAGTTATGGCTCTTGAAATGTGAGGAGGGAAAAACGAAAATGCGAAACCAAAAAATGGCCTGGTCCTTAAGGGGCTAGAGTAGCGAGTTCAGAGGATGGGGGATGTACAGGAGAAGGCTTTGAGGTAGTTATGTGAAAAGCAGAGCAGGTAAGGAGGTTTTGTAAGGCTCAAAGATTATGTGTGAGGGGTAGTGTGATATTAGGTGAGAGATATGGAGGGCACAGGTTGTTGATGGCCTTGTATGTCAGTGTTAACATATTAAATTCTATTAGCTGAGCGATAGTTAGCCAGTGAAATTATTGGCAAAGGGGAGAAGCAGATGAAATATGAGGGGATTAAGCGGTAGCAGAGTAGTTGAGGGTGAATTAGAGGTGAATGAAAGCATTAGCTAGGAGGCCACGGAGAAGAGTGATGCAGTCATCTAGAGGGGAGATGAATGCTTGGACGAGCAGTTTGATGGTCATTAAGTTGAGAAAAGAGCAGATTTGATAAATGTTTTGGAGTTGGCGCAGGAGTTGTTGATGGCTTGGATGAGTGATTTGAAGAACAAAACAGAACAAAGGTTCTAGTCTGTAGGCTTGTACTGATAACTTTGATTGATGGGTAGGGTGGGTGAAAGGTGATGACTTTGTAGGGTGGGTGAAAGGTGATGAAAGGTGTGTTTTCTACACACTTAGTTTGTTAAAGTGGGAGGGGAAAAAGAAGGCTATAGCTGCTAGATACTCTGGAACTTTGGGGTCAAAAGCCTGATTGTAGTTGGTCAAAGAGTGATTTGCATGAGAAATGGAAGGATAGTTTGAAGTGGACATTTTGATCGAATAATTTTGAGGCAAATTGAAGTAGTGAGCTGGATAGATAGCTCGACAAAGAGAATGGGCCAAGTTTATTAAAGGGGTTGTCTGGCATAAACTAAAACTTTAATTAACACTAAGCTAAATCCTCTCTAACCCAAATGCCTAAAGAAAATGTATATCTACCCATATCTCTGATTTCCCGGTGACGTTTCGTTCTGTCATTTCCATCTTCCCCCGGAAGAAGGCTTTGTAGCCGAAACGTGCGTAGGGGCCTGGTGTGTGCGCTGGTCAGCATACATGCATGCTGTATCTATGGGTATGTAGAAAAACTTTTCAGCTATTATGTTTCCTGCTCCATGCCGTCTATCCCTTACTGGTGTTTTGATTGACCATATGCATTTGCTTTGTGACTATTCCACCCTTGCTGGCTGGACTAGCCAGCTATGAGTATATAGATATGACTGTGGATACATCTGATATCTGACATATTCTATACAAATTGGATTGTCCCTTTTTGCACTAGCCATGAATTTGTCACTTTATGACATATGTTAGGGATTATCTAATTATTTTTTACTTTGCCAAACTTTTTCAGATGCATTGGAGCATTTAACCCATTGTTTGATGTATACACACCCTTTACTTACTGAACCTGCCCTCATACCTACCTGTTGGTAGAATATGTCCTGTCACTTTTTAATATGTTGTCCCTTGTCTTTTGTAATTAATAAATAATAAATTTTATGATTATTGGTAGTATTTTCTTTCCGTTTCTTTTGTTTACCCCATTTCCAGAAATGGAATGTAACCAATACTCTTCTTCGGCCCCTCCCCCTCCCCCCATCATACGGAGCAGTCTTAATGTCCTCTTCTTCTGCTGGGCGTTACTTCCCTCACAAGGGAGCTGGAGTCTGTGCAATAGAACGCTTAATAGTACTAACACCTTTTTTAAAAATATTTTTTTGCTTGGAATACCCCTTTAATAATGAATATATTGGTAGTATGCTTAAAGAAGGGATGGTACCACTGATTAGATATGCAGTGGTCTTTGAAAGATTGTGAACACTTCAGAATTGTCTATATTCCTGCAAAAATTTGACCTAAAAGTACAAAAAATAATATTTTCACATCTAAAAGTAGATAAAAAGAACCATATCAAACAAGAAGAATGAGGCAAAAATATTAGACTTGGTCATTTATTTAGTTTAAAAGGTATTTAGTAAATTGTAGGAACAATAGAAAACATTAAAAACAGCATAATAAACAAAATACAGGCATAAGGTAATACAGGGGTGGCGAAATATGTCATCGACAGTATTATAAATTCAAAACTAGCATACATACAATACAGCGGAAAGTAAAGGGAGAATATAAATGCAAAAACCAACCTAAATTAGGGGAAAAAAGAGGGGGATAGTACCACTATGGTGTACATAGGCAACAATAAGTAGCATCCAAGGAGTCGCCTGAGGGGGAGAGAGGTGATAACAGAAACTCAATCCAGTCATATGACTAAAGCTGAAGGCAATATGGAAGTCCTGGGATGCGAGACCTGCGGACCCAAGGTGCCCATACCTTATCAAAGGCCAGGCGAGTATCACAAATAATGGAATTAATCTTCTCATGGAGCATAATAGTATCAACCCGCTTCATGACCTCAGTCACAGAGAGCATGGATTTTCTCTAGCTAGAGTAAATATGGATAGTTTATAGGCCCAAATAAAGTTATATATCTAAGTATGTAAGGTAGATAGGGACACCTGAGTTGGAAAGGTAGAGAAGAAGTATAGAATGCGAGTTAGGGTAACCTTTTGGACTGAGTGGATGCATCCTTTCAAAGAAAGAGTAGGGCAGTGCCACGTAACAAGGTCTTTTAGGAGCTTCGGTATTAATATGGCATAATTCAATTTACAATATGAGTATAAGGAGTTGCACAGAATAACACCTAGATAGGGAAGGTATTTATCTGTAGTCTGAAAGTCAAAGTTCGGAGATATCAACTTAACAGTGGCAGAAGGGACATTATAGTGCAGGATTTCTCATTTAGATATATTGAGTTTAAGGTCTGTGTTATGGTCTGGGGATCTCTGACCATGGACTGACCCCTAACTGATAATTTCTCAGTCAAGTGTAAGGAAAAACACAAAAGAAAAACAAAAACAAGAGTATTTTGAACAGTTTGGAATATCTTGTGTGTGACACTGCTAATCCCTGCCTTGCACACTAGAAGTAGCCGTGGGCCCGACTAACTGACCTGAGTGGGCGCGAGCACAGCGGAGAAATAACTCACCTACAAGTGAAACAGAAAACCCTGACTTGTTTCACATTTAGGAAGGAGAGACAAGATACAGAAAAAGCCCCCCACAGGTGTCCGATTGGACTAACGGTGAATATGAGGAAACACAAAGAATAGAGTAGAAAATAAACGTGAAACACAGAAATACTGACACTATGCAAAAGGATAGGATAAACAGAACTTAGTATCACACCAAAAACCCTACAAAAACGTCCAAGCAGTAATCACGGGCGCAAAATAACGCGGCATATACGATCCGAACTCCCATTGAAATGAATGGGAGCATTTTGAGCGCGTCATCTGCCGGCACGTGTATACGTGCCAGATTGCGCTCCACTTTATTCCGTGTGAACTTACCCTAAGACCAGCATCTGACAGCATGCACAGTAAAGAGTAGGAGTAACTAGAGAAGGAAGCAGCACTCAGAACCGGCCACAGCCTGTAATTAGCTCTCAGCACTGCAGAGGACTTAACCCCTTAAAGGGGTATTCCCATGACGCTTGTTCACTAACCTGCAGGCTGTTGTGCCCTCTTCACTTCCTGCTTCTCTTGGCACATAGTTGGGCGGGGTTTCACTTGTATGGGATTGGTTGGAAATGAATTACCACAGTGTGAAGCTGATGTAGCAGATCTGGATTTGAGTCAGTTTGCATTACATACAGAGGTAATGGACTCCCTATCTCAGCCCTTATCAGCCAAATTCAATTAAACCGACTGATAAGAGCTCAGAAATCCCGGAACTCTCTGAGAAGCTCCACTACTTAAAAGACACAAACAGCTCAGAGCTGCTCCCAGCCCCTCCCTCTTCCCCTGAGAGCAGGGAGCTACATCACTTGACAAATGAACAGCTAATCCCAAGGGCCATAGAAACGGAGTGTAAATAATGAAGTGAATAAATTAAGTGGCCAAACAAAGCAATTTTGATAAAGCAATGCATTTAGGAAAAGTCTTAAATCCACATAAACTAGCAGTATAGATAGGATCCTTGTGATGGGACAACCCCTTTAAGAGGCAAAGACACACTAAGGAACTGACCCACAAAGCAACTCATCATCTGATCCATGCATGAGTGCTATAACAGAAATAGCATGCCCAGTGTGAACATTCCCCTGCAGCTCGTCAGATGATTCATACGCCGAATCTCGTTTGGACACTCCACGCCCGAACCTAACAGGCTGAGACTGCAAAGATCAGTTCATAACAGTCTGTACTGGGAGAGGGTATTTAAGTTCGGGAAAGAGACCAAGAGGTTAATAATAGTTCACAGCCGCCAATCTGCATACCCTGAATGTTGGTGTGAACGGAAGGCAATCTCCAGGGGCTCTATGGCCAAAACGAATAGGGAAGGAGATAGAGGGCAGCCCTGGTGGGTACCGTGACAAATAAGAATGAGTTTGGGGTAATCAGTAGGAAGCTTCAGATATGCAAGTAATATACACAGTAATACACAGTATACACATTAATATATGCTCCGCAGTGGCCCACACACAGTATTATATGTGTTGGTCTCGCAACAAATTCCCCCATACTGTGTGCAGGGGCCACTATGGGGCATCATAGTACGTGCAGGGGCCACAATGGGGAATAATACTGTGTGCAGGGGCCACAATGGGGCATAATACTGTGTGCAGGGGCCACTATGGGGAATAATACTGTGTGCAGGGGCCACTATGGGGCATCATAGTATGTGCAGGGCCACTATGGGGAATAATACTGTGTGCAGGGGCCACTATGGGGAATAATACTGTGTGCAGGGGCCACTATGGGGCATCATAGTATGTGCAGGGCCACTATAGGGAATAATACTGTGTGCAGGGGCCACTATGGGGCACAATAGAGCGCGCAGGAATGCGGGGGGGGGGGGAGGTCGATCGAGGTCGTCAGTGTTGGTCAGTGGTGTGGGGCCCCATGTCAAAAGTTCGTCACGGGGCCCTGCCTCTCCTAGTTACGTCACTGGTTGAGAGCTATGGTGTGCTCTGTGATGTCAGTGACGTCACATTAGATTACCTAGAGCTGGGAACACAGACTGTAACTAGGGCTTATTTTTGGAGTAGAGTTTATATTTCAAGCCTACCCCAAAAACCCTACAAAATCAAGCTAGGGCTTATTTTCGGGGTAGGGCTTATTTTAGAGAAACAGGGCAGTCAGTATTTATAGCAATTCATTTAATAACATGGTTCATTCTCTCTCCTTCATGCTTTTTAGTATGTCCCAGCTGCTGTAACTATTCCTTCTCTCATGCCCAGAACATTCATGCTGACACATTCAGGTAACGTAAGGTTAAAGGAATACATGACCGGCGGACACAGCAATGTGTGACAGTCTAACTACTAGTGGACTCTTCCACAGCACCGCGCAATAGTACAGCCTCTGACCCCGACCTGCCTCCAGCCAATCCTGACCGTCATTACTGGTCACGTGGCACCTTTATTTATGAGACGGGATTGGAGGTGTGGCAGGCGCGATGACGTAACTCCTGAGCCTGTCACTGACATGTGACTGCAGACTAACAGTAGGAAGACGGGAGGCAGGAGACTGTCAGGGCAGGTCTGTATGACAGGGAGAGGCGTGGACTGAACACAGGGTAATGCAAACACACTGACTGCTGTTCCTGTACTATTGCTGGGCTACACCTCCTACAACCATACGGAGGACGTCCGGAAGAGGCAAATACTAAACGTCTCCCTCTGGTGGTCGCGGCAAAACGGACGGTGTCTCGGTGACGTCACGAATGGATGCCCAGGTTGGGCAAGAGTACCCTGGAAGCAGCGGCAGAGCGGGGCCTGTGCTGCATATTGTGGTGGTGGGCTTCCATCATAAGAAGGGCTGCCAGGTGAGGCTTGTCTATGTTACCTGCTGGCCATGTCACTACATCTAGTGCTCTGCACACCTGCTGTATTACTACACCTGCAGACTGAAGTTTCTATCACTGTGACACTTGTGCCCTGTCCTGGGTCTTCTATATCACTTCTAAAGTCACGATTATTATTGTATTATTATTATTATAGTATTATTTATTATATTATTATTATTATTACTCTTCTTATAACATTACCATTATTCCACATAGTTTGGTGACTACATATTGCTCTTTCATGTCTTCTTTTACCATGTGGTGTTTATTCAGAGTGATTGGCGATAGTTACATATTTGTCAACCATTGCGACTATTCTCTTCCAATTTCTTAATGAAATTTGTTCTGAAATCTGCAGCTGTAATTGTCAACGTCCTATTTCCTTATTACCTTTTATGTGAGTTACTTGGCAGTGTGAGCAGACCTCAGCTGGAATTGTCCAGCACTGACTTCTGAGAGTTTTATGTGATGTCCTGTACACATCATCACATAGTACTAGTGCTGAACAAACAACTACTGCATTAGGTCAGGGCTACGTGAGGTCTTATTAGGCAAGGAGTAGTAGCAGTCCACAGTAGAGATCACTGCACTGCATACATATATTCCTCGGGACTGTTGCTAGCCATTTACATTTACCGAGATGGAACCATTTGTTTTAATAGGGCAAATGGGTTTCAAAGGGTCACATTCTGTTTTTCTGTTCTTATTGCCAAACAGAATAGTGTACCCAAATAACACATTCCTCAGACGCTTTACAGTTGTATGCAGAATACATAGAAATTGAATAATTTTGGAGGTACATGAACATGTAAAAGGTTTTTCTACTGAATTTGTGCGTCAAAATCCTCAAACAAGAACCTGTATGTGTTACTGATTTTATCCCCCTTGTTGAAATAGGTACAATTGATTAAAGAGGACCTTTCATGGTCCGGGGCACAGGCAGTTCTATATACTGCTGGAAAGCCGACAGTGTGCTGAATTAAGCACACTTTTGGCTTTCCCGATCTGTGCCCCGGGTAAAAAGCTATCGGTCCCGGTACCTTAGCTCTTCAGAGTCAGAAGGGCGTTCCTGACAGTCAGTCAGGTATGTCCTTCTTCAAAGCAGCGCCTATCGCGCTGTACAGTGTGAGCGGGGAGGAACTCCATAGACGAGTATTATCAGGAGGGGAAGGGGTCATTCCTCCCCGGTCTCAGAGCACAGCGCTATTGGTGCTGCTTGTACAGAAGGACGTACCTGACAGACTGTCAGGAACGCCCTTCTGACTATAAAGAGCTCCGGTACCGGCACCGATAGCTCTTGACCACAGATCGGAAAAAGCCGACAGTGCGCTGAATTAAGTGCACTGTCTGCTTTCCAGCAGTATATAGAACTGCCTGTGCCCCGGACCATGAAAGGTCTTCTTTAATACATTGTGACATACAGTTCATAATCTGTATATTCTCCATTTTGTGTACTTGAAAATTTAAGTACGGTACATGTAGCCTATATATTTTGCTTTATTTATCATTCACAGTTTCTGAATTACAGGCTATAAGATGGTCTTGGCTTCAAAACTGAAATCCCCATGCAGTGTAGGAATTTAAGTAAACGTGCTGTCAAAGGCAGAGGCATTGCCCATATCAAGCACTAATTGACTACATGGGAGGATGTGTCCTGCTGACGTAATATAAAAGATAAAATGTTTATGCTTTACAATGATCGAGAAAAAATGCAGGTCACGCTCCAGGATCGAGGTGATCAGTTTGATCTAAAAAGTTTCTGCCAAAGCCTATGTCAGTAGTTTTTCCCATGAGTTGCGGTGCTCACTCTCTATACTTTAGCAGCAGTTGAGAGTACTGCAGCCATGTTCAATTCAAGTCTATGGGCTACAGGCTGCAGTACTCACAACCTCTGGTATTAAAAGTACAAAAAGTGAGAATTGGGGTCCTGACAGTTCAACCCCTGCCAATCTAAAATTGATGTCTCATTTCATGGATAGGTTTTCAGGTTTGAAAAAGCAGATAATCCCTTTAAAATATCAATATTTATGAATCTGAAAATAAAATAAAAAATCTTGAGTAGTCCAAGACTCCTAGTGTCTGCAGTAATATAGAATGTGAAATGGTGGTCAGAGGCCTTATAGCTACATTCCTTTTCATTATACTCTTGGGTAAGTTGTTTATCCTTGGGCACATCTGGTCTGGTCTCCTGTTACCTGTAGCAGATAAGAACATTTTGTAGTGCATTTTTCAGTCCATAAATAAAATGACTTTCTTATTATTCATAGTCCTGTTGTTACACTGAGTAGTACATTGTTTTATTACAGTAGACTGAAATAGATTTAGTATCTGTTTAATATTTGTTTTTTTGTTTTTTTTCTGTACTGCTTAGAATAGTGCCATTGTAACCACTTCTGATTACTAATGAATGATAAATGTGAGGTTTTATGTAAACTACCCTAATCATGTAGTGGTTTGTGGAACATGGGATGGACAGAACTGTGACGGCATCTGTGTATAGTCCACGTTTTCCATTGACCCTAGTCATAGAATGGACTGCCTGAGCTGCAGAAATGGACAGGAATAGGTCTTGGATGTGGAAATGGGGCCATAGAAATGCTACAGATCTTTAATAACATATAGCACGTGGCCCAAAATTGCGGTCTTATGCATGAAGCTTTTTGTTGTAGATGAAAGTCCTTATTAATAAATACTGTAACTCGCTTTTCTCTCCCTGTAGTCTTTTTGCCTCTACATTTACTCTTATACACAGTACTACAGAACTCAGAGTTAAAGAACGTGTAGTTTTTCAAAATTTCAGACACTTCTGTTATGTTAACATGCCAGAAGTTTTGATCTGTTAGGGTCTAGTGCGGTGACCCCCACTGGACATGGAAAGGAAAGCACTGTGTACTTTGCCTCTTTGGCTGTGATAGACTTTGTTTGGCTTTTCCTAAAAGAGCAGCGTATGGGCGTCCAGCAATCAGTGGGGGTCTCGGATTTGAGCCCCTTCGATCAAAATTACTGACATGTCAGATTGTGTTAAATGACAAGGGTGTTACAATATAACAGACACTTGTACAGTATAATACCACCTTTGTGGTCCCAACACTATACTATTGTCTTATTGTGGTCCCCATACACTCTGATGCCCCTTTCTTGCCCCCCTTTGGAGAATAAAAAAAAAAAAAAAAAAAAAACTTAAAAAGCTAGGAGATACCTCTCACTGCCCAAGACAATTGAGAAATGTGGGAAAGTAGTGTGCCACCCACATGGATGAAAAACGCCACGTGGATTGTATGGTTTTGCAGCAGGTACATAGGAAGCCTATGACAAAATGTGATTCACCTGTACTTTCTCCAAACTTGGGTTTTTGCTAATACAACACCATTACCTAATGGTAGCTATGTAGAAACCTAGCAAAAGTGGAAAGGGGGAAAAGGAATATCACAGCCCACACGGAAACTAATCTTGATAGTAGATAGATGTCAACAATACAAACAGCTGACAAAATATGTTTGTGGAAATTCAGATGATTTGGTGCTTCAAATACATAAATACGATCCCTTTCGGTGTAATAGTATATCATAGTATAGTTTGCACATACAAATACATCCTTGTAATGAGACCACACTCACGGTTAGCGGAGGAATGATCGGGTGCCTGGATGAAAGAAATCCCCGTCGACTCGGAGTGTCTCGTGATGAAGAATTGAAAAAATCCGGCATCCACGTGCATAAAATCCAAATGCTTTATTAGGAAACGTAAAAAAATTTTTTGTCCATACAATCAGTGAACATCACTCCCTACCCCCGAACACACCACGGAGAAGTGACGTTGGCTGACGCGTTTCAACACATGCGTGCCTTAGTCATAGCCTGATCGTATTTGACACCCAACCCCCTTTATATCCCAAAACCACAACTGTAACAAATAAACACTAATTGAGTGAACAAACACATAAAACAACTCATCAGGTTAAAAAATATATAGAGGAACGGGAGACATGAAAACTGCAGTTGTTTACAAAAAATAATCAAACAACAAAAAATAATGTATTCTCCAAGAAACCGCATGTTGGAAAACGCATTGACCACATAATTCAAAAATCTGTAAAAAAGAAGAATCAACAGTCTATACTACATGTCAAGACCGTAAGTATTAGTAGACAAGACCAGTAATGATGATAAGAGTTATTCTTCACTTGTGCATGATAAGCATAATTTGTAAGCTAACAAGCAAACGGTCCGGGGTGGATCCGTACGATGTAAGATCCCACCTATTGAAACCGAAATACATGATGGCTACATGCACAAACTAATTTATATGGATCTAAATTAAAACCCATATAATGCCAAAGAATGACCAAAACTATAGTATGTGATACATAACCAACCCTATCTAACTAGTACAGATGCCTTTGCATAATCTCCATCTTTTGTGTGCACTGAGCGCATGCGCCATAGTACAAAGTGGGTACCGACGGGGACCTATATCCAACCCCCTACCATGCCAGGAATAAAAATGGCCGATAGGTCAATGAACATAATGGTGACCTGTCCTTCCTTTCGTTTAGGGCGATAGAGTATATCTCTAGACCCAGGCGAGGAGGGGACAGAGAACATTTGCTCAGATTGGCTGAGGCAAAATGGATTTTGAATCTGGGTACCAGACAGCCGGCAGGTTTCAATAAACGCAATGATTTGGCATATATTTATTAAATACAATCTGGTTTTCACAATACTTACCTAGGTGGGTTGGGTTTGGTCTCTTCGGTATCCTTCCATTCATCTATCTTCAGCGTTGTTGTCTTTCTTGTTGCGATGGGTGTGAGATTGCGCATGCGCTTGCGCTTGTGCATGGGTGTCCATGTCCAGGGGATGATGTGGCCGTGCATCTTTGACAAGCGCATGCGTAGTCAAGCTTATCAGTATACGCATGCGCAACTAGAACCTTCATTGACCTATCGGCCATTTTTATTCCTGGCATGGTAGGGGGTTGGATATAGGTCCCCGTCGGTACCCACTTTGTACTATGGCGCATGCGCTCAGTGCACACAAAAGATGGAGATTATGCAAAGGCATCTGTACTAGTTAGATAGGGTTGGTTATGTATCACATACTATAGTTTTGGTCATTCTTTGGCATTATATGGGTTTTAATTTAGATCCATATAAATTAGTTTGTGCATGTAGCCATCATGTATTTCGGTTTCAATAGGTGGGATCTTACATCGTACGGATCCACCCCGGACCGTTTGCTTGTTAGCTTACAAATTATGCTTATCATGCACAAGTGAAGAATAACTCTTATCATCATTACTGGTCTTGTCTACTAATACTTACGGTCTTGACATGTAGTATAGACTGTTGATTCTTCTTTTTTACAGATTTTTGAATTATGTGGTCAATGCGTTTTCCAACATGCGGTTTCTTGGAGAATACATTATTTTTTGTTGTTTGATTATTTTTTGTAAACAACTGCAGTTTTCATGTCTCCCGTTCCTCTATATATTTTTTAACCTGATGAGTTGTTTTATGTGTTTGTTCACTCAATTAGTGTTTATTTGTTACAGTTGTGGTTTTGGGATATAAAGGGGGTTGGGTGTCAAATACGATCAGGCTATGACTAAGGCACGCATGTGTTGAAACGCGTCAGCCAACGTCACTTCTCCGTGGTGTGTTCGGGGGTAGGGAGTGATGTTCACTGATTGTATGGACAAAAAATTTTTTTACGTTTCCTAATAAAGCATTTGGATTTTATGCACGTGGATGCCGGATTTTTTCAATTCTTCATCACGAGACACTCCGAGTCGACGGGGATTTCTTTCATCCAGGCACCCGATCATTCCTCCGCTAACCGTGAGTGTGGTCTCATTACAAGGATGTATTTGTATGTGCAAACTATACTATGATATACTATTACACCGAAAGGGATCGTATTTATGTATTTGAAGCACCAAATCATCTGAATTTCCACAAACATATTTTGTCAGCTGTTTGTATTGTTGACATCTATCTACTATCAAGATTAGTTTCCGTGTGGGCTGTGATATTCCTTTTCCCCCTTTCCACTTTTGCTAAAGACATATCGACTTCACGTGCCCTCTAAATCGGACACTCTTCTTATTGCCACGGTTATCAGGAGTTTTTGGTATTTTTTCAGTGAACATACATTCTTTGCCCTCCCTACCCCTGGGGTATATTTTTATATATATATAAATATACATTTTTTTGAAATTTTCATATCACACCAAGAGACATTTTGATTTTAAACATGGACGCAATAGGCGTCTCTATAGAGGACAATAGAAGCAGAAAACTGCGGGAAGCTTTTGATTTGGAATCAGCTACGACTGATCAAGAACTGGGTTATGCAACACTGTTATCCAAATATCAAAAATTATTGTCTCAGGAAACCAGGACTTGGTGGGACCATGAGTCATTGAAAACTTACTTTAATAAAAAAATGGTCCCACGAGGACTACGCATAAAGAAATTTCCAACTTTTGTTTTTTGCGAGGAATTCAAAACGGAGTGGGAAAACGCTCTTTCTGAATGTTCGCTCAAACTCATTGGATTGATTATCAAGTATGAGGAAACTAAATTGTCCGCCCTCAACAAGGACATTTCCGTGGCTAAGGAGGATTTGAAAAAATTCAGCAGGATTACAAGCTTTGAAGAAGATCATAATAAGATTTTGGATCGTATTAAGGATATGGAGAATAAAATTGCTGATATGAAAAAATCTAAATTCAAAAGAGACAAAGAGGATTATGACCAGGGTCAAGTCTACAGGTGGAATGAATCTGCTCTATTCTCCAGTACACCCAAGTCAATTCTCAAGGGAAATAGAAATAACAGAAAACGTAGATTTCACAGATCTGTTTCCTTCAATTCATCTAGTAGGGAAATTAACATCTCCGATCCGGATGAATTTGTGGGTGGAGCTAGAGGAAAATCCTCACCCTCCTCTTTTTTAGAAGCGAAAGGGAAACCGAGATATGTGAACAGAGGTGTGTCCAGAGACACAGACGGAGAAAACACAGAGCAGGGCGGAGATACAAGAAGACGTCCATATTACAACACCAGGAGGAATCAGAGGTTGTGATTACACCTCTATCATCGATTGAAATAAGCCCCGCTGTTAAGAACCATATTCCAATAAACAATATCATCTCAAAATATAATGTGGAGGCCACTCGCAGTGAACTGATTACACTTCCTGTTCCTGCTGATCGAACTCCTGGAATTGATAATGTGGAGGGCACCTGTAGTGATTCTATGATATCTGTTGTCCCGGTTGATCCAAAATTTAATAATGTGCTTAATTTATCTAAAGAATCTTTATCGCATAGTGATTTGTCTCTTTTGTCAAAGGGGTTAGGATTTGTTCCTGCAGCTAATTTTGACCTGTTTGAGGTATTATTGGATGTAAACCGGTTTGTAAGATCTCTCACGGTTAAAAGGCATTTTTTTAATACAGTAGATGAGCCTCCCCGAGTAGCATATCATGTTTCTAATGAATTTGAGCATATGATGTTTCAGGAACAGGTTAGTTTATTACATTTACAGGAGTTGTCGACAGATAAAATCTGTGTCGACATTAACACAAAGGTGGATACATCTAATCCAACTTTTAACCCCATTAATTCCAGAGTTACAGCTCTGGATTTTTTTCAACAGGCAGTGGAGAACGATCTTACTTCATTATATGCTAGTCTTCCAACTCTGTCATTTCCGGATAATTTGAACGCTCAGGAACGAGCAAGCCTGCGTGCACTTAGTAGCAATAAAGAGATTGTGATTCGTGCCGCAGATAAGGGGGGCAAAATTGTGATCCTCAACACTATTGATTATTTAACATCAGTATATTCAATCCTTGATGATACGGGTACTTATAGACGTTTGAAGGTTGATCCAACCAAGGAGTTTTCAAATGTTTTGGGTAGACTGTTGTCGGAGGGTGTCGTATTGGGAATTTTTACAGAAAAAGAGAAATCGTTTTTGTTACCTGACTGTCCGGTCATGGCAGTCTTCCATGGCCTGCCAAAAGTACATAAGGATCGGTTCCCCCCTCCACTGAGACCCATCATATCTGGTATAGGTTCCCTAAATGAAAGGTTATGTGAGTGGGTAGACAAGATCTTGCAGCCCCTCGTTATACGTGTGCCTGGTTATATCCAGGACACACAAGATTTGTTAAGATCTTTTGATGGGTTCCAGTGGAGGGGGGAATTTACTTGGCTGTCATGTGATGTGGTTGCGCTCTACTCGTCAATTCCACATGGGGTGGCATTACAGGCCATTGCATATCACCTTAGGAAATATTCTGCCCTGAGTTCTGAATTTTCCGAATACCTCCTGTCCGCCATAGAGTACCTTTTAAGCCACAATTATTTTGTGTTCAATGGGGAGCACTTCCTCCAAATATGCGGGTCGCCAATGGGGGCGAAATTTTCGCCCTCATTGGCGAACCTCGTAATGGCATTCTGGGAGGAGATTTTTATTTATTGTGATGACAATCCGTATAGGTACTCTATGGCATGGTACGGGAGGTATATCGATGATTTGCTGCTAGTCTGGAAGGGATCAGTTGAAACTATACCCAAGTTTGTGGATTATATTAATGCTAACCCCTTCAATCTTAGGTTTACATTTCGATATCATTTGGATACGATGGATTTTCTTGACGTCACCTTACATGGGGATGCAGAATTGGGTCGAGTTTCCACTAAGTTGTATAGGAAACCACAAGCGGGTAATTCCCTTCTTCACGCCACAAGCCAACATCCCAGACACACAGTCAGATCTCTACCAGTTGGGGAATTGACCAGGATCAAGAGGTCCTGTACAGATTCTGAAGTGTATCACAAATGTGCCAGGGAAGCCAGGAGTAGGTTTGTAGAGCGTGGTTATCCACGTTGGACACTGGATAGGGCTGAAGCTATAGTGTCCAAAAAAGATAGGGGCCAGCTGTTAGTACAGTCAGGTAAAGAGAATGAAATTAAAGATAAAAGATCTAATATTTATTTCTCTACAAGATATAACAACAATTTTAAAGAGATAACTAATATAATTTCAAGAAATTTACCTATCTTGAACCAAGATCCCATTCTAAATCCATTATTGAAGCAGGGATGCAATTTCATTGCCAAGAGAGGCAGAAGCCTTGGCAATGTTCTGTCCCCGAGTTTTTTTGCTACTAAACCATCTACAGATGATTACACCTGGTTACATCTCAAAGGTTTTTTTAAATGCGGATTGAACCGCTGTGGGGTTTGCAAGTATGCCAGCAAAAGTAGAGTGTTCCATAATTCTGATAGAACTAGGTCATTTCCAATCAAAACATTTTTGAATTGTTGCACCAACTATGTGGTTTATATAATCACATGTACTGGGTGTGACAAGGATTACATTGGTAGCACCACCAGACCAGTCAAAATTCGAATAGCGGAACATATTTACAGTATTAATAACACGACCACTACAAAGTCTACTGGCATATCCCAACATTTTATCCAAGAACATAATGGTGACCTGTCCTTCCTTTCGTTTAGGGCGATAGAGTATATCTCTAGACCCAGGCGAGGAGGGGACAGAGAACATTTGCTCAGATTGGCTGAGGCAAAATGGATTTTGAATCTGGGTACCAGACAGCCGGCAGGTTTCAATAAACGCAATGATTTGGCATATATTTATTAAATACAATCTGGTTTTCACAATACTTACCTAGGTGGGTTGGGTTTGGTCTCTTCGGTATCCTTCCATTCATCTATCTTCAGCGTTGTTGTCTTTCTTGTTGCGATGGGTGTGAGATTGCGCATGCGCTTGCGCTTGTGCATGGGTGTCCATGTCCAGGGGATGATGTGGCCGTGCATCTTTGACAAGCGCATGCGTAGTCAAGCTTATCAGTATACGCATGCGCAACTAGAACCTTCATTGACCTATCGGCCATTTTTATTCCTGGCATGGTAGGGGGTTGGATATAGGTCCCCGTCGGTACCCACTTTGTACTATGGCGCATGCGCTCAGTGCACACAAAAGATGGAGATTATGCAAAGGCATCTGTACTAGTTAGATAGGGTTGGTTATGTATCACATACTATAGTTTTGGTCATTCTTTGGCATTATATGGGTTTTAATTTAGATCCATATAAATTAGTTTGTGCATGTAGCCATCATGTATTTCGGTTTCAATAGGTGGGATCTTACATCGTACGGATCCACCCCGGACCGTTTGCTTGTTAGCTTACAAATTATGCTTATCATGCACAAGTGAAGAATAACTCTTATCATCATTACTGGTCTTGTCTACTAATACTTACGGTCTTGACATGTAGTATAGACTGTTGATTCTTCTTTTTTACAGATTTTTGAATTATGTGGTCAATGCGTTTTCCAACATGCGGTTTCTTGGAGAATACATTATTTTTTGTTGTTTGATTATTTTTTGTAAACAACTGCAGTTTTCATGTCTCCCGTTCCTCTATATATTTTTTAACCTGATGAGTTGTTTTATGTGTTTGTTCACTCAATTAGTGTTTATTTGTTACAGTTGTGGTTTTGGGATATAAAGGGGGTTGGGTGTCAAATACGATCAGGCTATGACTAAGGCACGCATGTGTTGAAACGCGTCAGCCAACGTCACTTCTCCGTGGTGTGTTCGGGGGTAGGGAGTGATGTTCACTGATTGTATGGACAAAAAATTTTTTTACGTTTCCTAATAAAGCATTTGGATTTTATGCACGTGGATGCCGGATTTTTTCAATTCTTCATGTAGAAACCTAGCCTATACCTAGACATATTCTTTGTTAGAAGGGTTGCACGGAAGCATCACATTGCTAGATTGTCTATTGTGACTATAGTACATCCTTTTTCATGGCCATAATCTGTTATGTAACTGCCATAAATAAATGCAAGCTTTCATTTTGTCAAAAATAATACTCGCATGCTATTTAAAGTATCATTACGGTGACACCCATCATAAATAATCTTTAATCTATTCAGTACGCCAACCATTACAGAGACAATGACTCCAGATAAGTAACTTTTCTTTCCTCAGCTGTAAAGTTATTAATAAGGGAACTTTGTTGGTTAAAAGCTCCCATGCCTTAGATCCCTAGTCTTTCTAGAGAGTATTCCCACATTAGACTTGTTTATGGCCTCATGCACAAACTGAGGGCTCTGGAGATGGACGTTCTCTAATCTCTAGTATTTCAGCTGAAAACCTAGATTAAGGGCTCGTTCCCACAATGTAACGCGGCGCTCATTCTGACATGTATACACGTGTCAGAGTCAGCGCTTCAAAATAGAATCCCGTTGACTTCAATGGGTTCCGTTTAACGCGCATAACACCTTGAAATCAATGGGTTAAAAAGCCTCCCATTGATTTCAATGTGTAGTGCGCGTAATACGGAACCCATTGAACTCAGTGGGATTCTGTTTTGAAGCACTGACTGACACATGTATACATGTCAGAATGAGCGCCGCGCCACATTGTGGGAACGAGTGCTAAGGCTAAGTTCACATCTGCGTCGGATTCTCCATTGGAGACTCTGATGTTGAAACCACCAAAAATCAGCACAGAGGAAAGTCTTGTATAGAGGACTTTTCACTGGTTTCAGTATAAAATCAGTGGACCCCATTATAATCTATGCTGTTTTGGAGACCAGGCTCTCTGTCGTCCAGGTACCCCGGCGGACCCGAACAATGGAGAGCAAAGCGCAGATGTGAACCTAGCCTCAAACTATTGCATCTTTATTTTAGAGATGTCCTGTATGCTTTCATAACACGTTTTACTAACAGTTCTGGAGCATCTTCTCTTAGGAATCAAGGTTTTGCTGTTCTTCTGTTGCTCCTTATGGATATGTATGAATACATTATTGTTGCTCTCTGTTGTTGCTGGCTTCCGGAGAAGAGCCTGACCTGCTAGTGTTTAAAAATGAAATCTTTACTAAGAGAAATACCCTTCCTCATGGTTTTCCAGGATTTGCAGTGATGTACAGCCGTAATTCCTAGTGAGTTGGCTTTCTACATTAGTCATCTTACTTCAGCCGTGTGTACAGTTTACATTGGTGTGGTTGATGTGCTTGAATTGGTGTCAATATGTCACAAAGAAAAAATGTTGTACTTTGGCACCTTCCATGGAGAGAAGAGTGTCAGTATTCACTGCTGTTGTACTGAATTTTATGATTCTTCTTTGGTTACTCTTAAAATTTATCTATGGGGTTAAATGCACCTTTACTTAGTCTGAAAATGGTTATTGTGTGACCCGTGCACTGCTTTATAGAAACAAAAAATAGACTTTGAAATATCCGGCTTTGTATTGAATTAGTATTGACATGGAAATAGGTTTTATGTGGATGTAATGTACGTGATTCTTCAGAAGAATGTGAATGTGTTTCTTCTTCCATGGAGACATTTGAAGCAAATTTAATTAGAATCGAGTCTAGTGTGTGTGTGTATGTATGTATATATAATATAACTAGCTTCTGTCTGTGGGTTGTTGGCGTGTATGATCCGCCTAAATTTAGAAAATTGCTGCCGTCGATGGTTTGCGTGCTCCGGCGTTTCAGCAATCTGTCCTACTGCTGAACTTTTCTTGCACTGTGCATGTGATTGTTCCGGCGTGTCAGCAGCTCACTGGGATGCCATATAATGTGCGTGTTGTTGGCGTTGATGATCCGCCTGCTCTGGCGTTTTGAAGTTGGCCTGGCACTGAAGTTGTTCCTCGCACCGTGCCTGTGATTGTTCCGGCATCTCAGTAGCTCGCTGGGATGCCATATAATGAGCGTATTCAGCAAATTGCTGCTGTTGATGGTTTGGCTGTTACGGCGTTTTGGCAGCACTTAAGCTGTCCTGCTGCTCAACTTGTTCTTCACACCATGCCTGTGATTGTTCCAGCATCTCAGCAGCTCGCTGGGACACCATATAATCAGTGTGTTGTGGGCGTTAATGATCCGCCTGCTCCGGCGTTTCCGCAGCTCTCAAGTTGCCCTGGCACTGAAGTTGTTGTTCACACCATGCCTGTAATTGTTCCGGCATCTCAGCAGAAGTCTGTGACTTCTGGCTTCCTTCATAGCGCTCATTGTTTGCGACAAATTAGATTTTTTTTATCTTTTTTCCGCGGCATTTTTACATTTGAGAAACTGCCAATTTGGATTAAAGGTGTTTTCTCATGTCAGTTTGTCTGCAGTGCCTGGACCAGATCAGCTTCTATGCTAATGCATGAACATTGAGAGTTAGCGTGTGTTTACATAGAGAGATAACAGCCCTGGCTTTCTTAGAGGCTGAGATAAGAGCAGTGTAATATAGTATATGAACATAAATTCATAACAGTTGTGAAGCCATGTCATTTGCTAGAATAAAAAGTAGCCTATGTGTTAATCAAGATTATAATCTATCTATGTGCGGAATTTCATTCAAATCCGTTCAGCCGTTTTTGCGTGATTGAGGAACAAACACACAAACCTACAAACTTTCACATTTATAATATTAGTAGGATAGTATATTATTTATTATTATAATAATATAATAATTAAGTATATCAAGTCTAGTGTATGTGTATATATTAACTTTTATTTTTTACAGCACTTACCACGCAGATTAAAAACAGTTTATTTCAGAACTTCAGTAGTTAGACGCAGCAGTAACATTGAAATGTTCTTTTTTTTTTTTTTTTTTTTTTTTATTTTAAGTATTTAAAAATGTAAGGAAAAAAATGGATTTTTGCTTTACTCCCTTTTAGGGACATGAATTTCCGTAAGTTTGATCAACCGCATAATAAAGTGTAGTGTATTATGCCTGTAAGCATAGCGGCGATGGGTAGCTAATTAAGCTTCAAAAAGTGCAATTCGGGGGACCATTGTGAGGCCCTGCTTCCATAACAACCCATGTGCCACTTTGCAAAACAATTTCGGGAGGTAATAGGGGTAGTGGGTCTTTGTGGTAACTGACAAAGCTTCATCTTTCTTTAAAGAGGACCTTTCACCACTTTGCAACCTGTGCAGCTTTCTGCCCCATGTTATAGATGCAGCTGCATAGACTGTAGTGCACTTTGAATTACCTCCCTAGCCCCCCTCGTTTTGGAGCTGTGAGCCCCGTAAATTTTGGCGCCCTGTATGGTAATTAAGGCTTTAGTGTCAGAAGGGCGTTTCTGACGATAAAAAGAAAAGCTACGTCAGTCTGACACTGTCCAATTAGCAGTGGACAGTGTCGGAGCTGCTTCTCCTGCCTAATCTCGTGAGTTCTCGTGAGATCAGGCAAACGTCTCTTCACAGGGCTGCACAGAAGACCCGGAGAAGCGATCCAGGCTCAGCACTGAAGTGGATGAAGGAGAACTTCAGTGACATCTTCACAGGTAAGTGAAGAAACCCCTAAGCAATGAGCATAACTGCCCTATACACCCTGTGGTCCTAGGTCTAGCCCCTATACAACGAGCATTAACCCCTATAGCCCCCTAGGCAATGAGCATTAACCCCTATAGCCCCCTAGGCAATGAGCATTAACCCCTATAGCCCCCTAGGCAATGAGCATTAACCCCTATAGTCCCCTAGGCAATGAGCATTAACCCCTATAGCCCCCTAAGGGTTAATGCTCATTGCCTAGGGGCTATAGGGGTTAATGCTCATTGCCTAGGGGGCTATAGGGGTTAATGCTCGTTGTATAGGGGCTAGACCTAGGACCACAGGGTGTATAGGGCAGTTATGCTCATTGCTTAGGGGTTTCTTCACTTACCTGTGAAGATGTCACTGAAGTTCTCCTTCATCCACTTCAGTGCTCAACCTGGATCGCTTCTCCGGGTCTTCTGTGCAGCCCTGTGAAGAGACGTTTGCCTGATCTCATGAGAACTCACAAGATTAGGCAGGAGAAGCAGCTCCGACACTGTCCACTGCTAATTGGACAGGGTACTATTCCGTTATCGGGCCAGCAGCAGCGCAGTTCAGCAGCAGCTTTCGGGACAGCAGTTCAGCAGCGGGAATTACAATGACATCCGAGGACTGCTGGCCCGATGCTTGTGCCCAGTAACCAGTACATCGATGACCCCCCTCCCCCATCCTTCTCCTCCTGCCAGTGCTGCCCCCCAGCTCTCCTTACATCTTCCCCGTACCCTCTCCCCGCCACACGACTAGGCCTCACCTCAGCGCTAGTACCGAGACCGAAAGGAAAGACACCGGGGCTCAATCCAGGCCCTGACAAGAAACACGCCGACTATAGGAACGGTGAGCTACAGCGAGCCGGAGGGACAAACTTTCTGCAGCGTCCGGCGGCTATCTAGTAGCATTCATTGCTCAAGATTTACGGTGAGGCCTATTACAGGGAGAGGGTACGGGGCAGATGTAAGAAGAGCTGGGGGGCAGCACTGGAAGGAAGAGGAGGATGAGGGCATCGATCGATGTACTGCCTACTACACACAAGCACGGCCTCTATCATCGGGCCAGCATCGGCTTAGTCATGTGGCGGGGAGAGGGTACGGGGTAGATGTAAGGAGAGCTGGGGGGCAGCACTGGAAGGAGGAGGAGATGGAGGGGGGGTCATTGATGTACTGGCTACTGGGCACAAGCATCGGGCCAGCAGTCCTCGGATGTCATTGTAATTCCCGCTGCTGAACTGAACTGCTGTCCCGAAAGCTGGTGCTGAAATGCGCTGCTGCTGGCCCGATAACGGAATAGTACCTTGGACAGTGTCAGACTGACGTAGCTTTTCTTTTTATCGTCAGAAACGCCCTTCTGACACTAAAGCCTTAATTACCATACAGGGCGCCAAAATTTACGGGGCTCACAGCTCCAAAACGAGGGGGGCTAGGGAGGTAATTCAAAGTGCACTACAGTCTATGCAGCTGCATCTATAACATGGGGCAGAAAGCTGCACAGGTTGCAAAGTGGTGAAAGGTCCTCTTTAAGCACTTACATGCCATGATCACTATTGACCATGTCATCCAAATGGTTAAACAGTCAGTGTTGGCCGAGCATCAGCATTCACATGAATGAGTTTCAGCTGGGAAACTTGGTCCATGTGTTGACCGATTTATCAGCCTGAACGTCATGCCTGGAAAGGAATTCCTAGTATTGTAGTTATCTATGATGTTCGTAGTCTCTGATTATAATACAGGACAGTTTGTTCCTCTCCCGAAAAACTGTTTATGCCAGTAAATTCAGCCAACACCCGAACAGAGTTTTACACGTGTGAATGTGGCATTAGAGCAAGTGATGGTTGTATAATACAACTGGCACCCACAACTTCCAGCTAGGCTAGAGGTCTGAGTCTCCACCACCAGTCTGACTTTTATTATTCTGCCATGGGAAAGAAAAGTTAGAAAAATAATGGCCAAAAAGCTTTTTTAAATTCTTTGGGGTAACTTTTTTTTTTTTTTTTTTTTTTTTTTTTAAATTAATTATTATTATTATTACTCTATTGTACTATGATTGCTTGAAAACAAAAAAGATTCCAATTGGCGCTAAGGCTGGGTTCACACTACTGTTAATGTCCGTTGTTGTCTTCGGTCATAGGATGACAGCAACAGATGCCCAACTGTTGTGAAGAGCAGACACAGAATGATTCTGTCTGTTCCCATTGATACTATTGTAACAACATGAATAACTCTCTTCAGTCCGTTTACGTTTGTAAGAGAAGAGAAAGTTCCGTACGACTTTATAGTCCATTACAAAAGTAAACAAACATGATGGAAGAGCTCAGGTTTTTTACATTAGTGTACGGACACTGGGATCGGACACAGAATCAGTCTGTCTGTTCTCTGCAACAGTTTAATGTCCGTTGCTGTCATCCTATGACTGAAATCAACAATGGACATTGGCAGCAGTAGTGTGAACCCAACCTTAATGATATTTGCTTGTCTCCTGCATTGTTTGTTTTTCACATTGAGGTCAATGCTCTCTCATTCAGAGAGATATCATGAGAGAAATGTCAGTCTGTGGATTTTTTCTGTTGTCTTGAGGTCTCAGGAAAGGAGTATGAAAATAAGTCCTTATTAGTGGAAAAACTTGCACTAATACCACTTTTTGGAAGGTAGCTCCATATAGTGGCATGATCTGGAAATAAATTCAAGCCAGAATGTCTCCTCCAAAAGGCAGAGACCCATTTGCAGACAGCTATTTAACGATAAGGCCTCACGGGACGTTCTGCAGCAAAAAAGCTCTGCTGGAAAAACCGTGGCGGCAACGTTTCGCAGTTCTTCCTGCAGCGCTTTAGACAGAAATTTCACATTGGTTTCCTCTGCAGACTTTGTTACAATTATACCTATAGGAAAACCGCTGGCTTTTCCTTAGGTATAATTGACATGCTGCGATTTCCAAAACAGCATCGGTTTTGGAAACTGTGGTGTGTCCGCACAGCGATTCCCATCCACTTTGCGCTGACTGTAAAATGCCGCGATTTTTCTTGTAGTGGAAACGCCGCAGGTAAATCTCAGCATTTACATTCTGTGGGGCCCTAGCCTTAACGGGGCTCTATCATTGGGAAAAGTCATTTTTAACTAAGCACATCCTTGCATAGCCTTTAGAAATGCTATTTCACACCTACCTTTAGTATGTAAATTGCCTCAGTGGTTTTTTGAATAAGTCAGCTTGTATTCATATGCTAATGAGCTTCCAGCCAGCACAGGAAGTTCCCAGCAGCACTCGTCTCTATTATCTCCTATGTGTGTGTGCAAACAGGAAGCTGAGTCATCATCCACAGCAGCCTGTGCTGTATACACCCATAGGAAACAATAGCAAAGAGGGTGCACGATGCATCGTGCACCAGTCTAATTAGCATATGAATAAAAACACTTATTCAAAAACCACTGAGGCAATTTACATACTAAAGGTAAGTGTGGAATAGCAAGGCTATGCAAGGATGTGATTAGTTAAAAATGACTTTTCCCAATGATAGAGCCCCTTTAAGGTTATAACCTCTCATCGATGGTTAATTATTGTTCTAAGTACCTACAGTACTTTGTGGCAATGGTGTATTTTTGTTGTTGTTGCAGACTTCCCCCCCAGAGGTGGATTAATTAGAAGGTAAATGTGTAAGGGTAAGTTCACAGAGGGTTTTTTTGGACCAGTTTTGACGCGGAATCCGGCTCCAAAATCACCTCTCATTGACTTCAATGCGAGCCTTTCACTTTTCTGCTAGTGGTTTTTATACCTCTCGCGGAAAAAAGTAGCGAACTGCCCTATCTTGATGCAGATTTCAAGGCTACCGTATTTTACGGACTATAAGGCGCACTGGACTATAAGCCGCATTGCCCATGAGCGCCTTACAGTCCGTCTCGGTTCATATATAAGGCGCACCGGACTATAAGCCGCAGTCTGGTGCGCATTATATGTTATCGAAAGCGGCGGCAGGCAGACTTTGCCAGTGGCCGCTTAACCCCCCGCGTGCCAGCCGCTTCTATTGGAAGCGCTCGGCAGGCGAGGAGGGGCTCTATCAGCAAAATCATGCTGATAGAGCCCAACCGTAAACGTTAGATTAAACTACCCCCCCCCCCCGTTTTAAAATAAAAGCCTGAAACAGAATGTGAAACTTACCGAGCGGTGCAGGGTGGGCGGGCATTCAGGCCTCCTCTTCCTCCGATGTTCCGTCCTCCTCCGGCGCTCGCAAGCTGATAATGGCCAGGGCACATGCGCAGTAGCCGTAGTAGAAGCATTATGATATTGCGCATGCGCCCCGGCCATTATCAGCGAGCGCCGGAGGAGAAGGACGGAACATCGGAGGAAGAGGAGGCCTGAATGCCCGCCCTGCACCGCTGGGTAAGTTTCACGTTCTCTTTCAGGCCGGCGTGACAGCAGGGCTGCCGGACAGTTCCCATTCATTTTTATGGGAGCCGGCATGCCAGCGCTCCCCATAGAAATGAATGGATTGCTTTTTTCCATTCATTTCTA
Organism: Leptodactylus fuscus; assembly: GCF_031893055.1. Taxonomy (NCBI): domain Eukaryota; kingdom Metazoa; phylum Chordata; class Amphibia; order Anura; family Leptodactylidae; genus Leptodactylus; species Leptodactylus fuscus. Next base: position 143,392,961 of record NC_134268.1, read on the forward strand.
TAGGGAGCGCTCGCATGCCGGCTCCCATAGAAATGAATAGGAAGTGTCCGGCAGCCCTGCTGTAACGCCGGCGTGTACGGCTGTGATACACGCCGGCGTTCGGTAGTGTGAATGCACCCTTACGGTGCCTTTTATGTATGTATGGAAGCGGCACGCAGACTTTGCCGCCGCTTCCATCCATATATAAGGCGCACCGGACTATAAGCCGCACTTACGATTTCTGAGGAAATCGTAGGTTTTTATGTGCGCCTTATAGTCTGGAAAATACGGTAAATCAGCTGCGGAATTCGCGGCGTGACACTCCCTCCTGACTAGGCCCGTCAATTGGGCCTAATCCGGAGCAGAATGCTTCGACTGGATGCCAATGGCCTCCATCTAGCCGCTGGAGGTGTTTTTTGGTCTGGATTTTAAGGAGGCTTCCCGCTTCAAAATCCGGTCCAAAAAAACCTGTGTGAACTTACTCTGACTTCTGCTCAAAGAAAGCAGCAAAATCTGCTAAAAAAGCTAAGATTCCGCAACTTAGGGCCTTAACCTAGAATGTGAAAATACCTTTTTTTATTTATTTTTTTTTTAGCCAAAGCCAGTAGTGAGTTGAACAGTGGGTAGTATTTCCCATTCCTTTTGTAGCCACCAGTAGGTTTGGCAAAAAAACAAAACAAAAAAACCCTGCAAAATCTGCAACAAAAAAGGTTTTCTGCAACGTGGTTCCTTAGCCTAAGGGTATCTGCCTCATAATCTGTGCCAAATTCTTGTTTTTAATTCTTTGGTTGTTTCAAATGCAGGAACTGCTCAAGACACTAAGCGGAGTAGTCCCATTAATCAGCTAGTGAAAGCTACAACAGAAAAGCCTAAGGGATGGAAAATAGAGGGGCATATCAGGCGGCAGGAACGATTACCTAAGTGAATCAATTTCTCTTGGTGTTGTTCAAATGGAACAGACAACAGGTAGAAATGATAGGCAAGACTACCCCTATAAAGGAGGGTTCTGCAGGTGGTGACCACAGACCATTTCTCTGTTCTCATCCTTTTTGGCCGTTGTTTTGATCACTGCTTTTACTTGCCCTGCAAAGAAAGAGCCCTTAAATATGTCACCTAAACAAACTGTAAAAAAAAAAAAAAAAAAATTAGACATCAAAATACAGTGACGTTTTCAAAAAAAAAGAAAGACATGCGCCACACCACCCCATGGACAAAGCACCACAGAAGCAGCAGACACCATGCAGCACCGCATCATGTGAACAGATCTCAAATTCACCTTATCATATTGCCCCGGTCAGAGGACTGAGCGCTAGTAGGTGGGTCCCTTTTTGCAGTCTCCTGCTAATTAAAACACCTGGGCAAAATGGGGGGGAGTGCTGGTATCAAGGCAAAAACAAAAAAATGAGGGGACAGACTGCTATATGTATTAAAAAAAAGAAAAAGACATGGCCCGCACATCCCAATCCTATACATTGATCTACTGCTTCTCAGCAAACTCTACAATACTGAACATGAGGTTCTTAGTATACATATTGATCAAGGTGCATAAGCCCACTAGCCACTTCACTGCGACCTCTTTATAGTGGGTCCCTACTCTACTGGGTGCGGCGCTGTACAGCGACCACTACAACCTCAACACGGCACCTACATGGGGAGCGACCCAGTGCTCCGGCAACACCCCTGCCACCAGACCAAGCGCCCAGGCTCTGGGCCGTGCCGCCCCACGGGTACAGCACCACAGGCGTAGCAGACACCATGCAGCACCGCACCATGTGAACAGATCTCAAAATACAGTGACCCCAGGAAAATTGTGCGTTTCCATAAAGTTTTTGTTTGTGGTTTGTTTTTTTTGTTTTTTTATACGGATTACCCCCCCAGAAAAAAAGATCTTTATAAAAACTAATTGAAACCCTACACATACTCCCAAATAATAGTACAACTCCTCACACAGTGAATAAGCCCTCATGTAGCTACCATATGCCGATAGAAAAATAAAAAATAAATATGATTTTTTTTTTTTAATGTGGGGAAGGAAAATATGAAAAAAGTCTACAAGGATTAACATCCAGCCTACCCTGCATCGATAAAGGATCCGTGCACAGCAGCACTGCTCAGCTATTTCTGTAAAGTCTGTTCATAGGTTTCAGGCAAGGGAGCGTTATCCACATTTTAGAAGCAATTTGGTGAGATTAGAATAACCCTTTATGGGTAAGTTCACACTGGGTTTTTGAGCATGTCTCTACTTTTTCCAGGAACCAGAACAAATGTCTCCCGGAAAAAAGAACTGACTGGCTCCCATTGATTTCAATGGGAGCCGTGTTTTTGGTCAGGATTTTGATGCGGATATGGCCTCAAAATTCTGACCCCAAAACCCCGTGTGAACTTACCCTAAGATCCCTTTATGGATCTTAGTGCCAATAACTGGGAAAGGCTATTCCTCAGGCATGTTTAATCCCAACACGTTTGCTACATATAAATGTGGCAGATCATGGGTAATATCTGGATGTGAACAAATTGCTTATCCCCATACAGTTTGTCTGCAGCAAACAACCCTGCTTGCTTGGGGCTTTGTGCTGCTGGCAATCTAGCTTCTTCTTTTTTTTTTTTTTCTTAAAAAATGAGAAATGAGTATTTACTTGTGTGTGGAGTGAAAATGTGAGTTTTTACATGGGACAAGTTTTGGAACCAACGTTTTTTTTGGAATGTTAGTCCCCAGTATTAGGCCTAGTAATTGCTTGTAAAGGGGCCTTCAGACAGTTATATGTAGTGGGATTTTCTAGTTTTGTGGGGTTTCTGTGGGTTTCTCTATCTATCTATCTATCTATCTATCTATACAGTTTAAAATCTTCTTTTTTAAAAAAAATCCAAGATGAGCACGATAAATACTATGAAAGGGCACGGCTGTATGTTGACTAAATATATAAAGTACTAATAATGAAATGCCCCTCAGAGTGTTTAACGTAGGGGGGCGCTTGGTGTCACTGCACCCCAGGAATTTTGGTGGTTTTATTTTACTGTTATTTAATGGTTTACTTTTGATGATTTTAATGGTTTTTGACTAATTGAGTTCTCCCCTATTTTCTGAGGTGATCTAAAGAAATGGTGCTTACCACTGAGGTCAAGCTAGGTCAGCTGTGCCCAGCACGAGCAGGTTCTAGAAAATTCCAGCTGTTCTGCCTGACAATGGGTCATCAGCTGATTGGATACCAGATGTTTTCCCAGTAACCGGTTAATCAGCTGATTGGACAGCTGTTTCAAAGGCGGGAAAATTTGAACGTAAAAAGCCGGCTCAGCTGTGAGAGACGCGGCAGTCTGTGAGGAGATCATCTGGATCAAGTCAGCGCCCGCCCTCCCACCCAATTGTCATTCTCAAGACTGTCGTGAAGTTTTATTAGAGGGGGTTTTAGTCGCCCAGATAATTCTGGGACGACTTGAATGGTCAGACTTTGTTTACATGTTTTACAGTTGGTTTATTTATTGATTGATTTTATTATTTAACCCCTTAAGGACCAGGCCATTTTTTGGTTTCGCATTTTCGTTTTTCCCTCCTCACATTTCAAGAGCCATAACTTTTTCATTTTTCAGTTCACAGAGTCACATGATAGCTTATTGTTTGCGGGACAAATTGTACTTTGTAATGGCACCATTCAATATGCTGTGCAATGTACTGGGAAGCTGGAAAAAAATTCAGAATGAGGCGCAATTGGAGAAAAAATGCATTTGCGCCATTTTCTTATGGGTTTAATTTTTACAGCATTCACTGTTTGGTACAAATGACATGTTATCTGTGTTCTACGTGTCAGTACAAACGCGGTGATACCAAATTTATATAGTATTTGAAATTTTTTGATACTTTTAAAAAAATGATAAACTTTGCAAAATAGAAAAAAAAATTTGTGTCATCATGTTCTAACACCTGTAACTTTTTCATATTTCCATGTATGGAGCTGGTTGTGGTGTCTTTTTATGCGGGACAAGATGACGTTTCTATTGATACCATTTGGGGAAAGATCCGATGGTTTGATCACTTTTTATTCAATTTTTTTATAGGAGGCAAAGTGTTGAAAAAAACGCTTTTTGGCTGTTTTTATTTTTTTTGCCGCTACGCCGTTCGCAGTACGGGATAAATGTTTTAATATTCTAATAGTTCAGGCATTTTGGAGCGCAGGGATACCTAATATGTTTATGTTTAATGTTCTTTAATTACTTTTATAGCTGATCTAGGGAAAGGGGGGTGATTTGAACTTTTATATTTTTTTTTATTTTTTTAATACTTTTAAAAACTTTTTTTTTTCTTCTGTTACATTTATGATCAGACCCCTTAGGTACCTTGAAACCTAGGGAGTCTGATCGCTCATACTATTCACTGCAATACTACAGTATTGCAGTGAATAGGAAAATCGCAGCACTTCTATTAGACGATGCCTCTGGCATCGTCTAATAGATCTTGTGCAGAGACAAGCCTGGAAGCCTTCAATAGGCTTCCGGCTGTCATAGCAACAGATCACCGCCCTCTTGTGACGTTCAGGAGGGCGGCGATCGGCAAAACATGGCGGCGCCCATGCTGCCGGCGCCGTTTACACACTGCGGTCACGTTTGACCGCAGTGTGTAAAGGGTTAACAGCAGCGATCGGCTCGGGCACCGACCGCTGCTGTTAGTGGCAGGTCCTGGCTGTATTATACAGCCGGCATCTGCCGTGTATGGAGCGAGCTCAGCGTGTGAGCTCGCTCCATACATCCCCATGCGACCCATGACGTACAGTTACGTCAAGGGTCGCTAAGGGGTTAATGGTTATTTATTCAAACTATTTGTTCAATTATTTGATTACCCATTGATTCAATTATTTATTTCCATTTATTATTTAACCCTGAAAATAAAACATCGCGGCCTATTTTATTCCACTAAACAGTTGTCGTGTCTTTACTTATTTATTTGGTAAGATTCTAATTCAGTATGGTTTTGGTTTTTTATATTTTAATGTTCCTGTGGGTCATGTGACACCATGTTCTTTCCTAGGACTCTGAATATTAAAGATTCTTGTCCAGTAACAAAGTAATAGGTGGACATGGTGCTATTATAGCTACAATGCTAGAAAAACAAATACATTCTAGGATGTGATGTTAAATTCTAGACACTACCTTAACTGTGTATGCTATGGTGATCTCCATTCATTTTATACACTGCCGGGCTCTTATAAAGAGTATAACCCTGGGTACACCATATATTAGGAGACGTTTCTCTTTTTACACTTGTGGGGGGTCTTCGGTTACCTAAGCAACAGGTGGAAAGGCTGTTGAAGTGACATTTCCCTAATCGCCACCTGTCATGACATTGGATTCCTTGGCCTCTTGTTTTGTTCCTAAGTGTTTGTATTCCCTGCGCTCGGTACCGAGCCTTTCTGCAGATAATCATAGGTTTCTCGATTGCATCTGGTTTCTGCCTATCTGAATCATGCAAACCATAGAATTTCTTTGTGTTAGAAAGCCACAACCCTTAAGTATATTTTGATGATTGCTTTTAGTAACCTTATGTTGCAAAGCCTCAACAAAACCTCATAGATGTAGCAGAGCTACTCAAGTAAGGGCATTTTACGGGTCTTGCTCTTGGTACTGTTTTCTTTTAAAACAGCATTGTTGTACCATATGTGTATTTAAAAAAAAAAAAAAAAAAATCTAATATCTTTACAATATAAAATGTGGTTAGTGTTTTAAATTATATCATCAGCCAAACTACAAAAAGGTGATAAGGATAATTTCCAAACACTTAGTATAACAAGCACATTAAAAATGCAGAAACACTTCCGAATTTTAGTTTGTTTTTTTTTTTATTTTAATTGCCGGTTTTGTTTCTATGGTTGAACTTAATATACTAAGGCTATTGGAGGTATACCTTTTGTTTCAATTATGTTGGTGGTGTTTTCATGGGAAAAAAAGACGGTTTCTTCTTATGCAAATTACTGTTCATGGAGCACATGGGGTGTTCCCACTGTGCTCCGAGCACCCCCATGTCATCGGCCTGTACCTGCATCCCAGCGCCCTTCTTGATTATACTTCACCTATCAGGAATAGTTCTAAAATAAAAAAAAATATCAACACTAGAGATGAGCGACTAGTACTCGATCGAATACCACGCGGTAAATGCAGTAAAAATTCAGTTCCCCTCCCACCTTCCCTCATGCTTTTTTTACACCAATAACTATGCAGGGGAGGTGGGACAGGAAGTAGGACAACATAGGCATTGGAAAAAAAATGTATACAGTCATTGGCTGGCTAAATCTGCAGCAGCAATAATAATAATAATAATAATACAGGTACTTGGGCGTGTTAGATGCCCCCAGGCGTGCGTCCCCTGCTGTCCCAGTTGCATTCCAGAGGTGTTGTCGTCATTTCCTGAGGTGTCATAGTGGACTTGGTGACTCCAATTGGTTGAATTTTGGTTTCCCTGAAACAAGCATGTTTTTCCCATAGACTATAATGGGATTCGATATTTGAACGAATAGTCGAATCTTGAGGTCTACGCGAATCGAATTTTGAATATTTCACTACTCATTCATCTCTAATCTACACATGAATTTTAATGTAAAAAAAGCATAATAAATTTATTAGAATACACAAAACTACTCAAAAGAATCCTAAAGCTAAAACAGTTGATATAAAGGCAAGTTCACAGTGTCACAAATATGCATCACATATTTCCATCTAATGCTGTATAATTATATAGAATAACCCCTCCATATAGTTATTATAATCCAAGGCCTGCCTGTACAAAGAGACAAACAGATGTAAATAAATATATAGAAAGGCCCCCTATAAAGGTGTGCACACCATCTTATCAAATCACTTATCTCTTGTTACAATTCAAAGCCCACTTGTGCAGAGAGAGACAAATTTAGATAAATAAATATACAGATGGGTACCCCATAAGGTTATATACACAGTCATACACCATATCTCATATAGCTAAATGTCCACACAGGCCCAGCTACCACAGTGCTCAAAAGCGAAACATTCTAAATAGACATAGATATAAACTAATACATAAAAATTGCACCAGCATCTTACATATAGTGACACCGTGACCTCCACCAGAAGGCCTAACGCATGTTTTGCCCCCGCTTCGTCAGAGGGCTGCACCTTCTTGATTATAGTTGAAGCCTCCTCCTCTTCTTTACTACCTTCTTGCATGAGTAGGCGTACTGTGCCTGTTCATGGAAGAAGTCATCCCAGATAGTGCATGGAGCAGGCACTGTATCCTTCAGCCACGTTGGTGGGCCGAGCGTACAGTGCGCGCGCCTGCTCATGTAAGAAAGGAAGTAAAGAAGAGGAGGAGGCTTCAACTACAATCAAGAAGGGGGCTAGAGAATGGCTCCTTAAATAGGGGTTGATATGTTGCACATATAATTTTTTTTCTTTTTCATTGTATTATGCGGAGTATCGGCCTTTTTGTCTCTATTGTCTGTCCGTCTATCTAACCATATCAAAAGTCCAAAGCAACACAAACAAAATTCCAGCTTTGGGTGCCATTGCTACTTCCCTGGGTCTGACATCAGATTCTTCTCGTAATAATGGAAAACCTGGACTCCATTACTTGCGCAAAATTTTTGTTCAATCTTAACTTAAAGGGGTTGTCCAGGGTAAATTGATCATTCCTGGCTAAGTCCCCCATAGCCCCCCTTCCAACTTTCTAATATAGCTTTTTTTTTTTTTTTTTTTTTTTTTTTTTTACACCCATATTGTATAATTTTTCAGTAATAAATTATTTTACCTTTCCGCTGGTGATCATCGGTATAATCCATATTCTGACCCCTTACATCAGTGTAAAGGCTTCAAGTAAATGTAAAGTACACAAGTATGTATGCTTAGCTATTTTCTATTCCTTTCATGCACAGTTGATATAAAATGTATGGAATTGGGCTTGGTAAATCGTGTCAATAGTGACCAACGGCAATTTTAATCCTGGAAAATCCCTTTAAAGCTAAGGCACCATGGTATGGAAAAGCTGCTTTTTTATGCAGATTTTATTGTTTTCTTTATTTTAATTTTTTAAGCCAAAGCCAGGAGTGGATTGAGCAGAGGGGAGAAAGTATAAGGGCTAGTTCACACAGGGGCAAGGAGGCGGATTTTGATAGCGGATTTCACCTCAAAATCCGCCTCCATACAATGGTGGTCTATGGAGACCACTAGCGCTCTTTTTTTCCGCTAGCAGCATGTCGCTGCTAGCGGAAAAAAGAAGCGAGCTGCCCTTTCTTTAGGCGGATTCCGCCTGGCAGCAGAAACCTCCGGAGTCTGCTCATTCATTTGAGCAGACTTCGGAGGAGGAAACTGCGACAGTCGTGGCAGGTAGGTTTTGACCCGAGAGTGATGCGGCTTCCCGCGTCACTCTTGGTGCCAAAATCCGCCCCCCATGTGAATGAGCTCTAAGAGCTTCCATTTTTATTACCCATCGCTTTTTTTAGCCACATGGGAATTTGATTTTTTTTTCTTGGTCAGACACTGCAGGTTTGCCACATTTTTATATGCTGCCAAAATATATTTTAAAAAAATCTGAATTCCCTGTTGGTAGTAGACCTGCTGTGTTTGCCTTAAAAATGCAAGCAATGGTTGGATTGTGAATTATGTTATGTTATGTGAAATACGACCGCTCATGTTAAATATAACAGGTGGCAATTTGGACCCCAGGTTTCTCCAAAAAGAGAGTTGATGGATATGTGAAGTTTATAATTATGTAATGTATGAAAAACATTGTTATCCTTTAAAGCTGAATGCTAGATATAATTGCTTATGCTTGGAACTGGTATAATGTAAAATCATAAGATTGCGCCTGTATCCAGGATGGGTGCAGGAAAAATGCTTGGCTTACTGCCAGAAGACAGCGCCCCAAGGATACCACGCAGGACCGGAAGTAGCTGGCTATATATGGCACTGCTTAAACTTTTTCTGTTTGATTGAGATGTACCATACCAATCAGGAATGAATATGAAAACTTACATTGTTATATCACTTCCTTTCTATGCTACTATGTATTTAACCCCATGTTTTAATAAATGTGTGTCAGTATTTCCTCCTTGGTTGAGAGAGGAACTAATAGCAATATTGTGTGTCTGGTGTCATTTCCTTACTGCTGGGATCAGCCTATTTAATTAGGACGATGACAGTCACCCAGGATTGTTGGTCAATTAGTCATAAACATGGTTTGGCCTTATCAAATATATACAATGGACTCTGAAAACATCAAGGACTTGGAGTCCTTTAATTTTGCTTGTTTTTTTATAACTTGGCACTGGTTCACATCTACCTTCGGTATTCCATTTGGCGAGGCCGCTTGGGGAAAAGTCTGTGCTTTTTTTCCCCCTTACTGTGATATGTGTATTTTATTTATTTATTTATTTTAATTATTGGTGTTTTGAGTATTTATGATTCTTTGTTTCTTACATAGCATAAAAATTACGATAGGATAAATATTGAACTATGTCTTTACAATATACGTAATGTCCATACACTATTATTCTGTATTACAGTATAATGATATTTAGCAAAAATGGCTGCTACATATCGCCTAATTGTTGGGTCAGCTATATAAGCTTATTGGAAAATAAACCGGTTCATGGTAGAGCTCGGATTTCTGTTCTTCGGATCAGCTTGGGGAGTGTAATGCTAAACCGCTTAAAAAGCTGTTACCTGCGGAAACTATAGACTATAATGGAGTTCGTCAGGTTTTGGCCTGAAAACCACGGATTTGGGGATGAGAACCCTGAACATAGTCTTACACATATTTACTGTTTACTCATTCTAAATGGTCATAATATTTTTCCCATAGTCTCCAATTTTGTATGACTATTGGAGGTGTGAGCTGTCAGTCACTCCAGATTGGTTTAGATGGCTGTCATTCATGAATAGTTAGTTGTCTTGCACTTTTGGCTCCTGTTCCTAGAAGAATCTGCAAATGGGCATCTCTTTCACAGTGGGACTGGGCACGTAGTACTGTGCTCGTCAGCCCACTGTGTTTTGATCATATTTTTTTTACTGACAATACTTATAGAAGCAGCGTGCTGGGATTTATATTTGGCCAATTTCTTTTATTCTGTTGGACACAGATTGTACCTATACAAAGAGAGGACCAGTTTCAGCACTCTGCATATTGGTGGTCTCTTCCTTTTAGGCTGAGTTCACATGGGGATTCCGCGTGTCTTATTCTGTCACGGCTGCCGCAACGGGATGCCGGTGCAGTGCACGTCATCCCATCGCGGCTCTCCGCTCCGGATTACGCCCAAATGTATGAACCTAGTCCAGAGGGTGCTGTCGCAACTGATTCGGCCGTGGAATCCGCCTGAAGAAAGGGCATGTCTACATAGACCTCCATTGTGAGGGGGCGGATTATGACGTGGATTCAGTGCCATAATCCGCCCCCTCTTGCCCCGTGTGAACGAGCCCTTACACTATAATATATATTAATATATAATGTAAAGTTTTTCATGCCCTTCATCTAGTTACATGGTGGGGCACCCAAGTCATAGCATTGGAACATATTCTGTGACCACCCCTAGGGGAGATCTTTATTGGCTGCAAAATCTGTAACAAAAAAGCAGCTTTTCCGCATTGTGGGGCCTGAGAATCAAGGTTTTTTCCCAGGCTTAAATGATGACCTACCCTTAGCTCTTCAGTTGAAAATCGTCAAAGTTCTGTCACCCGGGGTATCCTCAAAGCAGCTCTCTGAAGTTTTAGTGGTGCCCTGTTTCCACTTCAGACTTTGTGGTATAACGTTCATTGCTCACAAGACCAGTTCACAGCTTAGTCCAGCTCAAGTGAATGGTCTGAGCTACAATACTGAACGCAGCTGCTATACAAGTGTACAGGGAAGAGGCTCCACCGGTGACACAGCTGATAGGCAGGGGCCCAGGTGTCAGACTATGCTGGTCTTCATTTAATGAAATATCCTAAGCATTGGTCATCAATTATTAAGCCTGGAAAAGCCATTTAATAAACAAGTTGGAAAAAATGTTGTATCTATCTTCCCTGCGTTCACCTGAGAGTACATTAAGAATTTGTCCATTTTAATGAAGTGAGCAGCTTGTCTGGGTCACCTATAATGGTAAAATACAATCCGTTTTTTGTGTACCCAGAGACATTGCTGCAGTAAAATTGTAATGAAGAAATTAAAATAGATTGATAAATTTATTTATTTTTTTCTTAAGGTGGAATTTTCTTACCCTCCTTTGATTCCTGGAGAGGGACACGACAGCAATGTCATACCAGAGGAATGGAAGTACCTACCGTTTCTTGCATTGCCAGATGGTGCACACAATTTTCAAGAAGGTATGAAAATGCCTAATTGTATTACATTTATCGTTTCATATAGCCTTAACACTTCCTTTACCAAGTCATACAGAAATTATGCATCTGTATCACTAGCTGAGACTTGCTGTACAGGAACTTAAAGGGTTTAACCACTTTCTATACTTAATGGCCTTATTTTCATGAAAGGCCGTCAATATTAGTTCTGCGGGGGTCCAAAACCTGGACCTCTGTACGTCATTAGCGCCTACAAACTGTATCGGTGAGTGTTGGTACTGCAGTGCTGTCCCATTGAGATCCATGGGATAGTGCTTCCTCTTTCTCAGTAAGTGTAGGTGTCATGAGTGTAAATAAAGCTGGGTGCTTTTCACCTAGGTAAACAGCTTATCTTTAGGGATCAGATACTCAACAATCTAAAATTGACGGACAATCTTAATTGATAGGCTATAAAGTTTGAAACCGTGGATAACCCCTTTATCATCAACTTCCTTTAAGGGGAAGTTGATGTCCTAAGCCAAACTAGGAACCTACCATTATCTCTTTAGACAACTAGGGGAGTGTGTATTAACCTCTATGTTGTCTCAGACGTGATATTTCTTGCAAATAAAACAAGCTTTCTGTATTTCTAATAACTTTGCATTTATTTTTTTTTAGACACAGTGTTTTTTCACCTCCCTCCAAGAAGTGGAGAGCGAAAGACTGTTTATGGAGTTTCTTGTTACAGACAGATAGAAGCAAAGGTAACTTTTTGTAGTTCACTGTGAATTTTCTGTATTCTAGTATGTAAAGCCTTTTCCTACACTGGGCATTTCCAGACTTCACTAGGAAAGAACATCTTAGGATGTGTGCGTATTTAATTGAATTGCAGTAAGAGATGACAAAGCATCTAGTGTTAGAAAATTATTGTGAGCAGAAGGAAAAAAACTGGGGGGCAGTCACCTAGAGACAGTATCTTCATTAAAAATTGTCCTTTATTAGGTACATCATTAAAAGCATGAAGGGAGTGATAACATATATGGCAGAGGCAACAGCCATTTCGCGCCTTCTACGGGTGCTTTCTCAAGCCAAACATTATTGTGACTAGTCTACATAACTGAGCTCAGAAAAATAAACTTTGAATATATTAAACTATGATTATATTTTCCATTTAATCAGCTTTAACTTCTTCAAATATGGCGGCTGCTCAGTGTAATCTGTGCTTGCACTGATCGTTGGCATTAAGGACAAAGCTGACAGAGGCACCATTTTGGAGAGGGTCTCCGATCCCCAGAATGAGATCTGGAGTTGGCGATCCGTTGCCAGGAGTCTGTTGAAGGTTCCCAGGCTTGTCTTGGCATTTCTTCTGTTATAGGCTGTTCTATGCAGCCTGTAATAAAAGTACTGGTATTTTGCAATGCATTAGCATTGCTTTAGTGATCAGACCCCAAGTTTTCAAAGACCTGTAGGGGGTCTAATAAATACAGCATAAAATAAAAAAACTCAAATCACCCTCCTTCCCCAGCTCACATATAAAAGTAATAAAATGCTGTGAAATGCATACACATTAGGTATCCTATAGTCTGAAAACATCCTGTCTATAAAGTTCTAAAAATATTTTTCCTTTACTGTGAACGCAGTAGCGGAGAGAGGGAAAAAAGAAAAAAAATAGAGCCAAACCACAGTTTTTTTTGCTGTTTCATGTCTGATTCAAATATTTTAATAAAAAGTGGTCAAAGCAATAGACATTTCCCAAAATGATATGACTAAAAAGTACATCTGTCTCGGCGAAAAAAAACTCCCCATGCATTCCCGTTTTTAAAGGGGTTAAAACATAAATAAAACTGTATGAATTTGGCATCCTTGGAATCACATCAACCCGTAAGATACAGTTGACATGTCATTTTGGCTAGATCATGAACACCAAAAACTTCCAGTTCCAACCCATTCTGATTTTTTTTTTTTTTTTAATTTTTTTTTTCTAAATTCCTAGCGCATTTTACAGAATATTAAATTATACCATTATGAAGAAAAACTTGCCCTGAAACATTAAGCCTTCATAAGTCTCTGTGAATGGGAAAAAAAAAAAAGATATGAGATTTGGAAAGTAGGGAGTCAAAAACTAAAATTGATAAGTGTTTGTGAATTTTTATTATTAACATATTATCATTTTGTTTTACTGCTTTTTATTCTGTTTTTTTTTTTTCTAAGAAATGAATTTTATTTTACAGGCTTTAAAAGTGCGTCAAGCAGATGTTACCCGGGAAACTGTACAGAAAAGTGTTTGTGTGTTGAGCCAGCTGGTAAGATGCGAGATTTGTAGAGTGCCCATAAAATAAAATAAATGAGTTGGTTTAATCACATTATAGCATCCAGAACATGGACAATTATGTTAGCCAGCCAGGGCAGTGAAAGACTGCTAGTGATTTTTCTTCATCTACAGGGATTGGACAAAATAACTAAATCACCTTAACTTAGTCAAATTTAACTCTTCTTGTCAAATCTGCCATCACCAGTAATGCCCTTTTTATTTCTCATTCACCTACTTATTGCTGTTTATAAACTTGTGCTGTTCTAAGAATCATTTTATTTGTGTTAGGGTGGTGCTATCTCACTTGACAGAGTTCCAAGAGGTGCGCAGCTGGTGGGGAAGAGGTCTGTCACATGAGTTGATGGGTGTGTTGAGTCTGTCCTGTACACATGTACGCAATGTATTATGTAGAACTGTAGCATTTGCTAAAAGTTTTTGTCACTTTACTTCAAATGGCTCTATCTCTGGGTATATAGAAAAATGGTTTTGGTATCACATTAATGCTGAGATTTACATTTTTTCTATACTGTCAAGATTGTATCACGCGATATAAAAGAACTAGAGATATCACTAGTTAAAAACACAGTCGGGAATTCACATCCTAATTGGAGGAAGTGTTTAGGAATTTCAGCTCTGTAATATGTAGCTGCTTCTTTTTCAAGAGACCAAAAGTAATTGTGCAGTTATCACAAAAGCTATTTAATGAGCTATTCCCTTGTTAATCCAACATTGATTAGAAAGGTAAAAAGTCTGAGGTTGATTACAGGTGTTGCATTTGAAAGCTGTTAATGTGAATCCACAACATGTGGTCAAAGGAGCACTCAAGGGAAGTGAAACAGATCACCAGGGAGATAGCAAGTACTCAAGCATGTTATGGAAATACTCGTATTGCGGGAGACTTAGAAAAAGGATACCATGTGGTACTGCAATGCAGTTTGCGGAACAGTTTGGAGAGAGAAAAAAAGGAAGTGAACTTGCAGCAGAATCTTATTGTACATTATAGAGAAGTACTGATGTGAATTTGCATGAATAAAGCTTTAGGGCCCATGCGCACGGAGTAAACGCGCACTCATTTTTGCATAATACACGTGTGAAAAACGCGCAAAAAAACGGGAGTCTGATTTTTACACGTGTATTCTTTACACGTGCATTATGCAAAGATGAGCGCGCATTTACTCCATGTGCACGGGCCCTTAGAGTGAGCCCAATAACTCCCTATTTAGCAGCTTGTGGTCTCTTTCTCTCTCTCTCTCCTATGTTATTCAGCTCCTGCTCACTCCTCCCTTCTCCTTTCCATAGACTTCTATAGTGAAAGCTGTATTAGGACACACCTCTGATCTTCTTTCTCTCTTGCTAATTATTTTGTTTTTTTTGTGAAACTTTGCAAGTACTATAGATAATGTAATTGTTTTTACTTTTATTTTCTTAAGCCCCTGTATGGATTACTTCAAGCAAAGCTTCAATTAATCACTCATGCCTATTTTGAAGAAAAAGATTTTTCACAAATATCTATTCTTAAGGTATGTTCAACCTCTTACTAATGCATGTGAAGCTCATAACAGCATAGCATTGCTTCAAGATGGGCGGGCGGGTGACTACGCAGAATATGCTTGTTTAATGAAGAGTGTACTGGGTAATCTGCTGTACTTACCTTTAGTTGTGAAGCTGAATGTGTTCTATCTAGGTCTCTGTATTATATTATAAAGGTCTTGAGCTGTTATACATTCTGCAACATTATGAAACTGAAATGAGTTTTAAATTTTACCTCCACCCCAAGTATAGAATATCTATAACCTGGAAAACCCCTTTAATACTACAGCAAAATGTGTGGAAGATTTCCTTTTATTAAAGGGTGATTAATAAATACATTAAAGGGATTCTACCACTAAATCAACATTTTTTTTTTTTTTTCTTAATTACCACGCCGGAATAGCCTTAAGAAAGGCTATTCGTCTCCTACCTTGCTCAGAAGCCTCAGCGCTCAAACAGCAATGGGGGCGTCCCCATTGCTGCCAGAGAACTGTCTCCAGCGACGCCTCCATCTTCAGCTGCAACCGCCTCTTCTGTCTTCCATCTGGTTCAAACTGCGACGCCTGCGCAGTCAGATACTGTACATGAGCTTTCTCTATCCGTTCCTTAGGCTTAGTTCACACAGGGGACGGAAGGGCTGATTTTGGCACAGAGAGTAATGCATGGAGCCACGTCACTCTCGGGCCAAAATCCGCCTGCCATGACAGTAGTGGCTTCTCTCTCCGGAGTAGGCTCAAATGAATGGGCTGACCCTGGAGGTTGCTGCCGCGAGGCAGACGACGCGGCTCATCGAGCCGCGGAATCTGCCTGAATAAAGCAAACGCTAGCGGTCTCCATAGACCACCATTGTGAGGGGGCAGATTATGACGTGGATTCCGCGCCATAATCCGCCCCCTCTGTGCCCGTGTGAACGGGCCCTTAGAAATAAATGGGCACCAGGGAACCTGGACGACTCCCACACCTTTCAGGCAGGGACATCTCCATTCCTATAGCCGGTCTCAATGGCTGGACCGTCCTTGATCTGCAACTTATACACTATCTTGTGGATAATACTTGAGTTGTATTTGTGGGTAAAAGAAGAGGTATTATTTTTTGCTTGCATTGTACAACGCTACGTCATGTTGAAAGCAATGTGAACATGCGCCTAATGTGTAAAATGCAGGTAGGCACGTATGTTCAGTCTCTGCTTAGTGGTCCTCTCTTTATGTAGTAATAGAAATAGCTTTCTGCAGGGGAGGAAGACCTTCCTATCATCTTCATTCCAGGTACTTTGGTCTGTATTTTGTATAGTTGGGTCCAGCATGTCACCACATTAGATTTGAAATAAAACTGAGATGCCATTGTAGTGTATACTTTCAGGTTTCATGCAAGACAGCCAGAAAAAAAATCCCTTGAAACATTTGGGAATTGCAACCATTTTTCTACAAAGCCTCTTCATTTCAGGGGCTCAAAAGGAGACAAATAGAGTAAAATACTAATTTTATAGCAGCAAGAGCAAGTGCTCCAGGGATGAGACACCCTGCTAGAGAGGTAGACCTTCCACTGCTGGGTGCAGCACTTTGCCTCTCCTTCCATTGTCTGAATGACCAAGCCAAGCAGTGTATAACTGATGTTATCTGGCCTTGCATTCTGTCACAATCCGGACTGCTCATATTCTCAGCACATTCACAGTACATTTGACAAGCATCACAACTGCACTACTGAGAACATGGGCAACCGCAGATGCGACAGAACTCAAAGCCAGGCAAGACTTGGTATACACTTCCTGGCCCTCTGTCAGAGGGCAGCACAGAGCGGTGGGAGACTTGCCCCTATGGAGCAGTGACCACACCCTTGTTGCTCTAAATAGTTAATTCGCACCAAAGATTCTAAGAACTGAAGTAGGTTGAGCAGGTGAAGGTCCTCTTAAGTGTCAGGTTATAGTTTGCTAAATCTGTAGTAAATTCGACAAGAAAACCCCTTTATTTCATTGCGGTGATCCATATTTCTAGCCTTAAATGTTCACATTATATCTGGTGCTTTTCAGATGAGATTTTTTTGGACAATAAGGTTTTTTTAATGTTTGTTTTTGTTTTTTGTTTTTTTTAAACAAATTTACATTCACAGTATTTGTGCAAGAAGGATGTGAAACCTGAAATCAACTAATACATGGTTAAAAATAATTGACTACACTTTGAGATCTCTTCTACATGTTTTTTTTTTTCCTCTTTCAGGAACTCTATGAACATATGAATGGTTCTTTAGGTGGAAGTGCATTAGAGGGATCTCAGTTATATCTTGGTAAGTTGCTTTTTTGTTCCTTTTCTGAAGAGGATGTCAACTTGCATTTGATCAGTCACTATGCAGGCCCTTATTGTAGAGGACATAAATGCCAGCATGCTGGCATTTAGAAAATGGCCAGATACAGCACATTATATATTTAAAAAAAAAAAAAAAAAAAGAAGAAGCTATTAGCTCCTTTGAGATATTAGTTTGAGGCTACCTTCACACACTATTTATTTATTTTTGTGAAATTTCACACAGCTGCTTTTCCCCCTTTAGTGAACTTTGTAAATAATGAATTATCTGAGACTTGGTTTGCCTCTCTGGTAGGAAGTTCCCTTTTTAACTACTTGTAGGGACAGGAGGGTTTAATTCTTATGAGAACACAGTGATGGGTCATAGGAAAGAAAAACTTACAATTAGGAATTTTCTTTTGTTGGTTGAGTTGTATTTTTCATTGACACTATTCACAATAAATTTTCCATTTAAAAAAAAATTAGGTGGAATTGACAGGAAAAAAAAATGAAATTCTGCCATTTTTTTTTTTCTTGAGATTGTTGTTTTATAGCATTCTCTATTTTGTAAAATTGACGTGATACTCTTATTGTATTCACCTACAGAATAAAGATATGTTCACACGACTGAATTTGACTCTGTTGGCTCCAGATTCCACCTGAAATCTGCCTCCCGCTATTTTTTTTTTAAGGGAGACTGGTTCAGAATTTGCAAATTCCAGGGGCTACACGGTGGCTCAGTGGTTAGCACTGTAGCCTTGCAGCACTGGAGTCCTGGTGTTCAAATCCTGCCAAGGGCAAAAAACCATCTGCAAGGAGTTTGTATGTTCTACCCGTGTTTGCATGTATTCCATCCCATATTCCAAAGACATACTGATAGGGAAAAATGTACATTGTGAGCTCTATGTGGGGCTCACAATCTGCATAAAAAAAAAAATAATAATAATAATTTGCAAATTCCACAGCTGATAACACAGAGGAATTTGGTCAAGTGGAAAATTAAACTTCAAATTCCTGAAGCTGAATTTTTCAGCGAGTAAAAACTCAACAGTGTGAATATACTCTAGCAGAAATACCAAATGTTATGTAATCTTTCTTCCATTTCAAAAGTTTAAAAAAAAATGTTGGAGAACATTAAATATTACATTAGAGAGGAATATGAATATATACTTTGACATGATTTGATCAAGTTATGCAGCACCTTGTGATATGTTTGCAGTAGGGAAATAAAATGCCTCTCCCTGTTAAATGAAGTATTACGAAGCAGATAAATGAGCTTGTGCTACTTCCCTAGTGTTCACATCGTGGTAATCTAAAACTAGGAAGTATCCCTATACAAATTATAGAATTCCAAAGGTTAACACCACAAACTAAAATCTTTTTCAACGTGTTTTCAGGTCTTTCTCCACGTGATCTGGTTCTTCACTTTAGACATAAGGTATTTCTTTTCTAGATCAATAATTGTATTTTTAAACACATTTGTTATAGACTATACAGTGGTCCTCATTCTTGCTTTTTAAAAAACAAACAAAAAACATCCAGTCTGGTAATTTTTTTTTATTTTTTTTTTTTATTTTGTTCCCCAATCAGACTTCTGAATATTGTTGTTTGACTAACTAGTATTTAGTGCACCAATATTAGAGGTTGTCCATTTGTCAAACCAATTACTGAGGCACAAATTTCTTACGGTTTTCTAGATCTCGGCTTGGTGGCTCAGTGGTTAGCACTGCAGCCTTGCAGCGCTGGAGTTCTGGTGTTCAAATCCCGCCAAGGGATGGATTTCCATCTCATATTCCAAAAAAGACATACTGATAGGGAAAAATGTACATTGTGAGCTCTATGTGGGGCTCACAATCTACATTTAAAAAGATGTATGTACACTGGTGTACAGCTTGTCACCTGGAAAAAGCACTGTGAGAAAAGCCGCAGCGGCAACGCATCGCATTTCTTTCCATAGTGCTTTGCACAGAAAGTTTGCAGACTCTTTTGCTTCAATTACATCTATAGGAAACCGCTGGCATTTCCGTAGATATAACTGACATGCTGTGATTTCCAAAACCGCCACGTATTTTACCACAAAGTGGGCATGGGATTCACTAGACTCATCCACTTTTGTGACTGCAAAACGCCACAGTTTATGCCATGTGGGGCACAGGCCTATAACTTGTTTTCAAAAGACCACTGTATACAGACACCTTCATGCATATGCTTTTTTTTTTTGTCATTTAAAGTGAATGCATATAAATTTGAATTACCAGTAGTTGCTAAAAGAGTCAAAAGCCAAACAAACAAAAAAAAAATTATATGCACCAACGCTGTGCATTATTATGATATACTTTTTAGGTTATGTTCATATGGCATATTTTATTGTCTTAAAACGCAGAGCCGATTTCAAGAGAAGTCCACTTTTGAAGTCCAGGCACTTTTTGGGTGTTTTTTCCTTTTATGGCAGTATCCGCTATGTATTATAAATGCCTGCAAAAATATGCAAAATAATAGTAGAAATATGTATTATTGTATTAACAAATTAAAATCATAGAGCACATGCAGAAACACAAAAAGTTGATTTTGCTAATAAGTTACCATACTTTTTGGACTATAAGAAACTTTTTTTGGCAAGGAAACCCCTTGATTTTTTTTTTTTTTTTTTAAAAAATTCCTGTATTTTATAGTTCTTAGGCTCCAGCAATACCAGACGACCCTGACCGCTTACTTAATGATCAGCAGAAGCGTGATCTGCCTGTCCCCTATCTTTCAGATCTCTATAGGTCTGGAAAGCGGAAGCTGTATTCTCCATTGTGCAGCTGGTTTACTGCGGTCCGTACTCCTGCCTTGAACCTTCATAACGACAGCTGGGAGAAACTCTCCTCTCCAATTGGTGCCAGTGCCTTCCGTCACTATTGTAGAGTGTTAGCGCTAAAAAGGCCGCAGTGAGGAGATGGGGGTTTCTCCCAAGTGGTGACTCTCAGGGGCATCATATCCTGTAGTGGGTACTAATGAAACAATTGGTTCCTTTCAATTATAATGCTCTAATTACTTCATGCCACACCATATAATGCCCCATTATACTGGTTGGAGGCCCCAGTGGGACATTATATCTGTAATGAAGCTTTAAGTGTACAGTGGGGCAAAAAAGTATTTAGTCAATCACCAGTAGTGCAAGTTCCACCACTTAAAAAGATGAGGCGTCTGTAATTTACATCATAGGTAGACCTCAACTATGAGAGACAAAATGAGAAAACAAATCCAGAAAATCACAATGTCTGATTTTGTAAGAATTTTTTTGCAAATTATGGTGGAAAATAAGTATTTGGTCACCTACAAACAATCAAGATTTCTGGCTCTCACAGACCTGTAACCTCTTCTTTAAGAGTCTACTCTTTCCTCCACTCATTACCTGTAGTAATGGCACCTGTTTAAACTTATCAGTATAAGAAGACACCTGTGCACACCCTCAAACAGTCAGACTCCAAACTCCACTATGGTGAAGACCAAAGAGCTGTCAAAGGACACCAGAAACAAAATTGTAGCCCTGCACCAGGCTGGGAAGACTGAATCTGCAATAGGCAACCAGCTTGGATTGAAGAAATCAACTGTGGGAGCAATAATTAGAAAATGGAAGACATACAAGACCACTGATAATCTCCCTCGATCTGGGGCTCCACGCAAAATCTCACCCCGTGGGGTCAAAATGATCACAAGAACGGTGAGCAAAAATCCCAGAACCACGCGGGGGGACCTAGTGAATGAACTGCAGAGAGCTGGGACCAATGTAACAAAGCCTACCATCAGTAACACACTACGCCGCCAGGGACTCAGATCCTGCAGTGCCAGACGTGTCCCACTGCTTAAGCCAGTACATGTCCGGGCCCGTCTGAAGTTTGCTAGAGAGCATTTGGATGATCCAGAAGAGTATTGGGAGAATGTCCTATGGTCTGATGAAACCAAACTGGAACTGTTTGGTAGAAACACAACTTTTCGTGTTTGGAGGAAAAAGAATACTGAGTTGCATCCATCAAACACCATACCTACTGTAAAGCATGGGGGTGGAAACATCATGCTTTGGGGCTGTTTCTCTGCAAAGGGGCCAGGACGACTGATCTGGGTACATGAAAGAATGAATGGGGCCATGTATCCTGAGATTTTGAGTGTAAACCTCCTTCCATCAGCAAGGGCATTGAAGATGAAACGTGGCTGGGTCTTTCAACATGACAATGATCCAAAGCACACCGCCAGGGCAACGGAGTGGCTTTGTAAGAAGCATTTCAAGGTCCTGGAGTGGCCTAGCCAGTCTCCAGATCTCAACCCTATAGAAAACCTTTGGAGGGAGTTGAAAGTCCGTGTTGCCAAGCGACAGCCCCAAAACATCACAGCTCTAGAGGAGATCTGCATGGAGGAATGGGCCAACATACCAACAACAGTGTGTGCCAACCTTGTGAAGACTTACAGAAAACGTTTGACCTCTGTCATTGCCAACAAAGGATATATAACAAAGTATTGAGATGAAATTTTGTTACTGACCAAATACTTATTTTCCACCATAATTTGCAAATAAATTCTTACAAAATCAGACAATGTGATTTTCTGGATTTGTTTTCTAATTTTGTCTCTCATAGTTGAGGTCTACCTATGATGTAAATTACAGACGCCTCTCATCTTTTTAAGTGGTGGAACTTGCACTATTGGTGACTGACTAAATACTTTTTTGCCCCACTGTATGTTCACCTTCTGAGCAACTAGGGCAAACCGCGAATAGCCCCATTTATTTCCCCTTTGCATACCAGTTAGTGTTGTTGACCTCTCTATTCCATTTTTACACCATGGAAGGTTAAATTTGTATGAAATATTTTTTCATAATTTTTATTGCCTAAACCTGGGTGCGTCTTCTAGTCAGATGTTTTACTAAGGTTATCAGTTAAAACAATATGAATGATGGCCCTGCTCCCAAGAGCTTACTATTTATGAGGAACAAGGGATGACACGAGGAAAAGATAAAAAAGCATGTACAATGGTTCAGCCATATTTTATAATACAAGCAGCATAAAGTTGAGTTTATTTGCATGTGCTCTATCTGCATGTTCAGATCCGTGAGCAAAGACAGTGTGTGGACAACTAGGGTCCTGGGGGATAATGTAGAGAAGATAAGTAGAGGTTGTGGGAGGAGTGTGGAACAGTTAAATTAGGGAGCATGATAGGTCCGTCTAACAAGCTTTGGAAGTAATCTTATTGTTGGGGTAATTCATTCCAGAAAACTGGTGTTAATTTGAAAAAGTCTTTGAGATGGAAGGTCGGGGAGAGTGTTTGCTTCACATTGTGAAGGATGTCCGTGTTAAATCACTGGTGAAACAGGGGGGCAAATAGGGTTGTAGACAAGGATTAAAGGGGCTGTCCGGGATAAAATGATATTTCCACACTAAGCTTAAGCACCCTCCTTCACCTACCTTTCGAAGGGTCTCTTCACACAGAGTTTTTTGCAGGCAGATTTTAACGTGGCGTCAACCTGATAAAAAAAACGCCTCCCATTCAGTTCAATGGGAGTCACTAGCAGTTTTTTTCAGCTAGCGGGGAAAAAAAAGCAACATGGCCTGTCTTCAGGTGGATTCCGCGTGGAAAAACCCATTGTAGTCAATAGGAGGCGGAAAAAACGTGGAGTGGGTTTTTGGGTTTTTGGCACAAATTTTGATGTGGTTTTTGCAAAAACCAAACAACCCAAAAACACCTAGCGTTTTTTTAAAGAGAAGTTTCCAGGTCCATGTACTGTGCTGGAGCAAGAAAAATGCGTCAAAGCGCGACAAAAAAAAAGCATCCTGTAAAAAAAAAAAAAAAAAAAAAGCATGAAAAAAATCGTTTGCTAATTCCTGAAGCAGATTTTTTTTTTTCCATGTTGCAAAAAAACTCTGTGTAAACATGCCCTAACTTTACAAAAATGTATATTTACCTAGATCGCTGGAGTACATTTAGTACATTTTCAAATTATCCATTGACTTTCTACAAACAGAACTCCACTTAACCCCCCCCCAATCCCATCATACTTGCTTTTCTTTCTGTCCAGATCTTCTGGGCATGGGAAATCACTCCCTTCTATATGGCCGGCTTCTCCTTTTCTTGTCGTCTGCTAGCCACCCACATGTGCGAAATAGAGTTGCAGTGTTGGCTACAGCGCATGCCAGCCCTCCAGCTCTATTGCATCGGTACTGGCATAGGTCAAGAAGAGGAGGAAGATAGGGAAGTATGATGGGGTGGGTGGGCTAAATTAGTTAGTTGAGGGGGTATGTGGGAGGAGGGAGTGAGAAGGAGAGGTAGTGTTAATCAGCTCTGAGTGAAGTGCTATGCATTATGTTAGTTGTAGGAAAACAGAACAGGAAGCTTCCCATGTAAACACATGCAGAAGATGCCAGGAGCTTCCAGAGAAACCCGGAAATCACTCAAAACACTGCTAAAGTTATCGGGGAGCACTTATTAACCTATTAATACCACTAACTGACCATTTTTAAAAAAATTACTTTTTGCCCGGAAAATTCCTTAAGGCTACAGCACCATGGGTCAGAAGCGCCGCGCTAAAGCATGCATCGTTGTTCTTCCCGCAGCACTTTGAACAGAAAGTTCAGAGTTTTTCTCCGCTGACTTCTTTTCAATTATAGCAATGGGAAACCTGCCGGCTGTTTTGAAAATCGCAGTGTGTCCGCGCTGCAATGATTTTTTTATTTTTTTTTTTTCCCTGCCAAGTGGGCATGGGATTTGCATGAATCCCATCCACTTTGCAAGTACTGTAAAACGGTTGCGATTTTTACCGCGGCGTTTTGGGCCTGTGGGGCCCTGGCCTTAGGCTAAGGCCCCACATTGTGGAAATGCAGCTTTTTTTATTGCAGATTTTGCTGCAGTTTTTTGAGCCAAAGGCAGGAGTGGATTTAGCAGAAGGTAGAAGTATAAGAACTTCCAATAGATTTTCAATTCCTTTTGTAGCCATTATTGGCATTGGCAAAAAAATGCAGTAAAATCTGTAACAAAAAAAAAGCCGTGTTTCCGCAACATGGGGCTAGGCTGAGAAATGGAAAAAGGAATGGAAAACCTATAGGAAGTTCTTATACTTCTACCTTCTGACAAGAATGGATGCAAAAGGAATGGGAATTATATAGTGGGAAGTATAGTTCTTATACTTCTACCTTCTGCTCAAGCCACTCCTGGCTTTGGCTCCAAAAAAAAAAAAAAACACAGCAAAATCTACAACCAAAGAAGCTGTATTTCCGCAATGTGGGGCCTTTGCCTTAAGGAGGTACTGCTTTCTGGAAGTTGATGGGCAGCCGGTGGAGTAACTGGCACAGACTGGAGGCATTTGTGTAGCATTTTGACTGAAAGATGAGCCTAGCTGCCCCATTCAGGATACATTGGAGAGGGGAGAGTTTTGTGAGTGAAGGCTATATCTCAGCATGGAATGAGCATTTTACTTGCCAAAATATTTATGGTAAAATGTTATGAACATTAACCTTAATATTTTGTCCCTTATTTTACAGGTGTTAATTCTGTTTAAACTCATTCTCCTTGAGAAAAAGGTAAGTTTCAGTGTCACACTCAAAATGACATTATCAGAGTGCTACAGTAAATCTTTTTTTTCCACTTTTAATTTTTATTTTGGCATTTTACTAATTTGTCGTAACATTTAATTGAACAATAACTTTTTTTTTTTTCCATTTCAACATTTTTATTGATTTTTACGTATTCAATACATATTATGTAGTATAAACTATTACAACTATTTTATGAGCTATTTTTTGTCAAAAATTAAAATTGATGTACCTTACACAAACGTATAAAACATTTACACCCAATAAACAACATAGTGCAACCCTTTCCCCCTCTCTCCAGTGTAATCTATAAGTAGTTCACGGACAAAAGAGTAAAACTGGTTTCCAGTTACACAACTATCTATTGTAGTGCTTCAGTGATGAAAGCTCCCTGTATAGTCAGCAATTATGACAATCTTACTATGAGGCAGTTTTTGTCTGACCACACTGTAATGTGCTGCTCAGTAAGGCTGCTGGCACACTGCAGTCTCTGGGCCGTGTATTCTACAGTTCCATAGACTTCTATGGAGCCTGTCAAATTTCACCCAAATCAGGCGAGAACTGTGGATTTGTATAGATCTGACTACTACAGATTTTAATATAGATAGATAGAGATACATATACACAGTACTGACCAAAAGTTTGGACACACCTTCTCATTCAAAGAGTTTTCTGTATTTTCACGACTGAAAATTGTAGAATCACACTGAAGGCATCAAAACTATGAATTAACACGTGGAATTATATACTTAGCGAAAAAGTGTGAAACAACTGAAAATATTTCTTATATTCTAAGTTCTTCAAAAGTAGCCACCTTTTGCTTTAATTACTGCTTTGCACACTCTTGGCATTCTCTTTATGAGCTTCAAGATGTAGTCACCTGAAATGGTCCGACAGTCTTGAAGGAATTTCTAGAGATGCTTAGCACTTGTTGGCCCTTTTGCCTTCACTCTGCGGTCCAGCTCACCCCAAACCATCTCGATTGGGTTCAGGTCTGGTGACTGTGGGGGCCAGATCATCTGGTATAGCACCCCATCACTCTCCTTTTTGGTCAAATAGACCTTACACAGCCTGGAGGTGTGTTTGGGGTCATCTTCCTGTTGAAAAATAAATGATGGTCCAGCTAACCGCAAACCGGATGGAATAGCATGTCGCTGTGGTAGCCATGCTGGTTCAGTATGTCTTCAATTTTGAATAAATCCCCAACAGTGTCACCAGCAAAGCACCCCCACACCATCACACCTCCTCCTCCATTCTTCACGGTGGGAACCAGGCATGTAGAGTCCATCCGTTCACCTTTTCTGCGTCGCACAAAGACATGGTGGTTGGAACTAAAGAGCTCAAATTTGGACTCCTCAAACCAAAGCACAGATTTCCACTGGTCTAATGTCCATTCCTCGTGTTCTTTAGCCCAAACAAGTCTCTTCTGCTTGTTGCCTGTCCTTAGCAGTGGTTTTCTAGCAGCTATTTTACCATGAAGGCCTGCTGCACAAAGTCTCCTCTTAACAGTTGTTGTAGAGATGTGTCTGCTGCTAGAACTCTGTGTGGCATTGACCTGGTCTCTAATCTGAGCTGCTGTTAACCTGCAATTTCTGAGGCTGGTGACTCGGATGAACTTATCCTCCGCAGCAGAGGTGTCTCTTGGTCTTCCTTTCCTGGGGTAGTCCTCATGTGAGCCAGTTTCTTTGTAGCGCTTGATGGTTTTTGCATCTGCACTTGGGGACGCTTTCCAAGTTTTTCCAATTTTTCAGACTGACTGACCTTCATTTCTTAAAGTAATGATGACCACTCATTTTACTTACCTGCTTCTTTTCTTGCCATAATACAAATTGTAACAGTCTATTCAGTAGGACTATCAGCTGTGTATCCACCTGACTTCTGCACAACACAACTGATGGTCCCAATCCCATTTATAAGGCAAGAAATCCCACTTATTAAACCTGACAGGGCACACCTGTGAAATGAAAACCATTTCCGGTGACTACCTCTTGAAGCTCATCAAGAGTGCAAAGCACGAATCAAAGCAAAAGGTGGCTACTTTGAAGAACCTAGAATATAAGACAGATTTTCAGTTGTTTCACCTTTTTTTTTGTTAAGTATATAATGCCACAAATGTTAATTCATAGTTTTGTTGCCTTCAGTGTGATTCTACAATTTTCATAGTCTTGAAAATACAGAAAACTCTATAAATGAGAAGGTGTGTCCAAAGTTTTGGTCTGTACTGTGTGTGTGTGTGTGTGTGTGTGTGTATATATGTATATATATATATATGTGTGTGTATATATATATATATATATATATATATATATATATATATATATATATATATATATATATATATATATATGTGTGTGTATATATATATATATATATAATATATACACACATACATACAGCTGCCATCAAAAAATTTTTTGTCCAACTCCATAAGGGGGATTCATCAAGCTCCCTTTATCTGTTGTATCTGCCCTTAGCGACACAAATTACCATTATTATTCTTTTTATGCACTTCATTTTGTGCACCAATTTAGATGGATGTGTTTTTATTACACACTTTTTAAATACTGACCATTTCATGTTTCTGACCATTAACTCCTTGTATCTCTATGTTTTAGATTGCATATTATGTCATGAAAAGAACCGAGCAGTGTACCTGAGTATATAGAAGCAGGTTGTCCAATTGGACAGCCAGTTTCACTCGTGACTTTCGTTCAGGAATGTCTGCGATTTAATGGCATTAATAATTTTTATCTATATTTTTCACAGGTCTTGTTTTACGTCTCTCCCGTTAATAGGCTAGTGGGTGCATTGATGACTGTGTTGTCTCTGTTTCCAGGTTAGATATTTCAACTTGTATTTCTTCTTTAACCCTATCTTCTCCACTGTTGCTTAAAATATTTGTAAGTGAAATTCATCATTCAGCCTTCTCCTGACAAAACTGACTCATTTAGTGCCTAATATCTCTCCCTCCCACCCTGTCCCCTCTCCATAGAGCCCATTGTAAACTGAGATTGAGATGGCCCATAGAAGTGAAAGGGACAAGGTTACATGCATGGCTACTACGAACCAAACAGCGTGCATTGTAAAATGTGAAGACGTCATAGTACTCACATAAGCGCAGCAGCCATTTCAAACAACTGATCAGTGGATGTTTTCCGGTGTTTGATCCCCACTGATTTTTCTTTAGAGGATAGGCCATCAATAAAAGAGACTAGAATAATCCTTTAAAACATAGGGATCTATCATGCATCTGAATGAGATGTGCTGCAAATCTGGACGCATTAGGCATCCAAGTAGGAAATGGGCACTAAAACCTTCATTCTACAAGACTTATTAACTAGAGATGAGCGAACAGTGTTCTATCGAACACATGTTCGATCGGATATCAGGGTGTTCGCCATGTTCGAATCGAATCGAACACCACGTGGTAAAGTGCGCCAAAATTCGATTCCCCTCCCACCTTCCCTGGCGCCTTTTTTGCACCAATAACAGCGCAGGGGAGGTGGGACAGGAACTACGACACCGGGGGCATTGAAAAAAATTGGAAAAAGTCATTGGCTGCCGAAATCAGGTGACCTCCTTTTTAGACGAATAGTGGATTTCAAATCCGGGTCATATGAGAATGTGAACTTTGTGACTATGAGACAGGGATAGCTGTACAGGCAGGGATAGCTAGGGATAACCTTTATTTAGGGGGGAATGTTATTAAAAATAACTTTTTGGGGCTCTATCGGGTGTGTAATTGTGATTTTTGTGAGATAAACTTTTTCCCATAGGGATGCATTGGCCAGCGCTGATTGGCCGAATTCCGTACTCTGGCCAATCAGTGCTGGCCAATGCATTCTATTAGCTTGATGAAGCAGAGTGTGCACAAGGGTTCAAGCGCACCCTCGGCTCTGATGTAGCAGAGCCGAGGCTGCACAAGGGTTCAAGCGCACCCTCGGCTCTGATGTAGGAGAGCCGAGGGTGCACTTGAACCCTTGTGCACCCTCAGCTCTGCTACATCAGAGCCGAGGGTGCGCTTGAACCCTTGTGCACACTCTGCTTCATCAAGCTAATAGAATGCATTGGCCAGCGCTGATTGGCCAATGTATTCTATTAGCCTGATGAAGTAGAGCTGAATGTGTGTGCTAAGCACACACATTCAGCTCTACTTCATCGGGCTAATAGAATGCATTGGCCAGCGCTGATTGGCCAGAGTACGGAACTCGACCAATCAGCGCTGGCTCTGCTGGAGGAGGCGGAGTCTAAGATCGCTCCACACCAGTCTCCATTCAGGTCCGACCTTAGACTCCGCCTCCTCCGGCAGAGCCAGCGCTGATTGGCCGAAGGCTGGCCAATGCATTCCTATGCGAATGCAGACTTAGCAGTGCTGAGTCAGTTTTGCTCAACTACACATCTGATGCACACTCGGCACTGCTACATCAGATGTAGCAATCTGATGTAGCAGAGCCGAGGGTGCACTAGAACCCCTGTGCAAACTCAGTTCACGCTAATAGAATGCATTGGCCAGCGCTGATTGGCCAATGCATTCTATTAGCCCGATGAAGTAGAGCTGAATGTGTGTGCTAAGCACACACATTCAGCACTGCTTCATCACGCCAATACAATGCATTAGCCAGTGCTGATTGGCCAGAGTACGGAATTCGGCCAATCAGCGCTGGCTCTGCTGGAGGAGGCGGAGTCTAAGGTCGGACCTGAATGGAGACTGGTGTGGAGCGATCTTAGACTCCGCCTCCTCCAGCAGAGCCAGCGCTGATTGGTCGAGTTCCGTACTCTGGCCAATCAGCGCTGGCCAATGCATTCTATTAGCCCGATGAAGTAGAGCTGAATGTGTGTGCTTAGCACACACATTCAGCTCTACTTCATCAGGCTAATAGAATACATTGGCCAATCAGCGCTGGCCAATGCATTCTATTAGCTTGATGAAGCAGAGTGTGCACAAGGGTTCAAGCGCACCCTCGGCTCTGATGTAGCAGAGCTGAGGGTGCACAAGGGTTCAAGTGCACCCTCGGCTCTCCTACATCAGAGCCGAGGGTGCGCTTGAACCCTTGTGCAGCCTCAGCTCTGCTACATCAGAGCCGAGGGTGCGCTTGAACCCTTGTGCACACTCTGCTTCATCAAGCTAATAGAATGCATTGGCCAGCGTTGATTGGCCAGAGTACGGAATTCGGCCAATCAGCGCTGGCTCTGCTGGAGGAGGCGGAGTCTAAGATCGCTCCACACCAGTCTCCATTCAGGTCCGACCTTAGACTCCGCCTCCTCCAGCAGAGCCAGCGCTGATTGGCCGAATTCCGTACTCTGGCCAATCAGCACTGGCTAATGCATTGTATTGGCGTGATGAAGCAGTGCTGAATGTGTGTGCTTAGCACACACATTCAGCTCTACTTCATCGGGCTAATAGAATGCATTGGCCAATCAGCGCTGGCCAATGCATTCTATTAGCGTGAACTGAGTTTGCACAGGGGTTCTAGTGCACCCTCGGCTCTGCTACATCAGATTGCTACATCTGATGTAGCAGTGCCGAGTGTGCATCAGATGTGTAGTTGAGCAAAACTGACTCAGCACTGCTAAGTCTGCATTCGCATAGGAATGCATTGGCCAGCCTTCGGCCAATCAGCGCTGGCTCTGCCGGAGGAGGCGGAGTCTAAGGTCGGACCTGAATGGAGACTGGTGTGGAGCGATCTTAGACTCCGCCTCCTCCAGCAGAGCCAGCGCTGATTGGTCGAGTTCCGTACTCTGGCCAATCAGCACTGGCCAATGCATTTCTATGGGGAAAAGTTAGCTTGCGAAAATCGCAAACTGACAGGGATTTCCATGAAATAAAGTGACTTTTATGCCCCCAGACATGCTTCCCCTGCTGTCCCAGTGTCATTCCAGGGTGTTGGTATCATTTCCTGGGGTGTCATAGTGGACTTGGTGACCCTCCAGACACGAATTTGGGTTTCCCCCTTAACGAGTTTATGTTCCCCATAGACTATAATGGGGTTCGAAACCCATTCGAACACTCGAACAGTGAGCGGCTGTTCGAATCGAATTTCGAACCTCGAACATTTTAGTGTTCGCTCATCTCTATTATTAACCCCTTCCCGCCGATGGCATTTTTTGATTTTCGTTTTTCGTTTTTGACTCCCCTCCTTCTAAACCCCATAACTTTTTTATTTCTCTGCTCCCAGAGTCATATGAGGTCTTAATTTTTGCGGGACAATTTTTTCTTCATGATGCCACCATTAATTATTCTATATAATGTACTGGGAAGCAGGGAAAAAATTCTGAATGGGGTGGATTTGAAGAAAAAATGCATTTCTGCGACTTTCTTACGGGCTTTGGTTTTACGGCGTTCACTGTGCAGCCAAAATGACATGTCCCCTATATTCTGTGTTTCGATACGGTTCCAGGGATACCAAATTTATATGGTTTTATTTACATTTTGACCCCTAAAAAAATTCCAAAACTGTGTTAAAAAATTTTTTTTCTAAAAGTCGCCATATTCCGACAGCCATAACTTTTTTATACATAGGTGTACGGGGATGCATAGAGTGTCTTTTTTTTGCGGGGCCGGGTGTACTTTTTAGTTCTACCATTTTCGGGAAATGTTATTGCTTTGATCACTTTTTATTCAAATTTTTATCAGAATTAAAACGGCGGTTTGGCACTTTTGACTATTTTTCCTGCTACGGCGTTTACCGAACAGGAAAAATATTTTTATAGATTTGTAGAGCGGGCGATTTCGGACGCGGGGATACCTAACATGTATATGTTTCACAGTTTTTAACTACTTTTATATTTGTTCTAGGGAAAGGGGGGTGATTTGAACTTTTAATACTTTTTATATTTTTTTTATATATTTTTTTACTTTTTTTTTTTATTTTTTTTGCATTTATTAGACCCCCTAGGGGTGTTGAACCCCAGGGGGTCTGATCACTAATGCAATGCATTACAATGCTAATGCATTGCAATGCATTGCAAAAAATCATCATCTCTTTTGCAGGCTGCATAGACCAGCCTGCAAAAGAGAGAATTTGCAGACCGGCTGGGAGCCTTTAACAAGGCTCCCGGCTGTCATGGCAACGTGACGTCGGCCCTGGAGCATGCTCCAGGAGCCGGCGATCCCTGCCAAAATGGCGGCGCCCATGCGCCGCCGGGAAAATGGCGCCTCCGGCGCCTTTGACAGCAGCGCCGGAGGGGTTAATGCCTCCGATCGGTCCGGGGACCGATCGGAGGCATTAGAGCCGGTTGTCTACTGCTTAAAGCAGTAGACACCCGGCGGCTATGACGGCCGCCCGGCTCCCGGGCGGTCGCCATAGTTACAGACCCGACACGCGCCGTACTATTACGGCGCATGTCGGGAAGGGGTTAAGAATGTTTTCTTATGACTGGTGAGAGGCATCACAAGTGAATTCTGTACCAGGTCACTGCCTGACCTAAGGCTGACCCTGCCATTAGGTAACCTTAAGCCATATACCATACTTTCTGGCATATAAGACGACCCCCAACTTTTCCAGTTAAAATATAGAGTTTGGGATATACTCTCCGTATAAGACTACCCCTCTTCTCTGGGGTACCTCTTCTTAATGCACACTTATCCCTTAGCATACTCTTTAATGTTTTTTTATTTGCTTTCCAGTCCCGAACCATCTTTTCTGTAAAGGAGGGTTCACACTATCGCCGCTGTCCACCCTGGGGTTTCAGTCCTAAACCTCAGACAACCTGGACAGGCGAAAGCTTGCTGATGGTCTGCTTCACAACCCATTCATCTATTGCCTAGATCACCTTTTATTTAAATTGGAGATGAAACTGTGAAAAAAAACGGCGGTTTGGCACTTTTGATTTTGACGTTCACAGTACATGAAAAATGTTTTATAAGTAGACCGGGCATTTTTGGACACAGGGATGCCTAATGTGTATGTGTGTAACAGTAACTTTCTTTTTTTTTTTTTTTTTTTTTTTTTAAAAACTTTTATATGTATTCTATGGCAAGGAGCTGATTTAGAACTATCGTTGTTGGGGGGGGGGGGGGAGGTTGTTTTTTTTTTTGTTTTTTTTTTGGGGGGGGGGTTGTTGTTTTTTTATTTCCATGAGTGCAATCCTCAGTCATTTACAATTGGATGACGTTTTCTTCTACACATCACCTTTCATTTCATATTACTGTTCACATAAGTAAAAATGGATTAGCAACTTGTTTTTGCTTTTTAATTGCTGCTTTTTTTAAATAGTATTTTTTTTCTTGCTCTCATATAGGTATGATTGAGCATGGACTCACAGACAGTTCACACTACAGGCCTCGGCAAAGTGTTGCAGATGAAGGGGAAGTTCCAGCCATTGCATCATTACATGACAACAGCCCAACATCATCTCAGATTTCTAGTCCTAAAGATGAGAATTCTGACATTGGACAAGACACTTTAGTAGAACCTTGTAAACCTGACGTTTCCACTACTAGATCTGAAATGGATGCTAATAGCAGTATAGAGCATCTCAGACCTCCATCTCACACATCTCCAGAATCTGTTGAGAGTGACTGGGAGACACTAGATCCAAGCATACTGGAGGAGTGTCTTACAACAGATGAAGGGGAAGTATGGAATTTGGGACCAGGCTCTTGTGAGCTGCTTATTAAAGACACAGTTGCTTCAGGAAGTGTTCCTATAACAGTGCAACCTCAGTCCAAAACTGGACAGGCCGTATTTACTCCCGGTCTTATATCTGGTCTAGAAGAAGACAAGTATGGAATGCCATTGGCAATTTTCACAAAGGTAAAATTGATGAGAAACCTGAATCACCAACTGTAAAAAAAACAAACCTACCTATCTGAGCCATATATGTACAACCCCAATTCCAAAAAGGTTGGGACACTCTAAAATTACCAACAAAGCATGTGTTAGAAAATTGGTAGATAACACCCAAGATTCCAGAATACAATTACACAGGCAAAGGTCAGTAATGTTAAACCTAACTTTTACTCAATTTATTAAAAATGGAATCCCAAGTCATCTGCAACAACAGTACTGAAACTGCACAATATCAATCCGTGCTCTTAAAAAAGGAGCCGTCTTACCAGATCTTACTGAGAAGCAGTGGGAAATCAATGGGACTTGATGGTATGGGCAGAGTGACTACCCTGTCACCTAGATCCCAAAAATGAACTCCTGTCCTGATAAGGACAGTCTAACATGCTGTCCCTAAATATCCCTATTAAAATCTTTCCATCCTGGAATGCGTTTCATGTCCCACAGTTAGAGGAGCAATCTTCAGGAGATCTAAATGTAAAGCAAAACAAAGGGGTCTTACCGGACCAAACTCAGATCTTATGCAGTAGTATGGGTACCTAATGACGTGTTTTATAAAAGGTACATAATAACACATTTTCAAGTATACAGCAATGCACTATT
Organism: Leptodactylus fuscus; assembly: GCF_031893055.1. Lineage (NCBI taxonomy): Eukaryota > Metazoa > Chordata > Amphibia > Anura > Leptodactylidae > Leptodactylus > Leptodactylus fuscus. The sequence goes on from NC_134268.1 coordinate 143,427,279, forward strand.
TATGCTGTTGTATCAAAATGCTTCCTCATGCAATCCTTTATGCACAAGATTGCACTTACTGGTGTGTGCACTCCCAGTGGTGATGGAGAACCCTGCATATCTGCTCAACAGCATTTTGAGTAAGCACTGATAATCAGGTCTATGAATCAAGCTCTCAACCATATGTTCTGGAGAGCTGTTCGGTCAGTGGCGGTCAAAGACCCGGGCGTATTTCACACTACCATCATTGAAGTACGGTGATCTGATCCATCATACAGTGACTGATGCAAACAGAGTATCCTCTGTCTACATTCATGATCCTGGTAAAAACCTGACTGATGCTGCCTTTTGTCTTGTTTACTTAATTTTCAAACGGAAGAAAAAGAACTGCAAGTACGACTTTCTCTTCCAGTAGAGAAGTAAGCAAACAGGCATCAATTTCTGTGATCTATGCCTACGCTGATCGTGGGCATTAAATCTCCTGATGCCTCGGTCAGAGCTAAACAAGGCGCCATTTTCCTAGCTGCACATTATTGGGACGTATTGTCAGGCCCCCAAAATGAGATCTGTGTCCGGCAACCCATTGTCATGACAGCTCCTAGACTTGACTGACATACACTTCTGTTACAAGATATTGTATTAGTGATCGGAACCCATACTACTTGAGTGTAAAAAAAAAAACCCTCCTCTATCTACATGAAAATATAAAAATGATATGAGAGTCAGAATATCTTTTTTATTTTGTTTTTGTACAGTTTTGGATTTTCTAGGAGTGAAAATATTAAAAAACACATAAATTAGGTATTTCCATAATTATACCATAGAATGCAGGTGATGTCATTTTGACTGCACAGTGAACGCTGTAAAAACTATTCCCATAAGAATATTGCACAAATGCAATTTTTCTTCAATTCCACCCCATTTTAAATGTATATTTTCCAGCTTCCTAGTACATTGTAAAGAATAATTAATGGTACCACTACAAAGTACAATTTGTCCTGCAAAGATTAAGCCCTCATACATTTCAGCGAACACAAAAAGTTAAGGCTTTTGGAAGGTGGGGAGTTAAAAACGAAAATCGAAAAATACAGCAGGAAGACATTAATATGCTTCACACTGGTGACAGACTAATAAAGCATTTGATTCTGGACCAAAATGTCCTTTTAATATCCACTTTATTTAGAAATTGCTGTTTTCTGCTTGAGATCTCTCTGAAGTTGCTGACACTGTTTCCTATCTAGCTAATTCTGCTGTTTAATCCCTGTTACTAGAGAAGTTCTGTCCTTAGTTATCTTCAAAATCAAGACAGGTTCATAATGAGCGAAGGAAGGCAGGGATGGATTCTCTTCTCACAGTAAATGGAGAGCAGAAGAGCCGGTTATCCTCATAATAAATCAATGAAACGAGTCACAGGTATCAGAATATATAAAACTAAAGTACCATAAATCAATGAAAAATATGAGGGAACCCTCAAGATACTAATAAAGAAAACCAATAAATGTTCCCCAAACGCTGAAATAAATATATCCAAAATTCATATTTATTCAATCAAATCTATAATCTGATATAATCAGAGTTTCAGAAAACACAATTAAAAATCAATTTAAAACTTATCCGGTACAGTGTGTTACACTTATCTGTAATCTTTCTAGGTAACTGTTTTAGACTTCCGTTCATTCTTCAGCAGATTCAAGAATATGGAGTGTAAGGTGTATTTAAAAAAAAAAAAAAAAATGATGATGATGGAGACTTATGTACTATCTATTTCAGGGGTACTTGTGTTTACCGTACATGGCCCTGCAGCAGCATCACCTACTCTCTGATGTTAGCGTCCGTGGTTTTGTAGCTGGAGCCACCAACATTCTCTTTCGGCAACAGAAACATCTAAGTGACGCCATTGTTGAGGTGAGTAATGAATGAACAGGCCAGTTCGGTTCTTGCTAGTTTGGGCATTTTTTTTGTATGCATGCATGCATTGTTTAGCAGGATACAATTTATGATTCTAATGTTTCCTACACCGCAAACAAAGATGTGACAGTAAATATTGAAATTTCATTTTGTTTCTGTGGACAACCCTGCCTATTTCTCTGCACTAGACCTGATATGTTTGCTGCATCATCATTCAACATAGTCAGAAATCGTAACAATAATAACCTTGCTTTTTAAGGTAGAAGATGCAAAAATCAACATTCATGACCCTGAGCTGAGGAAGATATTGAACCCTACAACAGCTGATCTTCGATTTATTGATCACTTAGTGAAACATGTTACTGAAAACCGAGATGATGTCTTTCTGGACGGCACAGGATGGGAGGGTGGTGACGAATGGATCAGGGCACAGTTTGCACTTTACCTGCATTCTTTGCTTTCTGCCTCTGCACAACCAGGTATTCTATATGTAAGCCCCATATTGTTGAGAAATTATCAAAAAGAGTGTTTGCTAGCAACAGAGACTTGAAGCCGTGTCAGGCATGAGGCACTTTAAAGCCCCATGCTCACGGACAAATACCACCTGGAACATTGAAAATCCAATGGAAAATTTCCTGGTCCAGACTGGTCATTCCTTCATAGAGGCTCCTAGCATCATAGATTACTATGATACAGGGAGTCAGGATCTCCAAACCGGATTCTGGTCAGGAAATGTGGACATAGCATGGTATGGATTTTCCAAACCGTATTTGCCTTTGTGCATGGAGCCTTAGTTCATACAGAAGTAATTGACTGTGATTTTGCTTATAGGTTTATTCAGGTAAAATCCACAATTAAATGCAATGATTTATGTTGTGTATTAGTTCCAGATTAGTTGCTCATTTTACTCTTTTGACTCTTCTGGTGTTGTGGATTTTGCTGTTAATTATATTGCAGATCTGCAGCCAAATTTTTTTTTTTTGTATGGACAATGGTAGAAAAAACTGAAAGCTGTGAACTCCCATTACTAATCCCTGCCACTTCAAGATGTTCTCATTTTTTTGTTGCTTTTTGTATGTTTTAGGTTTTTTTTTTTATTCTTTCATTTGAGACATTTGCTTATTTTGCATCCACAGAAGCAAATTTCCAGCAAAACCCACAGAATTTCATGCAGATTTACCCTGCTGATATTTGTTTGTAAATAATTCTGCCGCAGATCTTAGCAATGAGTTTGATCTTAGTAGACCCTTCTAAAGAGTGCCAGTCTGATAGTAAGGATTCCATGATTCCTGTTCTCTTCTATTGCATTGTACAGTACATGTTCAAATTTATTTTTAAACTAGCTAGTACCCGCGACTTCGTCTTCGGTGATTGTAGAAGTGGGTATATACAGGCGCGGGTAAGGTTTTTGTACTGTGTATAAGGTATGGGATATGAAATGTAACTTTGTATCTTGTTGTTTCTGTAATTCAGAGAATACGTGAGACTTTTGTGTTGAAGTTAATTTGTATTTGAGCTGCTATACAGTGTTGTGAGAAACTTTACATAGTGACTTTGGGACAGAAGTATTTGAAGTTCCCGCCGATGGCATTTTTTGATTTTCGTTTTTGACTCCCCTCCCTCTAAACCCCATAACTTTTTTATTTCTCCACTCCCAGAGCCATATGAGGTCTTAATTTTTCCTGGGACAAATTTTTCTTCATGATGCTACCATTATTTATTCTATATAATGTACTGGGAAGCAGGGAAAAAATTCAGAATTGGGTGGATTTGAAGAAAAAATGCATTTCTGCGACTTTCTTACGGGCTTTGGTTTTACGGCGTTCACTGTGCAACCAAAATGACATGTCCCCTGTATTCTGTGTTTCCTTACGATTCTGGGGATACCAAATTTATATGGTTTTATTTACATTTTGACCCCTTAAAAAAAATCCAAAACTGTGTTTAAAAATTTTTTTTTTTTTTGAAAAGTCGTCATATTCCGACAGCCGTAACTTTTTTATACGGGGATGTATAGGGCGTCTTTTTTTGCGTGACCGGGTGTACTTTGTAGTTCTACCATTTTCGGGAAATGTTATTGCTTTGATCACTTTTTATTCAAATTTTTATCAGAATCAAAACCGTGAAAAAACAGCGGTTTGGCACTTTTGACCATTTTTCCCGCTACAGCGTTTACCGAACAGGAAAAATATTTGTATAGCTTTGTAGAGCGGGCGATTTCGGACGTGGGGATACCTAACATGCATGTGTTTCACAGTTTTTAAGTACTTTTATATGTGTTCTAGGGAAAGGGGGGTGATTTGAATTTTTAATCCTTTTTATTTTTTTTTATATTTTTTTTTTACTTTTTTAAAAAAATATTTTTTGCATTTTTTTAGACCGCCTAGGGGTATTGACATGGGTGGGGGGTGTCGCGGATTGTCAGAGCGGTGGGGGTCGGCAAACATGGCTGCTCCGGAGCGTTAAAGAGAGCCTCCTGGAGTATCATTAAGGTGAGGGGCAAAGTGGTAAAGTATATGTATATGTGATTGTGTGGGGTTAGGGGCGAGGCTGTAGAGGGCAATGTGAATTTTGTGGCTTGCTATGGTCCAAAGTGTGTGAGATTGCAGAGATGGTGATGTGAGTTTGGGTTTTGTGGGGGTCCTGGCACAAACGTATGTGCGCTATTGTGATGAAAAGTAGCCTATTGTTTAATCGGGTGTATTAGCTATGTTTGTGGAAAATTTCAGCCAAATCGGTCGAGCGGTTTTTCCGTGATTGAGGAACAAACATCCGAACTTGCAAACATCCAAACACACAAACCCACAAACTCACAAACTTTCACATTTATAATATTAATAGGATTTTTATTTTTATTTTTTTAATTTTTAGAAAATGAGAAGATGTTGTCAGACTATGGGTCTACTTTTATTGCAATGTGGAGAATAACACACAATTATAGAGTATGGAATAGCAATAAACATCCTGCTCTTGCAGAGGTGAATCCAAGGTAAGAATAGAAAATTTAGGAACCTGATCAATATCATCTTGTTTGAAGGTAAGAAAAATACAACACACTGCAATGCATATTTTAAAGAGGACGTCTGAGCTTTCCTGAATTTATATGTAATCCACAGAAATGAAAAAATCTCATTAACATACACAGTTTATTTAAATCCAGAACATAAAGGGCACCATTGGTATCTACAGATAAATACTATCTTAACCACTTCAGTACTGGGCCAATTTGTGGTCCAGGACCAGACACACTTTAGGTTTATTTTGTATGTGCAGTTTAGAGGGCTGTAACATTTTTCTCATACATCTCATTCAAATTTTTGTGTCTTTTTGCGGGGACACATAGGGCTTTATTGTTATGTTGTTTTTATTTTCAAATGTGTTTTAATTTTTTCTATAGCCGAGAAAATATAAATAAAATAGGAGGGAAATTGTACCTGCTTTTCACCTTTTCTTTTATTTATTTATTTATTAACACAAAGTGCTACTGAAAACCTTTATAAAATAGTTCTTCCTCTCCGTTATGATAATTTTTATTTTGTATGGTATTGTGGGGGGGTGGGGCTATAACCTTTAATAACGGCATTTTATTGGCGTATTATTTTACTCTTTTAATTTTATTTTTTAAACTTTTTTATTTTTTTTTATTTATTTATTTTTTTCTCAGATGATGTCCCCATATGGTAATAAGAGACCTTTGGGAACATCTGATCACTTTTTTTTTTTTTTTGTTGTTGTATTGGAGGCTGATTTCCCCTGTAACTGGGGCTATTACATTTACCCCCAGTTGCAGGAGAAATGCAGCCTCCTGCACGCTGTATACATAGTATACAGAGCTGATCTGGGTCCTGTAGGACCCAGCAGTTCTTGTAAGACACTGAGCCCGGCGGATCACGTGACCGCCGGGTCAGAGGGCGGCCGCATCATGGTGACGCGCGTAGCTGTGTATACAGCGCTCATTGAGGACTTGTATACACAGCGATCAAGAAGGCAAGGACAATAATAAACGTTCCCTGCCTTCTCTGTGGGAACTCCAGCTGAAGTTACAGCCAGCTCCCAGTATCAGCAGCTGCACGATCCCGTGCAGCTGTTGTGTTCTGACAGGACGTGCCAGCACGTCCTGTCAGAACAAGGCAACCACTTCCCAGATGTATAAAGTCTATGGGCGGTCCGGAAGTGGTTAATCTATAAGTTTACAGCCAGCTTTAAGCCACTTCAGCTGACAAATGTCTGGCTATCTGACATGTATATAGTGCAAACAGGTGGCCAAATTCAGAATTTAGTCTTCGGGAAACAGATGGGTCTTGTGCTGTCAGCACACCCTGAACTGGTAACTCCCAAATACGCAATTTGCTCATAAATTTCTAGCAGAAATAAAAGAGAAATCAAACCTAGAGTAGTATAAAAGATGTTTCATAATTGTCATATTATTGTGAATGCAATTATTCAGATGTGTCCATTTTGGATACCTGTTCTCTTTAAAATAAACATTACCAGTATGGCTTCTTTCTGCCCCTCTACATCTTTCACCCTTTTTTCTGCTCTTCTCCCTCTTGGGATTTTACACTTGTTCGGATTCCTTGTTTATAATGTACTTGAAACAGTATGGCATTTCTGATGACAAATTACCTTTAAGTAACGCTGAGCTGCCAACTATTTTTGCATATGTGTATTCTGTATTGTGCTCTTTCCATATACATACACATAGAGGTGAAACTACACTTGTCCTGGAAGATAAAAAAAAAAAACTTCACATTTTTGAAGAATATTTTTAGCCAAATTTGTTGGAATACCAATTATAGAGAGGCACAAATAATGCTAATAGGTTGCTGTGTAGGGAAACTTTATTTTAACTCTCCTCCACACATAAATAGGGAATAGCTATAGGATGAACCAGTGGTAGCCATATGTGGCTGAAACTGTGGCCACGAATGATTGCGTGATAGTGCAGTGATTGACAGCTACATGCAGGGGGCATTTCAGTTGTTTACAGCTACAACTGTGTGACCATTCACCTTTGGTTACACTGGATACTGGTTAGCAGCTGCTGGGACCAAGCATACTAAGTGATAAATTATACATTATATTGCACTACGCCAGTCTGACTGTATCGGACTGCTTTTATCACTTGCTTCAAGTACAGTGAACAGGTTACAAAGTGGGAGGAAGGATCAGTTATTAATGCCTGGGAACTTAAAGGTGTTGCCCAGGGTTAAGCTATTTAGGGCCTGTCCTGTGGATAAGCCATAAATACCTGATTGAGGGGGGCCAACAGCCAGCCACTGGACGTATCAGCTGTACGGAGCAGCTTCCAGCTCCTGTCCTATAAATTATACAGCTTCGTCCTCAATACAGCAGCCACACTCACGCCATCACTGCAGCTCATCTTTAATTGAAGTCAGTGGAAGCAGAACTGAAGTGACTGTGTCCAAGCCACTGTACAGAACTGCTACATACTAGGTGTTAAATAACTTTATTTGAATATGGTGATTGTCAGAGAATTGGTTACACACTGTTTACATCTGCACCCAGTTGTTCATTGTTGTGGCATGAGACCGTGATAACACTGGGCAGTACTGTCAGCAACCGACTGCTTCACTCTAAGTGTGAGAAGGAGCGTTATCGAAGTCTTTCATCCCCATTGCCATTAGGCTGTACAACCAGTAACAAGCTATGCATACAGAGAACTGAAAGATCCTTAAGTTGTGATACCCCTCCTACTATCTTCTTTACCTTTTATCTTTTTATCTGTACCATCTGTCACTGTAATGCCTCTACCATGGAGCTTTTGTATTTTGTATTATTATTGTATTATCCATGCTGCTGTAACACTCTGAATTTCCCTATGGTGGGACTATTAAAATAAGATAATCCTTTGTCTGTCAGAGGGCCAGAACAATGGACACACAGACCGCTAAAGCAACAGACACAAACTGTGCCCCGGTGGACGTCGTGGACAATAATGGGATCTGTTTGGTGTCCATTGATCTTTAGTGGTTTCTGCAATGGAATATCCAAATGGAGGCTCCAGAGCAGATGTGAACCCAGCTTTAACAAATGCTGCATTCACCTAAAATCACTGTGAATAACTGGGTGCAACAAGGCCTGCTCTACCTATAAAGGTGTCACCCAATATATCAGTGCGAAGGTATAATGTACCTTTGGCTCTAGGCTTTGCACAAACCTAAACCCTCTTTTATTGACACATGGCCTAGTGAGACTTCAGAAGTGAGTTCTAACACCAGGTGGTGTTACTTATTTGGAGTTCCACACAGTGCGCACACAACATTTTATTTATTTTATATATGGATATGCCTTTTTTTGCGATATTTAATATTAGTATTATCTGATATAAAACCATTAGGAAACCTGATGCCACCTCTGTCGCTGTATTTCCATTCATTTCTCATCTCCAATAACAATACCTCTGATTTTTATTCACCTGTACCGTTTTCTCTTTCAGCCATCCATTCCAGGGCAATTATAGTGTATCAGATGTAAAACTGAGGCTTTCACAGTAAGTATTGGTTTGTGTGTTTCATTTACTAGCACATTAGAACCATAACTCCCAATGTCTTTACAAAGACTAACACATGAATGTTATTTTAAAGTTCAGTACAGAACAGTGAAAGAGGAAAGAAGATCGGCAATGCTGTTGTATCTACAAGTCGAAACGTGGTTCAGACTGGTAAAGCAGTAGGTAAGAAGAAATATCTTCACGTTGTTTATTCATTTGCCATGTGCTGCAAAGACAAAAACCATAACGGTTGTGGTCATGAGCCGTGACGCAACTCTCTTGTGTTTCTGCAGGGCAGTCAGTTGGAGGAGCTCTGATCAGTGCAAAATCTGCAATGTCCTCCTGGCTCTCTACCTTCTCTCAGCCATTGACCCAGGAACAACAGGAGGAGAAGCACTGAATAAAACACCCAAGACTGGAATTTTGTATCTGTTCCCTGTATTTCCATCAGATTTGTATACATTAGTCACCTGTATGCTCTTATAAAACTCATTCACCTCTGTAGCTGTCTTTTTGAGAAGTGTATATTTATAAATTGCCTTCCTCTTGTTTTTGGAAGAACTTATATACAGTCTTACAAGTGTCAAAGAAAATTTGAATACAGCCTTAGACTGAAGTAATAGTTCTGAAATCACAATGAATGGTTAAAGTCTCTGGAGTGTTTACATTGCGTATTGTCCGTTTAGTTGATGGGTGACACAACTTTATTTCCATCCTTGTGTGTTATGTTTTTTTTTGTCTTGGGCAGTTATAACCCCATTGTCTCAGTTGGTGTAGAGAACTAAAAGTGAATGCAGACCTGTGCATTGTATCGTGCATAATAGCTGTGTAACCACACTTGAGCAAGTAGCATAACACCATGTTACGCCATTGTATCACCACTCACAAACAGATGGTTTCTTTTTCCTCCAGTTGGCATAAAGGTGTTTTCCAGTTTTAAGCCGGGCACTTGAGCTGTTTTGACACGAGGACAAAGTTTTAACCTTGATATAAATGAAATTGATTCAGCATACAAGGACAGCAATGCTAGAACAAGAGGAGCTTTCAGATCTGTCGACATGTCTACTTTAGGAATTAACTACATTTACATTTAAAATGACGACTATTGATCTTTGCTTATAAACTTGTGTTGCTGGAATTCTCAGAAAGATGCTCTTGGGTTTGTTTTTTTTTTTTTTGTTTTTTGTGAGTTATACAAATATACTAAAACAGACATATGAATAGATCTGACAGCTCCCCTTTAACATAGTGAGGTAGTAAAACACAATGAATGTTGGGAAGTTGCAGAACTTATCATTCTGAAAATCATTAAAGGCTCTGTACGCAATTAGAAAAGCATGACTCCTTTAATTCAGAAGCCGTAAACTCGAGACCTCTGGTTTTATACGTGGTATTGTAGCTTGACCCCATTCATTCAGTAGAACAGAACCACAGTACTAGACCATGCCATTTGAAGATAGCAGCCATGTTTTACTAAACTTGTATGGCAACCCTTGCCATGCTATGTCCTCTTTGGCATAACACAATGGTTTGCCCTAAGTATTTCAAAGGCTCAGTTCACATCTTGCATTCGGTATTCTGCTTGGGGAGTCCTTTTTGAGACCCCCAAATGGAAACCTATACGCATTAAAAAGCGGGGTCCATGTGGTTTTCCCCTCAGTTTCTGCACAAAACTTACAGAGAGTAAAGTGTTGCTTACAGTACTTTTTCTCTCCACACGATTCGCGCGGACACTGAGCGGAAGCCACACAGACCCCATTAAAGTCTATGGGGTCCATGTGGTTTCTTAGCTAACCGCTTTTTAATGCGTATAAGTTTTTGTTTGGGGTCTCCAAGAGGACTCCACAAGCAAAATACGGAACGCAGATGTGAACCGGGCCTAAGCTCTAGTATTTCTTAAAGACAGAATGTCCATTTAACAAGTGCATTGCTCTAGCGTTCCTCACCTTAAATAATTGTTAAAGCTGTTACTGGGTGGCGTAGCCGATTATTACCACAGGCCTCATGCACTCTAGAATATTAGACCAATTCTCCATATCAATCCATTTATCTTTTCTTCATAACTCTGAGATTACCAAGAGGACATATCTAAAAGGAATCGTTCTACACATAGACAAATAAATATGGTCTTGGCAGGCATTAGTGGGTTAGATGGGGAACAATCTGAGCCCTTCATTCCCATCTGGCCATAATTTTTGTAAATGTGTAGAGGAAATGATCACTTGCCAAACAGATGTGAAGCCTAAGCTGTATAATTTATCATTTATGATAATACACATTTGTGTTTGATATCAAATTAACGACCGTTCACATCTTCCTTATTTTAGGTGAGAATATTTGTTGTATATGCAATCACTTGTTATATTGACTATAAAGTGTTATATTTTATACATGTCATACATAGACAGCAGTTTCCAATTTAAAAACATATATATATATATTTTTTTATTCTTTAGTGGGTGCCGCTATCCCTGCGGCATCTACTATACAAACCACATCTGCGTGTAAACATTCTAGTGGGATTTCGGTTGGTCGGCCCCCACCTCACTGACTGTGGAATGTACACGTTTCCCTTCTACAGCTGTGTCATAAATGGTTAGTATGTAGCACAGCCATAATAGGGGCACTTTTTTTTTTTTTTTCTTTTAGTATCCAGTATATAAAAAAGACAGAGGGGGCCTATGTGCCAACTTGAGGAGTGCTGCTGCAACGTTTAATGTAGCCCATAGAAGAATAAATTATAGCCCTTCTGTCATTCAAGAATCTATACAAGTTCTAGATATATCCATTTAAGGCTGAGGCCCTGTGTTGTGGAAATGCAGCGGTTTTTGTTGTAGATTTTGCTGACTTTTTTTTTTTTTTTTTTTTTTTTCCCCCAAAGTCCAGAGTGGATTTAACAGGAAAAAGTCTTAGGGCAAGTTCACATGGAGTTTTTTGCAGGTGGACTTTGACGCAGAATCCGCCTCAAACTCCACCTGCAAAAATGTCTCCCATTGAAGTCAAAGGGGAACCACTCCTTTTTTATTTTTTTTCCACTAGCTAGTAGCAGAAAAAAGAAGCAACATGATCTATCTTGCCGCAAATTACACGGCTGAGTCAGCCGCAGCGTCCGTGACTCGAAACACGCTCCTCTTTAGGCCCATTCATTCGGGTCTAATCAAGAGCAGGATGCCGCGATGGAATGCCGATGCGGAGCATCGGCATCCGGTCGTGGCTAACCGTGTCAAAAAACCACACAGCAGAAAACTTTTCTGCCGTGTGAACGAGCCCTTAGAGCTTCCTTTTATATTTTCTATTTCTTTTCAAGCCACTCCTGATTTTGGCTCAAAAAAGTGCAGCAAACTCTGCAACAAAAAAACACCACATTTGTGCAACGTGGGGCTTCAGCCTCAAGGAGTTTTATTTTAGGCCCCGTTCCTACGGAGTAACGCGCCGCTCATTTAGACCTCTGGTTATATGTGGTGTCAGAGTGAGGCACTTCAAAACAGATTCAATTGACTTCAATGGGTGCCGGTCTTACACGCGCTACACATTGAAATCAATAGGAGGCTTTATAACCCATTGAGTTCAATGTGTAGCGCGTGTAAGACGACATCCATTGAAGTCAATGGGATTCTGTTTTATAGCGCTCACTCTGACACGTGTTTACGTGTCAGAATGAGCAGCACGTTACTCCGTGTGAACGCAGCCTAAATTAACTGGCCATGAATGAAGTGATGAACAATGCGGTAGTCTTTTGCCCTTTGGCATCTGTTTCAGTACAATAGAAATTAATAGGATCAGTCCTAATTTTTATTTTTTTAAATAAATAAATCTGAGTAAAGAATAAACTACTGTAAGCAAATTATAGAAACACTGACTGAAAACACAGTGTTTGCCAATGGCTTTCATGAGACCAGTAATTCTACAAAACGGTCACATTGATAAAAACTGTTGCACGTACAGTGCATTCAGAGTGTATTGGAAAACAATAAATCCGTTTACTATGGCTAGTTTCTTCACTTGTGGGCACAGGTTTTATGCATAAGTGTCTGTGTTCATTCAATTTGGTGAACTATATTTTATCTGTGTGAATTACAAGAACAAACCCGATTAGAACAGGCCTGGACTTTTCTCTTGGGGTGGAGAAGAGAATTATTCTTCAGGGTAAGTTTACACGGTGTTTTTTTGGTCAGGATTTTGAGCCCGTAGCCACCTCAAATTCCTAACCAAAAAGACAGCTCCCTTTGAAATCAATGGGAGCCGGTCAGTTCTTTTTTTTTTCCCGGGAACCGTTTGGTCCAGCTCCCAGAAAAAGAAGCAACATGCTCATTCTTTCAGGCGGATTTGCCTCGCAACATCCCCCTGAAGACATTCTCTCCTCCGGACTAGGCCCATTCATTTGGGCCTAATCCGGAGCAGAGTGAGCAACTGGATCCTGGTGCATTGCAGCGGCATCCGGTCGCAGCTACCCATATTTTGGTCCGGAACCTCCGAGTCCAGTTCCGGACCAAAAACTGTCTGTGAACCAACCCTTAAACCCTGTTGATTCAGGGAAAAGCAATCACAAAGGTCTTTGTACAAATTTCCAATTTCTCTTCAGGTTGGGCTCACACCTGCTGGTAGTTGTGTATTTTAAAGCCACTGCAGCATCAGAGAACAAAATGTGGCAAGTCCGCATCAATTAATGCAGAGTAGTACATGAAAAATGGCACATAGCGTTTGTTGTTGTTGTTTGCTGTGTTTTTTTTGTTTGTTTTTTTTGAGCAAGAGCTAAAAGTGGCTTCAAAAAGCATGGTAAATATAAAGGTAACACTTGTGCTTTTCACTTCTGCTAAGTCCACTCTTGCCTCCCTTATAAAAGAAAAAAAAATGGCGCTTATTATGTTCACATCTGCATCCTTTTTTTTTTTTTTTTTTTTTTCCCCCGCATTCATCTGGTCTGTCTGAGGATTAGAAGAACAAAAAAGGGGACACAATCCGATCTGTTCTGACTAACATGAACAGACCCAGAGGGACCCCATCAGCCTGCAGCACTTTTCATTCGACGATTTAGGCTACATTCACATCTGCATTAGTCTCTGGTGCAGATCCGTAAGAATTTGTCAGATGAAAAAGTTGTGCAAACAACTTTATCATCTGACTATTTCACTAAAAAAAAAAAAAAAAATTATAGTTAGTGGGGTCCCTCTGGCTCCATTCATGCCAGTTGTAGAAAGGATCCATTTTTCTGTTCCATCGGAGCTAAACTTAGAGGTTAATGTAGCATTATAGGGGAACACGTTTAATATTGCACTTCAAATGTTGCTGGGTGTTTTCCCTTGAACATAACTATATTTTAATTTGTAGATAATCTTAAAATATTTTTCCTACTTAAGTAATAGAGTTTTAAAGATTTTCTCTAACCATCTTAGAGGTCACAATCTATTGGCTTTTATCCGTTATAAGTGGATACAACCATGAATGCAGGAACCTTGTCTTGCATGCACAGTCTTTGAGTGTTTGTGTAACCCCTGATTCACATTAGCATTTGGATTCCATCTCGGGGAGTCCACATGAGGACCCCTCCGAACGGAATACCAACGCAACTGCAAGCGCTGTGCAGTAAAAGCACATGGACCCCATAGACTATAATGAGGTCTGTGTGCTTGTCGCGCACTGCCCGCACAAATCATTCGTGTGGGCAGTGCACGGCAAGCACACGGACCCCATTATAGCCTATGGGGTCTGAGTGCTTTTACTGTTGTATTCCGTCCGGGGGGAAGGGGTCTCCATGCGGACGCTAATCGAACGGAATACATGCGCTAATGTGAACCGACTCTAAGGAATAAAGACATCATGGCTGGATTTCTGACAATTGACAGAGCATAGAAAATTCCTACGTTTGTGGACATATCCATACATTGGCAAGACAATAGATTGTAATCGCCAAGAAGGTTAGAAAAAGTCTTTAACATTCCTCGAAAATTATATCTATTTGAAAAATGTTTGGAGACCATTAAAGAGTTAAACATGGTTGTTTTTGATAGGAATACCTTTTAAATCTGACCGTAGGAGATGAAGCCAGATGCCAATTTCGGTGTTATACCATCCATTCTGACAGTCGCATCTACCCCTGCCATATTTAAAGGGGACCTTTTACCACCTCTAACCAGTCCAGTTCTTTATATTTAGCAAGTGTTGGATTTTTATTTTTTTTATTTTTTTTTTTCTGGCCCCTTTCCGAGCAGGCAGCGCTGTTAGTTTTGGTGCCTGATGTGCTATTTAGGCTCTGCACTGTCTGATTCGCTTTCTCAATCACATTCCCTGCCAGACACTGCCTTTCTGACATTACAGGTCTTAAATAGCACTTCAGGCATCAAAAATACATGTGCTTGCTGCTTTGGAACGGTAGAGGCTAGAGAGAAAATTTCAATTGTGATGGATTCAGTGGAGCCATGCGTATTAAAGGATGCTAAAAATCTGGAGGTGGTGAAAGGTTTCTTTAAACTTTTAGCATAAGTCCAAACATCAGTAAGGGGTATTCACACGATGTAACGTGGCATTGATATTGACACGATAATGCGCATAAGAACCAGCGCCACAACACAGAATCCCATTGATTTCAATGTGTTACGTGCGTTAAATGGAACCCATTGAAGTCAATGGGATTCTGTTTTGCAGCGCTGATTTTTACGCGAGTTATCGTGTCAGAATCAACGCTGCGTTACATCGTGTGAATGCCTCCTAACACCAATAGTACCCTTTAAGCAAAACTTAGATTGCAACTAAAAACTGTAGAAAGCTGAATGTAGATTTTCTGTATGCCTACCAGTAACCAGTGGAAAATTAAAAAAAAAAAAAATCTATAGTTTGATTTAGTTACAGGAGTATGTGTATAAATCAAGAATAATTTCCTCAAGTTTCTTTGTGCAGCTTTTTTTCCTTAAATTATTGGGATCTCATATTGATTTACTGTAATGTATATGCTACCTGTGTAGAACACTGTGCTTCCCTTGTGAGACAAAAATATCCAACTCACAGGGTTTGCTGCTATTACCTTCTGAAAGTACAGTTCACTTTGTAGAAATACAGCTATAGTCTAGTTGAACCACTGTGTGTGTTTGCTGAAAAATATTTCCTTTAAATGTTTGACTTTATACTTTAGAGTTGAGCTTTATTTTCTAATCTTCCATCACGTTATATAAGACTAGGACTAATTGAAGACAAATTTTTGTGTTAGACCCATCGTTGAACAACTGCTATACGGTATAGTCAGAACAAGGTTATCTTAGAACCCAAAGCACTACTCAGGTTTTCTGATTCTTCTGTATCCATAGCTAGATAACAAGCCTAAGGTATCAATCATATAGGCCTGAGCACACCCATTGGTTCAAAGGAAGTTTTGTCATCCATTCCAAAAGCAAAGGATGAAACCAACTTTCTGAGCATGTTGCACCTTACACTGTATTGCATGTATGTCCATGATGAAATAGATCTGATATAATGTTGTACTGGCTAATGAAATGGTAATTCTTGGTGACGGGTTCACTTTCATTCCATAATGTATCTGATTATAGAAGGGGTTGTACCTTTTTTTTTTTTTTTTTTTTTTTTTTAAGTAATATATTTAATGTTTTAGTTTGTATATGTGTGGACTAGTCGGTGTACATAGAAAAGTTTGGAAACAATGTGAGCTGAAATAATTGTTTGTAACAGACCATATCTGAGCTGTATCTCTACTGTGGTTTCCAATGTCTGTTGTACAGTATATGACAAATATAGACAAGAGTTTAATAACGTATGCTTCCTTTCTGTCAAGTCTTCACAACATAGAATTCTACGCATCACTTGTTTCATTGGTTCAAATTTTCAATCCTATGAATGACATGAATATATTTTACTTTAAAAATTATAAAATGTGTGTGTCTGAGATGTATCGGTTCAATCTGGAATGCCGAGGTTTGAGAAGCAAATTCCTTCTGCAAATGTAATCTACTTATGGATATAATGACACACTACAGTGCTGTAATTACTATACTTCATCTGTAGAGAGCACCACTGAGTTATTACATTCAGGTAAATGCAGTTATGTGCACACCAAAGTAGTTTTATACAGTAAATGGTTTAGAGCAGCGCTTCTTTTTCCCCCTTTAAGTTTGTGTTGCGATTTTAAAGACCATGATAACATGAGACTGACTGCAAATGGCGTGGCAAATTAAATGAGCAAGGTGCTTACAATGCTAGAGTCTCAGATCATTTCTAAATATAATCTAAATGGTAACAAAAAGAAACCGTAAATTAGGGTACACATAAAATGGGTTAAAGTCTCTTAGACTGTTGTCTCATGAAATCCAGCAGGTGAAATTGAAGCCAGATCGGATCACGAAATTTTAGATTAGTATCACAAGAAGCTCCAAAGGGAGCAGTGGTCTCTATACAAGTCCCGCAAAGTGGTTTACAGATTTCCCAATTTCCATCTACACTATTCCCCTACTCACTAAATCTGCTGCACCTTATCAGTATAAAGCTGAACTTCTTAAACTGTTTTTACTCTGCCGTACTAGCCAATCCGTGGTGATGCCAGGTCTTACCCAGTAAGTAAATACCACACAGCACCATTTAAACATCACAGTATATGCGGGGCCAATAGTAACCCAACAGCAAGCAAATGGCACTATGCAGTGCAAATACCACCTCTAGCAGCACCAAACACTGCACAAAATACCTCCCTAATAGCACCACCTTCTACAAGGCAGTGCAAACAATATTCTATAAGAACTATATACCATAGTGACTACCTGGGCATGACTCCTCTCAGGCAGCTGCAATTTTCTCCTTAAAGGGAACGTGTCACCAGGGAATAACAAATTTTAAGATCAATTTCAAAATCAAGTTTTATGTTAAACATGTTTTAATGATGATTTGATAAATCTAGATAATCATATGGAAAACTGTGTGGGAATTACATTGCACGTGTTTGGAAGGGCTATGACAATAAGGTGTGCACATAGCTAAAACCTAGAGACTCAAGCCATAAGCTTTAATGTGCATCTAAGGGCTTTATGCCACACGTTTACATAAAATTAAATTTCTCTAAAGGTGCCTGACTGCGGACGTACCATTCCAGAGATATAGTATTCCCAAAACAATGACCTGCATTAGCCAATACAAACCTGCAAGTCTTTCACTCATAATCCAACTGCCATACACACTGTCACTAACACATGCACAATCCAACACTGATATCCAAACTGAGATACACGCATCAGAGGATTAGATACATGCCTCAGCACACAGTACCATACGCCGGAGGATTACATACGCAGCTCTGCACACAGTACGACATGCCAGAGGATTAGATACGTGGCTTTGAACAAAGTATCACACATCAAAGCTTTAGTCCAGGTTTCCATAGTAACTCTTCTTCACTGCTGTATGTCAGGTTTAAAGTGGCAGGGTGCTGTGGATGACACTGTTACATAAGGTCACATTCGCAGGGTTTTCACTGATATCCAAACTGAGATTCACATGACGTTTATGGACACACACACAAACAACATACAGAATACACCAGTGTAAAACTGGACAATTCTTATGGGGCCACTACACAAACAAAAAAATGAAATATACCCGTGCAAAGTGGGGTCCTCCTGCTAATACATATATGGACTGTTGCTCAGTGGTCAAAGGTGTTTTCAGTTGAAAAATATTGCATTTCATTTAATGGAAATCAAGGTTCTGGAGGAAGAGCGGAGAGGCTGCCGTACACAATCCAAGCTGCTTGAGGTCTAGTGTGAAGTCTCCACAATCTGTGATGGTTTGGGAGCCATGTCATCTGCTGGTGTAGTGTTTTATCAAGACCAAAGTAATATATATATATTATATATATATATATATATATATATATATATATATATATATATATATATATATTTAGTGTGTGTCTCTCTATGCAACAGTCAGACTCTAACACACCTCCAAAAAGGTAATGGGTTCATAGAACACCACAAAGTAACCTTAAATTTAACTATTTTATACCCAAAGGGTTCAATGCTATATACAAGAGAATATATGACAAAAAATTGCATACAGCCTTAGAATAAATTGGATAAAAACAGAATTATAGAGCAGGGTTCCCCCTCCTCTTACTCCCTGGGATGAGAAATCCAGGACTACTCATCATATTGGAAAGAGGGGTTACTTTGCCTTGGAGAGCTGTAGCTCTACTGGGTGCTGAGGTGATGATGAGGTGAGGCACAGAACATTTCACCTTTTCTTTGTATACACACACACACCGCTGAGGTAGATTGATAATCAACATAGGCAAAATATTTGTAAAAGAAATCTAGATATATATATATATATATATATATATATATATATATATAGTCCTATGAAAAAGTTTGGGCACCCCTATTAATCTTAATCATTTTTAGTTCTAAATATTTTGGTGTTTGCAGCAGCCATTTCAGTTTGATATATCTAATAACTGATGGACACAGTAATATTTCAGGATTGAAATGAGGTTTATTGTACTAACAGAAAATGTGCAATATGCATTAAACCAAAATTTGACCGGTGCAAAAATATGGGCACCTCAACAGAAAAGTGACATTAATATTTAGTACATCCTCCTTTTGCAAAGATAACAGCCTCTAGTTGCTTCCTGTAGCTTTTAATCAGTTCCTGGATCCTGGATGAAGGTATTTTGGACCATTTCTTTCTACAAAACAATTCAAGTTCAGTTAAGTTTGATGGTCGCCGAACATGGACAGCCCGCTCTCAAATGATCTGAAAACAAAGATTGTTCAACATAGTTGTTCAGGGGAAGGATACAAAACGTTGTCTCAGAGATTTAACCTGTCAGTTTCCACTGTGAGGAACATAGTAAGGAAATGGAAGACCACAGGGACAGTTCTTGTTAAGCCCAGAAGTGGCAGGCCAAGAAAAATATCAGAAAGGCAGAGAAGAAGAATGGTGAGAACAGTCAAGGACAATCCACAGACCACCTCCAAAGAGCTGCAGCATCATCTTGCTGCAGATGGGGTCACTGTGCATCGGTCAACAATACAGCACACTTTGCACAAGGAGAAGCTGTATGGGAGAGTGATGAGAAAGAAGCCGTTTCTGCACGTACGCCACAAATAGAGTTGCCTGAGGTATGCAAAAGCACATTTGGACAAGCCAGCTTCATTTTGGAAACAAAGATTGAGTTGTTTGGTTATAAAAAAAAAAAAGGCGTTATGCATGGCGTCCAAAAAGAAACAGCATTCCAAGAAAAACACTTGCTACCCACTGTAAAATTTGGTGGAGGTTCCATCATGCTTTGGGGCTGTGTGGCCAATGCCGGCACCGGGAATCTTGTTAAAGTTGAGGGTCGCATGGATTCCACTCAGTATCAGCAGATTCTTGAGAATAATGTTCAAGAATCAGTGACGAAGTTGAAGTTACGCCGGGGATGGATATTTCAGCAAGACAATGATCCAAAACACTGCTCCAAATCAACTCAGGCATTCATGCAGAGGAACAATTATAATGTTCTGGAATGGCCATCCCAGTCCCCAGACCTGAATATCATTGAACATCTGTGGGATGATTTGAAGCGGGCTGTCCATGCTCGGCGACCATCTAACTTAACTGAACTTGAATTGTTTGTCCAAAATACCTTTATCCAGGATCCAGGAACTGATTAAAAGCTACAGGAAGCGACTAGAGGCTGTTATCTTTGCAAAAGGAGGATCTACTAAATATTAATGTCACTTTTCTGTTGAGGTGCCCATACTTTTGCACCGGTCAAATTTTGGTTTAATGCATATTGCACATTTTCTGTTAGTACAATAAACCTCATTTCAATCCTGAAATATTACTGTGTCCATCAGTTATTAGATATATCAAACTGAAATGGCTGTTGCAAATACCAAAATATTTAGAACTAAAAATGATTAAGATTAATAGGGGTGCCCAAACTTTTTCATAGGACTGTATATATATCTTTTATCACACGCAGCATTCGTAGCACTCACTGAGATGATGGACCCTTTCCTGCCCCCCAACTCCCTTCCCTGAGAGCTGTACTCCCCTGCTGCAGGGGCGTTTCTGACAGTCAGGTACGTCCTTCTCCACAGCAGCGCCTATCGCGCTGTACAGTATGAGTGGGGAGGAACGCCTCCTTCCCCTCCTGATAATACTCATCTATGGACGAGTATTGTGAGCAGAGGGAGGGGGCGTTCCTCCCCGCTCACACTGTACAGCACGATAGGCGCTGCTGTGGAGAAGGACGTACCTGACTGTCAGAAATGCTCTTCTGACTGTAAAGAGCTACGGTACCAGGACTGAAAGCTCTTTACCCGGGGCACAGATTGGGAAAGCCGATCAGCTTTCCAGCAGTATATAGAAATGCCTGTGCCCAATCTGATGAAAGGTCCTCTTTAACATCTTCCATTTGCAACCTGGATTTGCTCTGGTTTGACACAGCCTCCAATTCCTTATTACGGAATGCAGCAACAAATATTTAATAAACACAATTTCTAATCCTCCCTGGAGATACCCTTAAGGGCTGCCACCAGTCTTGTCACCTTCTCTGAATCTCCTCCTTTTTATTTAGCCAATGTCCAAATTTTATTTATTTATTTTTATACACTTTACGGATTACAAATTATTTAATGGGGCCTCCCTACCAACTTACCTTTGTAAAGAAGAAAACTGCCACCACAAAAGTAGTGGCTCTACCTATTGTGGACACTTCCCTCCACATGTTACTCATTAGTTGCCACAAGCATTTTGCCGGACACCCAATTCCACGGTTCTTCTGGAACTCCCTCTAGTTCTGTCATTCACTTGGGACCATCAAATCATGCAGAAATGCCATAAGCTCCCTCAACATTTCTTGACAGTCTTTAACCTCTAGTGGACATTGGATATTGGACATTCAGCTCACTTCTCAAACCTTCAGCAAACAACAATGGAAAAAGGAACTGAACATTTCATAGTACACCCATGACGTTGCACAAGTCAATGTGTAAACATTTGTCAAAAAAATTACGCTGACAGCAAGAAGTGCACTTAAAAACTCAGAGGGTGCCATTGGAATAGTCAAAATGAAGATTTAAAATCTACCATGGCTTTCAATGCCTCTTCAACAAAATCTACTCCTGGATCACCTTCTCATCTTGACATTCTCTGTTGTTACTGGAAGCCTCAACATCTGTATGTTGATCGTCAACTTGCTGCAGCATCTGTCTGTTCTCTTACTCGCTGGGCCTATCCTTGGCATGTACCCCGATATGACACACACTATGCAGTGCAAGTATAGTAGTGATTTTTATACAGTTCTCTCCAGCCTGATTGAAGCTCCTAACACCAGCCCCAACACTCCTATTGAAAGCAGATTTACTGGGCCTGACAGATTCCTGCAAACTCTCCAGAAGACAGTCTTTCTTTTCAGTGACATTACTGCCATATCTGGATTTTCTCCACTGGTGATCACTACTTCCACGGCCATCTTCTCCAGTCTCCGATCTATGGAAATCTTCATTGACCGGATCTTCAACTCTTCTCCAAGGAATCTTCTAACCTCTCTACCTGACTGTTCTTTATATCCCAGCCAGCCCCTCACTTATCCTTTAATTCCTACCTCGTTCATCTAATAATTTTCCCACTTTTAGACCTTTCTTCACACTTACCACGAGGTGAACAGTTCAAGGTAGAGTATGGAGCCACTGACTATGCTACCAGTGCCAGTGCCAACTTGGCTCTTTTGACTTCCTATAAACTCCCAACGCTAGGTTTCCTACTAATAAGTCAAACATCTTCAACTCCGCATCAAGCTAAAAATGCCTTTAGCGCCCCTTGTGGCTCCTCAGGACTATTCCCTCTTCATCACTAATTGAAGCTGAAAAACAAAAATGCCTATGCAAACAACTAAAATGTGCCACCAGTATTTCTGTCTGTATATGAAAGCAACAAGCAGTGTAATGAACCTGATGAGTCCAGTGAACACCAGCAATGGTCAAGTAAGAAATAGCCGAGAACGTGTTACCACCTACTTTTGACAGTCTGGAAGAGATCGCATCCAATTACTGTAGTTTTTTTTGTTTTGTTTTTTTTGGGGGTTTTTTAGGCGCCGCCCCCTGAGAGGCTGGCTGCCTTGATGCAGTGCTCCAAGCTGGGAGCAAACTTTTCTTTCCTTTTTCACTGTTTTTCTCTGTATCTTCAACAATCCGGTAACCAAGCAATCTAGCACTATGAATTTATCAACTATAAATCGAATGGAAGACCCTGTGGAGTTTTTTGTTCCTTTTGTTTCCATTGTAAAGCATGGACTCAAGACCTGGTTCAGCTGGTTTCCACATGTGCCTCTTACCATCCCCCCAGCTAGGACAGCATGGCTCAACATGCGGCATGGAAGAGAACCCTACATGGAAATGCGGACTTCTTCGTTCAAGGAGATGATTTCTGGCGTCAATTGCTGATGTGTGAAGATGCTACAGCTGACTGGTATTTCTTTCTATTACTGTGGACACGTGGGACTCTGTTACAACCTGGGAACCTACCATCACCCACCTACCCCAGGAGTTATGGAAGCTTGGCAAGAGAGCAGCACCATGTATACCTGGATGGTCTCTGACTTCCTTGGGGCAGTAGAACACTGTGGTAAGGAGGAGGAGGACGGCTTGTGATGAAGGACATTAGGGGCATTTTTTGTGGTTAAAAGGACAATAGTGCTGATGCAAGATACCGAACTATCAGCTGTGAGCAGGAGATCTCGCCACCTACCAAAGGAACTACCACATGTATCATGATAGCTGCATATGTCCCCCACCTCTGCAAAAATTTCTGCTTGTTATATCCACATGCTGTGACCCCCCTCCTCGTGTCCTACAACCAAGTCGGCTGTATTATTATTATTATTATTATAATTATTATTATTAACATCAATCTGCACAGAGAACTAAATGATCCTGCAGTGTGTCTGTGTTTCTTTCCTTTTTAGTTGCTATGATTCCTAGGATTTCTCTATCTGCCATGAGCTTCTATGTGTTTCTCTCTTGTTATATACTACTGTACCATCTATGAAACTGTATCACTGAAATTTCCCCATTGTGGGACTATTAAAGGAATATCTTATCTTATCTTATCTTAGTTATACCTGACATACATAGCAACAGAAAAAAAACGTGTGAAATGATTTTTTTGTTTGTTGAAGATTTGCTGCTAAACTCTATATTCTAGGTCAATTTCCACAGCAGTTTTTTTTCTACAACATATCAATGAAATTTACTAAAATATTATTCATTTTGTTAGTGCATTAATAATCTGCAGATTTTCTGGTCTGCAGAATATCAATAACATGGTAACATATTTTAATGATTTTTACATCAATGTCCACCAAACCTAAACTAAATTTAGTCCAAGGGAAAAGTAGGGGAAGGGAATACACAGCCTTCTTGTGTGAAAAAATCACAGTCCAAACATTCTTATATCAAAAAAAAAAAAAAAAAAAAAAAAAAGCTGGCGCACTCACTCAGTAAACAGTGGAACAGTCGCACGGAACCTCCTTTGTTCCTCCGGCTTGGAACGTGATCACACAAGTAGAGTTTCTGTAAGTATGAGATCCAGCGATATCCACTTTTCATTAAAATTTTCCTTTTATTGAATCATAATTAAAATTGCAGACATATAGATAGTACATGGACAAACTGGAATTGAACAATTCAGTAGCGGACCCGACTGGCAGGCTGACGTGTTTCGAAACTATCATTTCTTAGTCATATCTATGACTAAGAAACAATAGTTGGCCCTTCCTTGGGCTTGAGGACTGTTTTTTTTTTCCCACGCACTTGTAATTCTTGCACTTGGGGGTTAAAAGGAGCACCCAAGTGCAAGAATTGCAAGTGGGTGGAAAAAAAAAACAGTCCTCAAGCCCAAGGAAGGGCCAGACAAAATCAAATTCAAAAGCCCCCTCCCCCTTTCCCAGCACCCCCTTTTTTTTTTAGCATTAACCCCCAGCTTTGACTAAGGCGCCATTTTACCGGAAATCGCAGGCATCCGGAGCAAGCTTTGGGGCCTGGGTCCGTTTTTATGGCAGGCGGGAGCCTTGTGAAGGCTCTCCAGTAGAGATGAGCGAACAGTGTTCTATCGAACACATGTTCGATCGGATATCAGGGTGTTCGCCATGTTCGAATCGAACACCACGTGGTAAAGTGCGCCAAAATTCGATTCCCCTCCCACCTTCCCTGGCGCCTTTTTTGCACCAATAACAGCGCAGGGGAGGTGGGACAGGAACTACGACACTGGGGGCATTGAAAAAAATTGGAAAAAGTCATTGGCTGCCGAAATCAGGTGACCTCCATTTTAGACGAATAGTGGATTTCAAATCCGGGTCATATGAGAATGTGAACTTTGTGACTATGAGACAGGGATAGCTGTACAGGCAGGGATAGCTAGGGATAACCTTTATTTAGGGGGGAATGTTATTAAAAATAACTTTTTGGGGCTCTATCGGGTGTGTAATTGTGATTTTTGTGAGATAAACTTTTTCCCATAGGGATGCATTGGCCAGCGCTGATTGGCCGAATTCCGTACTCTGGCCAATCAGTGCTGGCCAATGCATTCTATTAGCTTGATGAAGCAGAGTGTGCACAAGGGTTCAAGCGCACCCTCGGCTCTGATGTAGCAGAGCCGAGGCTGCACAAGGGTTCAAGCGCACCCTCGGCTCTGATGTAGGAGAGCCGAGGGTGCACTTGAACCCTTGTGCACCCTCAGCTCTGCTACATCAGAGCCGAGGGTGCGCTTGAACCCTTGTGCACACTCTGCTTCATCAAGCTAATAGAATGCATTGGCCAGCGCTGATTGGCCAATGTATTCTATTAGCCTGATGAAGTAGAGCTGAATGTGTGTGCTAAGCACACACATTCAGCTCTACTTCATCGGGCTAATAGAATGCATTGGCCAGCGCTGATTGGCCAGAGTACGGAACTCGACCAATCAGCGCTGGCTCTGCTGGAGGAGGCGGAGTCTAAGATCGCTCCACACCAGTCTCCATTCAGGTCCGACCTTAGACTCCGCCTCCTCCGGCAGAGCCAGCGCTGATTGGCCGAAGGCTGGCCAATGCATTCCTATGCGAATGCAGAGACTTAGCAGTGCTGAGTCAGTTTTGCTCAACTACACATCTGATGCACACTCGGCACTGCTACATCAGATGTAGCAATCTGATGTAGCAGAGCCGAGGGTGCACTAGAACCCCTGTGCAAACTCAGTTCACGCTAATAGAATGCATTGGCCAGCGCTGATTGGCCAATGCATTCTATTAGCCCGATGAAGTAGAGCTGAATGTGTGTGCTAAGCACACACATTCAGCACTGCTTCATCACGCCAATACAATGCATTAGCCAGTGCTGATTGGCCAGAGTACGGAATTCGGCCAATCAGCGCTGGCTCTGCTGGAGGAGGCGGAGTCTAAGATCGCTCCACACCAGTCTCCATTCAGGTCCGACCTTAGACTCCGCCTCCTCCAGCAGAGCCAGCGCTGATTGGCCGAATTCCGTACTCTGGCCAATCAGCACTGGCTAATGCATTGTATTGGCTTGATGAAGCAGTGCTGAATGTGTGTGCTTAGCACACACATTCAGCTCTACTTCATCGGGCTAATAGAATGCATTGGCCAGCGCTGATTGGCCGAATTCCGTACTCTGGCCAATCAGCACTGGCTAATGCATTGTATTGGCTTGATGAAGCAGTGCTGAATGTGTGTGCTTAGCACACACATTCAGCTCTACTTCATCGGGCTAATAGAATGCATTGGCCAGCGCTGATTGGCCGAATTCCGTACTCTGGCCAATCAGCACTGGCTAATGCATTGTATTGGCTTGATGAAGCAGTGCTGAATGTGTGTGCTTAGCACACACATTCAGCTCTACTTCATCGGGCTAATAGAATGCATTGGCCAATCAGCGCTGGCCAATGCATTCTATTAGCGTGAACTGAGTTTGCACAGGGGTTCTAGTGCACCCTCGGCTCTGCTACATCAGATTGCTACATCTGATGTAGCAGTGCCGAGTGTGCATCAGATGTGTAGTTGAGCAAAACTGACTCAGCACTGCTAAGTCTGCATTCGCATAGGAATGCATTGGCCAGCCTTCGGCCAATCAGCGCTGGCTCTGCCGGAGGAGGCGGAGTCTAAGGTCGGACCTGAATGGAGACTGGTGTGGAGCGATCTTAGACTCCGCCTCCTCCAGCAGAGCCAGCGCTGATTGGCCGAATTCCGTACTCTGGCCAATCAGCACTGGCTAATGCATTGTATTGGCTTGATGAAGCAGTGCTGAATGTGTGTGCTTAGCACACACATTCAGCTCTACTTCATCGGGCTAATAGAATGCATTGGCCAATCAGCGCTGGCCAATGCATTCTATTAGCGTGAACTGAGTTTGCACAGGGGTTCTAGTGCACCCTCGGCTCTGCTACATCAGATTGCTACATCTGATGTAGCAGTGCCGAGTGTGCATCAGATGTGTAGTTGAGCAAAACTGACTCAGCACTGCTAAGTCTGCATTCGCATAGGAATGCATTGGCCAGCCTTCGGCCAATCAGCGCTGGCTCTGCCGGAGGAGGCGGAGTCTAAGGTCGGACCTGAATGGAGACTGGTGTGGAGCGATCTTAGACTCCGCCTCCTCCAGCAGAGCCAGCGCTGATTGGTCGAGTTCCGTACTCTGGCCAATCAGCACTGGCCAATGCATTTCTATGGGGAAAAGTTAGCTTGCGAAAATCGCAAACTGACAGGGATTTCCATGAAATAAAGTGACTTTTATGCCCCCAGACATGCTTCCCCTGCTGTCCCAGTGTCATTCCAGGGTGTTGGTATCATTTCCTGGGGTGTGATAGTGGACTTGGTGACCCTCCAGACACGAATTTGGGTTTCCCCCTTAACGAGTTTATGTTCCCCATAGACTATAATGGGGTTCGAAACCCATTCGAACACTCGAACAGTGAGCGGCTGTTCGAATCGAATTTCGAACCTCGAACATTTTAGTGTTCGCTCATCTCTACTCTCCAGCCTGTCATTCTATACTTTCTATTGCAGGCTGTTCTATGTAGCCTGCAATAGAAATGCCGGATTTTTGCAATGCGTTGTGATGCATTGTATTAGTGATCAGACCCCTGGGGGGTCTAATAAGTACAAAAATAAAATTAAAAAAATAAAAATATTAAAAAAATAAAAAGTATTAATTCAAATCACCCCCCTGTCCCTAGAACATATATAAAAGTATGTAAATACTGTGAAACACCTACACGTTAGGTACCCCTGTGTCCTAAAACGCCCGCTCTACAAATCTATAACAATATTTTTCCTGTACAGTAAACGCCATAGCAGGAAAAAAGTCAAAAGTGTCAAACTGATGTTTTTTTACTGTTTTGCCGCTAATAAAAATTTTAATAAAAAGTGATCAAAGCAATAAACAGTCCCCAAAATGGTAGAACTGAAAAGTACACCCGACCTCGGAAAAAAAAAAAAAAAAAGACGCCCTATGCATCGTACACGGAAGTATAAAAAAGTTGCAGGTGTCAGAATATGGCGACTTTATATAGGGACTATTAGGGGCATTATTAATATAAGAGGGGTATTATTAATAAGGGGCACTATTTAAAAAGGACCTTTCATCAGTTGGGCACATGCGGTTTTATATACCACTGGAAAGACAACAGTGCGCTGAATTCAGCGCACTGTCAGTTTTCACGATCTGTGCCTCTACTGAAGAGCTATCTGTGATGTTGTTATAAGTATGTTCTGTTCTGCTTACTTATTCTGCTTTGTCTGCCTAGCAACAGTGAGGTAGTAATGGAGGAGGAGCTGAGCTTAGGGGGAGGAGTTGCTAGACAGGGAGCCATGATGGAAGCATGGAATAAAGTGTTCTGATCTATAACAGTAACCATCTCATAGTGGACTTATTCCAGAAGACCTGCATCCTCACTACAACACTACACTATCGGTGCCAGTACCATAGCACTTCACTGTCAGAAGGGCGTTCCTGACAGTCAGTCAGGAATGCCCTTCCTCACAGTAGCGCCTATAGCACTGTACTGTGAGAGGGGGGAGGAACGTCACCTCCCTCTCCTCACAGTGCTCATCCATAGACGAGTACTGAGGGAGCGTTCTTCCCTCTCTCACAGTACAGCGCTATAGGCGCTACTGTGAGGAAGGGCATGAACGCCCTTCTGACAGTGAAGTGCTACGGTACCGGCACCGATAGCTCTTGAGTGGTGGCACAGATCGTGAAAGCCGACAGTGCGCTGAATTCAGCGCACTGTCGGCTTTCCAGCGGTATATAAAACCGCATGTGCCCCAACTCATGAAAGGACCTCTTTAAGGGGCGTTGTGTAGGTGAGGACAATATGGGCCAGGTGCCTGGAGAAGTGAGGAGTCAAAGATGTCTGTGTTGCAAACTTACAGCGACAAATCACAGCTGGAAGAAGTGGTCACGGCGGTAGCAACCCCCCCCCCCTTCCCTCCTGGGAATCAGCCCGGCACGGGGGGGAGGTGCCTTTCTGTCGTCCGCCTCAGGCAGCAGAAAGGCTAGGTTCACGACTGCCCATGACGTACTATTATGTCTAGAGTGGGTGCCTGTTCCTGCATATATATGTAATACTATGTCAATATACTCAATGTACATTTTTCATGTCCGTTTTGCACAATATTGGTGTGAATCCAGACTTACAGTTCAGCGATATGTGCAGGACATTCTCCAGCCGCATGTATTGCCTCTCATGGCGTGGCTTCCAGCTGGCATTTTTCAACAGGATAATACTCATTCACACACAGCTACGTGAGTGATGAATGTGCAGGATATACAGGCCCAGCTGCAACATCTGTGGGAAAATGTGCTGCAGGATGCCATATGGAAAATGTATGCCTCCATGCCCAGCTGTATCTCATCTTGTGTCCAGATAAGAGATGGCCCAAGAGGGTAGCAGAGCCTCCTTTCAATTGTACAGTTTTCCTCAAACTTTGAGCCCAGGACCCCACTGTTGGGAGATAACAGTGCTAACTGCTGAGTCACTGTGAGATTGAAAATTGCAATTTTTTATTTTTTTTTTTGCCAAATTTCCTATGTTTTTAGAAAGTAACTGCAAAAAATGTTAACAATAGATAACCAAGGCTATGTTTACACTTAATACAAATAATTTCAATTACAAATAAATCTCCTTCATCCACAGTTTACCAGATTTAAGACGTCTTGGAAAATTGGGGAACATATCATGTAGAGCTGTTATAAGGAATACTGCATGCTATATTTAGCTACATAAATCAACCTCCTTGAGCTATAATCCTACCATTGCTTGCTACGATTTCCCTTTGAGGATTCTGTGAAGGTTGAGTAACATGACGGAAAATGCAGTAATTGGGGCTGCTGAATACTAAATGTACGTATATAAATTCCCCAGTCCCCCTGCTTTCTCTCAAATCATGCAAAGCTAGCTTGATTTGCTTTTCAATGTTTTGGAAAATCTGGGTAGAAAAACATTTGGAGCTGTGATAGGGAATATTGAATACTACATTTATCTAACTAAATCCCATTTCTTACAAACATAATTGTGCCATATCATCTTAGATGTAATTTTCAGGGACCTGGAAAGCTGAGTAGCATACCAGGTAATGCTGTATTAGGGATTGCTCAGTACTCAATACGAAATAAACCCTTCTGCTGAAGCAAAATATACATACATACCTCCCAACCATCCCGATTTCCGCGGGACATTCACGATTCTGGTGACGTGTCCCGTGGTCCCGGTTGGTGAGAGGTATGTCCTGATTTCAACTCAGATCTGCATCCGGAGGACTCAGATCTGAGTTGAATACATACGCGGCTAAAGCAAGGAGCTGTCAAAGTTCAGCTCCTTGCTTTGCCGCGTCCTCCGGGCTACTGGCTGTGTAGACGCGATGTGATGACGTGACATCGCGTCTACAACTGTGTGCGAGAGAGAGAGGTGCGGAGAGAGCGGCGGGTGAGGAGAAGGTAAGTGTAATGTGTACACTGAGGTGGAACGTGAAACTGGGGGCAGATGAAGGAGGGGACATGAATCTGGGGGCAGAGATGGGGGGACATGAATCTGGGGGCAGAGATGGGGGGACATGAATCAGGGGGCAGAGATGGGGGGACATGAATCTGGGGGTAGAGATGGAGGGGACATGAATCTGGTGGCAGAGATGGGGGACATTAATCTGGGGGAAGAGATGGAGGAGGGACATGAATCTGGGGGCAGAGATGGAGAGGACATGAAACTGGGGGCAGAGATGGAGAGGACATGAATCTGGGGGCAGAGATGGAGGAGGGACATGAATCTGGGGGAAGAGATGGAGAGGACATGAATCTGGGGGCAGAGATGGAGGAGGGACATGAATCTGGGGGCAGAGGTGGAGAGGACATGAATCTGGGGGCAGAGATGGGGGGGACATAAATCTGGGGGCAGAGATGGAGGAGGGACATGAATCTGGAGGCAGAGATGGGGGGACATGGAACTGGGGGCAGATTAAGGGTGTATATGAAATTGGGGGAGAGATAGAGGGGGACATATAATTTACAGGTGACTGTAGGAGGATTATACTGTGTGGGAGCACGTGAAAAATGAATGAGAATGGGCGGAGTCAGCATAAAAGTGGGCGGAGCTAAATGTGCCCCTCTTTCCACTTTTCGAAAGTTGGGAGGTATGTACATTATATATATATATATATATATATATATATATATACAGTACATACACACACGTGTAATTCATGCTCTGGAGCTGCTTTGTTCTCATTACATGCAATAGCAATCCATTACTTCATTAGACTGCATTAAAGATAAGCCAGGCCCGCTCCATGATAAGGCCCCCTCCATGAAAAGTTCCTGTGAAGTCTTATTACAGAGGCTGGAAGCAATGACTGCCTACTCCATGCCTGCAAGATCTCTGCTGAACTGGTGAGAGTTGCAGCTAGTCCTGTGGAAAAAAAATAGACATAAACTATATTTTACAGCTTTTTGTTTTATCCTTGGTTTTCAAGGTTTGTGTCCTTTTAAATGCTTAACTGAGTTACATATTGTTTTTAGGAGCCAAAACTGCCTAAACTCTCCACTTTGGCACTAGTCAGGAAATCAGAAAATATATTCAATACCTCTGGTGTGAAGATAGCTGCACCGTAGGAGTTTTGGAGGTTGGTCCTTTAACTTCCCATTTGATCCATTCTAGAAAATGTTTTCAAAAACAAATAGTGATCTAGATTAGACCTCACCATTGTGATTTGTTCATGCATAGCTAAGTCATGTCATATCTTTTCCAATGTATCCCCTTGTAACAATAAATATATCATACCAGCACAGTTAATAAGGTTGAAAAAGACACAGGTCCATCAATGAAATCCTAGTGTTTGATCTAAAATAAGGCAGATAAACCCCTCGAGGTGGATGCCACTTGCAGAATCGATCCCTGGATCAACACAAAACATTTTTAGGCTTAAGCCCCACATTTCGAAAACACAGCATTTTTGCCATTGTGGAAACACTATCCTCTATCCTCTCAATACCCTCTATTTTTGAGAATCGCAGCATGTCAATTATACCTGCGGAAATGCTGTCATTTTCCCTATAGGTATAATATAGACAGAAAGTCTGCAGAGAAAAACTCAGCTAAAATACAATGAAAAACAATGTTAAACTTCACTGCGTTTAGCTACAATCGGGCCTTAGCGTCCATGTGCTTTTGTCAGACAGAGAAGACTCAAAGCACAAAGATCATTGTGAAGTAGGGGAGTTAGTGGTTGCCATATGGAAACTCATTCTCGACATGCACAAAGGCCAGTTGTTTTTACCTAATGATATATTTTTGGAGGAAGAAACCAAAGAAAACTCACACAAACACAGGGAGAACATAGAAACGCCATACTAGCTTCCAGTGGCCCCCTAATGTTCCGGGCCCTGTGGTAGCTGCTACCCCAGTAGTTACGTCACTGTTAACTACTAAGCCACCATGCTATGTTCTTGCCCAGGGCTGTGTTTTGTTGGGTTTTTTTTTTTAGCCTTTTTAATGTATAGTAATATTTTTCTACAAGTAATTTGTCAGGTGTTTTTGGAAGTAATATCAAAGAGCCATACTTTGAAAAAAAAAAGGTGTGTCCTAAAGAAAACTCCTATGACACCAAAAACATCACTAAAACACCCAAAACATGTAGACATTTTCATCATTTCTAATAGAATTCAAGCAAACATCTGGCTGCAATATTTTAGCAAAGTATTCATGTTGAATTGACTTTTCAGTTTTTCCCCTTGCGTCTTGATTTCCCATTCCAGGACCCCTGTGTCTCCAGGCTACATAAGGCCAAGGCACTCCATTATTTTGCCAGGACTTCAGCTGCAGTTAATTTTGATACATCTTATTCTGTTATCAGGATGGAGAGGATTCTTAAGGATTTCTTAAGGATGGAGAGGATTACATATGTAGCTGTTTTAGGTTATAAATAGAGATGAGCGAACAGTGTTCTATCGAACTCATGTTCGATCGGATATTAGGCTGTTCGGCATGTTCGAATCGAATCGAACACCGCGTGGTAAAGTGCGCCATTACTCGATTCCCCTCCCACCTTCCCTGGCGCCTTTTTTGCTCCAATAACAGCGCAGGGTAGGTGGGACAGGAACTACGACACCGGTGACGTTGAAAAAAGTAGGCAAAACCCATTGGCTGCCGAAAACATGTGACCTCTAATTTAAAAGAACAGCGACGCCCAGCTTCGCGTCATTCTGAGCTTGCAATTCACCGAGGACGGAGGTTTCCGTCCAGCTAGCTAGGGCTTAGATTCTGGGTAGGCAGGGACAGGCTAGGATAGGAAGGAGAAGACAACCAACAGCTCTTATAAGAGCTAAATTCCAGGGAGAAGCATGTCAGTGTAACGTGGCACTGACGGGCTCAATCGCCGCAACCCAGCTTTCCCAGGATCCTGAATGGAATACACTGTCAGTGTATTCCCGTATACCCGATATATACCCCGATACCCGTTCCAACGGTGTGCCCCCCCACCTTCACCCCAGAAATACCCTGCAAGTCCCCTAGCAATAGAATTGGGGCTATATACACCCACAATTTTTACTACTGGTATACAGTGCCATTGTCTGACTGGGAATTCAAAGAATATATTGGGAATACAAATACCCTCATTTCTTGCTACTGCCATATAGTG
Source organism: Leptodactylus fuscus (assembly GCF_031893055.1). NCBI lineage: Eukaryota > Metazoa > Chordata > Amphibia > Anura > Leptodactylidae > Leptodactylus > Leptodactylus fuscus. The sequence goes on from NC_134268.1 coordinate 143,460,845, forward strand.
CCAGTGTCTGACTGGGAATTCAAAGAATATATTGGGGTTACGTGCACCCACAATTTTTACTACTGGTATACAGTGCCATTGTCTGACTGGGAATTCAAAGAATATATTGGGAATACAAATACCCTCATTTCTTGCTACTGCCATATAGTGCCAGTGTCTGACTGGGAATTCAAAGAATATATTGGGGTTACGTGCACCCACAATTTTTACTACTGGTATACAGTGCCATTGTCTGACTGGGAATTCAAAGAATATATTGGGGTTATAAATACCCTCATTTCTTGCTACTGCCATATAGTGCCAGTTTCTGACTGGTAATTCAAAGAATATATTGGGGTTACGTGCACCCACAATTTTTACTACTGGTATACAGTGCCATTGTCTGACTGGGAATTCAAAGAATATATTGGGGTTATAAATACCCTCATTTCTTGCTACTGCCATATATTGCCAGTTTCTGACTGGTAATTCAAAGAATATATTGGGGTTACGTGCACCCACAATTTTTACTACTGGTATACAGTGCCATTGTCTGACTGGGAATTCAAAGAATATATTGGGGTTATAAATACCCTCATTTCTTGCTACTGCCATATAGTGCCAGTTTCTGACTGGTAATTCAAAGAATATATTGGGGTTACGTGCACCCACAATTTTTACTACTGGTATACAGTGCCATTGTCTGACTGGGAATTCAAAGAGTATATTGGGAATACAAATACCCTCATTTCTTGCTACTGCCATATAGTGCCAGTTTCTGACTGGGAATTCAAAGAATATATTGGGGTTACGTGCACCCACAATTTTTACTACTGGTATACAGTGCCATTGTCTGACTGGGAATTCAAAGAATATATTGGGGTTACGTGCACCCACAATTTTTACTACTGGTATACAGTGCCATTGTCTGACTGGGAATTCAAAGAGTATATTGGGAATACAAATACCCTCATTTCTTGCTACTGCCATATAGTGCCAGTGTCTGACTGGTAATTCAAAGAATATATTGGGGTTACGTGCACCCACAATTTTTACTACTGGTATACAGTGCCATTGTCTGACTGGGAATTCAAAGAGTATATTGGGAATACAAATACCCTCATTTCTTGCTACTGCCATATAGTGCCAGTTTCTGACTGGTAATTCAAAGAATATATTGGGGTTACGTGCACCCACAATTTTTACTACTGGTATACAGTGCCATTGTCTGACTGGGAATTCAAAGAGTATATTGGGAATACAAATACCCTCATTTCTTGCTACTGCCATATAGTGCCAGTTTCTGACTGGGAATTCAAAGAATATATTGGGGTTACGTGCACCCACAATTTTTACTACTGGTATACAGTGCCATTGTCTGACTGGGAATTCAAAGAATATATTGGGGTTATAAATACCCTCATTTCTTGCTACTGCCATATAGTGCCAGTTTCTGACTGGTAATTCAAAGAATATATTGGGGTTACGTGCACCCACAATTTTTACTACTGGTATACAGTGCCATTGTCTGACTGGGAATTCAAAGAGTATATTGGGAATACAAATACCCTCATTTCTTGCTACTGCCATATAGTGCCAGTTTCTGACTGGTAATTCAAAGAATATATTGGGGTTACGTGCACCCACAATTTTTACTACTGGTATACAGTGCCATTGTCTGACTGGGAATTCAAAGAGTATATTGGGAATACAAATACCCTCATTTCTTGCTACTGCCATATAGTGCCAGTTTCTGACTGGTAATTCAAAGAATATATTGGGGTTACGTGCACCCACAATTTTTACTACTGGTATACAGTGCCATTGTCTGACTGGGAATTCAAAGAATATATTGGGGTTACGTGCACCCACAATGTTTACTACTGGTATACAGTGCCATTGTCTGACTGGGAATTCAAAGAATATATTGGGGTTATAAATACCCTCATTTCTTGCTACTGCCATATAGTGCCAGTTTCTGACTGGTAATTCAAAGAATATATTGGGGTTACGTGCACCCACAATTTTTACTACTGGTATACAGTGCCATTGTCTGACTGGGAATTCAAAGAGTATATTGGGAATACAAATACCCTCATTTCTTGCTACTGCCATATAGTGCCAGTTTCTGACTGGTAATTCAAAGAATATATTGGGGTTACGTGCACCCACAATTTTTACTACTGGTATACAGTGCCATTGTCTGACTGGGAATTCAAAGAATATATTGGGGTTATAAATACCCTCATTTCTTGCTACTGCCATATAGTGCCAGTTTCTGACTGGTAATTCAAAGAATATATTGGGGTTACGTGCACCCACAATTTTTACTACTGGTATACAGTGCCATTGTCTGACTGGGAATTCAAAGAGTATATTGGGAATACAAATACCCTCATTTCTTGCTACTGCCATATAGTGCCAGTTTCTGACTGGTAATTCAAAGAATATATTGGGGTTACGTGCACCCACAATTTTTACTACTGGTATACAGTGCCATTGTCTGACTGGGAATTCAAAGAATATATTGGGGTTACGTGCACCCACAATTTTTACTACTGGTATACAGTGCCATTGTCTGACTGGGAATTCAAAGAATATATTGGGGTTATAAATACCCTCATTTCTTGCTACTGCCATATAGTGCCAGTTTCTGACTGGTAATTCAAAGAATATATTGGGGTTACGTGCACCCACAATTTTTACTACTGGTATACAGTGCCATTGTCTGACTGGGAATTCAAAGAGTATATTGGGAATACAAATACCCTCATTTCTTGCTACTGCCATATAGTGCCAGTTTCTGACTGGGAATTCAAAGAATATATTGGGGTTACGTGCACCCACAATTTTTACTACTGGTATACAGTGCCATTGTCTGACTGGGAATTCAAAGAATATATTGGGGTTATAAATACCCTCATTTCTTGCTACTGCCATATAGTGCCAGTTTCTGACTGGTAATTCAAAGAATATATTGGGGTTACGTGCACCCACAATTTTTACTACTGGTATACAGTGCCATTGTCTGACTGGGAATTCAAAGAGTATATTGGGAATACAAATACCCTCATTTCTTGCTACTGCCATATAGTGCCAGTTTCTGACTGGTAATTCAAAGAATATATTGGGGTTACGTGCACCCACAATTTTTACTACTGGTATACAGTGCCATTGTCTGACTGGGAATTCAAAGAGTATATTGGGAATACAAATACCCTCATTTCTTGCTACTGCCATATAGTGCCAGTTTCTGACTGGTAATTCAAAGAATATATTGGGGTTACGTGCACCCACAATTTTTACTACTGGTATACAGTGCCATTGTCTGACTGGGAATTCAAAGAATATATTGGGGTTATAAATACCCTCATTTCTTGCTACTGCCATATAGTGCCAGTTTCTGACTGGTAATTCAAAGAATATATTGGGGTTACGTGCACCCACAATTTTTACTACTGGTATACAGTGCCATTGTCTGACTGGGAATTCAAAGAATATATTGGGGTTATAAATACCCTCATTTCTTGCTACTGCCATATAGTGCCAGTTTCTGACTGGTAATTCAAAGAATATATTGGGGTTACGTGCACCCACAATTTTTACTACTGGTATACAGTGCCATTGTCTGACTGGGAATTCAAAGAATATATTGGGGTTATAAATACCCTCATTTCTTGCTACTGCCATATAGTGCCAGTTTCTGACTGGTAATTCAAAGAATATATTGGGGTTACGTGCACCCACAATTTTTACTACTGGTATACAGTGCCATTGTCTGACTGGGAATTCAAAGAGTATATTGGGAATACAAATACCCTCATTTCTTGCTACTGCCATATAGTGCCAGTTTCTGACTGGTAATTCAAAGAATATATTGGGGTTACGTGCACCCACAATTTTTACTACTGGTATACAGTGCCATTGTCTGACTGGGAATTCAAAGAATATATTGGGGTTATAAATACCCTCATTTCTTGCTACTGCCATATAGTGCCAGTTTCTGACTGGTAATTCAAAGAATATATTGGGGTTACGTGCACCCACAATTTTTACTACTGGTATACAGTGCCATTGTCTGACTGGGAATTCAAAGAGTATATTGGGAATACAAATACCCTCATTTCTTGCTACTGCCATATAGTGCCAGTTTCTGACTGGTAATTCAAAGAATATATTGGGGTTACGTGCACCCACAATTTTTACTACTGGTATACAGTGCCATTGTCTGACTGGGAATTCAAAGAGTATATTGGGAATACAAATACCCTCATTTCTTGCTACTGCCATATAGTGCCAGTTTCTGACTGGTAATTCAAAGAATATATTGGGGTTACGTGCACCCACAATTTTTACTACTGGTATACAGTGCCATTGTCTGACTGGGAATTCAAAGAGTATATTGGGAATACAAATACCCTCATTTCTTGCTACTGCCATATAGTGCCAGTTTCTGACTGGGAATTCAAAGAATATATTGGGGTTACGTGCACCCACAATTTTTACTACTGGTATACAGTGCCATTGTCTGACTGGGAATTCAAAGAATATATTGGGGTTATAAATACCCTCATTTCTTGCTACTGCCATATAGTGCCAGTTTCTGACTGGTAATTCAAAGAATATATTGGGGTTACGTGCACCCACAATTTTTACTACTGGTATACAGTGCCATTGTCTGACTGGGAATTCAAAGAATATATTGGGGTTATAAATACCCTCATTTCTTGCTACTGCCATATAGTGCCAGTTTCTGACTGGTAATTCAAAGAATATATTGGGGTTACGTGCACCCACAATTTTTACTACTGGTATACAGTGCCATTGTCTGACTGGGAATTCAAAGAGTATATTGGGAATACAAATACCCTCATTTCTTGCTACTGCCATATAGTGCCAGTTTCTGACTGGGAATTCAAAGAATATATTGGGGTTACGTGCACCCACAATTTTTACTACTGGTATACAGTGCCATTGTCTGACTGGGAATTCAAAGAGTATATTGGGAATACAAATACCCTCATTTCTTGCTACTGCCATATAGTGCCAGTGTCTGACTGGGAATTCAAAGAATATATTGGGGTTACGTGCACCCACAATTTTTACTACTGGTATACAGTGCCAATTTCTAACTAGGAATTCAAAATGCGCAAGGCTCCCGGAAAGGGACGTGGACGAGGCCGTGGGCGAGGTCGGGGGAATGGTTCTGGGGAGCAAGGTAGCAGTGAAGCCACAGGGCGTCCCGTGCCTACTCCTGTGGGGCAGCAAGCATTGCGCCACTCCACAGTGCCAGGGTTGCTTGCCACATTAACTAAACTGCAGGGTACAAACCTTAGTAGGCCCGAGAACCAGGAACAGGTCTTGCAATGGCTGTCAGAGAACGCTTACAGCACATTGTCCAGCAGCCAGTCAGACTCTGCCTCCTCTCCTCCTATTACCCAACAGTCTTGTCTTCCTTCCTCCCAAAATTCCGAAGCTTTACAGAACAATAACCCAAACTGTCCCTGCTCCCCAGAGCTGTTCTCCGCTCCTTTCATTGTCCCTCAACCTGCCTCTCCACGTCACGATTCCACGAACCTAACAGAGGAGCATCTGTGTCCAGATGCTCAAACACTAGAGTCTCCTCCATCTCCGTTCGATTTGGTGGTGGATGACCAGCAACCCACCCTCATCGACGATGATGTGACGCAGTTGCCGTCAGGGCATCCAGTTGACCGGCGCATTGTGCGGGAGGAGGAGATGAGACAGGAGTTGGAAGAGGAAGTGGTGGATGATGAGGACACTGACCCGACCTGGACAGGGAGGATGTCAAGCGGGGAAAGTAGTGTGGATGTTGAGGCAGGTGCAGCACCAAAAAGGGTAGCTAGAGGCAGAGGCAGAGGTCAGCAGCTTAGGCGAAGCCAGGCCACACCCGGAATCTCCCAAGATGTTCCAGTTCGTACCCAGCCCCGAAAAACTCCCACCTCGAGGGCACGTTTCTCGAAGGTGTGGAGTTTTTTCAAGGAATGCGCCGAGGACAGATATAGTGTTGTCTGCACAATTTGCCTCTCGAAATTGATTAGGGGCTCTGAGAAGAGCAACCTGTCCACCACTTCAATGCGCCGTCATTTGGAATCCAAGCACTGGAATCAGTGGCAGGCAGCAACGGCAGGACAAAGGCCGCCTGCCGTTCACGCCACTGCCACTGCCTCTGCCACTGCCTCTGCCACTGCCACTGCTGACTGTGCTGGCGATGCACTCCAGAGGACGAGCCAGGACACCACTTCATCTGCCTCCGCCACTTTGTTGACTTCTACCTCATCCTCCCCTGGTCCTGTCTTATCTCCTTCTCCTGCACCATCAAAGGCACCATCAGGCGTTTCTTTACAACAACCCACCATCTCTCAGACATTGGAGCGGCGGCAGAAATACACTGCTAACCACCCACACGCGCAAGCCTTGAACGCCAACATCGCTAAACTGCTGGCCCAGGAGATGTTGGCGTTCCGGCTTGTTGAAACTCCCGCCTTCCTGGACCTGATGGCAACTGCGGCACCTCGCTATGCCGTCCCTAGCCGTCACTACTTCTCCCGGTGTGCCGACCCCGCCTTGCACCAGCACGTGTCACTCAACATCAGGCGGGCCCTTAGTTCCGCGCTTTGCACAAAGGTCCACTTGACCACCGACGCGTGGACAAGTGCATGCGGACAGGGACGCTACATTTCACTGACGGCACACTGGGTGAATGTAGTTGAGGCTGGGACTGCTTCCCAAACTGGCCCGGTGTACCTCGTCTCCCTGCCTAACATTCCTGGCAGGGACACGAGAAGAACACCCCCCTCCTCCTCCTCCTCTACTGCCTCCTCCTCCGCCACCGCCTCCTCCTCCGCCACCGCCTCCTCCTCCGCTGTTAGATTGACCCCAGCTACGAGTTGGAAACGTTGCAGCACTGGCGTTGGTAGACGTCAGCAGGCTGTGCTGAAGCTGATCAGCTTGGGGGACAGACAGCACACTGCCTCCGAGGTGAGGGATGCCCTCCTCGATGAGACGGCAATATGGTTTGAGCCGCTGCACCTGGGCCCAGGCATGGTCGTTTGTGATAACGGCCGGAACCTGGTAGCAGCTCTGGAGCTTGCCGGACTCCAACATGTTCCATGCCTGGCCCACGTCTTCAACCTAGTGGTGCAACGTTTCCTAAAGAGCTACCCCAATGTTCCAGAGCTACTGGTGAAAGTGCGGCGCATGTGCGCCCACTTTCGCAAGTCGACAGTAGCCGCTGCTAGCTTAAAATCTCTCCAGCAACGCCTGCATGTGCCACAACACCGGCTTTTGTGCGACGTCCCCACACGCTGGAACTCAACGTTTCAGATGTTGAATAGAGTGGTTGAGCAGCAGAGACCTTTGATGGAATACCAGCTACAAAACCCTAGGGTGCCACAAAGTCAGCTGCCTCAGTTTCACATCCATGAGTGGCCATGGATGAGAGACCTTTGTGACATCCTACGGGTCTTTGAGGAGTCCACAAGGAGGGTGAGCTCTGAGGATGCGATGGTGAGCCTTACAATCCCGCTCTTGTGTGTTCTGAGAGAATCCCTGATTGACATCAGGGATAACTCAGATCACACAGAGGAGTTAGGGATAGCATCCGATCCGTCACAGCTGGAGAGTAGGTCCACACATCTGTCCGCTTCACTGCGTTTAATGGAGGAGGAGGAGGAGGAGGAAGAAGAGTTGTCCGATGATGTGATGGTGATACAGGAGGCTTCCGGGCAACTTCGAATCGTCCCATTGTTGCAGCGCGGATGGGTAGACATGGAGGATGAGGAGGAAATGGAGATTGAACTTTCCGGTGGGGCCAGAGGAGTCATGCCAACTAACACTGTGGCAGACATGGCTGAGTTCATGTTGGGGTGCTTTACAACCGACAAGCGTATTGTCAAAATCATGGAGGACAACCAGTACTGGATCTTTGCTATCCTTGACCCCCGGTATAAAAACAACATCTCGTCTTTTATTCCGGTAGAGGGGAGGGCCAATCGCATCAATGCTTGCCACAGGCAATTGGTGCAGAATATGATGGAGATGTTTCCAGCATGTGACGTTGGCGGCAGGGAGGGCAGTTCCTCCAGTAGGCAACCAAGTTCTCACCGGTCCACACAAACGAGGGGCACACTGTCTAAGGTCTGGGACACCTTGATGGCACCCCCTCGCCAAAGTGCCGCCACGGAGGGTCCTAGTGTCACCAGGCGTGAGAAGTATAGGCGCATGTTGCGGGATTACCTTTCCGACCACAGCCCTGTCCTCTCCGACCCCTCTGCGCCCTACACGTATTGGGTGTCGAAGTTGGACCTGTGGCTTGAACTTGCCCTATATGCCTTGGAGGTGCTGTCCTGTCCTGCCGCCAGCGTCCTATCTGAGAGGGTGTTCAGTGCAGCCGGTGGCATCATCACTGACAAGCGCACCCGTCTGTCAGCTGAGAGTGCCGACCGGCTCACTTTGATAAAAATGAACCACCACTGGGTAGAGCCGTCATTTTTGTGCCCACCTGTGTAAAGCACCCCAACATGAAACTCCATGTCTGTACTCAACCTCTCCAATTCCTCCGCATCCTCATACTCATCCACCATAAGCGTTGCACAATTCTGCTAATACTAGGCTCCCTCCACCCTGATTTCCCCCAACTCTGCTGGTTAGAGGCTCCCTCCACCCTGATTTCCACCAACTCTGCTGGTTAGAGGCTCCCTCCACCATGAATTTGCCCAAACTGGGCTGTTTAGAGGCTCCCTCCACCATGAATTGGTCCAAACTGGGTTTTTTAGAGGCTCCCTCCACCATGAATTGGTCCAAACTGGGCTGGTTAGAGGCTCCCTCCACCATGAATTTGCCCAAACTGGGCTGTTTAGAGGCTCCCTCCACCATGAATTGGTCCAAACTGGGCTGGTTAGAGGCTCCCTCTACCATTAATTGGTCCAAACTGGGCTGGTTAGAGGCTCCCTCCACCATTAATTGGTCCAAACTGGGCTGGTTAGAGGCTCCCTCCACCATGAATTGGTCCAAACTGGGTTTTTTAGAGGCTCCCTCCACCATGAATTGGTCCAAACTTGGCTGTTTAGAGGCTCCCTCCACCATGAATTGGTCCAAACTGGGCTGGTTAGAGGCTCCCTCCACCATTAATTGGTCCAAACTGGGCTGGTTAGAGGCTCCCTCCACCATGAATTTGCCCAAACTGGGCTGTTTAGAGGCTCCCTCCACCATGAATTTGCCCAAACTGGGCTGTTTAGAGGCTCCCTCCACCATGAATTGGTCCAAACTGGGTTTTTTAGAGGCTCCCTCCACCATGAATTGGTCCAAACTGGGCTGGTTAGAGGCTCCCTCCACCATTAATTGGTCCAAACTGGGGTGGTTAGAGGCTCCCTCCACCATTAATTGGTCCAAACTGGGCTGGTTAGAGGCTCCCTCCACCATTAATTGGTCCAAACTGGGCTGGTTAGAGGCTCCCTCCACCATTAATTGGTCCAAACTGGGCTGTTTAGAGGCTCCCTCCACCATTAATTGGTCCAAACTGGGCTGGTTAGAGGCTCCCTCCACCATTAATTGGTCCAAACTGGGCTGGTTAGAGGCTCCCTCCACCATTAATTGGTCCAAACTGGGCTGTTTAGAGGCTCCCTCCACCATGAATTGGTCCAAACTGGGTTTTTTAGAGGCTCCCTCCACCATGAATTTGCCCAAACTGGGCTGGTTAGAGGCTCCCTCCACCATGAATTGGTCCAAGCTGGGTTTTTTAGAGGCTCCCTCCACCATGAATTTGCCCAAACTGGGCTGGTTAGAGGCTCCCTCCACCATGAATTGGTCCAAACTGGGCTGGTTAGAGGCTCCCTCCACCATGAATTTGCCCAAACTGGGCTGTTTAGAGGCTCCCTCCACCATTAATTGGTCCAAACTGGGCTGGTTAGAGGCTTCCTCCACCATGAATTTGCCCAAACTGGGCTGTTTAGAGGCTCCCTCCACCATGAATTGGTCCAAACTGGGTTTTTTAGAGGCTCCCTCCACCATGAATTGGTCCAAACTGGGTTTTTTAGAGGCTCCCTCCACCATGAATTGGTCCAAACTGGGCTGGTTAGAGGCTCCCTCCACCATGAATTTCCCAAAACTTGGCTGTTTAGAGGCTCCCTCCACCATGAATTGGTCCAAACTGGGCTGGTTAGAGGCTCCCTCCACCATGAATTTCCCAAAACTTGGCTGTTTAGAGGCTCCCTCCACCATGAATTGGTCCAAACTGGGCTGGTTAGAGGCTCCCTCCACCATTAATTGGTCCAAACTGGGCTGGTTAGAGGCTCCCTCCACCATGAATTGGTCCAAACTGGGTTTTTTAGAGGCTCCCTCCACCATGAATTTGCCCAAACTGGGCTGTTTAGAGGCTCCCTCCACCATGAATTGGTCCAAACTGGGCTGGTTAGAGGCTCCCTCCACCATGAATTGGTCCAAACTGGGCTGGTTAGAGGCTCCCTCCACCATTAATTGGTCCAAACTGGGCTGGTTAGAGGCTCCCTCCACCATTAATTGGTCCAAACTGGGCTGGTTAGAGGCTCCCTCCACCATTAATTGGTCCAAACTGGGCTGTTTAGAGGCTCCCTCCACCATTAATTGGTCCAAACTGGGCTGGTTAGAGGCTCCCTCCACCATGAATTTGCCCAAACTGGGCTGTTTAGAGGCTCCCTCCACCATGAATTGGTCCAAACTGGGTTTTTTAGAGGCTCCCTCCACCATGAATTTGCCCAAACTGGGCTGTTTAGAGGCTCCCTCCACCATGAATTGGTCCAAACTGGGCTGGTTAGAGGCTCCCTCCACCATGAATTTCCCAAAACTTGGCTGTTTAGAGGCTCCCTCCACCATGAATTGGTCCAAACTGGGCTGGTTAGAGGCTCCCTCCACCATTAATTGGTCCAAACTGGGCTGGTTAGAGGCTCCCTCCACCATGAATTGGTCCAAACTGGGTTTTTTAGAGGCTCCCTCCACCATGAATTTGCCCAAACTGGGCTGTTTAGAGGCTCCCTCCACCATGAATTGGTCCAAACTGGGTTTTTTAGAGGCTCCCTCCACCATGAATTGGTCCAAACTGGGTTTTTTAGAGGCTCCCTCCACCATGAATTGGTCCAAACTGGGCTGGTTAGAGGCTCCCTCCACCATGAATTTCCCAAAACTTGGCTGTTTAGAGGCTCCCTCCACCATGAATTGGTCCAAACTGGGCTGGTTAGAGGCTCCCTCCACCATGAATTTCCCAAAACTTGGCTGTTTAGAGGCTCCCTCCACCATGAATTGGTCCAAACTGGGCTGGTTAGAGGCTCCCTCCACCATTAATTGGTCCAAACTGGGCTGGTTAGAGGCTCCCTCCACCATGAATTGGTCCAAACTGGGTTTTTTAGAGGCTCCCTCCACCATGAATTTGCCCAAACTGGGCTGTTTAGAGGCTCCCTCCACCATGAATTGGTCCAAACTGGGCTGGTTAGAGGCTCCCTCCACCATGAATTGGTCAAAACTGGGCTGGTTAGAGGCTCCCTCCACCATTAATTGGTCCAAACTGGGCTGGTTAGAGGCTCCCTCCACCATGAATTGGTCCAAACTGGGTTTTTTAGAGGCTCCCTCCACCATGAATTTGCCCAAACTGGGCTGTTTAGAGGCTCCCTCCACCATGAATTGGTCCAAACTGGGCTGGTTAGAGGCTCCCTCCACCATTAATTGGTCCAAACTGGGCTGGTTAGAGGCTCCCTCCACCATGAATTGGTCCAAACTGGGCTGGTTAGAGGCTCCCTCCACCATGAATTTGCCCAAACTGGGCTGTTTAGAGGCTCCCTCCACCATTAATTGGTCCAAACTGGGCTGGTTAGAGGCTCCCTCCACCATGAATTTGCCCAAACTGGGCTGTTTAGAGGCTCCCTCCACCATGAATTGGTCCAAACTGGGCTGGTTAGAGGCTCCCTCCACCATGAATTTCCCAAAACTTGGCTGTTTAGAGGCTCCCTCCACCATGAATTGGTCCAAACTGGGCTGGTTAGAGGCTCCCTCCACCATGAATTTCCCAAAACTTGGCTGTTTAGAGGCTCCCTCCACCATGAATTGGTCCAAACTGGGCTGGTTAGAGGCTCCCTCCACCATTAATTGGTCCAAACTGGGCTGGTTAGAGGCTCCCTCCACCATGAATTGGTCCAAACTGGGTTTTTTAGAGGCTCCCTCCACCATGAATTTGCCCAAACTGGGCTGTTTAGAGGCTCCCTCCACCATGAATTGGTCCAAACTGGGCTGGTTAGAGGCTCCCTCCACCATGAATTGGTCCAAACTGGGCTGGTTAGAGGCTCCCTCCACCATTAATTGGTCCAAACTGGGCTGGTTAGAGGCTCCCTCCACCATGAATTGGTCCAAACTGGGTTTTTTAGAGGCTCCCTCCACCATGAATTTGCCCAAACTGGGCTGTTTAGAGGCTCCCTCCACCATGAATTGGTCCAAACTGGGCTGGTTAGAGGCTCCCTCCACCATTAATTGGTCCAAACTGGGCTGGTTAGAGGCTCCCTCCACCATGAATTGGTCCAAACTGGGCTGGTTAGAGGCTCCCTCCACCATGAATTTGCCCAAACTGGGCTGTTTAGAGGCTCCCTCCACCATTAATTGGTCCAAACTGGGCTGGTTAGAGGCTCCCTCCACCATGAATTTGCCCAAACTGGGCTGTTTAGAGGCTCCCTCCACCATGAATTGGTCCAAACTGGGCTGGTTAGAGGCTCCCTCCACCATGAATTTCCCAAAACTTGGCTGTTTAGAGGCTCCCTCCACCATGAATTGGTCCAAACTGGGCTGGTTAGAGGCTCCCTCCACCATTAATTGGTCCAAACTGGGCTGGTTAGAGGCTCCCTCCACCATGAATTGGTCCAAACTGGGTTTTTTAGAGGCTCCCTCCACCATGAATTTGCCCAAACTGGGCTGTTTAGAGGCTCCCTCCACCATGAATTGGTCCAAACTGGGCTGGTTAGAGGCTCCCTCCACCATTAATTGGTCCAAACTGGGCTGGTTAGAGGCTCCCTCCACCATTAATTGGTCCAAACTGGGCTGGTTAGAGGCTCCCTCCACCATGAATTTGCCCAAACTGGGCTGGTTAGAGGCTCCCTCCACCATGAATTGGTCCAAACTGGGTTTTTTAGAGGCTCCCTCCACCATGAATTTGCCCAAACTGGGCTGGTTAGAGGCTCCCTCCACCATGAATTGGTCCAAACTGGGGTTTTTAGAGGCTCCCTCCACCATGAATTTGCCCAAACTGGGGTGTTTAGAGGCTCCCTCCACCATGAATTTGCCCAAACTCTGCTGGTTAGAGGCTCAATCCACCCTGATTTTCAAAACAAATGTTGGTGCCAACCTCAACTTACTACAAGGGCCAAATTCACTGCTGGTGACAAGCTCTCCTCACTGCAAGTGCCAAATACACATGTTTCAAGGTGTTTTCCTACTGTCAGAGAGGTGGTATTGAGTGTGTAAAGTGTGTAGTTGTTAGGCTGTGATGTTGGGGTAATAGAGGGTCTTTGGTGTGTTAGATGCCCCCAGACATGCTTCCCCTGCTGTCCCAGTGTCATTCCAGAGGTGTTGGCATCATTTCCTGGGGTGTCATAGTGGACTTGGTGACCCTCCAGACACGGATTTGGGTTTCCCCCTTAACGAGTATCTGTTCCCCATAGACTATAATGGGGTTCGAAACCCGTTCGAACACACGAACATTGAGCGGCTGTTCGAATCGAATTTCGAACCTCGAACATTTTAGTGTTCGCTCATCTCTAGTTATAAACTCACATCAGAAAAATTATATGATTTATAGAACATGCTCTATTCTTAGGAAAAAACGAATCTGAGAGTCAAGAGATCAGCATCAAAGAATCAGGTCCAGAGGATTCAGCTATGTTGGAAGTTCGTTCACTCATCAGAGAGCGAGACAGAGACAGCCTAGGTCGAAGACAAATTAAACACTGACAAACTTTCAGGCTCCATATCTCACCATCCACTACCGCTTAGAACGCAAGACTACCATCATTTTACACAATCATCTCGGCTATCTCATACACAAGTTTGACTTACAACTATTTAGCATATGCAGATTTTATGTCATGTAACTGCATTGTTACTGTTTTGCTCCTAAAAATCTAAATTTAAGTTTTTATTAGTTTGTTAGTATTTTGTAAATCCATCTTTAGCTTTCAACACTGCCTGAATCCTTTTCAGATATGCTCTCACAATCAAATTCAAGAATGCCTAGACCGAAATCTGATCCCAGATCTCTTCTACATATTTCCAATGTTGTTTCATATTGGTCGACTCCCATGGATGTGAATGCAGTTTTTTCTTCAACTCTACCCACAAGTGTTTGATTCAGTTGAGGTCTAGGGACTGTGGGGGCCAATCCAGCAACTCTACTTCATTGTCATTGAACCATTTCTTCGCTAATCGCGATGTTTGTTTCTGGTCATTGTCCTGCTGGAACACTATGTCTTTCTTTTCATACCCACAGTACTTGAGAGTACAAAGTAACTCATCTTGTAGGATACTCACACATAGCTTAGCACTGAGACCACCATTGATCCTGGTCAACTCCATATCATCAGTGTTCCTCCAACAAACCTGACAGTTCCTTCAATTTCTCAATCTGTTTGCCCCCTTCCCCTCTTTCTTCCAGACCCATTTGAACCCATCAGAGCCCACTCTATTGGCTTTTGTCTCGTCGTTCCAAATCACCCATTTCCAATCTTCTACTGTCCATTTTTCACATTTCTTTGCAAACTCAAGCCGATGCTTCTTATGACAATATTGAAGTCAGGGCTTATTCTTTGCTACATCTATAATCTTACTATTACGAAGCGGGCACCCAAGGCATTTTTTTTATGATTTCCCCCTGACTTTCCAATTCTCTGTTTCCGGAAATGGAATGTCACCAATACTAACCCCCCACCCCATCATACTTACCTGTCTTCCTGTTTGGATTTTCTGGACATGGGACATCACGTGTTCTTGGCCGGTGCCTCCTCTTCTTGACATCTGCCAGCCACCCATTCCTGTGCAATAGTGCTGGAGTGCCCAGAAAAAGTGAAGTCGAGTTCCAAGAAGATTATGCCCAGAAGACAGGTAAGTAAACAAATGCAGAAGATGCCAGGAGCTCACATAGAAACCCAGAATATCATTCAAAACACTGCAAAAGTAATTTTGTAGCATTTATTAACCTACTGGCCTCTGTCCGTGATTTTGTCTGCGGGTTGTTGGCGTCTGCCTATATTCAGCAAATTGCTGCCGTCGATGGTTTGCCTGGTGTGGCGTTTCGGCAGCTCTTAAGCTCTCCTGCTGCTGAACTTGTTGTTGAACTGATCGTGCCTGTGATTGTTCCAGCATGTCAGCAGCTATCTAGGACGCCATATAATGAGCATGTTGTTGGTGTTGATGATCCCCCTCAGCTGCGCTTGAGGAGAAAACTGTGACTTCTGGCTACCTTCATAGCTGTCGTTGTTTGTGACAAATTAGATTTTCTTTTTCCAGGCATGTTGAAAATTGCAAACTGCCAATTTGGATTAAAGGTGTTTGCCCATGTCAGTTTGTCAGCACTGGAGCAGATCAGATAATATGCAAAGCGTTCACATTTATAATATTAGTAGGATTAATGGCACCAACTGACCTTTTTGAAAAATTATTTTTTGCCTTAAAAACCCCTTTAACTACTTCTGCAGCATTGGGAGTGGGGCTAGAACCTGTAATAAGGGCGTTTTGTTGGCATATTTTATGTATTTAGATTATTTTCCTTTTTTTTTCTTTTACTTTTCTATGAATTTTATTTTATTTTTTGTACATTGTTTCATAAGGTCATAATAGACCTTTAGAGACATCTGATCACTTTTATTTTGGTGGGGGAGGCTGATTTCTGCTGTAACTTGCATAGCCCCAGTTGCAGGAGGAATACAGCATCCTTCACATTACTATAGTCCTGTAGGGCACAACAACTCTAACAGACTTTGATACCGGCGGATTACGTCACATCCAGGGTCAGAGGGGAGTCGCATCAAATGATCATTCTTTAACTTATTAAATACATTTTATTAACTTTTTCTGGTTGGAATTAAGTTTTAAAAACCCATGAATGGATTTTAAAACTGACCGCCAACAAGCCATCCCCTATCCAATTTTCCTGGGGAATAGGATGAAGACCTGGCAAGTAGATATGGGTGCAAGTGAGAATTCCCCTTAAGTTTGTGACTGATAGGTGACAAAATGTAAAAAGTTCAAGAGGTATAAAAGAAATGGGAATAAACAGGAAGTAGTTATACTTCTACTTTCTGCTCAATCTACTCCTGGCTTTGGCCCAAAGCATCCACAGCGAAATCTGCAACAAAAAAAAGCTGTGTTTCCGCTACACATTATAATTGCAAAAACCCTGCTGCAATGGTCACTTTTTTATTACAATTTTTGAATTTATAGCTTAAATATGTATTGCTGGCTCATAACTCTGGTGCCTTATGTACAGTGTTGGCCAAAAGTATTGGCACCCCTACAATTCTGTCAGATAATACTCATTTTCTTCCAGAAAATGATTGCAATCACAAATTCTCTGGTATTATTATCTTCATTTAATTTGTTTTCAATGGAAAACCACAAAAAGAATTGTCAAAAAGCCAAATTGGATGTAATTCCACAGCAAACATAAAAAAGGGAGTGGACAAAAGTATTGGCACTGTTTGAAAAATCATGTGATGCTTCTCTAATTTGTGTAATTAACAGCACTTGTTACTTACCTTAGGCACCTAACAGGTGGTGGCAATAACTAAATCACGCTTGCAGCCAGTTGAAATGGATTAAAGCTGACTCAACCTCTGTCCTGTGTCCTTGTGTGTACCACATTGAGCATGGAGAAAAGAAAGAAGACTAAAGAACTGTCTGAGGACTTGAGAAGCAAAATTGTGAGGAAGCATGAGCAATCTCAAGACTACAAGTCCATCTCCAAAGATCTGAATGTCCCTGTGTCTACCATGAAGAAGTTTAAAGCCCATGGCACTGTGGCTAACCTCCCTGAGAAAGCTGGGTCTCCCTCAGAGGTCATGGGTCTTCCAGCAGGACAATGACCCAAAACGCACTTCAAAAAGCACTAGAAAATGGTTTGAGAGAAAGCACTGGAGACTTCTAAAGTGGCCAGCAATGAGTCCAGACCTGAATCCCATAGAACACCTGTGGAGAGATCTCCTGATGGCAGTTTGGAGAAGGCCCCCTTCACATCTCAGGGACCTGGAGCAGTTTGCCAAAGAAGAATGGTCTAAAATTCCAGCAGAACATTGTAAGAAACTCATTGATGGTTACCGGAAGCGGTTGTTCGCAGTTATTTTGTCTAAAGGTTGTGCTACCAAGTATTAGGCTGAGGGTGCCAATACTTTTGTCCGGCCCATTTTTGGAGTTTTGTGTAAAATAATCAATGATTTGACTTTTTTTTTCATTCTCTTTTGTGTTTTTTCATTGCAAGCAAAATAAATGAAGATATTAATACCAAAGAATTTTTGATTGCAATCATTTTCTGAAAGAAACTGAGTATTATCTGACAGAATTGCAGGGGTGCCAATACTTTTGGCCAACACTGTACCCATTAGTGAGCCTTATGAATCCCTCTCTGCATTCACTCTCTCATAACTTTTATTTAATTTTATTTCAAAGTAGCTTTACAAGACCTTGTATTTTGTGGGTACATATGACTTTTTGATCAGTTTCTATTATTTTTATTTTAGAGAGCTGAGATGATCAGAAAACATGAATTTTGACATCTGAATTTTAAAGTGTATGAGGTTTATCATGCTGAATAAATAAATTAATTTTATGGATCAGATGATACCAATGGTGTGTGTATGGGGGGGTTAAACTTATTATTTCATTAACAAGAGAGAATACATTTTTTTTTTTTTTTTTAAAGGGCGATTCTGGAGTTACAACCATTTAAAATGCTCCCTCTATGGGTTCCCTGAACGTATCCAAACATTGTATTGTTCAAACCGTCCAACAACTATAACCTGCCCAGGGTTTGAGCACAGTTTTTTACAGTTTATCCTCAGCAGGATTTGTACAAAGTTGTGGGGAGGGTTAAACAATATAATGTTTATCAGGAATAATAATAATAATAATAATAATACATTTTATTTATATAGCGCCAACATATTCCGTAGCACTGTACAATTTGTAGGGTTCAAATACAGACAAAAAGATACATAACAAAGAAAGTAATTTCACACAATGGGACTGAGGGCCCTGCTCGCAAGAGCTTACAATCTATGAGGTAGAGGTGGTGACACAAGAGGTAGCAGGGGTGGCATTGCTTATGCAGAGGTCAGACAATGTTGTAATAGAGGTGACTGTCATTACACAAACATAAAACTTTATGAGCCGTTACTAGTGGTGTCCTGTAACATGTGGATGGAGCTTGGACCTATAAAGTTAGCCTGAAATGGCATCATATCATGTGGGGTAATGTGGGATCGGGGACAGAGGAGGGTTAAATTTTGGGGATTCTTATTATATTATGGAAGGGTTTACTTTAGAAATTGTGATAGGCCTGTCTAAAAATATGTGTCTTTAGTTTGCGTTTGAAACTGTAGAAATTGGGAGTTAATCTGATTATCCGGGGTAGAGCATTCCAGAGAAGTGGTGTAACTCGGGAGAAGTCTTGTATACGAGCGTGGGAGGTTCTGATAATAGAGGATGTAAGTGTTAGGTCATCGAGTGAGCGGAGAGCACGGGTTGGGCGATAGACAGAGATGAGGGAGGAAATGTATGGAGGTGCGGCATTATGGAGAGCCTTGTGGATGACAGTGATAACTTTATATTTTATTCTATAATGAATTGGCAGCCAATGTAGTGACTGGCACAGACTGGAGGCATCGCTGTAGCGTCTAGCCTGATGGATGAGCCTGGCAGCTGCATTCAGAATAGATTGTAGAGGGGAGAGTTTAGTGAGGGGAAGACCGATTAATAAGGAGTTACAGTAGTCATGGCGAGAATGAATCAGAAAGACAATAAGTGTCTTTAGTGTATCTCTGGTAAGGAAAGGGCATATTCTGGAGATGTTTTTGAGGTGGAGGTGACATGAACTTGCGAGTGATTCAATATGGGGAGTGAAGGAAAGGTCTGAGTCAAACATGACCCCGAGGCAGCGGGCATACTGCCTAGGAGTTATAGTAAGTAAATATATATAGTTAATGTTTTGTAACCTATATAATATTGTGTACCTGTTTGTTTGAAATTATTTTGGTTTACTACATAACTTTCTCTTCATTGGAAGAGAAACATATTTGTAAATTAAAATATATTACAAAGTTTCTTATATTCATCTGTGCTATTCATTTATGCAAAGCTGTTTAGAACTGGAGGTGCACTTTAACCCTATAGAGACACAGCTCAAAAGTGACTTGAGGACCAGGCCTCTTTTTTCAAAACTGACATGTGTCACTTTAAATGGCAATAACTTTGAGACGCTTTAACTTACACAAGTGATTCTGAGATTGTTTTTTTCGTAACACATTGTACTTCATGTCAGTAGTAAATTTTAGTCGATATGTTTTGTCTTTAATTATGAAAAAATAGGAAATTTGGTGAAAATTTTTTAAAAAATGCAGTTTTCAAACTTTGAAATTGCAAGCCTTTCAAATAGAAATCCATACTACCCAAATTTTTTCATAAATATAATTAACCATGTCTCTGATTTATGTAGCAGTCAAATTTTAATTACCCTTTCATTTTTTTCAGATATTATAAGGCTTACAAGTCAAGCAGTAATTTTCCAAATTTTCAAGAAAACTTCCAAAACACATTTTTCAAGGGACCAGTTCAGTTCTGAAGGGTACTTGAAAGGCCTCTCTAATAAAACCCCCCAAAAGTCACCCCATTCTAAAAACTGCACTCCTGAAAGAATCCAAAACAGCAGCTAGAAAGTTTCTTAACCCTTTCAGCATTTCACAACAATTACAACAAAATGGAGGTCAAATTTACATTTTTCAATTTCTGTCACTAATATATTCATTTAGCCCTAGAATTTACACATTTACTAAGGGTTAAAGGAGAAACTGCACCCCACATTTTGTTACACAATTTCTCCCGAACACGATAATACCCCATATGTGCTGGTACCCTAATGTACGGGCACACGGTCGCTCTCAGAGCGGATGGAGCGCTAATTGGATTTTGTAGGCCAGATTTTGCTAGAATGCTTTTCAGGCACCATGTCCCGTTTGCAGAGCCCCCAAGGTGCCAAAACAGTGGAAACCCCCAAAATGTCACCCCATTTTAGAAACTAGACCCCTCAAGGAATTTATCAAGGGGTATAGTGAGCCCTTTGACCCTACAGGTGTTTCACAGATTTTTTTTTTACCATTGAGATGTGAAAATGAAAAATTACTTTTTTTATAATAAAATATCACTGTAGCCCCAAATTTTTCATCTTCACAAGGGGTTAAAGGAAAAATTGCACCCCAAATTTTGTTACACAATTTCTCCCGAACACGACAGTACCCCATATGTGCTGGTACCCTAATGTACGGGCACACGGTCGCTCTCAGAGCAGATGGAGCGCTAATTGGATTTTGTAGGCCAGATTTTGCTACAATACTTTTCAGGCACCATGTCCCGTTTGCAGAGCTCCCAAGGTGCCAAAACAGTGGAAACCCCCAAAATGTGACCCCATTTTGGAAACTATACCCCTCAAGGAATTTACCAAGGGGTATAGTGAGCCCTTTGACCCTACAGGAGTGTAACAGAATTGGCCCAACAAAAGGAAAAGTGACATTTTTTGCTATAAAATGTTGCTTTAACCCCAAATTTTGCATTTCCACAAGGGGATAAAAGAGAAAATGCACCCCACAAATTGTTACGCATTTTGTCCCAACTACAGAAATGTCCCATATGTGAATGTAAAGTGATGTATGGGCACGCTGTGAGGTCCAGAGCTGAAGGATCGCTATTGGGATTTTGGAGGGCAAATTTAGCTGAAATCTATTTCAGGCACCATGTTGCATTTGCAAAGCCCCTGAAGTGCTAGAACAGTGGAACCCTCCCCCCCCCCCCCCCCAATGACCCCATTTTGAAAACTAGACCCCCTCAAGGAATTTATCAAGGGATTTAGTGAGCACTTGGACCCTACAGGTGTTTCACAGATTTTTTTACCATTGAGATGTGAAAATGAAAAATTACTTTTTTTCCAATAAATTGTCCATTTAGCACCTTATTTTTAATTTTTGCAAGTAGTTAGAGAATTAAAAGCCCCCCAGAGTTTGTTACACAATTTCTCCTGAACATGGCAATACCCCATATGTGGCCATAATCTGCTGTATGGGAACATGGCGGGGCTCAGAATGGAAAGAGCGCTATTTGGCTTTTGAGGGCAGTTTTCTGGTGCCATGTCGCATTTGCAGAGCCCCTAAAGTACCAATACAATGGAAACCCCTCAAAAGCGACCCCATTTTAGAAACTACACCTGTCAAGGAATGAATCAAGGGGTATTATCATTTTGAGCCTAAAAATGCTTCCCAAAAATTAATGTACAAAATGAAAATTTTAATTTTTAAAGAAATATGTCATTTCGGTGCCCAATACGTTGCACCCACTTTGTGTTCTCAGCGACCTGTACTCCTAAAACCATTAAGTGGGCCATCCCGAGGGGCAAAAAATTATATATGTGGGTATAAACTGCTGCTTGGGCACACAGCAGGGCTCAGAAGGGAAGGAGCACTGCACTTTTTAGCTTTTGGGGTACAGATTTAGAGGGACTTTCTGGGTGCCATGATGTTTTTGCTGAGCCCTGGAGGTGCCAGTGAACTGGAATTCCCCAAGAAGTGACCCCATTTTGTAAGGGCAATTTTAGGGTCTCTGCAAAAGTGTCATGGCATCCAAAAAAAAAAAAAACCAAACCGTCTAAGTCTATGCTACAAAAACCCAATAACCCTTCTTCCCTTCTGTGTCTGGCTGTGCCCTAATATCAATTTATACCCACATATGACATTACGTACATTATCCTGGTTACACCAGTATCATACATGTGTTATACATGTGGCATAAAATGCAGTTTGGGGCGCACAGCAGGGCACAGAAGGGAAGGAGCGCGATGCGGCTTTTGGAGTACAGATTCAGATGTTTGGTATCTGGACGCCATGTCATGTTTGTAGAGCCTGTAAGGTACCAGAAAAGTGGATTCCCCAAAGGAGTGACCCCATTTGAAAACTGCACCCCTCAAAGAATTTATCAGGGGGTGTAGTGAGTATTAGTATCCAGACGGGACTGCACAGCGGATGGCGAAGAGGGAATATGTAAGCTGTGCGGAGGACATTGCAGACACCAAATTCCCTACTATGTCCCAGTAGCTCCTATAATTGGGGGAGTCACTCTGGGGGTCACTTTGGGGGTCACTTCTGGTATATTTTCCCTCGTAAGCTCTAAATCTGGGGTGTCCCCTGATATTCGCTCGCACAGCTTATATATTCCCTTCCTGCGGCAGCCAGTTGAGTTCTAATAATTTGGCAATTTTTACGGGTTTTTGTTCTTGCATTACTAGATGCTATATTTTCTTTATTTTTCTGGTGACGTGGCCATATAAGGGCTTGTTGTTTGCGGGATGAGATGTATTTTGTAATGACACCATTTTGGGGTGCCTACAACTTACTGAATACATTTTATTAACTTTTTTTGCTGGATTTAAATAAAAAAAAATCAATTCCGGTATTGCGTTTTACCTTTTAAATTTTCACCATGCAGTGTACAGTATAAGTAAAATATTATCTTTATTCTGCGGGTCGGTATGGTTACGGCGATACCTCATTTATATTATTTTTTTTATGCGTAACTAATTCTGCAGAACAAAAACACATTTGGAGACATAAATCAATGTTTTTTGCATCGCCATCTTCTGAGAAGCGTAACATTTTTATTTTTTGGTTGACAGTGTTGGTTGGGGGCTTATTTTTTGCGGGACAATGTGTGCTTTTTATTGGTACTGTTGTGAGGTGCATTTGACTTTTTGATCACTTTTTATAGCACATTCTGTAAGTTGAGATGGCGAAAAATCACTACTTCCGGCGGGTTTTTTCGGGGGGGTTTTTCGTCATTCACCGTGTACATTAAATATTGTTTCAGTTTTATTGACAAGATTGTTACGGACGCGGCGATACCAAATATGTATTGTTTTGATTAATTTTTAGGTTTTTTTTATATAATTCATTTTCTATAGAAAAAAAAGGATTTTGGGGGCTTGATAACTTTATTAATTGTTTCAAAACACTTTATTTTTTTTTTCCACTTTATTTTTTTAACTTTTTCATGTGTCCCCTATGGGACACTTGCATGAGTGATGATTGCATCACTAATCTTCTGTTACAGAGTGAGTCACAGGCTTCAGTAAGAGCCTGCACGTTATCACTCTGTAAACAGGAAGTGAGGCTCGGCTCGTGCAGACGGACAGGACAGCTTATCTCCAGGAGATCCCGGCCAGGATACAAGAGGTAAGTGGAGGCTCAGGGCTGCCAGGGGTGACTAATCAGACCCCTGGCTACATAGTAGGGATACCAGCACCCCCCGATCTCGCAGCGGAGGGTGCCGGGGATCCCTACAAGATTGGGCAACCCATTGTTTGCCGTGATCATGTTTGATCACGGCAATCAACGGGTTAAAACCCAAAATCGGCACTCATGTCCGATGGAGGGGGATGGAGCAGGGTGTTAAGTGTCAGATACAACTAACACCCGCTCCAAGAACGCCCGCACTGCGCTGCAGGGATTGTTTACATCTATGACGTACTATTACTTCATGGGTCGTTAAGTACCTAGCACCCATGAAGTAATAGTACGTCATGGGTCGCTAAGGGGTTAAGATTTCTTGATATAATATGGCAAAATATTTCAGGGTAAGTGCTTTTGTTTTGTATCCCATAGTAAAGAATCTTCCTGATAGCCACACCATAAAATATGTGAATCGGTATTCAGAGACATTTATAAAGATTTGGTATGTAATGGACCGACTTCCTCAAGGGATTGGGTGTCATGCTCTGGCCCACTGTGGAAGGAATTTTATACACTTGAAAAAGGGCTATTTGCCAGAAACGCGTTGTGTATGCCAATAAAGGAGTTTCATTTTACATCTACTGGCGAGCGCTGTTTTATCCTCGACCCAATCCCTTGAGGAAGTCGGTCCATTACATACCAGTATCCTACGTCCCTGTGGCGTCTACAGCTGCTGCCTCCGCTGCCTTACATGCTATTCTTAATGCACTAAAGGTTGTTGTGTCATTCACACAACCTTTCCAGGTGAGAGGCTAATTGTTTCTTCTTACCTACCAAGTGTTATTGATTAATGCACAAGGATCCGCTCGGTGTGGCCTTCTCTCTTTTTCTTATTTATAAAGATTTGTCAGATTCAATAGGTAAATAGAGCAGTTACATTCTTCTATGTGAATCTCTAAAATCTTAATTTATTGTCCTTCATTACATCATATTTCCTGAGTTGTAGAAGCCAACAGCATGTATCCTATCTAATAAACGGCAAACGGCGATTAAAACCATCCCTGGCCATTTTTTTTGCTGTGATTTATTGACGGAATGTGTTTTTTTGTATGTATTTGATCAAATATATTATCATGTAAAACACATATTTGCTATGGTTTACGCAGCCCAGAAATTAAATTGATACAATATGTCAAGACAGACTATTGAATCTGTCCACTGTGAACTGTACTATGCACCATGCATTGATAAAATTGCAAAAATGTCATCATGTCTTAGGCTAACTGTACATGTAGCTTACTTCCGGCCAGACGATCAAACAAAGGACAATAAGTCCTAGTTTGGTCTCACCAAAACTCAGCCCCCCCGGGACAGACCCAGCCACTTCCACCCACTCCCAGGACCTGCCCTAAAGTGCAGACTCTGCAGCCTTTTATGGCCCAGTAACGAGCCCAGGACCCACATCTGAGTCATGAATCTGGGGGAGATATACTGTGACTCCAGCACTCTGCCTGTCACCTTCTCAAAAAAATACATAAAAAATATATATATTTATATTTCACACATTCTTTGATCTAAACCATTCCACTGTAGCTCTGGCTGTATGTTTAGAGTCATGTCTTGCTGGAAGGTGAATTTCCTTCCCATTCTCAAGTCTTTTGCAGCCTCCAACTGGTTTTCTTCCAGGATTGTCCTGTATTTATCTCCATACAGCTTCCCTGTCCCTGCTGAAGCAAAGTATCCCCACTGCATGATGCTGCCACCACCATGTTTCACAAAGGAGATGGTGTGTTTCTGGTGGTAAGCATGGTTACTTTTGCGCAACACATAGTGCTTTGCATTTAGGCCAAAATGTTCAACTTTTATCTCATCTGACCAGAGCATGTTGACCAGACATGTTTGCTGTGTCCCCTATATGGTTGTGGCAAACTGCAAATGGCACTTCTTATGTCTTTGTTTCATCAATGGTTTTCTTCTTGCCAATCTTCCATAAAAGCCAGATTTGTGAAGTGCATGACTTTGGGTCTTTTGGATGCATGTCTGACCAAGGCTCTCCTTGCTTGATCTGTCAGTATAAGTGTACAGCCATGTCTTGGTAAGTTTGCAGTTGTAGAATACTTTTTCCATTTTTGGATGATGGGTTGAGCAGTGCTCCTTGGGATATTCAAAACTTGGGATATGTTTTTATTACTTAAACCTGCTTTAAACTTCTCCATAACTTTCTCTCTGACCTGTCTGGTGAGTTCCTTGGTCTTCATGATGCTGATTGTTCATTAGTGTTCTCTATCAAACCACTGAGGCCTTCACAAGACAGGTGGATTTATACTGAGACTACATTACACACAGCTGGACTCTATTAACTAATTAAGTGACTTCTGAAGGCAATTGATTGCACTGGATTTTGTTTAGGGGTATCAGAGTACAGGGGGCTGAATACTTTTACACGTTACACTTTTCAAATTTTATTTCATTAACCTTTAACCACAATTATCTGCTACTTTGTGTTGGTCTATTACTTAAAATCTCAATAAAATACATTTAAGTTTGTGGTTGTATGTGAAAAAGTTCAAGGGGTATGAATACTATTGCAAGCCACTGTATACTGTGTGGGGGCTACGGTGAAGTATATTACACTGTGTGGGGGTTATGGTGAAACACTGTGTGGGGCTCCTTCATTATTTAGATCACACCCCATCTATTTTATAGCAGACATGTAATATTATCACATGCTGTAATTACATGTAAATATGTAAATAGCGAAGGGGTGAGAACGCTCGAAAAGCCCCATGGTCCATTCAAACAGTTCATCAGCAGAGGTCATGGGTGTCATACCTCCATGGCTCTCTTAGATCGCTTAGACTGTTAGGACCTTGCAGATCAGATGTTTACCAGAACACGCAGCTCCCAGTATTGTTTTCTTGCTGGGCACTTCACTGCTCACTTGACATATTCTTGATAACTGCAGTTGTATGGGCAATGTTAATGTTAACAATTCCCGGAACCAGGCTGTTCGCTTGCCATACATAGTGTAGAGGTAGGTTGCGGTAGTGCAATGTTGCGCATCGTATGGCAGGTGAGTAGTATGGAATTGTTATTACCTGTAGCTGATCTACAGGGGTGCTGGCAGTGGGTTCCTAGAAACAATTCCACTAGCAGGCCCTAGACATTGAAGTCCAACACTGCATGTAAACTACTCTCTCTTTTACTACTGTTAGGGACAACAAGGGGTTCCCTCTTGTAGTATGTTGTAGGGTTCCGAATTGATGTATATTACTCAGGCCTGAGGAGAAATCTTCTCACACATAGCTTGCTTGTGAATCAGATGAATTCTGTTTATTGTATCAATATCTCCAATTCTTATAGAACTTTTCTGGGAACATGTCTAGACAGTGCAAGATTAATAGGTATAGGTTTCATTGACAGAAAAAGATAAAATACACAGGACACAGATGCATCACAATGAGGCCCCCGATATAAGAATCAGAAGCTTACAAACATGTCCATGTCTACATACTTTCACACTCAGAGTGACCTCACCTCGTAGCATATATATAATTGTTAGTATATATATATATATATATATATATATATATATATATATATATATATATTAGCATACAAAATGTATGACAGTTACGAAATGGAGGATTACCCATGGAAGATTATCTCTAACACTACATATTATGGGGATAATGTCACTCCTTAAGGAGAAACCACCTATTAGGTGCGTGGAGACTTATACAGCCATAGTCACTCCACTGTAAGGGATCAAGATGTAAATAGGGAGACAGTGCCTCTGTTATGCTGCCCTCTATAGGAAGCACCCTGAACATCATGCCTGACTTACCAAGAAGCCTTTACTACATAATGTGGGATTTTTACCAAGTCAGTTTCTCAGCTACGGACGGCCGTTTCGGTCTGGTTGGACCTCGTCAGCGCAGTGTAGAGAGAACTGACTTGGTATAAGCGAAAGGCTGAGAGACCAGATTATGGGGATAATGTCACTCCTTAAGGAGAGACCGCCTTAAGGAGAGACTTGGCAAAAATCCCACATTATGCAGTAAAGGCTTCTTTATTACTCTTTATTTTCTGCTCACGGTGGTGGATACAGAGCATCAGCAGGCCCTTGAGGCTTTCCACCTCTGATTAGGCCCAAATAAATAAGTCTAACCAGTACAGAATCTCAAGCCACGGCCTCCGAATCTTCTGCAGAATCCACAGCAAGATCCTGCAGGGCACTTTTTTTTCAGTGTCCTACACTAGTTGTTTTCAATGGGAGTCAGAATGAGGGAAGAATCAGCTGTGTGAATGGACTGTGATACCAGTGTAAGCACCGTGACCCCTTCTCTGTTTATATAGTGTCATACATCTCATAGCTGTCATGTAATGTAATTACAGCCTCGTCCTATACACTTCTCTGTGACAAGACTGGAGTTACATCACATGGTCACTATAAACAGACAGCGTGTGATATAATCAGGCACCATGGTCCCTTCATACAACTGGTCAGTGGGAAGTCACTGATCTCTCATTGATGACCTATTCTGAGGATAGATTATCAATAAAAATGAGCTGGAAAACTCCTTAAGCCTAAGGCCCCACATGGCGTCCTGCAGCAAAAAAGCACTGTAGGAAAAATCGTGGCTGTGACGCATGGCGTTTCTTCCTGCAGCCCTTCACACAAAAAGTTTGGAGAACTTTCCTCTGCCTTCTTTCTGCTTCAATTATATCTAAACCGACAGCATGTCCGTAGGAGGGATGTAAGTACTATGTGTAATGAGAATGAGAAAGGGATATGGTTTATTCCCTGAATTTGTTCCAAGATGAGCATCAGTCCCTGAAGTCCTTAATGGAGGACAAGGAACTGGTTATTAAACCAGCTGATAAAGGTGAAGCAGTGGTGGTGTGGAACAAGTCAGCCTATATCACAGAGATTAGATCTCAACTCTCAGATACTAGGGTCTATCTCAAGCTTTTGGGCAATCCCACTTTCTCGGTCATATCTAAAATCAAATCAGTAGCTGACATGTTCCTTAATAGAGACACCATTGACTCCCAGACACATTAATTTTTAATAAAAAAAAAAAAACAACAACCAATAATTCCAGTATTTTATGTGTTACCCAAGATTCACAAATGGTTGGATAATCCACCAGGGAGACCCATAGTGGCATCGACAGATTCCGCTTTGTTACCTCTCTCCATGTTATTGGAGAAGATTCTAACTCCTCTTATTGAAAGTACCAAGTCATTTCTTATTGATACAGGAGATTTTCTAGGTCAGATTAGACAATTTTCTTCAATAGACCAGGAACACTAGCTAGTAACGTTTGATGTCAACACTCTGTATACCTCCATAGTGCATTATAAGGGCCTGGAGGCCACTCGTAAATTGTTAGAGACCTCAGAAAAATCTACTGCTACTATTGAATTTTGCATAGTCATGCTTGAATTGATTCTCACTAATAACTACTTTATTTTTACCCAAAAATCCGTCATGGGGTCCAACGTGCCCCCCACCCATATGCAAATTTGTATATGTCTTACTTTGAAGACAAGTTTATATACACAAATGATTTATTTAAACTACATTGTCATTGCTGGAAACGATTTATCAATGATATCTTTTGGGAGGGCCCACTAGACTCCTTGGAACATTTTCACCTCTTCCTTAACTCAGTCTGGAGTGAACTGCAATTAACTATGCATAGAGATCTCAACCAGATAGACTTTCTGGATAACATGGTAATCAAACAACCAGATGGCTTCCTCCAGAATGACCTGTTTTCTAAACCTACTGACCGTAATAATCTTTTGCACTATTCGAGCTATCATCCTTTATCTACTAAAAAATCACTCCCCTGGTCCCAAAACCAAAGGCATAGTGTCTGATGATGCTCGTAGACAACAAAGACTTAGGGAAACTCAAACTAAATTTACAGAAAGGGGTTACCCCCCCACACACATCCACACTAGACAGAATAATACCAACCAGATACCATTTGTACAAACCTTCCATCCCTTCTCTTACAAAATCCACAAAATAATTTGTTCACACTGGCCATTGCTACACCGAGGATACCTGAACATGCCCTCATTTTACCAACCATTTCTATCATGTTTTAGAAGAGCTGAGAATCTCAAAAACAAAGAGCAGATTTGAGCTCAGACAGAAAGGTCCCCAGGCAAATTTTCTTGAGCAATCGCAGATTCTGCACTTTCCCCTGTCTACATTGTCCTCAGTGCAACAACTTACAGAAAGGAGATACGCTAATACATTCTCATACAGGAAAAAAGTTCCCGGTGAAAGAATATTTTTCCTGTGACACCAACTATGTAGTATATATGATTAAATGCCCTTGCGGATTAGCATATATAGGCAAAACCACTCAAGCCATCAGGGACCGTATCTCACAACATAAAAGTACAATACACTCTGGTAACTTGTTACTACCAATTCCATTCCACCAAGCAAAACATTCCATGGAGCATGTAATACTGTTTGGGGGCCACTATGGAGCATATCATACTGTCTGGGGGCCACTGTGGACCACGTAATACTGTTTGGGGGCTACAATGGAGGACATTCCGTAATACTGTTTGGGGCCACTATGAAGCACGTAATACTGTTTGGGGGGAGAGACTGGCGCCCCAGCCACCATGGACAGGGACAGCGCCAGCACCGCCAATTCAGACCATCAGATCTCTGTAATACTGCGAACCCTGGAAAAGAATCCACGGGGGTCCAGGCATCCATGAATGCGTCACGGGCGTCCGAAGGGAAGTCGTGAGGTCCTCCATGCTCTGGATATCCTCAACCTTATGGATCCAATGAAGAAGAGAAGGGGGATGTGGCGACTTCCAGACTGCAGGGATACAGGCCCTGGCAGCATTAACGAAATGCCTCAAAGAAGACTTGCCGTAGTGGGTGCTAAAACTTTATCTCTTTCAAGTATCTGAGATATCTCTTCAGCGCCCATAACTGCCACTATTAAGAATTCGCACTAGGAAGTGGATAGGGGGCCCCAGACAAAAGTTTGTACCCAGGCCAATAAGACTTTAGTTACACCAATGGCAGCTGCCCTGGATCCACCCAGGCGCCGCCATAATATATCTTACCTTTAACTAGATCACCTGATACTGATACATAGATGTCCTGTACTTGGACGTAAAGGAGACAGCAGGTTCATTCAGCAGGATCCCAGGTAGGTGGGTATAATTTATTTTTATTTTTTTTATTTTATTTTTTTTAGCTTAGTTGTGGGTATTTTAATAGTACAAGGGGTTGGTTGGAGGGGGGAATTATAACTATAAGGGAGGGGGCATTATGAACATAAGGGGGGTCATTTATATAAGGGTTAATAGGGGGAATTATGAATACAAGGGGGAAGTTATTAGGAGGCATTATGAACATAAAGGGTTGGTCATTGATGTAAGGGGTCATGAGGGGTGCAGTATTTATGTCAGGGGGAATCAGGGGCATAATATGAGGGGGCAATTAATTTAATGAAGGTGGAACTGGAGCTTTATTAAGACTAAGTCCTCATGTAGCGAGCTGCAACAAAATAGCGTTGCAGGTAAAACCGTGTCAGTAAAGCATTGCGGTTTTTTCCCGTTTTCTTCCCATACTCGCCTCCACTTTTAGAAATACACACCCCCAGGTATCTATGTAGAAGAATGTTTTATCCAATCAATTCACACCACAAGTAGTTAAGGCACAGTTCACATATGCGTTCCAGTCATTCCGTTCTCCTATCCGCATGAAAAATGCGTAGAGAGAAGTGTTGCAAGCAGCATTTTTCTCTTCTAATTTTTTGTGTGGAAACCAAGCGGAAACCACACGGACTCCATTATATTCTATCGGGTCTGCAGGTTTCCTAAGGTAACAACTTTTTTAAGATTAGGTTTCCATATGGGGGGTCCCCAAGTGGACTCCTTGAACAGAAACCCAGGCACAGATGTGAACCGGGCCTAAGATATATCAACAATAGTAAACTTGTAATATTACATAAGTACAGCAATGTTTCGGGAAAGACCCTTCATCAGGTGTGATCAGGGCCGCCATCAGGAATTTTGGGGCCCCATACAGCCTAAGTGTCTGGGCCCCCCCCCCCCATTTTAAAACTACTTTAATTTGCGACATACCAATTCTGTATGCCGCGTGATATACACTCACCGGCCACTTTATTAGGTACACCATGCTAGTAACGGGTTGGACCCCCTTTTGCCTTCAGAACTGCCTCAATTCTTCGTGGCATAGATTCAACAAGGTGCTGGAAGCATTCCTCAGAGATTTTGGTCCATATTGACATGATGGCATCACACAGTTGCCGCAGATTTGTCGGCTGCACATCCATGATGCGAATCTCCCGTTCCACCACATCCCAAAGATGCTCTATTGGATTGAGATCTGGTGATTGTGGAGGCCATTGGAGTACAGTGAACTCATTGTCATGTTCAAGAAACCAGTCTGAGATGATTCCAGCTTTATGACATGGCGCATTATCCTGCTGAAAGTAGCCATCAGATGTTGGGTACATTGTGATCATAAAGGGATGGACATGGTCAGCAACAATACTCAGGTAGGCTTTGGCGTTGCAACGATGCTCAACTGGTACCAAGGGGCCCAAAGAGTGCCAAGAAAATATTCCCCACACCATGACACCACCACCACCAGCCTGAACCGTTGATACAAGGCAGGATGGATCCATGCTTTCATGTTGTTGACGCCAAATTCTGACCCTACCATCCGAATGTCGCAGCAGAAATCGAGACTCATCAGACCAGGCAACGTTTTCCAATCTTCAATTGTCCAATTTCGATGAGCTTGTGCAAATTGTAGCCTCAGTTTCCTGTTCTTAGCTGAAAGGAGTGGCACCTGGTGTGGTCTTCTGCTGCTGTAGCCCATCTGCCTCAAAGTTCGACGTACTGTGCGTTCAGAGATGCTCTTCTGGCTACCTTGGTTGTAACGGGTGGCTATTTGAGTCACTGTTGCCTTTCTATCAGCTCGAACCAGTCTGGCCATTCTCCTCTGACCTCTGGCATCAACAACACATTTCCGCCCACAGAACTGCCGCTCACTGGATGTTTTTTCTTTTTCGGACCATTTTCTGTAAACCCTAGAGATGGTTGTGCGTGAAAATCCCAGTAGATCAGCAGTTTCTGAAATACTCAGACCAGCCCTTCTGGCACCAACAACCATGCCACGTTCAAAGGCACTCAAATCACCTTTCTTCCCCATACTGATGCTCGGTTTGAACTGCAGGAGATTGTCTTGACCATGTCTACATGCCTAAATGCACTGAGTTGCCGCCATGTGATTGGCTGATTACAAATTAAGTGTTAACGAGCAGTTGGACAGGTGTACCTAATAAAGTGGCCGGTGAGTGTATGTAGAAAATGCATACCTCTGATGTTCAGTCCCGTGCCTCCCATAGTTCTGGTTCCCTCAGTAGGATGAAGCAAGAGAAAGTCTTCACACTCAATTAACATCATTTCATGCAATTTCTTTTAATGTGGTTAAGGAGAGGTTCAATTTTATTCTGTTACATGAGAGGGTTGAAGTTACAAGAATGAATAAATAGGAGAACTTGAATAATATTTGGGCGCCATGAATTACATCAATGGAGTCCCAGACTCTCCCAGGACCTTACATTATCACCATGATAAGTGTTTGTAGATACCCTCCTCCTGCAAGTAAAGACGGATGCAAGTGGCACCTAAAATTACTGTCAAGTTGATCTGCTGTTATTCAAATCTAGGTTGTAGTAGTGAACAAGTGGTGACCATGTTTATGAACAGTGGAACGTGCAAAATTGGGCCACTCTCCATACACATACTCCATTTGACCACCTGGGATGGTTAAATTAATCTGAAATAATTTTCCTAGTTTTTCATGTCTAAACCTGGGGTGCATCTTATCATCCAAAAAATACTGTAAATAGTAAGAATAGTATTTTTACCATAGTTTTATTCACTAGAGGATGATCACGCTGCATTCAGTCTTTGCTTTACCTGAATCCATACACAGACTTCTAAAAGAGTTTAATGTACTCAGTTTGTCTATTATTTTGTACTAGCCTCTGCCCACAACTTCGTCTGCGTGTTGTTGGCATCGATGATCCACTTATATTCAGCAAATTGCTGCCATCAATGGTTTGCCTGTCCCGATGTTTCGGCCGCTCTTAAGCTGTCCTGCTGCTGAACTTGTTCCTCTCGCCGTTCCTGTGATTGTTCTGGCATCTCAGCAGCTCACTGAGAAGCCATATAATGAGCGTGTTGTTGGCGTCGATGATCCCCCTCAGCTCTGCTTGAGGAGAACTCTGTTAACTTCTGGCTACCTTCATAGCTGTCGTTGTTTTACAATTTTGCAACAAATTTGATTTTCTTTTTCCTGGCATGTTTAAAAATAGCAAACTCCCAATTTGGATTAAAGTTGTTTTCCCATCCAGTGTGTCAGTATGTTGCCTGGAGCTGATCAGATAATATACAAATGCATGTACAGAATGGACTGATAGTTAGCTTAGTGTTTACATAGAGAGATAACAGACCTAACTTTATCAGAAGCTGAGATAAGCTGCTGCAAGAGCAGTATAATATAGTATGTGAACATAAATTCATAACAGTCATGAAGCCATGCCATTTACTGGGATAAAAAGTAGCCTTAAAATGTTTTAATCGAGGTTACAATCTATCTATGTGCCAAATTTCATTCAAATCCGTTTAGCCGTTTTTGCGTGATTGAGGAACAAACACACAAACAACCAAACACGAAAACTTTCACATCCTATTAATATTATAAAGGTGAATGTTTGTGAGTTTGTGGGTTTGTGTGTTTGGATGTTTGGGTGTTCGGATGTTTGTTCCTCAATCGCAGCCAAACGGCTGAATGGATTTTGGTGAAATTTCACACACACCTACATATTTCCCACAAAAGTGCAATAGGCTACTTTAAATGTGGGTCACTCACCCCAAATCGCCACCGTTACCCTCCAAAGACCCCGACGGGCTCGGCTGTAGAAGCTGGCATTCTGCCAGCGCTGGTCTGTGCACGCTCCTCCTATTGGTGCATGGCAGGCTGTGGGCAGGCTATAGAGCCAGGGCTGCGGCACCATAGGTTGGGGGCTGAATGTGGGCGTGCCGATTCACCAGGCACACTGTGAGGAAGATGGCGGCAGCCCACATAGTCCCAGAGCCGCCTGCACACATCGTGGAGGATAAGGAGGAGGCTGCTGCACCCGACTCAACACATACAGGTCAGTGCAGCGGGAGGAGGGGATGTCCCGGGGGTGAGGGGGGGTCCCCAGGTCGGTGTCCCCAGGTCCCCAGCTTCAGTTCCTCCCCTACATCGGCCCCCATGTAGTATGACTCAACATGGCCTCACTCCTCCGTTGCTGTATGAAGCACAGCGAGATCCGGCGTCTGGTTCCTATGACGCCGGAGCTCGCTCTGCTACATACACGACACAAGCACGAGAACTATCTGCACTCAGCAAGCAGATATAGCAACGGAGGACACAGGCCAAGGTGAGTCGTATTACACGGGGGCCGATGTAGGGAAGGGGGGGCATGAAGCTGGGGCCACAGATGGCGGGACAAGAGACTCGGGGGCAGAGATGGTGGGGACAAGAAACTGGGGGCAGATGAAGTGGACTGGGGCCGGAGAAGGGGGGATATGAAACTGGGGCCAGGGATATGGAGAGAAGAAATTGGGAGCAGAGATGGAGGGGACATGAAGCTGGAGGCAGAGATGGGGGGGACAAGATACTGGGGGCAGAGATGGGGGGGCGGCCAGATACTGCGGGCAAAGATGGGGGGGCGGCCAGATACTGCGGGCAGAGATGGGGGGTGACAAGATATTGTGGGCAGAGATGGGGGGTTACAAGATACTGGGCCAGAGGTAGGGGGGACAAGATACTGGAGGCAGAGATGGGGGGACAACATACTGGAGGCAGAGATGGGGGGGACAAGAAACTGAAGGCAGATTAATTAGACTGGGGGGACAAGAAATATAAGCGGTTCGGCGCCACCGCCAAACCACAGATGAAGTCGCGGGTAGCTGCTAGTTTATAATATTAGTAGGATAGGATTAAAACAAGATAAAAATGTTCTATAGATAATAACCTATTGTTATAAGGTTTTATGATTAAGTGATAAGAAGAATAGTCTGTGTTTCGAAAGAGTAGGTTTGGTTGGAAACAGAAACTATGATTGCTTATGCAAACAGAATCACTATTGGTACAGGATTTAGGTGTGATCATTCTGATATCATATTATAGGTTAAGCCAGGTTAGGCAGAACATCAAATCTATTTGACTGACAGGTACTTACTGTCATTTATAAATGTATTTACACTCTTTTACTTGTCAATGGTGGACAGGGAGACTTTATTTTTCCAGTTTTCCTGTTTAGTTCATTATATCTAAAAAAAAAAAAAAAAAAAAAAAAAAAAGCGAGAAAATTAAAAAAACAAAAGTGCATATTTTTTTAACATATTGCAATGACAACCACATTAAAATACTAGTCAGGGAAACTGTATTGCTGATTTGTGTGTGTATATGTAATACATGTGTTTCTGTATCATCACTGTGAACTGTCCAGGGGAACTTTATGGCAGAATGGAGAATGGAGCCAATGGAGAGTGTGAGTTTTGTCACCTGGGTCTGGCTTATACCAAGCTTCAAGGGAAAGGAAGATTGACAAATAAACATTTCAAGAGCTGAACTGTCTCCATCCCATACAGGAGTGGCGAATTAACAACCAGGTACAAATTAATGGGGCTATTCCCCTTATTAATCTGCTGTCCAGTCTCCAACAAAGGATTTTAATAAGGAACAACAAGGGCAGCTCTGAAACTTGTGTCAGAGGATAACATTATAATACTTAAGGATGACAAGAGGAACACATGTAGAGGGGGTATTAAACTGTGGGGGCAGATGAAGAAGGATATTACACTGGGGGCTGATGGAGGGGGCATTAAACTGGGGGCAACTGGAGGGGGACATTAACCAAGGGGTAGCTAGAGGAGGACATTAAACTGGGGGCAACTAGAGGAGGAAATTAAACTGGGGGCAGCTGGAGGTGGACATTAATTTCCCCCTCTATTTGCCCCCAGTTTAAAGTCCCCCACCAGCTTCCCCCATGGTTTAATATCCACCTCCAGCTACCCAATTTAATGTCCCCTTATAGTTGCCCCCAGTTTAAACTGGGGCAGTTGGAGGGTGACATTAAACTGTGGGTGCACCAGGACTTATATTGTGAATTTGAGAACAAAATTATAATGTGGGGGCATATAATATTAGGGTGACTGTAGGATCATTATGCTGTGTGGGGAGCACAAAGAGAAATGGATGGGAATGGTCGGTCAGTTTAGAAGTGGGTGAAGCTAAATTTGCCATGGTGTGCATAGAGCGCCACGCGTTTTGTCCGTTTTTCTGTCGGAATACCGACTGCAAGCACTGTGCAGTAAAAGCACACTGACCCCATTATAGTCTATGGGGTCCGTGTGCTTTTACTGGCACACTGTTTGTAGTTGCATTCGGTATTCTGTCCGGGGGGAAAGTGCTCATGCGAATCCAAACGCAAATGTGAACGAGGCCTAAGACTAAGACCCATGTTGCAGAAACACAGCTTTTTTTGTTGCAGTTTTTCTTGCAGTTTCATGAGCCAAGAAGGGAGAAGTATAACAACTTCTTATATATTCCTATTCCTTTTGTAGCCATTCTTGGCTTTGGCTCAAAAAAAATGCAGCAAAATCTGCAACAAAAAAAGCTGCGTTTCTGCAACGTGGAGCCTCAACCTTAAAGTGGTTGTCTGATCTCCAGGTGTTTTTCTTTTTTTTATACTAATAATAACCTATCCACACATCCTGGAATCAGGAGAAAGTCTGCTCCTATTCAAGTAATATCAGTATACTGTAATACTAGCTGACCAGTATACCATGTTGGACACTCACTGACCATTTACTGATGGCTTATGAAGAAGAAGAAGAAGAAGAAGAAAAAGTTCTTTAAGGCTTAGGAAACACATTGCAGGAAATCTGTGGTTCTGAATTTTTAAGATCCAAAGCCAGGAGTGGCCTCATAAGTAATAATATAAAGGAATCAATTATACTTCCCCCTTTTACTAAGTCCACCAATGCTTCCTTTATATTTCAAACTAGTCTTGAAGCTACTCTTGCCTTTGGCTCAAAAAAATTCTGGAAAATGTGCAACAGAAAAAGCAGTGTAACGTCATTCTAAATCTATTTTATGCTCTTGTTAACCAAGATAGCCACTGCTACATTTGTGCATCTAACCCTCTTCAAATGTGGTTCCCTCCCATACCATAACTTGATATATTTTTTTCTCCTCTTCCTCACTTGACATTTTACTTGCATGTATTTTGTGTGTGACACAATTTTAATATATTTTGAGACTTGTACAGGGGCGTAACCACCAGGGAAGCAGTGATAGCGGCTGCCACAGGGCCTGAGACATTAGGGGGCCCAGCGACAGCCACTACAACTGCATTTTGTGTTTTTTTAAATAGGCTGTCACCAGCTGGAGTAACTCTAGCCAGTAACGGGCCCTATTTACATTCTGATCCTGGGTCCTGCCCATGGCCACCTGCGCTTCCTTTTCTGTGGAGGCCACTGTGAGCAGGATTGAGGGGATCAGTAAGTAAGGCCGCGGTCCCCACAAACACTATTATTATACTCAGGGGTCTTTACAGACCCCCAAGTATAATGATTGGAGGCCCAGTGGAGGTAAGAGAACATAAAAAACAGTGTTACTTACCTCTCTGGGCTCCAGACAGGCTTCAGGCCTACTTGAGTGACATCCCTGACATCACATGGTCGGGGGCCTGTGTCCTTATGCGTCACAATGCAGGCCTGGGTCACGTGACGTCCCGAACGTCATTGAAGATGGCCGACATCAGCAAGGACCGCATCAGAGCCAGGGAGAGGTAACTAACAGTGTTTATGTTTGTATCTTCCCCTTGGTTTCCGATTATTATACTCTGGGTAAACTCTGACCCCAGAGTATGATAATTGTACATGGGTGTCAACAATAGGGCATAATACTGTGTTGAGGGGCCACTATGGGGCATAATACTGTGTGCAGGGGCCACTATGGGGTATAATACTGTGCCCAGGGGCCACTATGGGGCATAATACTATGTGCAGGGGCCACTATGGGGCATAATACTATGTGCAGGGGCCACTATGGGGCATAATACTATGTTCAGGGGCCACTATGGGCATAACACTGTGTACAGGGGCCACTATGGGGCATAATACTGTGTGCAGGGGCCACTATGGGGCATAATACTGTGTGCAGGGGCCACTATGGGGCAATAATAGTGCATGCAGGAATGTTGGGGGGGGGGGAGCCCATGTCAAAAGTTCACCACGAGGCCCTGCTATTTCTAGTTACGCCACTGGACTTGTACATACCATTGTTGGTTTCTACAAGCAAACAAAACAACACTAAAAGCTAAAGTGAGTAAACCTTTCATTCAAAGCCAAGTTTGACTGCACTATAGTAAACCACATGCAATCTACGGTACTTTAACTACTGAAATAATCTTGCACATACTAGAAAATGCCTTTATTGCTTTATTCTGAGTCAACAAAGCATCTATTCAAGTGAATGATTGAACTTAATGTATTCCCATGTTTTCCACCATTGACAATTGTGTTATTTTTACGCACACCATGGGTCATTACAAGTGTTATGCACCATTTATAATAAAATGTATGACTCACACAGGTTGTTTATTAATGTGTAACCAGAAAATGTGGAATACTAAGTAATACAGAAAGCCATTAGGCATCATGTGGTATAATTTGTGCATCAGTTTTATACAAATCAAATTAGAAATATCATTATTGACCTGTTTTCTCTGAAGATATGTTGAAATATAACTACGATAGATCCAATCACATGAAAAAAAAAACAATGCAAAACCCTAACTGATTGAAAATAGAAATGAATCTTCATACTCCTTTTTTAGCATTTAAAAAGCTTGTTTAAAAAAATACCATGAATTTTAAGTGCTTTTAATAATTAATTTAATTTATTCATTTAGTAACATTTTGTATATGTATTTTGCCCTGTGTTTTTTTTTTTTAAGTCCAAGGCCTGGTTCATATCTGCGTTCAGTATTCCATTTGGGGAGTCCGCATGAGGATCCCCTGAACGGAATACTGAATGCATTAAAAAGCGGTGAGCAATGAAAGCACACAGACCCCATAGATTATAATGGGGTCCGTGTGTTTTCAGCGCAGTGTCTGCTCAAAAAGTACTTCAAGCACTACTTTTCTCTTCGCATGATTCATGTGGATACCGCACGAAAAACACACGGACCCCATTATAGTCTATGGGGTCCATGTGCTTTCATTGCTCACTGCTTTTTAATGCATTCGGTATGCCGTTCAGAGGGTCCTCAAGCAGACTCCCGGAATGGAATACTAAACGCAATTGTGAATCAGGCCTTAGAGAGAAAGCTAGGATAAAAACAATGACCCACTAGTTGGGGCTAAAGTATTGGTATCTGAAGATGATCCATGAATGTATGCCAAGTGCTGATTTGCAAATAATATCATGCAAGTGACAACTGCTATTTTTGAAAAAATCTGAAAAATATCTGCATGCACTAAAAGGCATATCACTGAAAACTTCCACAAAGGCTTCTCATAAATTCCCACTGCATTTAGCTTATAAACACCAGTGCATTCATTCTCTTCAGTTCCAAGGGATCTGAGCCAAGAAAGACTTAGCTAGGAATGGAACCCAATGCCGCAGAGTCATAAAGAAACCAGAGCAGCAGTTGTAACTCCCAAACCCACCTCTCTGGCTGGCTCCTATCCTCAAATAACCCTTTGCATGATTTTAGCACACAGCCTCTGGTAATGCTATCACAGCTAATCAAACAATTTTATCGGGAGCTCTCGAGTTATGTGCTTGGATGTCTCGTTTTCTTCCACTGCTCTTGGCTCCAGGCAGAACATTTGTAAAATATATAGATTATATTTTCCTTTGGCTTCTGTCCAAGTATTCACTTTGTCATTGTGAATGGTTTCTTCAAACTAAAAGGAGCCGAGTGGTTACATTAACTACTAAATATCTGAAAACCATAGAATTCCAACTGCTGATATACTAGGCTTCACACGATGTAAATGCGAGCTGATTTTGTCAAAATACACGTGTAAAAAATACATGTGTAAAAATCAGACTCCCATTGACTTCAATGCCATTTTTTACACGTGTAAAAAACGCGCAAAAAACACACCAAAAAATGTGCATTTTTTGCGCGTTTTTTACACGTATAAACACGCGGACCCCTTTATAGTCTATGGGGTCTGTCTGCTTTTACTGGCACACTGCTTGTAGTTGTGTTCTGTGTTCCATCTGGGGGGGGGGGGTCCTCATGCGGACTCCCCCAGACGGAATCCAAACGCAGATGTGAACGAAGCCTAACTGATACTTATCTATTTTATAAAGCAATGCTGAAATATTGCAGTATTGCAAAAGAAGTAGATACTGTACTCTCTGCATTGGATACTGTACTCTCTGTATAGATTCTGTACTCTCTGTATTGGATAATGTACAATCTGTATTGGGTTATGTACTCTCTGTATTGGATTATGTACTCTCTGTATTGGAGGCTGTACTCTCTGTATCGGATATTGATGGCGCCCTTTGCAAGGATTCTAAACAGCAATATGATCTGTAAGCACTCTGCATTCTATGAATGGGAAAGTGGAATTTACAATCCCTGGAACTAATTACGTTGTTTGGTTATATATAGCTCATCTGGCAGCAGCAAACTGAAATATTCTACATGCTGCATTTCAGTTACCACAGATGTATGTTTGCGATCAAGGCTTTATAGAAAAAAAAACTTGCAATGGAATATTTGTCTGATAAGTTTATTTTCACACATGGCAGATTTTTGGTAAATATTCTGTACTGAAAATCTGTAACAAATACATTAAGACATTGCTGACATAGCACAGTTTTGTACATTTGGAGATTTTGTACAAAATTGTGAAATAGCTTCACTCAAGTACTTTCATGTATATATTGCCTCTATTTACGATACAGAGTCCTGAACAATTG
Organism: Leptodactylus fuscus; assembly: GCF_031893055.1. NCBI lineage: Eukaryota > Metazoa > Chordata > Amphibia > Anura > Leptodactylidae > Leptodactylus > Leptodactylus fuscus. The sequence continues at coordinate 143,502,431 of NC_134268.1, forward strand.
TTTCACAGAAAACTCCTCCAAGACATCAATGAAAAACCACCTACATTTTTCTAAATTTATTACATTTTTTCAACACTCCCTGAGAGAGATCCCGCGCATGCACAGTGTGCTACTACAGTACACCTTGGATAAGTCTTGTGCCTCCTGCTCAGCTTGCTGTGTACCCAGAAGAGAACAGAATTCATGGGGAGGACTGTGCTAGCGCACCGCACATGCGCAAGATCTCACTGAGGGGGTGATGACATCAGATCAGCTCTCACTGCACAGCGACGTCTCATCAGCTGTGGATTCATCAGCTAGAGCAGTGCTCTGGGACCTGAAGGAGAAAAGTGAATTTTCTCAGCATCCATAGCAATCTCAGTTATTAAAAATGTATGATATTTATCAGTGTTACAAGATCTGTATGACTAAAATAGCAGTTTAAATAGGTTGGACAGACTCCCTTTAAAAGAAATGTGTCACTAGAAAATTATTTTTAAACCACGTTTTTAAATATTTTTAAGAATTGTTGTGGATTTAAAAAATTCCACATTTACTACAGATAAAAACAAGCACTAAATTCTGCAATTTTAGTTGGGGCTAAAGTATTGGTATCATATTGTCTGACCGCAGTGAAGGTGCGGTCAGACAATATGACCACAGTGATTTACATCAACAAACAAGGTGGCACCAGATCTCCAGCCCTACTGAAAGAGGCAATCTTAATTTTTGCGTGGGCAGAGAAGAACCCTTACTGCTGTTCACATCAAGGACTCCCTGCACATAGTAGCGGATCAGTTGAGTCGGGGTATCCCTGTATCAGGAGAATGGTTTCTCAATCAAGATGTGTTCCAACATATCATCCATAGATGGGGTCTCCCGGAGGTCGATCTCGTGGCAACCTGACTCAACGCCAAGGTAGAGACCTTCTCCTCTTTGCACCAGGAGGACAACCCCTTGGCAGTAGATGCCCTGTCCATCCCATGGAGGTTCAGGCTGATATACATCTTCCCTCCAATTCCAATCATACCAAGGGTATTGATGAAAATAAGACAGGACCAAGTCTCTGGAATTGCCATAATCCCATTCTGGCCGAAAAGGACTTGGTTTGCCCAACTCACGTGGATGAGTCAAGGCGTGTATTGGAGGCTTCCCCCCCTCCTGGTGACCCAAGGACAGCCTAGATGCCAGGATCTGATGAGACTCAACCTGACAGCCTGGAGGTTGACCAGTCTCTGTTAAGGATTAGAGGACTGTCTCAAGGCGTCCTGAAGACTCTTGCGAGTGCCAGAGCTGAATCCACAAACTGGAACTACCGTAGGATCGGTAACATCTTTAACACCTGGTGTCTTGGTGGACTCCTCCGATCCCCTAGTGAGGGTGATCCTGGACTTTCTTCAGGACGGCCTACACAAAGGGCTGGCTGCCTCCACCCTGAAGGTGCATGTAGCCGCTTTGTCCGCCTATCTGGGGAGGCGATTTTCTCAGGATCATTTGGTGAGCACCTTTATTAAAGGGGCAACTAGGCTGAGACCGGCAGTTACTGCTCCCATCCACCAACGGGATCTTACTACGGTCCTATTGGCACTTTGTATGGCTCCCTTTGAGCCTCTGGAAGAGGCGAACCTGAAATTTTTTACTTATAAAGTCACAGTCCTCCTCGCAATAACATCTGCGAAGAGAGTGAGTGAGCTCCAAGCACTCTCCTCAGAACCCCCATAAATCACATTCTTTGAGGATCGGGTGCAGCTACGTTTTCTCCCGAGCTTTAGGCCCAAAGTGCCATCAAGTACAAATATGAATCAACTTATTTGTTTGCCCGTCTTTTACCCTTCTCCCTCCTCTCCTGAAGAGGAAAGGTTTCACACCTTGGATATAGTCAGGTGTCTTCAGATCTATTTGCATCGCACTCACTCTTTCAGAAGGTCAGAGAACCTTCTGGTTAATTACTTTGGTAGCCAGAAAGGCCTCAAGACATCGAAAGCGTCCATAGCACGCTGGGTAAGGGAAGCTATAAAGGCTTCCTTCACAACCCAAGGTTTATCACCTCCTGTCCTTCTCAGTGCCCACTCAACCAGGGCTGTGGCTACATCCTGAGCAGGGAACAGGGCTTTATCTCTTGACCAAATATACGTGGCGGCTTCCTGGTCATCAGAAACCACCTTTATAAGCCACTATCACCTGAGCTCTTACTCTTCCGAGGCTACCGCTTTTGGACGAGCTGTATTGAGCTCGGTCTGCGGTCAACTCCCGCCCTAAGGGGTTACTTGGTATCTCCCCAGTTGTGCCGCTGTAGGGATGACAGGGAACAAGGGATTATGAAGATACTCTTGTTTCCCTTAGTCCTAACAGCGGCACAAGACTTCCCACGCTATTTTTTTGGGAAAAAAAGAATGTTTGCGTGTATATGTATTTACATATATGTTGTATTGTTTACCTTATATTACTCTGGTATGTACATGCAGGGGGGAGGAAGCTGTGTCCTTTTAAGGGGATCTAGCCATGTGAAATTAATACTGCCTAATTAAAAATCCGCATGTCCTACCAGCACATAGGGGCAGAGAATACCCCAGTTGTGCCGCTATTAGGACTGAGGGAAACAAGATTATCTTCATAATCCCTTGTTTTAGTGAATTTTTTCAAAAAATTATTTTTCTTTGTCACAAAGTTGCATGAAGATGGATGTGGCTATTGATGACCCATTGAGACATATGTAATCTTCAGATTGACTACTTTTAAAAAAATATATAGGGTTTAGGAGTTCGCTTGCTTTTCACGGTGTATAATCCCTACATTTTATAGGATGATACTTTTTTAACATTTTCAGATTTAAAGGAAATTTTTGTTACTTCCAGTTCTAGTGATTTTCTGAAGACACGTTTAGGCCATAGTGATATGAATGAACTCTGCACAAGTTGAATTGTCAAGGTCGTAAATCGACTATATCCTGGAGCAATCAGTCAGTCCAAATTAATGAGCATATTTGTGCACAATTGCTAAGAATGAGACAGACATTGAGTTTCCGTATCAATATCAGCTAGATGCTCTTCTCAGCCCTTCCCAACAGCATTGCTGACTCTTTATTGAAAGTCCACACACTTAAGAAACAGAGAAAGGAGGGGTTAATTGTACGACAGGAGTTTGTCTGACATTCCTGAGCTGCTGTCCATCTCCCATTGGCTCCAAACTTCAATGTCCAGCCAGACACCTCCTTGCTGTAACCTGAAGACTTCTGCCTCTTCTGCCACAAGGCATGGCAAACAGGAAATAAGCTCCATCTTGGATTCAAAGTCCTTTGTTCAATACTATAGGCACTTAGTGGAAGGAAAAATTAGTATTTCTAATACATAACATACAATATAAAGTATAAGAATATTAATTCATGTTCTCAGATTTGACAGAACTCTTATTTTTAGGAGGTTTGGTGCACATAATTTATTGTTTGGTTTCCACTTTTAACAACTAATATACATTTATTTGCATTTTTTCATAAAACATTCACTTTAAATTAAAATAGCATGAAGGTGCCTGTTTGTATGCAGTACCAAGTGGCATTCTGACAATGCTGCAGGTGTCTACTTCAAGAAAATATATAGGTATGGGGGGGTTGGATGCTTTTTTAATGTTGCAATTTAGGTTTGATTTGTCTATCTCAAAGCTGTGAAAATTGCTCTGGCTACTGGTGTGCAAAATTTCCACAGACCCTTCACAGTGAAAGGGTTAAAAAAGAAAAAAAAAGAAGAAATGTTAGGAGTGACCAAATCAACAGTTTGGTGCATCTGATTAAGAAAAAACAAGAGTACACTGGTCACCTCAGGAACTCAAAAGATCTGGATGTTCACAGAAGACAACAGTGGTGGAATTCTTTCCATGGTGAAGAAAAACCCCTTAACAAAATCTACTCAAGTGAAGAACACTCTGCAGGAAGTGGGTGTATCGGTAACTAAGTCTACTATAATGCAAAGACTTTATTAGAGAAAATACAGAGGGTTCACCACAAGATGTAAACCATTAATCAGCCTCAAAAATAGAAAGTCGGGACAAGACTTTGCCCAAATAACATCTAAAGAAGCCAGCAGAAGAAGATGGAACCATGATGGAACATTTTGCCTTTCTTGTCCCAGAATGATTTAAAGAAAACATGGAAAAGGCTTGGAACTGTTCCTGATCCAAAGCACCATCATGTCTCTTGGTATGTGTTTACTATGCTTTTTCTACGCCTATTGATATGTATTGTTATTGGCCATTTTTGACATTGTATTGTATCACTTATTGAGTCTGTGGCAGCAGTTATTTGTATATATTTATATCTTAGATTTTATCTTTCACTGCTGTTTACATCTCATGTTATACTGTGAGTATATTATGTATGTGTTTACATAAACTTACCAGTATAGATAGGATCCTTGAATTGGGAACACACCTTTAGGGTGCATTCACACTACGTAACACCAGCGTGTATCACAGCCGTACACGCCGGCGCTACAGCAGGGCTGCCGAACACTTCCCATTCATTTCTATGGGAGCCGGCATGCGAGCGCTCCCCATAGAAATGAATGGAAAAAAGCAGTCCATTCATTTCTATGGGGAGCGTTCGCATGCCGGCTCCCATAGAAATGAATGGGAAGTGTTCCGCAGCCCTGCTGTAGCGCCGGCGTGTACGGCTGTGATACACGCTGGCGTTACGTAGTGTGAATGCACCCTTAAGAAGCAAAATAAATCCCTACATCTATGCTAAGACCTGGTTTTGTTTTCTGGAATTCTTAGGTTGTCCCCTACATAAGGTTGAAGGGGTTTTGATTTCAGGGGTTATCTTCCAGTACTCTCAAGGTACAGGTCTTGGATGCCCCTTTTCAGGTAAAGCTGGCAGATGATCCGTGGGTTAGTCAATTTATTAGCATATTTTAAGAAGTTTTTAATTGCCTTGATATGAAGCATTGTATTTTAGGATATTTATCTGCCATTTCTGATTGGAAGGCTAGCTCCTCTTTGTGCTTTTTGCAGATCCTAACAAGGGTCAAACCTTCTCCAAAAGTGTTCCAGCCAGATGGGAGAGATTGGCAATTTCCCTAGCCTACAGTTCCATGAGGGTGGTGTCACCAGGGGGGCCTTAGAGCCCATTCCACCAGAGCCATAACTGCTATCCATAGAACAGAGTTGTAGGGCAGCTACCTAATCTTCAACCACTACTTTCTTCTGTCACTATAGGTTGGATTTGGGGGTGGCTGCTTTAAGCAGTGGTCCCTCCCTGATTTCTCCTATTTTACTCCCTCTCTCTGGTGCTGCTGTAGGAGAAGGGAAAGAAAAAAACAAGCAAACACCGTTGGAAATTTTTCTTAGCCATAAGGTAGGAGTTTCTTAAATCAGCTGTCAATCTCTGCTTACTATGAAATCTACTGATGGGGAGAGGCTCCACATGTCTTAGGGGGCGTTCACACTACCCTTGGTGTCTGCTCAGCAGTGTCCGTGGCTATTGTCCGTTCAAGGTTTTAGTAAGACACTAGCTGAACTGTCAGAAGTCCATTAAAATTTCCTACGTGCAGGAATTTTCTGTCCATTAGGAAAAAAATGGACAGCAAGTGTCCGGTTTTTTTTGTTTGTTTTTTTTTAACATTGAAGTCTATGGGAAACAGACATATCACGGACAGTAACTGATAACCATGAGTTAGGGTCAGTTCACACGTGAACTGCCCGCGTCTCTCTCTTGTCAAAACCCGCGTGCCGCGACCATCGCGGTCACGGCTTTCCCCTCCGCTGTCGGCTCAAATGAATGAGCCGACATAGGAGGGAGCTGAAGATAGGGCAGGTCGTTTCTTTTCTCCGCTAGCGGCAGCCCGCCTCTAGCGGAAAAAAAAAGCCCGGCAGTCTACATAGACCACCATTGTAAAGGGGTGGATTTTGAAGCGAAATCCGCTGTCAAAATCCACCCCTTTGCCCACGTGTGAACTAGCCCTTACTGTCTGTGTTTTTTTTAAACGGACACTTTCATAACAGACTCCAATGGTAGTGTGAACCCTACCTTATTTGGTAAGTTTCCTGTCCCTGGGGGCAAATCCTCTCTCTGGTGCTGTCATGGGTTCTAAAAATAAAATGCTATTACCATAAGTAAACATCATTTTCTCTGACATTACTTCTTGCTCTGCTGCTTTACAAAATATCTGCCCCTCTGTGCACCTCTCTCTGCTGTGACAACCTCAGCATATGTAATACTTAGCTGATTCCTCTGCATTTGGTCCAGATTTCCTGAAAGGGTGATAAGAATTTCCCATACTGAAAGAAGACTTAGGGGGCGTTCACACTACCGTCGGTGTCCGACAGGTAGTGTCCGCTCAAAATCTGGCACGGACATTAGGAGCGGACACTAGCTGTGTCCGTGACACCTGTCATTTATTTCAATGAGCATCGGGTGCGTTCTTTTGCACTCAGTGCCCTTCCTTCCCTGTCCGCAAGTAAAGATGTCCGACTTCTCAAGTGGACAGAAGAACCCTACATGTCGGGTTTTTCTGTCCGCTTGAGAAGTCGGACATCTTCACTTGTGGACAGGGAAGGAAGGGCACGGAGTGCAAAAGAACGCACCCAATGCCCATTTAAATAAATGACAGGTGTCAGGGACACAGCTAGCGTCCGCTGCTAATGTCCGTGCCAGATTTTGAGCGGACACTACCTGTCGGACACCAACGGTGGTGTGAACGCCCCCTTATTTGGTTCTATGTAAATAAAAATTAAAAGGAAAACAAATCCTACAATTAACAAAAAAAAAGTAATATATCTGATTATTTCAATTGGGGTAAGGCTGAAGGGTGGGGCTTTTCCTATTTGGACAATCAGTATGTCCTTTAAGACATCTGCAATAAATGTGAGACTAGAGGAGAAATATCAATTGAGACCAGAGGTCACAATAATACCTGTACAGGTGTAATGAGAAGAGCTACAGAGGTCACCAGCAGCACAGCAACACTGCAGACGCCCGTTATGTCCAATATAAATGTCTCTCTTACGCACAACCAAACGGTAAATGGAGAGGGAGTAAGGAGCCTTGTTATTAATGACAAGGCTGCAGATTAGTCCATTATGGCAGGAGACACCAGTCCAGGGGAGAAAGAGTGGCCATATTTAGCACTTGCTGATGTGAGATAATGGATGGTCAGATAATGGACTCAGTGCCTGGCTAGGGTTTATAACACCTTACCTATCTTTCCAATATTGTATGACACTAGGCTCTTAAACTAGCGTCTCATAACTGGCACTTAGTACCTTCGTAATTGTTTGTAAAGTGTTACAAGATTTAATTGGTCATTCATTTGAATGTCTTTTCTTAATAAGGCATCTGAAAGTCACAATGGTGTCCTTGGAGATCTCTATTTACTGGAGCCAAAAGTGACTAGCTAGAGCCGCTGTCAGTCTGGAGGACTTGGACCAATGAATGAAGCTTATCAACAAAAGAAAAAAATGTACAAACCACTTGGCAGATTTTTTTTTCTGATATTTTAATCTATAATCACAGTGTGAATATAGCATTAGGAGCAGGTACATTCAGGAGGGGCAGTGAAGTCGTAGTTACTTTTCCCGTCACAAAAACGCATGCATTTAAAATACCGCCCCATGACAATTTTGCTACATATTTAGGGCAGTTGACTGCTTCAGCACTTCAGCCGCTGTGAACCTACAACTTCCAGCATACTCCATTCACTTCTAGAGAACAGTAGAGCAAGTATACACACTTAAAGAGTTGTAGTTACACAATAGCTGGATTGCAAAAGGTTGCCTACTCCTTCCCTCATAGATGGCTTACATATATAAGTGATGGGACTGGGGGCGGGAGGAGGGTATAACATTATTGCCTGGAGTTCCTTCATACCTTTGCTGTTCCACTTTTACACATACCGAACAGCTACAGTGATTTTGTCCTGCATATATATGCTCTTAACCTTATACATGCTGACATTTCTTTGCATTACTGCAGATAGCTCTCTCCTCTTTGGCTAAAATAGTGCTGCAAAATCTTATGGGGAGTATTTTAATTCCTCCAGAATAAAAAAAAAAGTAGCTGTAACTGATGTACACAGACAGGCAAGTGTATATTTACTGTCACAATCCAATAAAATAGAATTGCGCTTCATCTGTACTTTAAAGGGATTGTCCCACAGAGGACTGTTATCTCCTATCCACAACTGGGTCACAAAGAAGATATTACTAGGAGCTACATCAGTCACTAGAATGGGAGTCCCTGAGCCACCGATTCATCTTCACTTCGACTGTGCAGTACTTTGTATAACCCAGTGGTCAAAGCTTACAACATACTGACTGACCTATTCAAACTGTATAGGGTTGCCAGCACTTGCCTGGTTTCTGTTATAGTAGTAGGGCACCTGGATGGCGACTGCTCTATGTAAGAGCCTCTTTAACAGTGTTCATGTGGGGAGAGGGTCCAGGACTCCAGTTCTAATTAATAATGATGGTTGTGGTGGGTCTTAAAATGTCCGTTGTGGACAACCTTCTCATAGATGTCTAGGTAAGAAATTTTAATCATTTTTAGCCTACTCCCATTGCTAGAGAGAAAATTGAATACTTGAGGTTTTTTTTTTAGTTGGCTAAATTTTGCCTGCAGCACCCAGAATAACATCCCAGTGAGGACACCAGATTTCTGTGAGAATCTTATCTAACCCCCTGGCAATCCCCTGATCATTGTACTGCTTGCTTTTTAAGCATGAAGCACAACAGGAAGTCTTTCAAATAAAGGATATATTGTCACAACCATTAGGCTACTCTGTCTGAAGACACTATCACATAATACTGCAATTAGATTTTGTTACTAAGGGTGCCTTCACACGGTGTAACGCTCCACGCAGTTTGCTACATTTTACATGTGTAAAAATATACGTGTAAAATGTAGTTAGCCATTGAGTTCAATGTTTTTTTTCGTATAACGCGCATATTTTTGCACACGCAAAAAGATGCACGTAAAAAAAAAACAAAAAAAAAACATTGAACTCAATGGCTAACTACATTTTGCACGTGTATTTTTGCCTGCGTGTACGGCTAGCTCTGCTCATTCCGAGCCGTACACGCGAGCACTTCCCATTCACTTCAATGGGAGCGCTCGTAGTGAAAAAAGCAGCCCATTCATTTCAATGGGGAGTGCTCATATGCCGGCTCCCATTGAAATTAATGGGAACTGCTTTATACACGCTGATTCTGAACGTGTTTTAACGTTCAGAATCAGACAGCGTATCAGTAGTGTGAATGCACCCGAAGATAGGTCAGGTCGCTTTTTTTTTCTGCTAGCGGGAAAAAACAAACTATTGGCTCCCATTGAAATGAAGAACAGTTAACTATCATACAGATGTGACTAATGCATATTATAGTTATGCATTAAGAAAATATGATAGTTTAAAAAAATGCATGAAACATATATGGAATATGGTAGATGTAATTATATGCTCATATAAGAATAATATAATAAAATAAGATATACTATAAAAGGTGTGTACCTCTGTCACTTCCTATTTAAGGGAGACGAGACATTTGTTATGACCTCTACCAAATGACACACTTGATAAAGGAGTGTCCGTTACTCTGAAACGCGTTGTGTTTATATTAACCAATAAAAGAAATCCCATTAAAAACAACCTGGGTAAGCGCGGATTTATTACTTCCTTTCTAAATTGGGTCCTCTTCATTACCTGTAAGGTCCCTGGACGGGTATAAACCTGCAGCATCAACAACTCAGCATTTGTACTTCTGCATCTTCAGGTGTTGGGCCTGCAGTTCTATGACTAAGGGGCTCATGCCTTGAAACATGCAAGAGAGATTTGCTATGTAGTGTTTCACGTTTGTTTGTGTTTTTCTTCTTGTCATTTTTCTGGATTTTGAGGGGTTTTCTTTTTGTCTTCTTCAGGACTTTTTCTTATGTTATCTTATGTTCGAGATATTTATCAACATGTCTATTAAAAGTGAAGTTTTATGCATTTTTAAACAAGTCTTCATAGTGCTGGATATATTTTTATTTTTGTGCTTTGTATGTTGTGACTCTTTCATAACGCCAAAAGGTGAGCAAAACACCTATTGAATTATACCTATTGTTCACCTGTATGGTATCACACAAGGCACCGCTTGCTGTTGAATCTTATGGTTTTTGTTTTTTTTACATATGTACAGTGTTGGCCAAAAGTATTGGCACCCCTGCAATTCTGTCAGATAATACTCAGTTTCTTCCAGAAAATGATTGCAAGCACAAGCTCTTTGGTATTAATATCTTCATTTATTTTGCTTGCTTGCTACATCAGATGCAGCAGAGCTGAGTGTGCGTTGAACCATGCTGCACACTCAGCTCTGCTGCATCTGATGTAGCAGTGCTGAGTGTGTGTTGAACCATGCTGCACACTCAGCTCTGCTGCATCTCTGTGTGTGCTGAGCTCTGGCGCTTCTCCGTGTAGCAGTGCTGTGTCAGCACTGCTACATCTGAGATCGGACCACAATGGAAACTGCTGAGGACGGATCTTAGACTCCGCCTCCTCCGGCAGAACCAGCATTGATTGGCCGAATGCTGTACACTGGCCAATCAATGCTGGTCAGTGCATTCCTATGGGAAAAAGTCAACTCGCGCATATCGCAAGCTGACAGGGATCCCGAACAGATAGAGCCCCATAGAGCTGGGCGAGTAACATTCCCCCCTAAATAAAGGTAATCCCTAGCTAACCCTGCCTGTAGATCTGTCCCTGTCTCACAGTTCACAGTCTCAAATTAATCGAATGTTAAATCCACCATTCGTCTAAAGTAGAGGTCACCTGATTTCGGCCGCCAATTCCTTTTTCCGATTTTTTTTCGATGCTTCCGTTGTCGTAGTTCCTGTCCCACCTCCCCTGCGCAGTTATTGGTGCAAAAAACTGCGCCAGGGAAGGTGGGAGGGGATACGAATTTTTACTGCGTTTGCCTCGTGGTATTCGATTGTAATCTAATACCTCGAACGGCCTGATATTCGATCGAACAATGTTCGCTCATCTCTAGTTACCAAGTATAGACAACCTTGCTCATTGACTCAATCACAACACAACGTTCATTTTAAAGTTTTTTTTAATAAATTAAGGTCATTCAAAATACAGTGCCAGAACATGATGCAGCTGAACATGCTAGTAGGGTTTGTCATGAAGCACCTGTGCTCATGTTGAGTTGGCGACGGTGCCCCTCTACTGCTAGTGGTTCCTGGGATTGATAGTAATGCCAGAGCAGCACAAGGGCATCTGCTCTCTCATGCACTTAAGAGTGCCAAGTAAGTTATTCCTGAACAGTTTGTTTCCCTTCCCCAGAAAAAAAAAAAAAAAGTTAAAAAAAAAATTCTAGGGTATACCAAATACACAATCACACTACAGTAAATGCTTGTTAAGTTAAATGATATAAGACCTGGTAGTTCAACACTAAATGTACAAATGTGGGAAGGGAAAGACAGCAGCAGTTTTGAATGAGTGAGCTCCCATCACTATTACAGAGGGTGAGCGCTCCATTTGTTTAATCCCTTTACTGCAAAGTCACTGTAAAAGGGTTAAAGCTCCACAGGGACCCGTACTACGAGGGGCTGGCAAATCGGTTGGATGCCCAGTTACGCCAGAAAGAACGTTACAAGGCCATATTGGAAGACCTGTATTCTACAACAGAAAGGTACAGGTTATTGACAACAGAAACACATGCTCCTTGCACAGCCTGACTGAGCCTGCAGTCATTTTATTGACCTGTGTTACCAAGTGAAACACTACTTTTCCCCAGCAGGAAAGTCTGAAATTTAGCAAAAAAATATATTTATATATATAATATAGGTTACGTGTTAAAGTGGGACTTTGGTGATAAATCACTTTGTAAAAAATAAAAGTTTGCAGGTTATCTGCATATTTCATCAACTACTTCCAAGTCAAGCTTGCTCTGGGTCATTAGTTTACATCACACGGTTTAAGTTTGTTACATAGCACTGAGAGAAAACAAAGCTTGAGATATGTTCTTTCTGGAGATGAGATTACGCCACTAGAGTTACGCCTCTTTTCGGAGTAAATATTACGGAAAGGAAAAAGCCATTTATACAGTAGTAATATACCGTTTTACATAAAAGGAAAAGCCATTTATGCAGTAGTAAGTCTGCTGAGGAGGCCGGCTAGAGGTTTGGAGAGCGCACATTTATCCCTGGAGAAATCGATATAAAGATACATAGTAGGTTGGGTCACACTGCACATAGGTATATATATCCAGCAAACTGGATAGCTAACTTAAAAGGAATATGGATAATGGAAGATTTTTTTTTTCCTCAGAAAGCATCTATACTTACAATGCCATTAATAGTTTGCAGATCTAAAAACTTGCAATTTTTTTTGCAGTAAAGGAAGGGGAATAGGAAGAAAATACATCACAGGGATACAGTTTAAATGCTCATCGTAAACTGAACGCTAAGGCTGGAATATATAAAGTTTTCTTTTTCCATTAGCTGGTCAAATATTTCTGATAATGGAAGCATATCTCCCTATATAAATGCATTAAAGATTACAAACGTTACGTAGGGCATAAAAATAAGGTCTGAATAGTAAGCAATGCAAACTTATTTCTCCAAGCCCACTTTATGTAGTTCTAAGGAATTCTTCTTGCAGAAACAGAGCCATGCATACACACAGTCACTTGCTTGTAGATAGCTATACTGGGGGTAAAGTAACCATGTTGCCATCAAGTTCAAAGTCATCTGCACCATCTTGTGAGAAAACATGTGTTAGAGGTTTCCATGGAGATACTTCTAGACATGATGGGTAGAGCTTTCCTACAGTGCATCGAAACTCTTTGCCCAAATCCCAAAGCACACGCTCTGATATCTGTTGACGCAGGAACCACTGGTCAAGGTCCATGTCATATTGATAAATGGCGTATTTTGCTTTTTCATTCATATGTGTCTCTCGGATAAACACACACAAGGAATTTGAGATGACCACTGCTCGAGCACAGGGATCAGTAAATCGTCTGGCGGGAATATTGGCTGCCATATACCATTCGTTTTTATGCACATCGTACACCTCAACAGCAATGGAAGAGCCATCCACAGTGCCGGATGGTAGTCTTACACTAGAGTTGTTGTCAGTTTGCAGACCTCCGAGGTAGAAGATTTTGCCATCAAAGGCTGCGGCAGATGCAAAACATCTACTAATTTGCCTCTTTGCCATCTCTACCCAGATACCAGACCGTGGAATGAAACAATATGTCACATTATAAGCCATGAGATAAATGCAATCTTGGACTACAACAGCAACACTCCACTGAAATGCACTTGGAAGTGGGTTCACCAATGTCCACTCATCCTTCTCACAGTCATATCTTTCCACGGTCCTTCGATTGAGTTCGCCACCAACACTATCTCCTCCTATTGCATAGATGTATCCATCACACCACACCAAAGAAGGTTTTACTCGAACGCACAACATGGGGGTCTTTGGAATCCAGGTATTCTGCTGGGCATCAAACCAGTAAAAACTATTCACAGTCCTAAAGCTGGCTTGAAATTTGCCTGGCTTGTTGTGGTTGCTTTTGGCGTTCTTTAAGGGCACTTGCCCCCCAGCAATATAAATATCATTATCAGGAGAGACGACAGCCCCCACTTTAAGTAGCTCAGAGGGTGGGTTGCAAAGCTTGTAAACCTTCTCTGCTTGAGGACTGTAACAGATTGTGGAGTAACTACCAGGGTTTTCCAGAACAGCTTCTATTACTATGATCATCTCCTCTTTTGTCATGCCAAGCCTTGGTTTAAAGAATCTGGGCATTGATTTGTAAAGTCCTTGAACTACTACAGACTTATCATTTGGTGGCAAACCTTGGAACCATTCCCTCTGAATAACCTCCGATAGAGCGTCAATACGTAGGTGGCTTAGCACGGTGGACAAGTATTGTGAGCGTGATACTGTATTGTAATCTAGCCATGACATTGCAGCCTCTCGAACAGTCTCTTCTTTTTCCACATTCAGGTTGTCACTGCTTACAAGATCTATCAAAAGTTCACTTGATAGCTGCATAAATGCCTCCTGGCGGTACACACTTGTAAACTTGTGCTCTACCATTCTTTTGGCGCTCTGCTTCAACTCTTCACAGCTGAACAGGTCAGCAAAACTCATCAGCCGAACACAGTTTTTGGCATTGACTTTTTTTATTAAGTATTCTCTACAAAGTTGCAACACATCATCCACCTGTAACACAAAGTTGCATGAGGTTACATATAGTTCATTTAACAATTTTAGATAGAATTGACTGTATTTAGCAAAATGGTCAAAAAGAGAAACGGCTAGTCAGCACTCAGCTTTCATTTCCTAAATTTCTCTCGAAAAATGGAAGTTGCACTATGATTGGTCACTAATGATAATAAGAACAGCTTTGCTGATGAAATTTGCACTTGAACATCAGATCTACATAAATGTCAGTTTGGAAAGTTATTGTTGAAAACTGTACTAAAATTGGGAAATGGAAAAGTAAAGTTTACCTGTAAGAAGCATGCGGTCTCATATAGCTGCTCAACAGTGCTTTCATTTATTGCCAAATTACCCGTGTATGCATATGTTATAATAATCTGCAAAGAAGCCGCATCCACATTTCTCAAATTTACATGTGTTTGCTTACTTTCACTCAGTCCACTCATAAACATTGCCCTGCAAAAACAAGGGACAAAAACAAGCAAGTTAGGGAGACGTGACTCAGATCATTCATGTAATACAAGTAGACGCAGAAAGAAAAAATATATAAATAACTAAAAATATATCATGCACAGATATACATATCAGTCCTTTAAGCTAGGTTCACATTAGCAACAACCTGTCTGACCCCATTGAATATAATGGGGTCCTCGATGGCCATCGGTTTAAGACTAAAACCAGCAGAGGAAAAAGTTCTCCATGGAAGATATTATCGTCTGCTGATTTCTGCCAGATATTGTGATTCATCACACTATCACAACAAAAGCTCCAACGTAGATGTGAACCCACCCTGACACTAGGTTCACACCTGTAGTCGTGTTTCTGTCTGTGGCGTCCGCTTGGGGACCCCACAAATGGCAACCTAATCTGTTTAAAAAAAAACAAACAATGCTGCTGACCCCATAGACTATAATGGTGTCTGCAGAGTTTTGCCAGAAAAATAAAGCAGAGAGAAAAGTCCTGCTTGTGGAATGAGGAACAGAATCCCAGAGCGGAGATCAAGTGCAGGTGTGAACCTAGCCTTACACTGCATACAAAAGTGTGAAAACCGTTTTACACAGCTTACACAGTTTTGAATATTACTTATATCTGTGCTTTCAGTTAAACAAGCTGTACTCCAAAATTGTAATGTTATAGTAACCCAAGCTTCTCCCTAAAGCAACAAAAGTTATGGGGCAAGCTCCTGAAATGCTTCCCTCATAGGCCAAAACAAGGGTTGCATTCACCTTACTACAACAAACGGATGACTATGCCCTTCTGGCCTTTGATGTACATTTGCTGTACAGTAGCCTGTGCAAATTGTTTATATACTTCAACCTTATTCACGTCTGCAAAGTTTGTTGGCTATATTTTATTACTGATGCACCAGACAATGGACAGTCCAGAAAAAAAAAACAAATATTAAAATACAAAGATTAACCATATGGAGGAAGTGCAACTAACAACAGGGACAAGTTGGAGTTCTCACAGTCCTCCATCGCTTCTGCTCCAAAGCTATCAAGGCCCTCCACTATTTTTTGGTCTGTATTGACACATAAAATAAACACTTCGCCCATTGCTGATGGATTACTGCTGCAACCAGTGCTTAAGTGGTCATTTTCTGTGTGTCAAGGTAAGTAGCAGCTGCAGATACAAGAGGGATGCGGATAACATTACAACAGAGTAGAATTCATAAGCATCACCTCCTATGTTTGGTTATAATGTTATTATTAGAGATAAGCGAACACTATTCGGAACAGCAGTTCCGAATAGCACGCTCTCATAGAAATGAATGGACGTAGCCATTCATTTCTATGGGAGCGTGCTATTCGGAACGGCTGTTCCAAACAGTGTTCGCTCATCTCTAGTTATTATAACTTAAAAAAACAAAATTGCCTGGACAACCCCTGTAAAGGTTCTTTAAGAACTGTATCAGAGAAATTTTAAAGCGGATGCCCAAAGAAAGAAAAAGAAAAGTGTCTAAAAGAGAATTTGAAAAATGTGCAACCCAAAAACATGCAAACCAAGAATATCCTACACGTTCCTAATGTACCTGACTCCCATTCACCAAATAGGTGTTTCCATGTATGACCATTAGAATTTGTAGTCTTAAAGGGGGTGGCTGAAAAGATACCTCTAGTAAAAATATATTGAATTACTCTTCTGCTTTGATAGCCTTCCATTTACTGAAAATATTCTAGATTAAGTCACGATCCAATAAAAGCGTAGTCCAGGATATTCTGTACATTTAACACACACCAGTATAAAAACAAAACAAAAACACCTTACATACCTGAAATAGGAGCTGCATGTAGCAAGAACCATTTTGTGACATGGAAATTCAGTGCCCTCAACAATTAACACTATGTCAGTTAGTAGCTGCTGTTCATAGAACAACTTCAGCTGTTCCAGTAAGGAGACCGCATATTCAGTATTGATCTGCCTTTCGTCCTGAGTGGACATGACTGCATTCCATTAATAGTTACAATGATCCAAAAAAAATAAAAAACAAAAAATAGACTAGGTAGTCAAAAATACAAAGACGAAAAAGATCAATACTTCAGAGGTGTTGGCTCTTAAATCCCAAAAAATAAAACTCAATTGTTCCTAGCAGCTTGAATCAGCAGTGCGATGTACAACACGGCTTAAAGATATTGATCCAAAGTATTTCAGACATCATGGTTAGTCGGAATAGCTTTTAAAGACCAAGGTGTAAAATCCAGTGCCAGTTTTGAGAACGCTCCTTTAGAAAGTAAACCTTATAATAGCACCTTGACAGAAACTAGACAGCAACATTCTTTCAACCTGAAAGAGAAAGCAAAAATGGTTAAAACATTACACTATGATATAAGTCACATTTAAAGGGGATGGCTTTTAAGGAGTTTGTATGGGTTTCCAGTGGGTAGTCTGGTTTCCTTCCACACTGCAAAGACATACTGATAGGGAATGTAGATTGTGAGCCCTATATAGGACAGTGACTGTCAATGTAAAAGCGCTGCGAAATATGATGGCGCTACACAAGTAAACACAATAAATAAATAACAGTAATTTGCTTGGGACCTTTACTCCATTAGCTCCTGCAAACATAGTCATCTCTTACATTGGTTGTTATAAAACTGATACCTCAGGTAAAAATCAGAAGAGCTGGCAGACAGTCCCAGCGGTAAGCCCAGATCATAAGGGATAACCGCAGGCTTACCAGCATTCTACCAAGAGTAGTGGCTCTGATCAAAAAACACCACCCTTAAAAGGAACCGATGATGCTGAAAATTCAATACAATCTGCAAGCAGGATCTTACAGAGAAGTGGAAGCTGAGAAGATTCATAGATTTCAGAGAAAAAAAAAAGATTTAGAATAAACAGTATAGTATACATTTCCTTGATCTAAATCTATGCTCATCCAGCATCGATCCTGGATAACTTTAAAATCTGTTCACATTGGGCTGACAGGAACTGGAATACGACGCATCTAAAAATTGTTTGCGCATTGTCACTCCTTGTTCCTTTGTTGCAGATTAAGCTAAAACAGACATCAGAGAAATATTAAATTGCTAATTTTTACAGGGCATCTTTTATGGATACAACAAAAAAAAAGTTCTTTTGCACAATTAAAATGTGCCAATTATTACAGAGGGTGAGTGGGCAAAAAAAACTGAAAACAAAAAAACAAAATTTAAAATAGGACATGGGAGGTGAAAAAACAAACAACTACCTCTTCCCCCCCAAACCTTCACCTGTCCCCAATGCTCCGGAGTCTTCCCAGCACAAGCCGTTCCTGCCGCACCAGTGTCTTCGCAAAGTGAAACTGCTCGCTGGCTGTGACGTCCCGAATCTCTTCCACTGAAACTGCTGATTGGCCCAAGCAGTCACATGTGGCGGGGACTTCCACAAAAGGCAAGAACGAACTGGGAGGACCGGGCCGCTCTGGGAAACACCATTGAAAGCAGAGTATGATTTCCCTTCATTTACCCAACTGATT
Organism: Leptodactylus fuscus; assembly: GCF_031893055.1. Lineage (NCBI taxonomy): Eukaryota > Metazoa > Chordata > Amphibia > Anura > Leptodactylidae > Leptodactylus > Leptodactylus fuscus. Next base: position 143,520,569 of record NC_134268.1, read on the forward strand.
TAAAAAATTATTTTTCCGTGGGATAACACTTTTAATGCTGGATTCAGACTCACGCTGGAGTCTCTGTAGACTTTACCGCAGACTATTCTCTCTGCTGGTTTCAGTATAAAACTGGCGGAAATCCAGCAGACCCCATTATAGTCTATGGAGTCCGCAGGTTTTCGCATGCAAACCAACGCAGACCCAAAGGAGGGAAACCTGAACCCTAGTGTGAACCTAGCGTGAGAATGATTGACTATTTCTAGTTCCTAATAACAGGGCTGGGTAATGGGCTTTTAGGAATCACGTGGGTGGTCCTACATAGTGAACGACAGAACAGACTGATAGAGAAGGCTTTATATCACTGTGTAGGAACACCCGTGTGAAAACTAAACTCAGAATGAGAAGATATTTAAAAAGGTTTCTCAGACTTAAGACATGATGACCTATCTTAAGAATAGGATTTCAATGTCAGATTGTGAGGGTCTGAAACCTTGGCATCCCCACCAAATCAGCTGTTACACAGAAAATGTAGCTGGAAGCAGACAGCTGTATGGTCTGTGCAGTGGCTGAACCGAGTCACTACAGCTTAGATCCCATTCAAGTGAATGTAACCTGGCTTGATACTTTCATCTACATCCCATGATAATTGGGCTGGGAATGTAACCAAACTTCGGTTTCTGTTATTTGGGTTACATGCAATATTACAGACAAGCCAGGGAAATGTCAGAGTTTGATGTTAAAACACTTCTCTCCCAGTGCTGCAAAGATCTCCAGGGTCTTCTTGCAAGGATGCTTATGAATCACAACTTTCATGAAACCACCCATATGTTTGACCTTGCAGCAGGGGCTTTTCGGTGTGTCATGAGCATGGCGCTCGGAAGACTAGTTGAAACTTAGTTCAGTTTTTCAGACAGCTGATGGACAGCACATGAAATATCTACGGCACATGCACTTATGTTATGACGACATTCAAGGTATCACGTGCGGCAATGACTGTAACAAGATCCCACAGGGATTTGCTTAGCCTGGAATTACCCTTGCCAAAAGATGAGGGCTAATCTCTATGTAACATGACTCCTGCAAGAGGAAACATCAAGAATTACTGAAATATATACAGCCGTTCCCAGATATATCACATTAATTCATTTTGTGTGGAAAGCTTTACAATGAAAATAAAATGGTGTTAATTGTTAAAGGGACAGTAACGCAATGGCTCTAACTGAGTCTATTCTACAGCAATGCACACACAGTACATACAGGTACCTCAAAGGATTCCTAAACTCCTCAAACTGAAAACCTGTGTCACCAGAAAGCAATAGTAATGCAGGCTCTGTTATTTTTCCACAGTTTAGACATGTCTACACACATCCTATGTAGGGTCTTTCATATGTAAATGTCAGAAGAATTGCCCAACATATTCCACGTAAACTGGTATATCACCCATTAACAACATAAAGCACCTTATATAGGATTTGATATGGGAAGTCTTTCCACATACACACCGATTTTGATCAAACTGCCCTAGAGATACATTTGGTGCATACAGACAAAGTTTTCCTTGGTATACTGTATATGCCAAACATAGGGCTTTACTGGTGATGTGAGCGGGGCCTTGTATAGCATACAGCATCAATGGATTTGTGCAACAATGCACAGTTAATGCTTTACAAGCTTTCTCAAGGACTGAAAAGAATGGTAATGCTACATTATAGCGGATCTAAAATAGCATACAGGACTTGGCCTGAAACACATGTCACTCGGTAAGCTTCAGGGAACACGTGACTTCCTTCCTCAGTATCTATGAGCATAGAGCCAACCATTACAACTTCTCCTACATTCTTTACTGAACAACTTGTTGCCAGGAATGCTGGAGAGGGAAAAACGAACAGGCTGCTTCCTGCAACCAAACACCGAGGTCCTGAAGGTTGACACTAGTGAAAGGCTTTCACATAAGCAGAACAGAAGAACTATGCCGACAGATTTCTACTAGATTATCGGCAGATGATAGCGCTGCGTGTGCTATACTACCACTGTATAAGATGTTCTTCTATGGTCCAGCGTAGTGCTGACAGGTTTCTCATTCTGTTCAAGCCAAGATTTCACATATGGAAGGAACACTTCCTCCTCTGATTTTATAATGAAAAGAGCTGCTATTTCATTATAACTAACTCACAAAAAAAATGCCTAGAAAATTATTTTTTAATATGGGGAGGTGAAAAAAAATTCTAATCGCACTCACCTGTCCTTGGTGCTGTGGTGCCCCCCCAGCGCGGTACAGTATTTCTGTTCCAGCGTCCCTTCACAAGTTTCGCTCATAGGCCTCAGTGTTTAGGTGTGGCTGAGACTTCCACCACACGTCATCACTAGACCAAGAAGACCGGAGCACGCTGGAAGGCATCAGAGCACCATGGAAAGGAGAGTATGAATTTATTTATTTCCACTGCCCCCAGCTGATTTAAACGTTAAATGGGTTGTTCATGTTTACCAGGACAATCCCTTTAAAGAACCAAATTGACTTATGAAGACCACCTCTGCCAATATGCGTTATTAGAAGTAGTGGAAGTCATAGTGATGTTGTCCAGCTTAGGACTTCACTCTATTTTACTTTTTTTTCCCCATTTATAACAAAACCAACACGAAAATGCTGGAAAATTGCAGTGCAAAACAAAACACCAAAACGAAATACTGACTGTTTTTAATTGCTTTTATTTATAAAAAAAAAAAAAAAAAAAAGCCAAAGGAAAAGCGTAGTGAGAATGAACTAAATTCTAACATTTATTTTGCAGTGTCTCAGGGAATATTTTGATAATGAAAGAGGCCACTGTACATGTAAAAATAACGTACAATGCAAAATCTGTAATGGGGCCCTCACTTACCATGCACTATCTTGTAGAAAGCCCTTTATTAGGCCCCCCTCAGGCTCCAGGGCCCAGAAGTGATTGCTATGAGACTTTTCCAGGCATTTAAACACCTAGCACATATTACATATGGTACCCGCTCAAAAACAGATTGGCAGGCCTAAATTGATTCTCCCATCAGCTTTCACGTTCTGTGCCCCCAGTGAAGATCTATCGGTGCTGGTAGCGTAGCTCTTCACTGTCAGAAGGGCATTCCTGACTGACAGTCAGAAACGCCCTTCCTCACAGCAGAGTCTATAGCGTTGTATTGTGAGAGGGGGGGCATTCCTTACCGCCCAGGGATGATGGGTGAGGAACACCCCTAGTACTCGTCTATGGACAAGTACTATCAGGAGTAGGGGTGGCGTTCCTCACCACTCTCACAGAACAGTGTTATACAGTAGACACTGCTGTGAGGAAGGGCGTCCCTGACTGACTGTCAGATAAGCCCTTCTGACAGTGAAGAGCTACGGTAGCGGCACCGATAGCTCTCCACCGTGGGCACAGAACGTAAAAGATGATAGTGCGCTGAATTCACTGCACTGTCTGCTTTCTAGTGGTGTATTACACAGCATGTGCCCCGGGTGGTAAAAGGTCCTCTTTAAGGAGCGTTCACACTACCATTGGTGACTGTCAGCAGTGTCCATAACTATTGTCCATTAGAAGATTTTAGCAACTGTTAAAATATCCATTCATTTCAATGGGATTTTATCTTGTGTCCATTAGGGTTTGTTTGTGTCCGTTTACACCCAAGTCCGTTTTTTTCCCAGCAGACAAAAAAAAAAAAAAAAAAAAAAAAAAAAACAGGACTTTTCTGTCCGTTAGAAAAAACGGACGGCAAGTTCCATTATTTTTTTTTTAACATTGTCTATGGGCAACAGACTTATAAGGGACAGTTACTGATAGCCATCAGTTACTGTCCGTTTGTGTCCGTTATGATAGGTGTCTTTTTTTTTTTTTTTTAACAGACACCTTCTGAGCAGACACCAACGGTAGTGTGAACCCTTCTTTAATCGATATGAAATTGCTCACATCAATATTTAAATTATGTATCTATGCCTTTCTGTCTCAATGGGAAGAAAAAGAAAGAAAAAAAAAAAACCACACATTGAACACTCCGCAGAATCTTGTGAAGTTACCCGTCATCACAAGATGCTTTACAAAGTCACAAAAGACAAAACCAAAACCTAATATACAACCTAAAGTCTGATTAATAAAACAAAAAATACTGTCACTATCATACATTAAGAATAATACATAGCATATTCATATATTGAATGGACATGTCCTTGCAACAGATGTAATTCAAAGAGCTGGGTCTCCAAACAGTACAGCCGTGACATGCACTATCGTTGTATAGCATAGGCATGCCACAGCGTCCTTAAAAGACCACACCACCCTTCTATAGCATAGCGGTGTCCTTACATGGCCCCTCATGTCACGCTGCAAGAGAGATGAAGCTTTTAAACCGAATAAAACAATCCATTGAAATGTCAGAGAGGAGACGTAATGCAGGATCTCCTCTCCCACACAGACACTTCCATTCACTTCCTGGATACATAAAAAGCCAAGTATGTAACTACATGTATCCCACACTACCCCTCCCCCAACCACCTTTAGTCAGTCTGTCCCAGTTCATGTCACTCCTTTACTTTAACCATCAGTTTTAAGGTCTGCCTTGGCTGTAAGCAGCAATAAATCTAAACAAGAGAAATATGACTATAATAGGCTATGACAGTTGCCTGTTCTTTTAACTAAAAATGCCAGACCAAACCCCCCCCCCCCAAAAAAAAAAAAAAAAAAAAAAAGCAGGTTTGCAGGACAGACAACAGCTGCAGATCCAAACCCATCCTTAAAGGTAAAATATCTGGCCTCCTTCCCCTCAGACATACGCAGTATGTATACGCAGACATAAGACACACTGATAGGGAAATATAGATTGTGAGCCCTATGTGGGACAGTGACCGACAAGGTCTGCAAAAGCGCTGCGGAATATGCGCTATATAAAGCTAAAGGTAAGCTAAATAAACAATAATAAATTAGAAAGGAAACAGAAGAGACATGTCAGTCAACAAGTGGAGAGCAGAGCTATAAGGCAGTTAGGAGCAGCAGATAGAGAAGCCCTTGTAGTTCAATGCAGGAGCGGCCTCCCAAAAATGGCCGCCAGTCGGCATTCTCACTCGGCTCTGCTGGTGTCTCAATGGCAGAGTCAACTTCGCAGGCATCGGAGGTGACAAAGGAGGAAGACAACAGAGAAGGGGAGGATCCAGCCGAAGATAGAGGCGTCGCAGGATCGTGTTCTCGAGCTGCAGTGGGGACGCCCCCATCGCATTTTCAGCGCTGGGGCCCGCCCCATCGCTGTGAGAGAACTAATTTGCATACTGGTAAAAAAAAAAAACGGTATTTCTAAGGAACGGCGCAGCGGAGACCACGTCTAAAGGTAAGAGACGAATAGCCTTTCTAAAGGCTATTCCGACATCTTATCCAAAAAAAAAAAAAAAAAAAAAAAAGGTTTTAATGGTAGAATCCCTTTAAACTCATTGACTTCTTTTAAACCCATTGCTTTCAATGTGTAGCACGCGTAAGACCGGCACACACTGAAGACTATGGGACTTTTACGCCGCTCACTCTGAATATCCTTATGTGTCTGAATGAGCGGAGTGTAAACTCCGTGTGAAGGCTCCCTAAGGGCAAAAAATGGGAATACCCCTTTAAGCCCTGACCAATCAGTATCTGCCTTGTTACTATGACATCAGTATCACTGCAGAGACTCCGCCCTCTGGTCCTGTCCAGTTATTGTTTGTATTATAATAAGAATAAAAAATTAATTTTAAAAGGTACAAATATATATATATATATATATATATATATATATATATATAATAAAATTGTACCTTCCACATCTATTTGTGCATATATATGTGTGTGGGGGGGGGGGGTTTGTAGAAATTCCTCACAGTTTTCTGGTTTCCAGTTAAAATTCAGTCCAAAGATGGAGACACGTGCACAGATGTGAACCTAGCCTTAGATCATCATGGGGAAAGTGATACCCATGGTAAGTTAGTGCAAGACCCCAGGAGCAGTGGCGTAACTAGGAATGGCGGGGCCCCGTGGCGAACTTTTGACACGGGGCCCCCCGACACCAAAGATCTCAACTGAGTCCCTCCTACGCATTCCTGCACACAGTATTATGTCCCATAGTGGCCCCTGCACACAGTATTATGTCCCTTAGTGGCCCCTGCACACAGTATTATACCCAATAGTGGCCCCTGCACACAGTATTATGTCCCTTAGTGGCCCCTACAGGACTAAATACTGTCACCGCTGACCGCTATACCAGGACAAATTGTGGATAAAAAAAAATCTGGTCCTGTGCATTACAATTTAGTAACTCCATGTGCCTCATATTAATAGCAGTTAACCCCATCATCTCCCTCACATTAACCCCTGTCTGCCTCACCATAAGAGTTACTGATATGTGAGAGACATGGAGGTAATAATAAAGTATCTTCATTACTATTACCCCCATATGTCTCACATATCAGTAACTCTTATGGTGAGGCAAACAGGGGTTAATGTGAGGGAGATGATAGGGTTAACTGCTATTACTATGAGGCACATGGAGTTACTAAAACACAAGTAATCCCCCCAAATGCCTGATAGTAATAAGTATAGTAACCCCAGTACGTACCTGTGTAGCTTCAGTTTCATTTTCCTGGAGCAGCTTCTTCCTCTTCTCTTGAGTGCAGGACGGCAGGAGCTCGGCAGGGATAAGCCCCGCCTCCTCCTCTCATTGGTGGGCAGAGGACAGCAGAGAAAGGGAGGGGGGAGAGAGAGGGGGAGCGTCCTGAAGCGCTGACAGGAGCCAGAGCTGCAGCTCCTGTGTCTCAGCCGTTGCTGCAGCTTTGGGGCCCCCTGTTGGTGGGAAAGTATTCCACCAACAGGGGGCCCCGATCATTATACTCGGGGGTCCGAAAAGACCTCCGAGCATAATGATAGCAGCGGTAGCAGCTGTCACCGGGCCCTTAATGTCCCGGGCCCTGTGGCAGCTGCTACCGCTGCTATGGTGGTAGTTACGCCACTGCCCAGGAGCTTAACATGGTCCCTTCTGACCCCACTGGCACTACACTAGATAACGTGAACCAGTTTTGCCCACGGTGTTTATTTTCAAGGACCTTCGGATGGTGTTCGTGGCAATTAGACAAGTGATCATTTAGCTACATGCAATTCTTCAGTATTAAAGGGAGTCTGTCAGTGCAAAATTAATATTTAAACTAATCACAGTACCTTGTAGGGCTTTCTGCAAAGTTTGATGACGCATTTTTTTTATTCAGGACAGTTACTCCATTCTTGTAAATCAATAAAAAAATTTTCCCCCATCCCAAGGGAAATGAGCAGAAAAGGGCTTTAAGGGCGTTTGTTGCAATCAATGGGCTTTACTATTTGCTGCTCAACTCCAGCTATTAACTGTACTGTGCATGTCTGATAATGACACACTGCACCCAGAAAATAAGGAAACTGGCTACAGATGGGGGCGGTATATCATCAGATACACACAGTACAGTTAGTAGGCAGAGTCGAACTGCAGCAGATAGAGCCCAATGAGGAGAAAGCAACGCCCCCCCAAGAGCCCAATGAGGGAAAGCAACGCCCCCCAAGAGCCCAATGAGGGAAAGCAACGCCCCCCAAGAGACCACTTGCATACTGCTCATTTGCATAGGGAAAAAAGGACGATTCCGTCCCCCGAAGAGAACAGCTGTCCTGAATAGATTAATATATCAATTAGCTGTCCGCCCTACAAGGTACTGCGATTAGTTTATATCATTTTATTGCCAACAACTCCCCTTAAGAGTAAAGGAGCTGAATGAAACCTCAGTGATGGCTCTCCATTCATACAAATGAAAGGTATCCCTGTAAGAATTAAACATGAAGGATCTCCTCACAAGGCTGCCTCATGTATGGGGCTACTTGGGTCCTCCAGCTACAGGACCTCACAAACAGTCAATAAGGGGGGATAAAAAAGCCCAAAGGTCAGTTCCTTCCCCATCAGCCATTGGAATATTCTTGCTCTATAGTATTATCATTGCATAGACTAGAGGAGCTGCTACATGTGCTGGCCCCTGGTAAACAAGCAGCAGCAGCCGCCCACCAGCCAGGCTCCATAGGAAGTGTTGTGTAATAGCCTTCTATCACTACAGCAGGCGGCCGGGGTGATGGGCAGAGCTGGAGACATTGTGATCAGCTCACGAGCACTGGTAACGCACACCGATGTCATGCAGTAAGAGAGGCGCCGCCGCCGCTGCTACTCACTGGGTGTTTGCGCCGCTGCTCACCGACGTCCTGAGACTTCCCGTCGGTCTGTAGCCACCGTCTCTTCTCCAACCTTTTCCTCTTCCTTCCGGGTGTGACCTCGCCGTGCCGCTATTGCCACCGCCGCCCCCTTCCACCAACCAGCGGTGCGTGAGAGAGGAAGAGAACAAACACCGAGGCGGAGAATGCAGGAAGGCGGTGGTGCAATTTTAGGACTATTTGTGAATTTACAATAAAGTTTTATGAAAATAAAAAAAAAAAATGTGGAGGCTTTCGGAAGTACGCAAGAGCGTTTCCAGCCAGTGATTGATGCTAGTCAAGCAGCTAAGCCACACCCACTCACCCCTCGTTGCGGTTTGTGGAAGATTTCATTTCAAATAAAGCTGCATTGCTGAGGCGGACATGTTTGATGCGGGAAACCCCCACCTCTAATATGCGCCTTTTAAAGAATTGAACAGTAACAAAGCGTCGTGCTACAAGCTCAATGGCAGCAGATTTCTAATGTGCGCAATATTCTGAGACTGGGTCATATATACACTTCCACCTGAGAGTCCCAGAATATCCGTCACTAGAGCGCGGTCATTGTGCCTCCGCTTAAATGGCGCCACTAGGAACCTTAGGGCGGGGCTTGTCTGTCGTCATCTAAAGTCTTTTCAAACGTTCTATGCAGTGAAGCCCTCAGTCAGCCCTGATGCTGATGACGTCACGACATTCCTAGCGTCTTTCCCTTACCTCCTCCAGGCCTCCTTTTACGTCATTCCATGAACACGTGATTAACTCTAGCTTCCCTCCCGCGTTATGCCGTTGATGAGTCACCAATTCCTGTGACTAAATGGTGTATAACTACTGTGCGGCCTTATCTCCTGCCATGGTCTTTAATAATACATACATTGGGGTAATAGCTGCTGAGTCGTGTCCAGCTATTACTTATGACTAAAAATATTATATAGTTATTATTTAGTCATAAACAGACCTGTTCTCATACACTGCTGACCAACAGAATTATATATCCATAGGAAAATATACTTCACAGCTGAGCCTCCTGGTTCATACCTCCCAACTTTTGAAGAACCGAAAGAGGGACAAAATGAGCGCTGCGGCAAATTTAGCCCCACCCACTTTTGTGTTGACTCCACCCACTCGTTAATTTTTCATGTGCCCGCACACAGTATAATCCTCCTACAGTCACCCGTAAATTATATGTCCCCCCTCTATCTCTCCCCCAGTTTCATATACACCCTTCATCTGCCCCCAGTTTCATGTCCCTCTTCCATCTCTGCCCCCAGATTCATGTCCCTCCATCTCTGCCCCCAGATTCATGTCCCCCCATCTCTGCCCCCAGATTCTTGTCCCTCCATCTCTGCCCCCAGATTCATGTCCCTCCATCTCTGCCCCCAGATTCATGTCCTCTCCATCTCTGCCCCCAGATTCATGTCCCACATCTCTGCCCCCAGATTCATGTCCCTCCATCTCTGCCCCCAGATTCATGTCCTCTCCATCTCTGCCCCCAGATTCATGTCCCCACATCTCTGCCCCCAGATTCATGTCCCACATCTCTGCCCCCAGATTCCTGTCCCTCCATCTCTGCCCCCAGATTCATGTCCCCCATCTCTGCCCCCAGATTCATGTCCCTCCATCTCTGCCCCCAGATTCATGTCCTCTCCATCTCTGCCCCCAGATTCATGTCCCCACATCTCTGCCCCCAGATTCATGTCCCACATCTCTGCCCCCAGATTCATGTCCCACATCTCTGCCCCCAGATTCATGTCCCTCCATCTCTGCCCCCAGATTCATGTCCTCTCCATCTCTGCCCCCAGATTCATGTCCCCACATCTCTGCCCCCAGATTCATGTCCCACATCTCTGCCCCCAGATTCATGTCCCACATCTCTGCCCCCAGATTCATGTCCCTCCATCTCTGCCCCCAGATTCATGTCCCTCCATCTCTGCCCCCAGATTCATGTCCCTCCATCTCTGCCCCCAGATTCATGTCCTCTCCATCTCTGCCCCCAGATTCATGTCCCCACATCTCTGCCCCCAGATTCATGTCCCACATCTCTGCCCCCAGATTCATGTCCCTCCATCTCTGCCCCCAGATTCATGTCCTTTCCATCTCTGCCCCCAGATTCATGTCCCCACATCTCTGCCCCCAGATTCATGTCCCACATCTCTGCCCCCAGATTCATGTCCCACATCTCTGCCCCCAGATTCATGTCCCACATCTCTGCCCCCAGATTCATGTCCCTCCATCTCTGCCCCCAGATTCATGTCCTCTCCATCTCTGCCCCCAGATTCATGTCCCCACATCTCTGCCCCCAGATTCATGTCCCACATCTCTGCCCCCAGATTCATGTCTCACATCTCTGCCCCTGATTCATGTCCCTCCATCTCTGCCCCCAGATTCATGTCCCTCCATCTCTGCCCCCAAATTCATGTCCCCTCCATCTCTGCCCCCAGATTCATGTCCTCTCCATCTCTGCCCCCAGATTCATGTCCCCCATCTCTGCCCCCAGATTCATGTCCCCCATCTCTGCCCCATTGTCATGCCGTCCTCTCCTTCATCTGCCCCCAGATTCACGTTCCACCTCCACATTAAACTTACCTTCTCCTCCGCTCCCTCGCCGCCTCTCTCGCTGACACATGCGGCTGAAGGAAGGAGCTGACACAGGTCAGCTCCTCGCTTCGCCGCTGCCCGCCACTCTCCCTGACACACGCGGCTGAAGCTGCTCGCGTGCTCGCTTCGCCGCTGCGTCTCTCTCTCGCTGACACATGCGGCTGAAGCGAGGAGCTGACCTGTGTCAGCTCCTCGCTTCGCTGTTGCCGCCGGCTCCTGGCTTGTACATCGCGTCTACAAGCCAGGAGCCGGCGGCAGCAGCGAAGCGAGGAGCTGACACAGGTCAGCTCCTCGCTTCAGCCGCATGTGTCAGCGAGAGAGAGAGACGCAGCGGCGAAGCGAGCAGCTTCAGCCGCATATGTGTCAGGGAGAGAGGCGGGCAGCGGCGAAGCGAGGAGCTGACCTGTGTCAGCTCCTTCCGTCAGCCGCATGTGTGTTCAACTCAGATCTGCGTCCTCTGGACGCAGATCTGAGTTGAAATCGGGACATACCTCCCTCCAACCGGGACCACGGGACATGTCACCCAAATCGGGACTGTCCCGCGGAAATCGGGACGGTTGGGAGGTATGCTGGTTGGAGGATTTTTTGAGGGCTACTATAGGGCTCGTTCATACGGGGCAAGAGGGGGCGGATTTTGGCGCTGAATCCTCCTCAAAATCCGCCTCCTCACAATAGAGGTCTATGCAGACTGCTAGTGTTAATTTTTCTGCTAGTGGTTTGTTCCCGCTAGCAGAAAAAAGAAGCGAGCTGCCCTTTCGTCAGGCGGATTCAACAGCTGATTTAGTCACAGAAGCCGCTACAGTCGGAAGCCACGGCAGGTGCATTTTGGTTCTATTCTGACACTGCTTCTTGTGTCAAAATCAGGACCAAAATACGCCATCCCGGGCCTAAGACAGAACACCTCAACCCCTGGGTCCCTCTTTTGGAGGGATGGCCCCTTCTTTTGACTCAACCAGTGGTGTAACTAGGAATGGCTGGGCCCCAAGGTGAACTTTTGACTTGCCCCGATCCTGATCAACTCCCCTCAGATCCCAACCAACCATCCCCACACTAACCACATTCCTGCACACACTATTATGCCGCATAGTGTGGCCCCTTTCATACATTATTATGCGCTATAGTGGCCCCTGCACACATTATTATGCCCTGTAGTGGGTCCCTGCATACATTATTATGCCCCATGGCATACCTCCCAACCATCCTGGATTCTGCAGGAGAGTCCCGGATTCCGGGTTGTGTCCTACCACCCCAGTCGGTGGGAGGTATGTCCCGTTTCAACTCTTTTGTGTCTGGTGGACAAAGATGAGTTGAATACACTGGTGAATGACGCATCTCCTGCTTCACCGCTGTGCTCCGGCCCCTGGAGCTGTAGGCGTGATGTGATGATGTCACTCACATCATGCCTACAGCTTTGTGACTGAGACTGCAGACAGCGTATCGGGGGAGTGAGGAAGGGTGAGTATCAGTGTTTTGTATGTTAAACATTAAGGGCAAATTGAGGGGGCACATGAAACTAGGGGCAGATGAAGGGGGGATAGATTGAGGAGGACATTAAACTGGTGGCAGATGAAGGGGGCGACATGAAACTGGGGGTAGAGATGGTGGTGGAACATTAAACTGGGGGCAGATGGAGGAGGACATTATATTGGGGGCAGACGAAGAGGGGACTTGAAACTGGGGGCAGAGATGGAGGAAGGACATGAAACTGGAGCAGAGATGGAGGGGGGACATGAAACTGGGGATAGATTGAGGGGTACTTAAACTGGGAGAGGGGGACATTAAACTGGGGACACCTGGAGGGGGACAATAAACAATTTGGGTAACTGGAGGAGTACATTAAATCATGGGAGTAGCTGGAGGGGGACCTGTCTGTGTCTAGTTGCCACTGGTTTAATGTCACCCTCCAGCTACCCCTACGGTTTAATGTCCCATTCCAGCTGCCCAAGTTTAATGTTTCCCCCTCTAGTTGCTCCCAGTTTAATGTCCCGTTCCAGCTAATATTAATTTAACACATCTACAGAACTTACGGTATGGCAACTACTACACATCAAACTGGAGCTGTAGGAACTATCCTCTCCCTTTTGTTTTTTAGTATAAGCCGTTTGTCCATCAATATCTATAGAACATACAGTCCTATGAAAAAGTTTGGGCACCCCTATTAATCTTAATCATTTTTAGTTCTAAATATTTTGGTGTTTGCAGCAGCCATTTCAGTTTGATATATCTAATAACTGATGGACACAGTAATATTTCAGGATTGAAATGAGGTTTATTGTACTAACAGAAAATGCGCAATATGCATTAAACCAAAATTTGACTGGCGCAAAAGTATGGACACCTCAACAGAAAAGTGACATTAGTATTTAGTAGATCCTCCTTTTGCAAAGATAACAGCCTCTAGTCGCTTCCTGTAGTTTTTAATCAGTTCCTGGATGAAGGTATTTTGGACCATTCCTCTTTCCAAAACAATTCAAGCTCAGTTAAGTTTGATGGTCGCTGAGAATGGACAGCCTGTTCTCAAATGATCTGAAAACAAAGATTGTTCAACATAGTTGTTCAGGGGAAGGATACAAAACGTTGTCTCAGAGATTTAACCTGTCAGTTTCCACTGTGAGGAACATAGTAAGGAAATGGAAGACCACAGGGACAGTTCTTGTTAAAGAGGACCTTTCACCGATTTGGGCACAGGCAGTTCTATATACTGCTGGAAAGCTGACAGTGCGCTGAATTCAGCGCACTATCGGCTTTCCCGATCTGTGCCCTGGGTAAAGCGCTATCGGTACCGTAGCGCTTTACAGTCAGAAGGGCGTTTCTGACACTTAGCCAGGGACGCCCTTCTGCCCAGCAGCACCTATCGCACTGTACTGTGGAGCGGGGTGGAACTCCCCCCTCCTTCTCCTGATAATACTCGTCTATGGACAAACTGTGTAAGCAGAGGGAGGGGGCGCTCCACAGTACAGCGCGATAGGCGCTGCTGGGCAGAAGGGCATCCCTGGCTAACTGTCAGAAACGCCCTTCTGACACTAACGCCCTTCGGTACCAGAACCGATAGCGCTTTACCCGGGGCACAGATCGGGAAAGCCAACAGTGCACTGAATTCAGCACACTGTCGGCTTTCCAGCAGTATATAGAACTGCCTGTGCCCAATCTGATGAAAGGTCCTCTTTAAGCCCAGAAGTGGCAGGCCAAGAAAAATATCAGAAAGGCAGAGAAGAAGACATAGACCACCTCCAAAGAGCTGCAGCATCATCTTGCTGCAGATGGTGTCACTGTGCATCGGTCAACAATACAGCGCACTTTGCACAAGGAGAAGATGTATGGTAGAGTGATGAAAAAGAAGCCGTTTCTGCAAGCACGCCACAAACAGAGTCGCCTGAGGTATGCAGAAGCACATTTGGACAAGCCAGCTTCATTTTGGAAGAAGGTCCTATGGACTGATGAAACAAAGATTGAGTTGTTTGGTCATACAAAAAGGTGTTATGCATGGCGTCCAAAAAATACAGCATTCCAAGAAAACCACTTGCTACCCACTGTAAAATTTGGTGGAGGTTCCATCATGCTTTGGGGCTGTGTGGCCAATGCCAGCACCGGGAATCTTGTTAAAGTTGAGGGTCGCATGGATTCCACTCAGTGAGAATAATGTTCAAGAATCAGTGACGAAGTTGAAGTTACACTGGGGATGGATATTTCAGCAAGACAATGATCCAAAACACCTCTCCAAATCGACTCAGGCATTCATGCAGAGGGACAATTACAATGTTCTGGAATGGCCATCCCAGGCCTGACCATCATTGAACAACTGTGGGATGATTTGAGAATGGGCTGTCCATGCTCGGCAACCATCAAACTTAACTGAACTTGAATTGTTTTGTAAAGAGGAATGGTCCAAAATACCTTCATCCAGGATCCAGGAACTGATTAAAAGCTACAGGAAGCGACTAGAGGCTGTTATCTTTGCAAAAGGAGGATCTACTAAATATTAATGTCACTTTTCTGTTGAGGTGTCCATACTTTTGCGCCAGTCAAATTTTGGTTTAATGCATATTGCACATTTTCTGTTAGTACAATAAACCTCATTTCAATCCTGAAATATTACTGTGTCCACCAGTTATTAGATATATCAAACTGAAATGGCTGTTGCAAACACCAAAATATTTAGAACTAAAAATGATTAAGATTAATAGGGGTGCCCAATCTTTTTCATAGGACTGTATGTGATGTGTTCCTTACTCTCCACCACACATATTTGATAAATGTGATAGCCATCACTGGTCCTGCATCTACCTGTACACGTAGACTTTCACGCTTGAGTCTGAGGAAGGCCATTAATGGCCGAAACGTTACTGTACAAGCTCTACGTGTGCACTTGTATCACGGTTTATCATAAAGAATCCTTGCAAACAACTACATCTCCAGTGGGATCTATATTACATACACTAACAGGAGGACCCGGCTTCGCACGGGTATATTTAATTTTTTGTTTGTGTAGTGGCCCTATAAGAATTGCCCATTTTTGCACTCATGTATTTTTTGTCATTTGTGTGTGCATCTCTGCCCACGACTTCGTCTGCATGTTGTTTGCATTGATGATCCGCCTATATTCAGTAAATTGCTGCCGTCGATGGTTTGCCTGCTCCGGTGTTTCGGCAACTCTTAAGCTGTCCTGCTGCTGAGCTTGTTTCTCACGCCATGCCTTTGATTGTTCCGGCATCTCAGCAGCTCGCTGGGACGCCATATAATGAGCGTGTAGTTGGCACTGATGACCCCGTCAACTCCGCTTGAGGAGAACTCTGTTAACTTCTTGCTACATTCATAGCTGTCGTTGTTTTAGAATTTTGCAACAAATTAGATTTTCTTTTTCCCAGCATGTTTAAAAGTAGCAAACTGCGAATTTGGATTAAAGGTGTTTACCCATCCAGTGTTTCAGCATGATGCCTAGAGCTGATCAGATAATTTGCAAATGCATGTACACAATTCACTGAGGGTTGGCTGAGTGTTTACATAGAGAGATAGCAGACCTGGGACCAGAGATAAACTGCTGCAAGAGCAGTGTAATATAGTATGTGAACATAAATGCATAACAGTCATGAAGCCATGCCATTTAATGGGATAAAAAGTAGCCTATGTTTTAATTGAGGTTACAACCTATCTATGTGCCAAATTTCATTCAAATCCATTCAGCCGTTTTTGCGTGATTGAATAACAAACACACAAACATCCAAACACACGGATCAGTAGGAAGTAGGATTAGGGCCCGTGCACACGATGTAATGCAGCGTTGATTCAAAACAGAATCTCATTCATTTCAATGGGTTCCGTTTTATGCGCGCTACACATTGAAATCAATGGGAGGCTTTTTAACCCATTGATTTAAATGTGTTATGCACGTTAAAAGGAACTCATTGAAGTCAATGGGATAATGTTTTGAAGCGCTGATTCTGACACGAGTTTACGTGTCAGAATCAACGCCGCGTTACATTGTGTGCACGGGCTCTTATACTGTGTGGGGACACATGGAAAAATGGATTAGAATGTGAGGAGTCAACCTAAAAATGGGTTTAGCTAAATTTGCAGCAGTGCACATAGCGTGCTACACATTATATCCTTCTGTCAGTTCTTTTAAAGTTGGGAGGTATGCCATAGTGGTCCTTTCACACACTATTATGCCCCTTAGTGGCCCCTGCACACACTATCATGCCCCATAATGGTCCCTGCACACAGTATTATGCCCCATAGTGGACACTGCACAAATTATTATGCCCCATAGTGGCCCCTGCAAACTCTATTATGCCCCATAGTGGTACCTGCACACGCTATTATGCCCCATTGTGGACCACCCATGAACAATTATTATACTCAGGTCTTTTCAGACCCCAGAGTATAATGATCGTAGACCCAGGGGAGGACACAAACATAAAAAACAATGTTTCTCAACTCTCCTGAGCCCCAGTGCACTCCTCACTGATTTTGGCCATCTTCAATTTTAGTACAGATGTCACATGAGCCAGGCCTTTGTCGCAACGCTTAATGTTGCCGGCTCGGTCCATGTGACGTCTGGGACAACACCAAACAGGCCCGAAGCCTGTTGGAGCACAGTGCATGGGAGATAAAGATTTCTCCATTCAGTCACTGTTACTGTTTCCATTCTTCATGTCTGCTTGGGGCCCTGAAAAACGGAAACAGCCCGCTTAAAAAGTGGAAACTCACGGAACCTATAGACTATAGAAGGGTTTCCGCATGAATTCGGCAGGACAAGACTTTTCTGTTCGCCTATTGTAAGCAGAATGGGGGACGAAGTGCCCAAACAATCACTCAACACTAGTGTGACTGCTGCCTTAATTTTAATTCTTTGTGGGGACACTAATAGGCAGGTGCTCCCATGCACAGCATTCTCCTTAATGCTCCGACCCACAATATAATGTCCCTTAGTGCCTCCACGCACAGTATATTGCTCCTTTGTGCCCTCACTCACAGTATAATGTTTCTTAGTGTTACCACCCACAGTATAAAGCTACATGAGTGATTAATGGCCATGTGAGACACGACAGCATTAAATTCAATGTCTGAATAGAGGATATTCACATTACCGTTATTTTGACGGACCGACAAAATATAGATCATGTCCTATTTTTGTGCGCTTTCACAGATATCTCCATACACTCAAATATACAGGGGATCCATGAAAACGGGTGCAAGACAGCCATTAAAAGTGGATGTTTTGCTCTTCAGTCGTCTGAATATAGACTAATGCTCCTTAGTGCTACATAGAGTAGCCTGCAATAGAAAATAATGAAAGACAAGCCTGGGAGCCTTCACAAGGTTCCCAGCTGTCATGGTATCGGAACACTAGCCCCGGAGCTTGCTCTGGGTACCGTTGATCCCCGGCAAAATGGCAGCGCCCACGCTCCTAAGGTATAATAGTGCCTTGGTCAGCTTTGAACAAGGCATCGGAGGGGTTAATGCCCGCAATCAGTGCAGACACCGATTTCGGGCATTTGCACTGGATGTCTGCTGTATAAAACAGCAGACACCCGGAGGTTGCCCAGCTCCTGAGCAGCCACCATCTTTAAACACCCGGCATCTGCCGTAATAATACAGCTGATGTCGGGAAAGCGTTAACATATTAGTGAATAACAGCAAAATATTGCTTGTCTTTTGTATCAGTTTTTTTGAGAGTATGAGCTCTTTTTGTAGTTGATGTTTGCGGTATGTATAAATTGTGCATACCTTGATCTATTTTTTTGTATGTATTTCGTGTGTTATTGTAAGATTGAATATGAGTTTTAGGTGCAAATATACAGTAGGTTTTAGTGCATTTTTTAAAAAAATTATTTGTGTTTGTCACAAAGTTACATGAAGGTAGACATGATTATTGATAACCCATTGAGACACATATAACCATCAGGTTGTCTACTTTCAAGAAATATATAGGGTTTAGGAGTTCACTTGCTTTTTCATGGTGTGTAATCCCTACATTTTATAGGATGGTACTTTTTTAATATTTCCAGCTTCAAAGATTTTTGTTCTTTCCTAAAAACTGAAATACACTTTCAACTAGTAATTTATAAGTGTTTCTCTTTGATAGTTCAAAAAGTTGGGAAGTATGGAACAATGATGTATGCTACTATATAGACTGTGTTGTTTTCAGAACAATGAATGGCTATGAGATTTTTCACACATCCAGATTTGCTTACAGACAGTAAATAATATTTGGCCAAAAATAGTCCTATTTTTGCCATTTTTATGGTTTGACAGTCCCATATAATCTCCATGGTTGAGTTTTTAATGTCCATCAAAACGGAATTGCCTTCAAGAGATGACCATTAAAGGGATCCTATCAGTCAGACACAATTTTTTGTAGGTACCACGTCAGAATAGCCTTAAGAAAGGCTATTCTTCTCCTACCTTTCGTCGTCTTTTCTGCACCGCCATTCACTTACAATCCCGATTTTTCTCGGTATGTAAATTAGGTCTCTCGCAGTACTGGGGGTGGGCCCCAGCGCTCAGACAGCGCTGGGGCGGCCCCAATGCTGTGAGAGAACTCTCTCCAGCGCCACCTCCTCTTCTTCAGCAGCATCATCTTCAGCCTCTTCTTCTGGTGGTGGCTTGTAACTTCTAAGGCATTGGGCAGAGCAGATTGCACAGTATTGTAAGCGGCCATTTTCTCATGGCCTGTGGGCATGCACAGTCTGCTCTTCCTGAGGCCTTAGAAGTTACAAGCCACCGCCGGAAGAAGAAGCTGAAGATGACGCTGCTGAAGAAGAGGAGGTGGCGCTGGAGAGAGTTCTCTCGCAGCATTGGGGCTGCCCTCAGTGCTGTCTGAGCGCTGGGGCCTGCCCCCAGTGCTGTGAGAGAGCTAATTTACATACCGAGAAAAATCGGGATTGTAGAAGACGATGAAAGCTAGGAGACGAATAGCCTTTCTTAAGGCTATTTCGACCTGGTACCTACAAAAAATTGTGCCTGATTGATAGGATTCCTTTAAGGCCAAATCAGTGAGTTGGGTTAAAAAGAAAAACATTATGTTTTCTTTTATGGACAGTTAAAAATGGTTGTCAAAAGGATGTTACAAAACACCAAACGGCAAGGTAATTGATGAAAAATATGCGACACAAAAATGTAAAATTAAAGACAGATACAACGTCCAATTTTTAATGGCCGTTTTGCATTTGTGGAACATATTTTCGGATCCCTCATAGACTTGAATCTATTGACAGATTTTTGAAATGACACGGCCCATTTTTTTACAACATGTAAATAGACACATTGACATCAATGGGGGCAGACCTATTAAGACTGGCATATCATATGCTCATTTTGCAAAGGGGCCCAAATGCTGGGACTGAAAGATTTATGAAAAGGCTGC
Source organism: Leptodactylus fuscus (assembly GCF_031893055.1). NCBI lineage: Eukaryota > Metazoa > Chordata > Amphibia > Anura > Leptodactylidae > Leptodactylus > Leptodactylus fuscus. The sequence continues at coordinate 143,540,237 of NC_134268.1, forward strand.
AGTCTCTTCATAGCTCAGTTGATCCCTCAGGGGGAAGGGATGTTCTTAGAGCTGCCACAGGCTGTTTTATGAAGCTGAAACTAGCTAAGTGCAGGGACTGTTTACAAGCAGCGATTATCATATGCTGCAGCTGCTGCTCGTATCCCATCCTCCCGATATACTGTATACACAGTAGGAGTAATATCCCACTGTAGGGGCCCTAATAGTGTTGGGGCCCTGGGCAATTGCCCAGTTTGCCCCCCTAATGCTGGCCCTGACTGCCACCACCTGACAGCCTCTCAGCCAATAGACAGTGGTAAGTGAACAAACTTACAGTACTGATGTCATATACATGCAAGCACCATCACCAGCTAGTTGCAGTAATTGTGCAAATAGTGAAGGATCTGTGTTTCATCTCATTGCATCATACAGAACACAGTTATGAAAAGCTTGCAAAAATTACTTGGAATAGGAGAATTTAGTCAGATTCAAGCAGTTAAACAGGCAAATAAGTGATACAAGTCAGTAGATAGTGGTGATAGTATAGTTTCAAACTGCTGCATTCCTGCTTTATTACAGATGCACTGACACACAGATACGAGAGTTCACCCTTTCATTGTCAATAACGTAATTTTGTCTAAAACTGTTGTGCAATAGAGTAATTTCCTCTTTTCTTATGTAGATTGTGAGCCCTACATAGAGCTCACAATGTACGGTACATTGTACTATCATTATGTCTTTTTGGAATATGGGATGGAAATCCATGCAAACATGGGGAGAACATACAAACTCCTTGCAGATGTTTTTTTTTTGGCCTTGGTGGGATTTGAACACCAGGACTCCAGCGCTGCAAGGCTGCAGTGGTAACCACTGAGCCACCGTGTGGCCCCTAGCAATTTCTTCTTTGTACACAATTTTAACCATACTTTTTACTGACAAAACAATCCTGGTAGTGCAAAATCTTTTAAGGACTTTTGAGTTTAATTTTTTTTTTATAATTAAATACATAGAAACTGCTGTTCTACTTGTGCAAAGCTGAAAAAAACTGAGTTAAGTGTGTTGTTAAGCAATTCCCCAGTAGCTGCTGCTGGAACCTCGGAAGAAGCAGAACTACAGAGACAGTGATGCTCCTCATGCTTGACCCACCCCAATCCCTACCTACTTGCCTCAACTACCCTAACCAATGCAAATGAATACACAAAACGCAGACAAAACAAACAGGCATGGGTAATCAAGAGAGCCAAGGGTCAGAACCAGGCAGCAAAGTACAAAATCAAAGTCAGAAGAATAGTTAAAGATTAGAGATGAGCGAACACTAAAATGTCTGAGGTTCGAAATCCGATTCGAACAGCCGCACACTGTTCGACTGTTTGAATGGATTTCGAACCCCATTATAGTCTATGGGGGGAAATGCTCGTTTCAGGGGTACACAAAATTCGATAACATTATACTTACCAAGTCCACGAGTGACGGTCTGCCTGGATTCTCCTTGAAGATTGCGCATGCGCGGTCGGCTCTGCCCGGCCTGAAGCCTGAGCAGAGCCGACTGCGCATCCGAGGGCATGCCTGCGCATGCGCAGTCGGCTCTGCCTAGGCCGGATGCCTAGGCAGAGTGAATTCCAGCAGGAAGACGCCGCGGGGACGCTGCACGGAGAAGACTTCTAAAGGAAAGAGAAGAACCAGCGTTGATTGGCAGAATGTATAGCATTCTGCCAATCAACGCTGGTTCTGCATTGAACCTTAAACTTCGAACAGCTAGTAGTGTTCGATCGAGTACGAGTATTTTGAGTACCGTAGTATTCGATCGAACACCTACTCGATTGAACACTACTCGCTCATCTCTATTAAAGATCAGAAATAGATAGTCAGGGAAACTATATAACGCTAGCACTCTCAAAGAGACTACAAGCAAACATCCAAGAGAGGGTTGTAAAACTATTTTTTTTTTTTTCTTTTTTGGTAGAGTTGGAAGGGACCTCAAGGGCCATCGGGTCCAACCCCCTGCAAGTGCAGGTCTTCCTAAATCATCCCAGCATATGTTTATCCAGATTCCGCTTGAAGATTTCCATTGATGGAGCGCCCACCACCTCCCGTGGCAGCCTATTCCACTCTCTCACTACACTCACTGTCAGAAAGTTTTTCCTAATGTCTAATCTGTATCTCTTTCCCTTTAGTTTCATCCCATTGCTTCTTGTACTTCCTTGTGCCAATGAGAATAGGGTAGATCCCTCTGCACTGTGACTACCTTTCAGATATTTGTAGACTGCTATTAAATCTCCCCTCAGCCTTCTCTTCTGCAAACTAAACAATCCCAGTTCTTTTAGCCGCTCCTCATAGGACATGGTTTGCAGACCTTCCACCATTTTGGTTGCTCTTCTCTGGACTTGCTCCAATATATCGATGTCTTTCTTGAATTGAGGCGCCCAGAACTGTACACAGTATTTCAGGTGTGGTCTGACCGGGGAAGAGTACAGCGGAATAATGACCTCTCTTGATCTAGATTCAATGCTTGTCTTAATACATCCCAGAATTTTATTAGCCTTTTTTGCAGCAGCACTGCACTGTTGGCTCATGTTGAATTTGTGATCTACTATTATGCCCAAGTCCTTTTCCCCTATGCTATCACTTAGTTCTATTCCTCCCATACTATATATGTTTTTTACATTTCTGTTACCCAGATGTAGAACTTTGCATTTGTCCCTGTTAAATACCATTTTGTTCGCCTCAGCCCATTGTTCCAGTGTGTCTAAGTCCTTTTGAATACACTCTCTCTCCTCTCTAGTGTTGGCTATTCCTCCTATCTTCGTATCATCTGCAAATTTTATGAGTTCCCCAATAATTCCATCGTCCAGATCATTTATAAAGATATTAAAAAGTACTGGGCCCAGAGCAGAGCCCTGCGGCACCCCGCTTTTGACTTTCTTCCAGTTCGATGTGTAGCCATTTAGTATTACTCGTTGTGCCCGATCATTAAGCCAGTTGTGAATCCACCTAACTGATTTTTTGTCAAAGCCATACTTAATCATTTTTTTCAATAAGAAGGTTATGTGATACTTTATCAAATGCCTTACTGAAGTCTAGATATACTATGTCCACAGCATTCCCTTGGTCCAACCATTCAGTGATTTTGTTGTAGAAGGAAATCAGGTTAGTCTGACAAGATTTATTGGTCATAAAGCCGTGCTGGCTCTGGTTAATTAATGCCTTCCCATCCAGGTACCGAAGTAAATGTTCCTTGACAATTTGCTCAAAGATTTTTCCTGCTATCGAGGTCAGACTTACCGGCCTGTAATTTCCTGGATCGTCCCTTTTCCCCTTTTTGTAGATGGGGACAACATTTGCTCTTTTCCAATCTAAAGGGACCACTCCTGTTTCCCATGACTTACCGAAGATTATAGCAAGGGGTTCTGTTATTTCCTCTGCTATCTCTTTCAGGACTCTAGGGTGTAAATCATCTGGTCCTGGGGACTTGGTTTCCTGTAACTTGGCTAAGTGCTCTCTTACCAGACCTTCGCTTATAGTCAGCTTGGAGTCCTCCTTCCTCTCATCTCCATCACCATTAATGTCGATATTTCCATTAGTTTCTTGGGAGAAGACGGATACAAAATATGAATTTAGTAGCTCCACCTGCTGTTCCACCATGTTAACTGTTTCTCCTTTGTCATTCTTCAGGACTCCAATGGTCTCCTTCACTTTTCTTTTGCTTTTAACATATCCCCAAAATCCTTTTACCTTACTCTTTGCCTCTTTTGCAAGCTTCAATTCGTGTTCAGCCTTAGCTCCTTTGATGCTTGTCTTGCAGAGTCTGCAGACTGCTGTGTACTCTTCCTTAGGTATAGTTCCCATCTTCCACTTTTTGTATGTTTCCTTTTTCCTTTTTTAGCAGGTTATGTAATTTTTTGGTCATCTATCCTGATGTTTTTAGGTGCTTCCCATTTTTCTTCCTTCTAGGTATTGTTAGTTCCTGTGCTTTAATGATTTCCCTACGGAAGATTTCCCACCCTTCATGTGCATTTTTGTGCTTAAGAATTTTGCACCATGGAATTCTGCTAACCCTTGCCTTCAGGCTCTTGAAGTCTGCCCTGCTAAAGTCGAGCCTTGAAGTCTGTGTCTTCTCAGGTCTTCTTCTTCTTGCAACCCCAAACTCAAGTATAGCATGATCGCTGAATCCCAGTGTCCCTGCTACCCGTAGTCCCTTAACCATGTGCTCTTTGTTGGTTAGGACTAGGTCCAAAATGGATGTTCCTCTCGTGTTTTCTTCTACTAGCTGGGCAATGAAGTTGTCTGCTAGAGAGGATAAAAATTTGATGGAGCCTTTACTCTTGGCTGTGTGGGTTTCCCAATGAATGTCAGGGTAATTGAAGTCTCCCATGATCACTATTTCATGTTTCTTTGAGAGCGTGGTCATTTGCTGTGAAAAAATCTCATCCATGTCTTCTGTCTGTCCTAGTGGTCTGTAATAAACGCCTAGTATGATAACTATATAAAGGATATCTCCTTTTTCCTCTTTTTTGATGAGTTGGATAAGAAATGCCATAGTTTTTTAATGTAAAGGTGGAAAACATGGGTTTTGCTGGAGGTAGTAGTGGTAGGGGGTGTGCTATTGGTGGTAGTATTGGTAGGGTTATTAGTGGGAAATCTGTTAGTAAATGTGAAGACATAGAGGAATACCATTACCATGAAGAGTAAAAAAAAAAAAAAGGCAGGGACGATAATGACATTAGTGCATCTGATGATGATTTTATTATAGATAAGATCTGGCAATCAGATAAGGGTGATATGGTGGTATCACAGATAGAGGGTGGTGCTAGCTGCAATAGTAAGAAAGTAAGGAAAGTGTGTGGGCCAATATAAAATAACACTAGGCATTAACCTTTTCCCAACATCTGCCCTAATAGTATGGCGGATGTAGGATATTTAAATATGATGGCTGCTTGAGTGGCCGCAATAGCCACTTGGTCTCTGCTATATTATACTGTGGAGCATATAATACTGTGTGGGGTCCACTGTGTTGCATATTATACTGTGTGAGGGCCCACTGTGGAGCACATAATACTGTGTGGGGGCCCACTGTGGAGCATACAATACCGTGTGTGGGCCCATTGTGGAGCATATAATACTGTGTGGGGGCTCACTGAGGAGTACATTATACCTCTGTGTGTTTTTCTTCTAAGACAAAATATGTTAATATATGAGTTGTTTTTTTCTAAAATAAAATCTCAGTATTAGGGTAAAATTGCCATGTTGGCACTTTGCAATAAATTAGTGGGTTTTGGATTGCAGTTTTGGCACTCGTCTCCTAAAGGTTTGCCATAATTACTCTATGGGGAACTGTAGGTCTGCCTTCACAAACTTTGCATGCTAATTTTTAGGGTGAACATTTACTCACCGTTTTCAGGCCAGTTGTTCTGATGGTAAAAGGAGACAGGTTGGTCTGTGCAGTGCTTTGGACCCTCATCACTGATTGTCTTTAGGTGTAGTTTTTGGGGGGTTTTAAATAGAAAAAAAATCCCTCCATATCTTGATCCAACTGGAATTGGTGTGTGTGATGCATGGCAAAAACAAAAGGTCCTTGTTTAGAAATGAAAGTTGGTAATCTGTAAGTAGTGTGCTGGATATGTTAATCACCAAGCTTTCACCCTCTAAGGGTGCATTTACATTACGGATACAAACACGTTCAGAATCAGTGCGTATAAAGCACATCTCATTCATGGAATGGGATGTGCTTTATACGCACTGATTCTGAACGTGTTTTAACGTTCAGAATCAAGCACCGTATCCGTAGTGTGAATGCACCCTTAGCTTGGAATCTGGTGGTAGCACAAGTGAAAAAAAAACCTTCTTCACCACTCATAAGGTCTTGTAATGTCTATTTGTGTACTGTATTATATTTCCAGCTTGATGAAGAGTGTAATCCGAAACGTTGCACTGCAAATTAATAAATTTATGAAGTGCTGTTCTACTTTCTTCTCTCTTATACTAGACACATACTAGTATGGAGGTGGTCAGCACCACACAGAACCTGCACCCAGCTCTACAAAATAACCACGAGAGTGCTGCTCACTATGGAAAAGTGTTAGGGCGAGTTCACACGGAGATTACGAGCGCGCATGCTGGCACGTATACACGTGTCAGAATGTGAGCGCTCAAAACAGATCCCATTCATTTCAATGTATCGTTACAGGCGTATAACGCGCATAATTTTATGCACGTACTTTTGGTGAAGCATACGTACTTTTCATATTTCATCTGTAGCTCTGGGTAAAAGTCATAATAAACCTGAGCTAAAAACAGCTGATTTATAGTGCCTTGTAGCCAATTTTCTGGCAAACAAGGCGTAAGTTGCATTTTTTGGTTCAAAATTTGGTTTTGCACAAAAAATTGCAACTTTTTAAAAATCTTCGCTACTTTTTCTGAAAAAGGGGCATGATAAAGGCATACATAAGGGCAGGGCCATTGTAAATAATAGGAGAAATGTGAGAAATCATATATTTCCACAGAGCTGCATAGTCCAGCTGGGGGTGTGCCGCATCCACTGGCTACGGGGCTATAAAGATGATTGGAAACCAAAAAAAATTTCAATAAATACATGTTAAGAAACAAACTGTTTTTAACTTCAGTCAATGCCACACAGATCAGTGCAATTTTCACATTGCAGCCACAATGTTAGCATTTAGCTTCAGGTCTTATTCACATGACTATTGATAAAAATGGGCATGAAATCAGATGAAAAAGTCAAATGGTTCAAGGCCATTTTGCATCTGTGGTGCAGACATTATCGACAGATCAAAAAACAGACAAATCTAGGATATGTTCTATCATTTTGTGAATAATTATTAAAACTGGTGTTTCTTACACTGGTCTTATTTCATTCCCCAACAGGTGCTAGATGCACCAGGTTTGCCAAGAGGCTACAGTCTCTAAATAATTCTTGCTCATATAGGTGCACCTGAACTGATATCTAGCCAGGGACTGGCATGGATTTCTGGTGTTATTCACGCCTTTTTCTGGGTTATAGTGTAAAACATAAAAAAAGAATTAGGCCCCCACTGCGTCACACTGCTGTTTTTGACATTTTAGTTAACAGTTCCTAACTAAACTGCTTGGTACTTCTCTCTTTTCAGCATTGACCATCCCCAAATCCACTATTTACAAATCAAACCATTGCACTTTTTGGGATCAGCTAATGTTGAGCTGAAAGAGCTGAATGTCTATTATCCTCATCTGTCAACTAATTGGTCTTCAGGAATAGTCAGATAATGTATAAATGTGTAGCAGGTGCTGGGGTAGTGGTGGAAAGTTAGTTGTGCTTTTGAATGTAGCCAGGTAAGAAATGTTGTCCTAGCTGTTTGTCTATAGTGATCTTCAGTGATGTGTTTAATGGGATAGTTTACTGTTAAGTTATATATATGCACTGGTTAATAGTTATGTATTCATTGTAATGTTTGTTAAAGGGGGCTTCCCACTACAGGATTTTATCCTCTGTCCATAAAACACCAGCAATTATGAGAAGAGAGCTTGCAAATGTCCCATGTGATAGGAGTGTTAGAGTGCATACTGGTCCATTACACTTACATCTGTGAGAGCTAGTTGGAGTTCCACTGTTCAGGCACCCATTCCCTGCTGTATGTAGGTTGTGGGAGAAACCCCTTTAACTCCCTGTGTGCATAAGCCTGGTTGGTGATGGAACTGTATGGACAGCACATGGCTGACCCTTATATGCTGTGCCTCAATGGATGCATTCATTTCATCTAGTGACCTTGGCCTGCAAAACCCAGGTCTAGGACTGTTCTCTGCTGTGTACAGGAGCCTGTGCTAATACAAATATATGGGTATTCCCATCTATACAGCTTATGTAAATTGAAGAGTTTTCCTAAATATATTGCTTTACTAATGCAGCTTTGTTTTCCTGCTATGTGGAAAATTTCCTCTTATTGTTTAAACCGCATTTCCATAGAGCCGAACCTGTGTGAAAAGACAGGACAAATGACATCACTCACTGTCATCTACAGCTCTGCAGTGCTATATCTGTTATCTCTCTATGTAAATACACAGATTGGTCCTTCTCTAGAAGCATGGAGCATATTATTTGATCAGCGCTATGCTTCTAGGGGGCTTTGACTCTTTGATGAGGAATACAGGAATTGATCAGAAGAGACAGCAGGCAAAGCTGCTGAAACAGGGAGCTGAGGGAAAATACCTTTAAATATGTTGGTCACTAAGGAGCTGAGCGGCTTCCATTATTTAAATACCCGATGTCTGCTGTACTATTAAGATACATGTTGGGAAATGGTTAAGCTCAGGCCTCATTTTTCAAAACTGACTGATAAGAATTTCCCAAACTAATTTCTTAGGGACTACATCAATTTGCTTCGATTTTTGAAGAGAATTCTAAAGGCCTATATATCAGCCCATAAATGACCCCACTTTCAAAGCTGAACCCCGCCCCAGATAATTCATTGCGGCATTAACCTTCTAAGCGTTTCACAATAATTAATTTTTATTCCCCCCCCCCACACACACACACTGCTGTTTCAGCAACGTGGGGCCTTAGCCTTAATAAGATGGTTATCACAAATCTATTATGCGGAATTGTTACTGCAGGTTTACTGTAGATCTCTCCTTATACTTTGTGGGGGGGAGGGGGTTTAAAAATGAAGTCTACAAATCGTGGTAATCTAAATGACTAAGGTTTAGAACTAAAATCTGCACTGCAGGTACGAGGATGTGACTTGTGAAGACCTAATCCATCTTGCAGCTGCTATAGATACTAGGCATTTTCTGCCTGTATCTGAAGATTGAAACTTGCGGTTTATATGTTCCTGTCCTAATACCCAAAGGCTGACCTACATAGTTACTTAGACAAGACAGATCCTCGAAAATACATCTAGGTCTATTACCATCAATAATCTCAATATGAGCCAGATGATTAATGAATGCTGTGACTGTATGATGTTGAGAGATTCCATAGTATGACAGACAACAGCTGTAGGGGGAGGTGATTTTTCAAACTATATAAATTGTTGCTTTTTCGTGACTCTTTACATGACATACTAGGGGACATCATGCGTCAATGTTACTAAATTAGTTATAGTAACTATGTTATAAGTATAGTTATTAGTTGCTGTGGATTTTTTTTAAACATAAACTAGTAATTAAATGTATTTATGTGGCTTGTTTTAATTTTAGTTAATAAAAAAAAGAAAAAATGAACACTGCAGCACCTACTCCAGAAAATGGGCAGTATTCTACAACCCAACAGAGGCCATTCTTTTATGCACAGCCAACAGCACAACTACCTTTCCCAAATCCTTGGTATTTGAACCAAATGTACAATCCATACTGCATACCTGGACCAGGTAAATGTTATGAAACTATGGTGGGGTTTGTGGCATGTTGTGTGTGTGTGTGTGTGTGTGTGTGTGTGTGTGTGTGTGTGTGTGTGTGGTTTGTTTGTTTTGTTTTTTTTTTTAATTTTCTTCTCCTCCCCCTCTCCTCATGCATGTTACTAGAGATGGCTGAATCTTTCAGGATTCATTTGGGTGGCTCAGGTACAAGATTTGTTTTGACCTGAACAAGTTTGCTAGGAACCACGCCTTTAGGCTGGGGCCCCACGGGCCAAAAAAACGCCATGGGGGAAAAAAAACGCAACATTTTACAGTATCTGCAAAGTGGATGGGATTCATGTGAATGCCATGCCCACTTTACATTTCAAACAGCAGCGCGGACATGCTGTGATTTCCAAAACCGGCATGGTTTTGGAAATCACAGCATGTCAACTAGCTATACGGAAATGCTGGTGGCTTCCACGTAGATATAATGGTAACAAAGTCCACAGAGGAAAACTCTGAACTTTCTGTTTAAAGCACTGCAGGAAGAACCGTGATACATCCTTGCCGTGGTTTTTCCTGCAGCGCTTTAGTGCTGCATATCGTCCCGTGGGGCCTTAGGCTTAACATGACTGAAAACATAGTGTAGAACATTCCTAGAAAACCATCTATCCAATTTCTAGACCCCCAAAGTCAAACTTGGCTGAAGTTATGAGAGTCTCTTCAGAGCCTTGGCTAAAATAAGGCTGAGGCCGAGGGGAGGTTGTGTTTTGCATTTAAAAAAAAAAAACAAACAAAAAAACTCACCCTGTGACTCATTTGCAGATTGCTCTGCAGTAGATGTTGAGTGGCTTTTGCCATGGTTCATCTGCAAGTCTCACAGATTCCCTTACAACTCCATTCTGCTGTTACCTAGGTCCTTTCTAGTGTTTTTCTATACACCGGAAGGACCTAAACAGCTAGTGTTTTGTAACGTGCCCTGAAATGTGCACTCTGAATAGCAATGACTTTCCTGATCAGACATGTGTTGTGCATATATATTATATTCTAGGGACTTGTCACTTCTTCTAATATCTATATAAACATATTTGTTGTACTATATAACTGTAATATTTCCTTCTCTTCCAGGCTTCAGAGGAGGGAATCCTTATTTCCCCTACTACTCTGTTGCACTTCATGAATACCCTGGGTTTTATGTTCCCCAGCATCAAATGAACATGCGAATGAGTAGAAGACCCCATTTTAATCCCCATCCACCCTCCCCTATGTTTTACCATGCCACACGATTTAGACATTACAGCAGTCCTGGAAGAAGAACAGAAACTAAAGAAACACAAACGGACCCAAGGCAGCCAGAATATGTAGCCAAAAAGCACCTGGGTACTGACAGTAGAGACTGTGGTGTTGGAAACTTGGTATCTCAGTCCTCTGGTGTTAGCACAGAGAATGAAAATAACTTGGAGAATGTTGAGATGACAATATCACCAGCTCCTGTACTGTCAGAAAAGGATTTTCACAAAAATTCTTGCAATCCATCACCGTACCGCAACATGCCTCCAGGAAGTTATGCGTATGAGAAAGAGGAGGTAAGAATAGAGTATGGAAGTGGTTCTCCTGCTGCCATACAGATGTGGAAGTCTTATAAAGAAACCATTCCAATATATGATGTGGCAGTTGTTAAAGACATACCAGAAAATGTAGTTCAGCGTGACCTATTTTGTGAGGGTGTACTATATGGCCCTCATGCAGAAGGAGAAGATATTGCAGTACAGAGCTTGTGTTTCTCAAACAAAGAGGAGGGCAAGCAGTCTATGCCTCCTACACTTATAAGCATTGATGGTGTGCAAGAATCAGAAACCCAGACCACCATATCAAAGTCCAGGGAACAAAGTGAACAAGCCAAACAGCATATAAAAGTAAAGCCCTCTATAGAGTGTGAACGACAACCTGTTCTAGTGGAACAAGTTGAAGTGGTCTGCCCTGTTTATGATGTCCAGCAGGGTGCTAATGACCAAGAAGACTCTGAGGGCAATGATGCATCTGAAGAAGCAGGTAACGAAGAAAGAATAATTGGTCCAGATATATTAACTGAAAAATTACTTTCAAATCAGTCTGTCTGTAATGGTGAGGTCAAGGTAACCAATACTAGTGTTTGGGCAGAAGACTCTGTTCAGAAGTTTGTTCCTTCACCAGCATGGTTGGCTTGTTTTGATAATATAGAAACAAACTATGATTATGACTTGTATATGTCTCGGAGAAAACAAAAGCGACCAAGCATATTAAGCATAACTTCTGAAGAGCTTTCTTCCAGGGATGAAGGTTCATCCATTGATAATGCCTCAGTTTCTTATTTTGTCCCTGATTATATGCTTAGGAAGGGTTTGTATGCTTACCGAAAACATGCAGAGAGCACAGAAAGGGAGAAAATTCAAAGTAGTGGCTCTTTAAAAGAGGAGGATGTGTCACTGAAGCATGCTAGTAGTCAATATGAGAAGAGCTATAGCTCTTCTGGATTAAAGGTTAGAGATGTTTCAAGCAAAAATCGTAAAATTGGTGTACCAGTAAGAGGTTTAAGTAAAAAGAAGCTATATTCCATAAAGAAGAAACCACGAAAAAGTCAATCTTTGTCTGAACCAGAGGATTCAGAAGAATATTGGGTGGTTGAAGAAGAGAATTTGCGTGATGATGATGATCAGAGTGATGAGGAAGAATACTACTATCAGGAATGCTTGCCACATGAGCAGCTGGAGCTCTGTAAAGGGGGGAACTACTTTAAGCAGATTGCCCAGAAGAGAATTTTGTGGAAACCTCCAAAGGGGGTATTTTCAGCCCAGCTTGTTGGGTTTCCTGTCAGAGAGAGGCTACGGGTAAAGAAGAAAGGAGCAAGTGAAGCTTTGGGACAGATGCACCGACTAAAACAATGTGACTACGTCACCTATGAAAAACCTGAAAGAGGATACAAAGAGGTGACTGAACAGAAGAAATCTCTGCAAAAGCCAATGGGTGGTAAGTTTATTAATGAAGAGTCTCTGCATTTGGTCTTCACAGCTCATTTTTGCAGAGACTGACTTTGGAGAAAAATAACCAATATTCATATACAAAACTTTCATCGTTTGACTGCATTTGTGCGTCCTTTTATACAAACTGAAAAGGTTACAAAGTTCTGCAAGATCACTTCAAGCTGCAAATCAATGAGACTACATAATGTAAAATGTCCCCCTCAAAATTTCTGCATCCTTGTAATAGGTTTGCCACATGTAAGGCTGAGAGAATTAGACAAGTATTAAAACTGTATTTTTAGACAGCACCTTCCTATATAACATGTCATGTACAGATTAGATGAAATATCGCTGCTTTGGATCTCCTATAGGCCAAACTGGAGAGCAGTTTCTGGCCACTTTAACATAGCTGTAATGAAGATCCATTTTCAACTGTATTATGGCTGCAATGCGTAGACCTCTCACAAGTCAACTGAACAGAATTTGGATCACCTTAAGATTCTATTGTGATCTTCTTTCAGTGCAGTAGAACATTCGAGACTGTATTATGGACATGTGACCCTAACCTTAGGCTCCATTCAACACCCTTTTTCTAGTTTTTAAAGGTCTTTCATTGATCTTCAGCTCTTTGCATACTTATTAAATCTAATTATCTAGCACCCACCTCTTCTGAGTAATCGGTGCAGGTATTTTCAGTGCCTGCTATGCTAATTACTCTGTCAGGTAGGTGGTCTTGGAGCAGCCAGCATGAGCACTGACAATGTCTGCCTCGGACCACCAAATCATGCCTATCTGAGACCACCCTCTTGACAGAGCCTAATCAGCATATCGGCAATGAAGGTAATACTGCTCAAACAATAGGGGATGGAGAAAAGTACAACAGTTCTGGAGTAGCTCCTATTAAATGATGTAATGAGCTCGCTGGAGGTGATGAAAGGTCTTTTTAAACTTGTGTAAATGCCACTTGTTTCAAGAGTTTACGGGAGTTTATGTAATGTAACATTCATTTTGGGAATAGAATGAAAGGTTAACAAATTCTTAAAGTAATAGGAGTCATTGATATGGTTTAATATATTCTGCTTCCATTAGGAAAATCTCAAAAGAAAACCTCTGGGACAACTGTTGAAGAGTACTGGGTTGGAAGAGGTGCTAAACCCAAATTCTCAGAATCTGCATATTATCTACAAGATCCAGCCAAAATCAAAGAACAAGGTAACAAACTAAAGTCTATTTGAATGACTTGGGTTAGGTCCGCATTTAGACTTTCACACTTTCCAGACAGTCAAGGCATTTCTTTGGACAGTTCCTAGGTGTAGCCTTAAAGGTCTGTCAGCAGTAAACTGGTTATACACCTAATCCTGCTACCTTATAGGGGTGTTTCTGCAATTTTCAAGTGTGCCTTTGTTCAGCTTTGAACGCTGTAAACCAGCATTGTATTCACTGCAATATGGGGTAAGCTTATCCATATGTTGTGGAAGAAAAGGGCTGCAGAAAAGCTGCTTTATCAAAAACTTTTCATGTTTAGAATCGAGAGTAGAGAGAACCCACAGCAAAAACTGTGTTGCAGGAAAAACATTGTTTTATGTGGGGTGTTGACTCTACATTCCCAGGTAAGACTAAAACAAAGGCAAACCAATCTTCCCAGCACTCTTCTTCCTATTCGCATATGACTATGACGGCGATTTACACAAAAAATGGGGTCCAAAGCTGAATAGTGTATAGCATCTTTAGAAACTGTAGAATCACTTCAAGGTATGGGTATTAGGCGTATAACCAATTTACTAACTTTGCTGATACTCCTTTTTAAAATTTCTTCTGCACTTCACCTCACAGTGCACACAAAAATAAATGCGCTTTTACCTTCATGAAGTGGATCACACTTAACTCTGTACAGGTGTAATAATATACTTCCAGGAAAAAAAGCACACTGATCAAAAATGGGTTCACCCATCCCCCTTCACTGTTAGGGTCCATTCACACGGAAGAAAATGGTGAGGAATTTGGTGTGGAATTTCAGCACTGGAAAAGAAGGCCTCCCATTGACTTCAATGCTAGTAGAAAAAGGAACCCATTGAAGTCACTTTTTTTTTTTTTTTTTTTTTTTTTCTGAAATTTGTCACCATTTTCCTGTGAAGGGACCCTTAGAACTACTTCTAGATTGGAGCTACACAGCAACTTGTTGGTTGCATGAAATTGTTATCTTAGAGCAGTAAGTAAAATGGTTGCCGTGATGCGAGTTTCCAAATAAAACGAAACCCATAGGCTTTGTGTAACCCTCATAGTATTTGGTGCAACTGGTAGGGCAACATTTGCATTGCTAGTGTCATGAACTTTTTTTTTTTTTTTTTTTTTTTTTTTTTTTTTTTCTCCTCTCCTTTGTAGACAAGCCTCCAAAAAAGAAAGGAACGCTCAAGTCTTTTAAAAGAAAACAAAATAGAACTGATACAGAAGAAATAGAAGCGTGGGAGATGCCCAGATCCCTTTTATATAGAGGTATATAACTAAGGAGTTATCAGGTTTTATAAAACCATTCATGATGCTATTAAACGTATGGCAAGTGATCAGCGTCTGGCATGTAAACCATGCTAAGGACTGAACATTTGTGTAAATAATCTGTTGAGGTCCTGGCAATTGTACATGAAAAAAATGTGTAAAGGAACTGCACCTGAAATCTCTCCTTTATTTCCTTCTAGGTCGCAGCTTAAGGAAAAGTGGCACCAAAAAGAAGTAGCACAACTGCTTATTATGTGTATTTAATGTATTTATTTCTTAATGTATCTGTGTGAGTGAGTTTTGCATGAAACCTTTTTACTCCAATAAGGGAGTCCTAACTA
This sequence comes from Leptodactylus fuscus, assembly GCF_031893055.1. Taxonomy (NCBI): domain Eukaryota; kingdom Metazoa; phylum Chordata; class Amphibia; order Anura; family Leptodactylidae; genus Leptodactylus; species Leptodactylus fuscus. Next base: position 143,555,378 of record NC_134268.1, read on the forward strand.
CTAGTCCACTAACTATTGTAACCTTGTGGTTTTTCACAGAATGGGGAAAATGAGGCTAAAATATGATTGAGGCACATGAAGATTAAAAAAAAGTTATCAATACTGAAAAAAAAAAAATGCTGAAAAGCTGCACGTAACTGAAGGCACTGTAATGTACATGGCACAAATCACAAAAGTATAATGCATAAAATAAAGGATAATGTACTTGCAACTAGTATGGGTTTAGTTTAATTCACACTTCTATTGTAGTTGATGTTTTACTTGGGCAAAATGCTCAAATGGAATTCCCTAAAAGACTAGAGCAAGCATATTAGGGTGTCTGAGACTGATCGGGGTAATGGGTGAGAGTAGCTCTAGAAAATATAATCTAGTCTCCTCTTATTCCATTCTGGAAAGGGAAGATTATCTGCCATGAATCTGAAAAATGAAGGCACTTCTAAATGGCTCTTGTATACTGACATTGAGGGATTAGATGGATTGCTAGTCCACGTAGTGCTAATCTCACCCATTCTAAAATGGGAAGGCTGGAGGCAGTATCTATGTACAGTATCTCCTTCACAAAGTCAGTGATTATGGCTGGTACTTACAAGCTGCATGAGAACATACAAAAATGTTCAGCCAGAACCAGCCAAACAATAAATGCTTAACTTTGTGAAATACCGCCACTGTGAATGTTAAAAAAAAAAAAAAAAAAAAAAAAAAAAATATTTTTGTCTTATGACTGATATAGAAAGATAGTTGAATAAACTTAGACTTTTTTTTGTTTTTTGAAAAGTCACATGGCTTTTTAGTCATTTGAATAAAGGCAAAAAAATCTTTATTGTATTACATGGACTTCACTGATCTCCTTTTTAGAGTCTACGTTACAACAGTTTAAAACCAATTTTTTTTTTTCTTCTCCTCAAGCATCTAAAAATTAAAAAAAAAAAAAAAAAAAAAAAAATTTATATACTTAGACTATCATGAGTTTTGTAACGGCTGTTCACTGTCATGTGAAGTTGTTGTTTCTGAACGCTTAAACAGTTTGTATCAATCTAGCTTTACAGAGCTTCACGAGAATAACTTGCACAGTATAATATATTTTGAACACCAGGGGGTGCCCTTTCCATGCAGAAATATTGTAATTATCTGCTTAAACTTTTTTTTTTTTGGTTCCACATACTGTACCAGTTTAAAGGGATTTCTGAATAACTTGTAATGTGTATATATTTTGTATATTAACAGTGTTTCCATGAAAAGACTAGAAACAGTATAGCAATCTTATTTTCCCCTAGTCTTTCTAAAATAATCCTCAGTAATGTAGACATTTGATATTACACACAGCTTCTTCTAAACTATATATTTTACAACCAAGTCTGTGTGAATGCAACACAGAGGAATATGTCAGATATAGGTTATGTCACTGAGAGAAGGAATAAGAGAACCTGCTTAACATGAATCGCTGTCAAAAATACAAAGAAAATTGGTGTTCAAGTCAAGACTGCACACCATACATCTTCTCTTGTATTTCCAAACTGACCTTTCTGTTGAGTAAATGGAGTGGTAATGTACATGTGTGAGCATAACACTCAATCTGTGAGACATGGATTTTAGAGATGAGGGATGTTTTGAAAAACCTGATTTGGCTGCTTCTCCAGATTTCCCCAAAAGATTCAATTCTATCCAAATTAATTTGTAGCGAATAGCATTAAACAGCTATTTCCTGGCTGCAGAGAGCCTGTATAGTGCTGTAGAACACTGTGCCTTGCAGTACTACGAATGGTAGTCAAACAATACAGAGAGGGAATATGACAGGCTTAGCTCTTAGGGTCAGTTCACACGTGAACTGCCCGCGTGGGTTTTGACACCGAGAGAGACGCGGCTCACCGCGTCTCTCTCATCAAAACCCGCCTGCTGCGACCGTCACAGCTTTCCCCTCCGCTGTCAGCTCAAATGAATGAGCCGACATAGGAGGGAGCTGCCGGGGGCGGAAGCCGCGCGGCTTCCGCCTCAAGAAAGGGCATGTCGTTTCTTTTTTCCACTAGCGGCAGCCCGCCGCTAGCAGAAAAAAAGCGCCCGGTGGTCTACATAGACCACCATTGTAAAGGGGCGGATTTTTAAACGAAATCCGCTGTCAAAATCCGCCCCTTTGCCTACATGTGAACTAGCCCTTAGAACTGCTGCGCACCTCACTTATTTGGCCAGTTACAGGGCCAAAACTGACCAAATAACTCAAGTGTAAACTCAGCCTTACACGTTGATGTTAGTGCCAGGTATAAACAACCGTGCAGAGGCTCAAGATGTTACTATAGCGTGAAAGAGTGCACTCCTTTGACCCCCCCCCCCCCATATCTTCTGATTTGACACACATGTCTACAGGACCTGTTCTAGTAAATGCTTATACAAGTAGAGCCCCCCTGACAGTGGAGAGGGCATCATAGTGACATGGTGTTAAGGTAGCAGCAGCATCAGGAGGCTACAGAGTGGCAAGCTGATATAATGTGGAGGAAGCAGCAGCTTTATGAAGCCATACAGTGACACTTTATTCAAGCGCCTATTCACTTTTTGTAAGGTAGTTCAGTTGCACTTAAATCTCCTTTTTCTTGTGTAAAATATGGGTTGTTTAGATTGTATGTGTTTACTTTCACCACATGGTTCAGAAGAATGTGCTTTAACCGAAAATTGTTTAGAAAAAAAATTCTTCACTATAATGCACAATCCCTTAGACCAGGGGTGGGCGGCCTTAGGCTCTCTGGCTGTTGTGGGGCTGCAGCTCCCGGCATGCAAACTTGCTCTGGGGAGGCAGCAGCAGCATGACGAGCCCATACAGTGGCAATGTGCAGAGGTGGCAGCAGCGTGAGTAGACCACAGAGTGGCAAGTTGATATAATGTGGAGGTAGCAATAGCCTTAGTAGGCCATACAGTGACCCAGTGGCAGAGTCAGGAAGTGGCAACCGCCTAAGGAGGCCAAACAGTGAGCCGTTGACCGTGTGGTGAAGCAGCATGGATCATTTAATCTGCTGCATCAGGCATTGATGGGTGGAAATCCTGGCTGATCCAGACCTCATTCCTGTTCACAAAGGTGAGTTTCTCCAAATTTTGGGTGGACAGGCAAGTTCTCCTTGGGGTAACTATGGCCTCCAGCACACTAAACACCCGCTTTGATGCCACACTACTGACCAGGCAGGACAGCTTTTCCAGCTTGACCAGTTGCGGCCACAAATCCAGTTGTGTTTGGTTGCTCAGAAGTTCATTGGATATTCCACAATGAGTGGCAGGGTGCATGCTAAGTGTGCCACCACATGTTGGTTCAAGTTCTGCTCTGTATCTAGCTGCTGATGAGCAGCTTCTTCACTATGCGGGTGAAGACAGATGCTCATCAGCGACTCTAGGCTGAGGCTGCTGCTGATGGCGCTGATACTGCTCCTGACATCCCCACCCCCTCCTACAGCTGCCATGCCATTGCAAGTTGAGTGCTTAGGGCCGACCCCCCCCCCCGTTGGACATGCGAGAGGATGGATGATAGCGCAGATAGGTAGTGGCCAACTTGCTATAAAGCATGTCTGTACAGTAGTTCAGTTTGTCCTCCCTCTCAGTGGGTGTAAAAAAGGCACCCATTTTTCCCCGGTAGCAAGGGTCTAACAGAGTGGAGATCCAGTAGTCATCCCTCTGTCGAATGGTGATGCAAGCAAGTGAACATGCATTGCGTCATTTTCGCAAGTGACTCCGAGGGATACCCTGCATATATCTCTACTGCATACTGCCACAGTGTATCTGGGTCATCTGCCTTATTCTCATCTCCCTCTTGCTGTTCCGGTTGCTCCTACTTTTCCTCTCCACCCATTTGGCTACACATTGCTTGTGCTCCAGTATCCTCTTCATCCTCCAATTCAGCTGCCCACAGGGCTCATGTAGCTGTGAGATGTTGGCGCCACATCTCCAGTCCTCTGACCAGCCAGATTGAAAAGCATCTTTCCAGGATGTGAATCAGTGGAATGACGTTGTTCATCCTATAGTCCTGGAGACTGACTAACAAAGTGGCCTCCTCAAAGGAAATGAGCAAGCAGTTGGTGTCACGCATGAGCTGCCCCTGGCTAATGTTAAAGTTACACAGGGGAGTGCATCTGTCCACTTGTATCATCAAGAAATTGATTATGGCTTTTCTCTGTTCAAATAGTCGATCCAACATATGGAGGGTTGAATTCCAATGGGGGGAAACATTACAAATCAGTCTATGTTTTGGGAGGCCGTTCTGCTGCAGCTCAAGAAAGGTATGCTTGGCTGTGTGTGTGGCTGAAGTGCATGCAAAGTTTCTTGACGTTTTTTGGACGTCTTGCAGATGGGTGGAACACTTAAGGAAACGATTGACAACCAGATTGAACACTTGCGCCTTGCAGTGTGCATGGCTCAGCCCTTCTTGACCCTGCCCTGACACCATGTTTTTGCTGTTGTCAATCACCATGGTTCCAATTTTGAGTTCTTTTGAAGAAAGCCAGGATTCTATTTCTTGATTGAGACAATGGAGGCGTTCCTCCCCTGTGTAACTCCATTCACCCAGGTAAACAAGGTGTAGAACAGTGTGACTGCACTGTGTCCTGCACATGTGGTATGCTGAAGGAGCACTAGTTGTCCCTGCAGTGGAAGCTGAGGACAGAGTGGAGGATGAGGTGGACATTACAGGACCAACGGCGTGTGAATGTGGAGGCAGAAGCTGCGTCACCTGTCCAAGTTGCTGGTGTGTCAGGGCAAGCACCACATTAACCCAGTGGGCCGTAAAGGACATATATTGTCCTTGATCAAAGTTACAGCTCCATGCGTCGGCACTGCCGTGCACTTTGGCAGACACGTTCAAAGACTGGCCCACCTTCTGTTCTACATATTTGTTCAGGGCTGGTACTGCCTTCTTGGTAAAGAAATGACGACTTGGGACTCTCCACCTTGGTGCAAGCCATCAGTTCTCTGAAAGATGCAGTCCACCACCTGCAACACCAGCAACTTGGACAGCAGCACGTTCAGTTTCTGCATCATTGGATGAGTGCACACATACTGTTGTCTCTTAGATATATATTTTCTGATCAATTGCTGATGCAAAGACTGACTAGGAGGAGCATCATGACCAGCAGATGATGGTAAGGGCACACAGCTTTCTTCAGCTGAGGTGGTGGAGCCTTGACTGCCTGAAATGGGGTGCATGCCACTGGGTGATGCAATGGTTCCTGCAGCAGGCTGGACCACCACATTGGAGTCACGGCTCTCCCAGGCCACTTTAAGGAGACGATGCACAAGTAGCCACCCTCTTCTCCCAATGACGATGAAGACTCTTTGCCACCCAGCTCCCAATTGCGATCAGCTACATAGTCATCCACTAATATCTGTAGATGATTGATATTCTCCTCAACGGTCTCTGAGCCAGGAGCCTGACCACTCTCAACACCAGCTCCCACGCCACTCTCCCCATCGCTACTTGCCTGCCTACCGGAGGAAGCGGCAAATGTCTCCTCCAGATCTTGGTTGAGCACTAGCTGCTGACTGTCCTGTAGTAGCTCTTCCTTAATGTATAGTGGCTCTGAGGCCACAGCATAAAGTACTGTACTTCTTTAGCTGAGGGAGCAGAAAAGGACACCTGAGGGTACAGGGCCTGTTCCCGGGCCATTATTTAAATGTTAGAATAACCGGTAACTGCAAAGATTAGTGGCTCACACTTATTTAAAGGTGTTTATCAGTGGCTAAACAAATTAGGGACATAGTTGCTGTTTTGTTTCCACTATCAAATTACAGGCCATTTCTCAATATTTTAAAGTCAAATTGACTATATCTTGGATCAATCAGTCAGTCCAAATTAAATGAGCATGTTTGTGCACAAATCGCCAATAATGAGACAGACACAGAGTTCCGTATCAAACCAGCCATGCTCTTTGCCCTCCTCAGCATTACTGGCTCTTTATTGAAAGTACACACACTTAAGAGACAAAGAAAGGAGGGGTTACCGCCCCCTTTGACATTCCTGGGTGTTGTCCATCTCTCATTGGCTTCAGACCTCTGACATCCAGCTGGGCACCACCTCCTTGCTTCAGTCTGTGGAATTCTGTTACTGGGTGTGTCAAAAAGCAACCAAGCTCCATCTTGGTTTTAAGATCCTTTGTCTCTGATCCATGCAACCTCATTAAGGAAAAATTAGTATTTCTACAACAAACATGCAATACAAAGTATAAGAATCTTGATTCATGTTCTCAGACTTGACAAATACAGTAGTGGCAAAAATCAATCATTCTTAGACATCTTATCTCTACAGTTGGCAGTTATTCTAAGAATGATTGATTTTTGTCCCTACTGTCTTGAGATAATTTGATAGTGGGAACAAAACAGCAAATATGTCCCTAATTTGTTTAGCCACTGATAAACACCTTTAAATAAATGTTAGAACAGATGACTGCAGAGATAACTGGATAAGAATTCCATTTTCTTTGGCACAGTAGCACTAAAGCTTTGAATGAACAGTGAATAAGTCCCATAATAAATGTTTTGAAAAAGGCATAAAAACAGATAACTGCCGATAATAGTGGATGATAATTCAGTTTTTTTGCTGTACTGCCCTGTAAAAGGCTTGTTGTGTTCCACCTTGAACACACAAGTATGAGTAATGAGCAGCAGTATAGCGTTAGTGAGTGCTGCGATGTGTATTAAGATTCCTGCTGTTAATGACAGTGTAACCATTCCAAATTCTTCTTTTATTTCCTCCCTATACATTCCCTTCAGCTTGTATCTGTTTTCTAACACTGTCCCTAGATCCTGCTGATGTCTGTCCCTGCAGTAAGAGCAATGTGAATTGATTGTACCTAAAATGGCCGATGGTTTTTACAGGGCTGTGACATCACAGGGACTGCTAGCTGTTGATTAGCTGCACGCTTGGTATTTGTGATCCCACGTTCCCTGCCCCTGTCCGAACATGTGCGGTAACCATTTTATTTAAAAAATGAGATTCGATGCATCAAAGCGTGAGCGAATCCGGATTCTTGGTGAATCAAAGGTTTCCTGAAATTCAGGTCAAATTCCAGTTCTGCAGCTTTGATTCACTCTTTAATGGAAATAGCTAAGTGCTATCTCCATGAGTACACAATAAATGGAGCAAAGGTTTCCCATGTGTAGTATGTGTCCATTCAAATAGGAAATTCTGTCACCCTGTACTCATGGTCGTTCTGTGGAAAGGAGATCAATATGTATATGAGAAAATGCAAGGCCACATGGTGACTCAGTAGTTAGCACTATTGGCCTTATAGTGCTTGGGTCCTGGGTTCATATCTGACTAAGGGCAACATCTGTACCAAGTTTGTTTGCGTGGGTTTCCTCCTACATGCCAGAAATATACTGATGGGTGAATTGACTTCTTGTAAAACAACTGACCATTGCAACTAACTCCACAATGCTCTCTGCGCTTTGAGTCCCTTATAAATACAGACTGAACATTTTCAGGTTACTGCCACCTTAAGTCTCATAACAGCTTTATCTCTATGCTTCTATTACTTTCCTCTAAGGGATTCTCCCTCCTCCTTATATTGTATAAGAAGGTCATATCACCACAGAGGCTTGCATAAGATGAAAAATTAGCTTTTCTTTATTGGATCAAAGCAGGTACATCACAAAGTGCATATCGTGCAACATTTTAGCAGGAAGGCCTGCCTTGTAAAGATTCAGCTATTGATGCCTGTATTCTCTTCCCTGCTAGATTCTGTTGTGGGTACTCTCCTTTCTTGATGCAACCTGTGTGAACTCTGCCATTGCAGATTCTGCGTCCTTTCCGCCTGAAGTTTTACCTGGTCCTACACCTCACTTCTCATATCTCTAAGGGCTAGTACACACGGGGTTCCGCATGAACACATTCCATGGTGGCTTTCTGCTCCGGATTAGGCACAAATGAATGGGCCTAGTCCGGAGGGTGATGTCGTGAGGTGGACGCTGCGGCTGAATCAGCAGCAGAATCCGCCTGAAGGGCAGCTCGCTTCTTTTTTCCGCAAGCGAGAACAAACCACTCATGGAAAAAGGAAATGACTGGCTCCCTTTGATTTCAATGGGAGGCAGCATGATTTTGACACAGATTCCGTGTCAAAATCCTGACCATTTTGCCCTGTGTGAATTAGCCGTAAGGATGAGTTTACATGTGGTAGATCAGTTGTTTAACTTTGTTACTTTCCCCATTCATCTAAATGGGATTTACAGAAAGGCAAGTGTGCAATACATCTGAAAGGGGTTGTTTTGGTAGCGAACTTTTTTGAGTTGCAGCAATTTTGACATATTCAAAAGGGGTTTTCCAGTCTCAGAATTCTTCCTTTGCATAGTTCATCTACCATCGATGAGTTGGAGTGCAGGATACAGGTGACCTTTGCTGTCTCTTCACAGAAAACCAAGCTTGTGACATCTAATGGCCTGTAAAGCAGAATCAGCACCATTAACTGCTGATATTCAACTGATCTCTTATCGTAGGGATAGATCATCAATTGACACAGCCTTGAAAACCCCTTTAAAACTAAGGACCCACATAGCATTGTGGTCTTTCCTGCATCACTATTCACAGAAAGTTTTCCTCTGTGGACTTTCTGCTTCAATTATACCTATACAAAAAACGCCAGCATTCCCAAAGGTATAAATGACATGTTGTGAATTACAAAAACGTGATTGTTAGAAATTAGCCAGAACCCAATTCACTTTGTATGCACTGTAAAGTGGCTAGGTAAAATCGTAGTGTTCACACTACATGGCATCCCGACCTAACCATCACCTTAGTGTCTCCTGTGAAAGTAAATGCCCTAAACACTAAGTTGCTTGATTTCACATTTAGGAAGGAACAAAAAAAAATATCAGTGCAAAGGTGGCCATTCTCTACAATAGTTTAGTCAAGGAATGTTACTTAAGCAGGATTTATTCAGTAACATTACAGGTTATACGAACCAGCAGCCCACAGTCCAAGATACTCGGAGACCACTTTATTTTACAAACCATGTAAATGTGAAGTCTTCTGTTTATACCACAGAAAGCCACCGAGACTATTCTTCCACAAACCATATATGCAACCTGTTTCTTTCACAAATTTAGTCTGAATCTGAGTTCCTGTGAGAAGATTTGTGTTTTTTCTTCTTCTTTTTTTTCTTTTTATCCTTTTTCTTTTTTTTCTTCTTGTGTTTTTCACGAGAGTCCTTTGAGCTACTGCTGCTGTCACTGCTTTCTTCAGATGTTGAATCTTCAAGCAGTTTTTTCAGTTGCTGAATTCTGTAAAGTGTAAGGAGAGAAAGCAGAGTAAATTTGTAAGCCATGCTTAGTTCCCTAATATGCTTTTCTTACTAGAACTGTTCACTTTATGAGTAGAAGAAATGATAGACCAGCTGCTTCATAGGCAGAATAAGGCTCTATGACCGCACAGCTAGCACACTGGCCTATTCATCTCTATGGCCACATATACATGTCTGCATATTATCACAGACCTATGTACGCAGCAGTGAGCCCAGGGCAAAACGGTGGACAGGCCCTATACCTGTTTGTTTTACAGCCTAGGCTAACTAGCAGCACACAGATGTTCATCCATGTGCCATCTGTACTGTTCAACCAAAGACCAGCTACATGGTCATGTGCATATATCCTAAAGGCATAATGCTATTTCCCCTTGGCTGTCCTGCTCTACAATTAGACCACTGCTGCCTAGACAGCAAACACCTCCTAAGGGATTACTAAAGCTAGAAGCATTTATCAAAGATCCACCAAATAGGTGATAAATGCTAGCTCTATGATGGAACCCCATAATCATCATGGCAAGGGACCTTTCTTCTCCAACATAAAAAACTGCAGCCATGAACGTCCCTCTGTTGTTCCATTTAAAGGTTATAGGACTGACTAAGAACATACGAACAGAGCACGTCAAAGCAATAATAAATCATGGGATTCTACCAATATTGCATTTAAATGGTCACTAACCACTAACTTGGTCCAAAATCATATGCTCTATGAAATGAGACTAATATGTAATGCACTTTAATTAAAAATATGGCCGTTTTTTTTCTTTTTTTTAAATGTAGATTGTGAGCCCCACATAGGGATCACAATGTACATTTTTCCCTATCAGTATGTCTTTGGAATATGGGATAGAAATCCACGCAAACACGGGGAGAACATACAAACTCCATGCAGATGTTTTTTTTTGCCCTTGGTGTGACTTTAACACCAGGACTCCAGCGCTGCAAGGCTACAGTGCTAACCACTGAGCCACCGTGTGGCCCCCAGAATATGGCTGTTTTCTGCCTGAAACTTCTGTAAAGTTCCTGCCACTAGGTGTATTCCTTTAAGCCAATTTGCAGTTCACTCTCTTGTTAGCAGGGAAGTCCATCCATAGATACGTTAGATAACCAAGAAGTCTGAAGGGGGAGGTTCTGTTCTGTCTTTACACAGTGAATGGGGGTTGGGAGAGTTTGAATCACCTGAACACGCATGCACGCACACACACCTACAAACTGTTGCTCTGTGCAAAGGAATGAAGATTCTTGAAATCTTGCAGCTTACATGTCGGGTTTTTCTGTCCGCTTGAAAAGTCGGACATCTTTACATGCGGACAGTGAAGGAAGGGCAGGAGTGCAAAAGAACGCACCCGATCGCCATTTAAATAAATGACAGGTGTCACGGACGCAGCTAGTGTCCGCTCCTAATGTCCGTGCAAGATTTTGACCGGACACTAGGAGCGGACACTACCTGTCGGACACAGACGGTAGTGTGAACGCCCCCTAAGACATAATGTGATTATTAGCAGTAGAAAAACTGATAGGACATCATATATAAAGCCTTAAACAGTCATAGAAGAGAGTGCTGAGCAAGATTCTGTACATATCTCAACTTTTTCCTGAAAACTCAGGTACCCTTTAACCCTGTATCTGTCAAGGCCGCATGTCATATGACCTGCCTGGGAGGCACTGCAGTAGCCAAGGACGTATATAATATGTCCTTGCTACTAATGCTGATTTCTCAGGATAATGGCTATCAAGAAGGTTTTAGATAAATTCAAAAGATGAGAATCTCATGAAAGAAAGACCATCTAGTAATAGACCTTGGATCTATTACTTAGCCTCACAGTTGTAGCAGTTTCATGGTTGGGTAAAGACTAAGATATAGGGATCTGGGTGGAAGTATTTGATGTGTGTCTTAGAGGCTCCTACGCTGTTAGAAAAGGCCTGGGACAGTGGGAATTCTTTGTTTAACATTGTGGGATGTATTTAATTCACACCCCTCTGACGTAATCTCAAACTATCAGAATTCTACAAACTGACTTTCTTTCAGGTAGGTGAGGAAGAAGCCTTTAAAGTGTCAGTAAACTTTGAAATAACTGAAAGTCAGGATGGGGGAGGGTCCCCTCAAACAGTTCTCTCTCTTCTTTATACAACACCAGAATCATATTTCTAGGTTTTTTAACTGTTTCAATGACTATGCCCCTCCCCCCAACACTTATTTTTTCTTTATTAAACACAAGCCAGTACACTGAACAAAGCCGTCAATCAAAAAGATGGGGGGGTAGGCGGTGGGGGAAGGGTCACTTCAGTTATATTTCAAGATTTTCATTTTTCATATGACCCTAAGGTTTTACCTTTATTATTTCAAGAGATCTCATCAGTTGAAAACACAATATAGATTGGGATATAGTGTCATATGAAAGATGAGCATATCCTATTTCATACCATATTCATATTTCTAAATTTTATAATGTTGAAATATAATGAAGGGGTAACCCCTCATTTTCTACTACTCCATGCATTACACACAAGCTTGTACACCGTATATAGTGTGTAGCAGGGTAAAGCTCTCAATAGAGAAAGAAAAAAAAAATGCAGCATTGCACAGAAAGTAGACAAAATTTGCTATTAGCTGTAGCTCCAAGTGCGGCCAAAACTCTCCCATCTTTCTGTATAACAGGTTAGCCTGTTGGACTCTTTTGAAATTGGAAAAATTGGAGAGTGCCAGGATGCAAATTGCCCCAGACGTGAGCATGAAGATGCCAAGTACATATGGTATTGGAGTGCATGTCCATGGTGGTGTACTGGAATGGTGCACTAGCACTAATTAGGAAGGTGTATGGTGTCTAGTTATCAACGGATCAATGGCTAGACTCAACGCCAACTATAATATAAAAGTGAATATAGTGTAGATGTCCAGGCCATCCTGTGCCAGAAACCTCTTCTAAAATGTCCTAAATGCCACATTACAAAGTAAAACTTGGAGATATATTACCTCATCTGTTTTTCTTGATTTGCTTTCTCTTTTAGCAAGCCATACATTGGGTCTTCATGAGCCTATAGAAAGAAAGAAAAAAAAAACACATATCAAATTTAAATCAATAACTCAGACATGTACGTTTCTTCTTGGTTGAGAAAGATGTATACAGCATAAACAAATAAATCATATTATTAGAAATAATGAGTTTAAAGAAACTTTGAAATCTACAGTATTTAAAGGGATTCAATCATTAAAAAAACATTTTTTCTCCCTAACACGTAGGAATAGCCTTAAGAAAGGCTATTCCTCACCTACCTTTAGAAGTCTTTTCCATGCCGCTGTTCGGTAGAAATTCTGGTTTTCTTCTGTCTGCAGAACTCGCAGCATAGGGGGCATTTTCAATGCTGTGAGAGAAATCTCCAGCGCTAACTCTATCTTCGCAGTGTCTCCCTGTGTCTTCTTCCGGCGCTGGCTTCAAACTTCTAGGCATACGCAGTCGGCTTTGCCGTCGGGCCTCGGGCAGAGCCGACTGCGCATGCCCGCAGCCATTTTCTTGTGGCTGCTTACCCCAGCTTACTGTGTAAGCAGCCACAAGAAAATGGCCGCTTACACCAGCTTAGTGCTGCTCACTTTCCATACAAAATAAAGAGGTAGGTGCATAAATTGAACTAATTAACAAACAAAAAAAATAAATGCACTAAAACTCGAACCTTTATTGATATTCTTTAAAAGCCTAAAGTGGTGGCAGCAATAACTACCACCAAAGTATAGAGGGATGTATTAAAAGATGGAGTGGTGTTGCAATGTTGCCCCACAGTGTGTTCACCTGATATTCAAAGCCCCTATAGCAGCCCCATCTAGTTTAGCTGACATAGACTGACTAACATTGGGCTAAAGCTGAAAGGATAGCTGGTCTAACTAACTGGTTTGGTAGTATAATACGACCCTCCAACCCCCACATGACAGACAGGCAAGCACACACCCAGTAAAAGCTGGTCTGGGAGCACCCATACACCCAATCAGAGCTGGTCTGAGGCATACACGCACTAATAGGGGCAAACAGTTACAGTTAGAGCACTACTCTACACATACATACAACGTCAGCACATCAATGTTTAAGTGATAGCTCAGCCTGACGGTCCGTTTCGCTGGACAAGCCGGTTCATCAGCGGCAATACGAGCAAGTCAAGTATGCCTGCAATAAAGCATGGCATCAAAGTATAATGGCAGCGTATAATCGCCTATGGCCGGCTGTAATGTGTAGCTGCTCAGGTGAACACACTGTGGGGCAACAATGCAACACCACACAATCTTTTAATACATCCCCCTACACTTTGGTACTTTGGTGATAGTTATTGGTGCCACCACTTTAGGCTTTTAAAGAATATCAATAAAGGTTCGAGTTTTAGTGCATTTATTTTTTGGTTTGTTAGACTTCAATGGGGCAATGCTGTAGTACCTACATGCAGAACTACAGTTTGTATGACTTGTGGTATATAAACATTACCGAGAGACACAATGTCTCGGTACTGGTGATCTGTGGGGTTCTGAGTCCGCACACATCTAAACTGATGGTCTACCCTAAGAAGTGCATCTGACTGCATCAAAGGAAAAAAAAAAATTATAACTTGTACCATGCAACAGAGAAAAACGCAGAACTTGCCACATCCTTTAGAACAAAAATGGCTGAGCCAGAAAGGGAATGTATAAGGTGTACAATCGTATATCATGGCACACCCCAGGTTTAAAGTTTACAAGGGAAAAGATGGCAGAATTTACCCCTCCCTTCTCGTCCAAAATACACCCTCCTTTTAGGAGCTGGAAAAAAGTGTGGTATTTGGTGTCCACAATGTATACCACACAACTTACATATTCACTTTTCACCATCTTTTATTCATTCTCATCCTTGATAAATTCCTTGAGGGTTATAGTTTCTAAAATGAGGTAATTTCCCAGAGGGATTCCACTTTTCGCACAGCCATGTTTGGGCCAGGATACTTGGCCTGTTTATAAGCCACCCAAACTTGACTCAGCTGCACTGACATACTGAATTTAGTTCAGCTAAACTGCATTAGGGCCGGTAAATACACAAATACACACATGACCTCTGCTGGCCCAAACTTACCACCCGGAACTGCTCAATCTTTTGATTGCCTTTGATGAAATAGGGACACTCACGATCTCCAGTTCTGTGACCATACTGCTTACATCTCCAACCTAAAAAAGAAATGAAGACAGGAATATAACTAAGATACAGGCACTTTCTTCATGAAGTATATTGCAAAATTTGATAACTTAACCTGCCCTACTGTTTTATGGAAGAAATGTAACATTTTATGATCTGTTAGCATCTGCATTGTGACATTTGCATGGCAAACATCATGGCAAGAATATTATCTTGGCATGACAATCTACCACAGATGTGAACAGAACTTCACGGTGACAGGGTGGCTCTCACTATTATTGGCTCTACAGAGGTGTATAACTTACACTGCATAACCTTCACTTCTTTGCCCAAAGGCATCCATAGTCCTTTGGTAGGGGCATGGGCAAGGAAATCTCTAGCATGTTCATTGCCTGGCAAATCAGGAATACAGTCTTCAGGCTTTGGCTCATCCTCCTTAGAAGGAAAACACAAATATAGAAAACTTCATGCCAATGTACAAAATATGTCGTATGTTTACAGTATATGCATGGACTGATATGATTTTCATACATTACAGATTTCCTGTCTACATTTAGATATGGATGTAATACCTAAATCTGGACAGAATCAGCAGAAATTTTGTCACCAAGGCATGTTACAGGGGTATAGACATGCTCTGAAAAAAAAAAAAAAATCTATGTGTAATAATGACTGCATAATTTAGAATCGACACCATGCTCATCCCGAAAAGTTGTTTATGAACTCCATTGACCTTCAATTAGGGTAATCCACATGCAAATCTGCAGCAGAATAAGTTTCAGTGGTGGATTTATTCTGTGTTATCATTAAAAGCCGCAGTATATTTTCCTGGTGTAAATCCCAACTATGCAAACATGGCCGGATCTTAGGAAACATGTTGCGAAGTTTTAATAATTATTAAATATACATCAAGGACAAGGGAAGTGGTACCCAGCAATGAATGTCTGTGCAAGGCAAGCGAAGTGCACGGCCTATATACATACATATATATATATATATATATATATATATATATATATATAAAAATATTTTATATTAATATTAGAAAATAGATAAAAGTGTGTGCTGTCCATATATACAGTATAAGGGTAGATCCTGAAAATCACATCACATAGAAAAAATAAAGTGGTACTGTTGATACATACAGGACATGAGAAGTTATATCGAGCAGTGTATGTACAAGGCAAGAGAAGTGGCACAGTATACATCACATATACACAACACATTCACTCTCAAAACAAACTCACATACAACAAACATAAGTCCTTCATCTGACTTCTTCTCATGTTCAGATCTTCATTTTTCTGTGACTGTGAGACCTTTTCTTCATGTCATGTGATCACTGTAAAGACCCTCCCTGCAGAAAGTGGTTAGAAAGTGGGGGGGAAGAGGGGGGTGTTGTGGGTAAAAAAGCTATATACAATATTCCCTACAAACATGGGTGTATGCAGGGCTGTGCGGAAGTGCAGGGCTGATTAATCGCTCCCCCTTCTTGCTGTAAGGTAGCGCCCTATTAGGCCATCTACCCCAAGTTCTTACAGTTTTTATAATCTATGGTATGGCTGGAATAATATAATGTATTAAAACATTTTTGCATTCATACCTTTATTAGTCCTGGTGGAGGTTTCTCGTAGCTAAAACAAAACAAGAAGCATCAAAATGGCTGAATACCTGATTTGTCAGGTTCACATACCATGCTGAACACGTTTCTCAAAATTAGTAAGGATCCAAACAGAAAAAAACAAAACAAAACTGTCGTTCACACGCTCCAGTAAATGTCAAAATCAATATAATTCGACTGAACCAAAATATGTAGCACATCTATAACAGTTTTCCTGCAACATGTCAATGGGGTTTCAAAGAAACAAGCCACACTGAAAATCTACAACAAATACGCTACAACCCCTGGCAAAAATTATGGAATCACCAGTCCTTGAGGATGTTCCTTGAGTTGTTTAATCTCGTAGAATAAAAACAACCATGAAAAAAAACTAAAGGCATTTCATATGGCAGCTTTCTGGCTTTCAGAAAAACTAAAAGAAATCAAGAAAAATAATTGCGGTAGCTAGTAACAGTTAGATTTTTAGAACAAGCACAGGGAATAAATTATGGAATCACTCAATTCTGAGGAAAAAATGAAACAAACAAAATAACACTAGTACTCATAGTTCTGTATGTAAATCCTATTGATGAAGAGTACTGTTTATCACTCATGAAGTCATGGCCTCAGAGACTGCAAGCAGTTATAAAAGCCAGAGGTGGTGCAACAGAGTACTAGTGATGTGTTGGAGTGTTATTTTGTTTGCTTTTCATGACTCCATAATTTTTTTCCTCAGAATTAAGTGAGTCCATAATTTATTCCCTGTGCTTGTTTTAAAAATCTAACTGTTACTGGCTACCACAATTATTTTTCTTGATTTCTTTTAGTTTTTCTGAAAGCCAGAAAGTTGCCATATGAAATGCCTTTAGTTTTTGTCATGGCTGTGATCTGTTTTTTTTTTTTCTACAAAATTGAACAACTGAAGGAACATCTTCAGGGACTGGTGATTCCATAATTTTTGCCAGGGGTTGTATAGGAGTAGATTTATCGACACGGTTTCATTTGTAAATCTTGATCTCCTCTGCACCACAGTAAACAAACGGTTGTAGAACTCAGTGATTGCTTACCTATCCCCCAGAATAGATCACAACAAGAAATAAGTGAGGGTCCAATATTTGGGACCGTGCTGATCATCATCGGCTATTCTGAAGTACTGGAGCCCACCATCAGGGCTCTAGGAAATGCAGTTATCACTGCAATTTATTCTATCCGCCAATAAAAACAATACTTCGCCTGATGAACTTGTTATTGATACTGAACAAGGGAAACGCATTGAGATTTAATAGATGTCAGAGATGTATTAGATATCAGTTAGAGCAGGGGTGCCCAATACGTCGATCGCGATCTACTGGTAGATCGCAAAGGACATATGGGTCGATCGCGGGATGCAGGGATCCCTGGTGTCTGCTTGTTCACAGCGCAGGCTGAGAGTCATCTCCGGACATTGGCAGGCGGGGCTGCCACAGCCCCAGCCTGCCAGTGTCCAGAGATAACTCTCAGCTTGCGCTGTGAAGAAGCAGACAGCGGGGATCCCTGGGCAGCCGCTGTCTCCTGCTGTCACAATCCTGACGAGGCTGAAAACACGCACGGGCGGTCACCTCTAAGAACCCATTCAAATGAATGGGTTTTAAAGACGACCGCTCACAAGCCGTCTGCTGCCCGGTTTCCATGGGGTTTACAGAGGACACCCCGGGGCGGACAGCTGCAGTGTGAACGCCGTCTAAGTCTCATTTAGCTAAATGAAAATCTGGTAGCAGGTGCCATGTACTTACAAAATCTCAACATGCTTGATCTTCTGGATCTCTTGTGTATTGTGGGTACTACCACTACTGCTCCTCCTCCTTTTTCTGTCACTGTGATGGCTACTACTCCCGGGCGTGACAGGCTCATTTTCTTCGCTCCGACGCCTCTCTTTATCCCCTTCCCTTTTATGGGACATTTTGTACTTTCTGAAATGCAAACACATTTCTTATACTTAGCAGTATTTTACTGCAACCTAAAAATGTATGCAGAATGTCCTAAATGCATGCAAGTTAAAAATATAGCAAGATATATTCCTCACAATTTCTCCCCCGAAAATCTAGGACAGGAATTGCAGGGTTTTTTGTGATTCATCTCATCTCATCCCTCTTTCCACTGGTATTCTTAAGATTTTTGTAGGTGCCAGGAGTGGGTTCAACATCTATTATATGTACACATACACACAGTACTGAGAAAAACTTATGTGTGGAAAATATTCTATAAAGGGGGCCACAGGTTGGCTCAGTGGTTAGCGCTGGAGTCCCTGGTTCAAATCCTGCCAAGGGCAAAAAAACAAAAAAAAAAAAACATCTGCAAGGAGTTTGTATGTTCTCCCCGTGTTTTCATGGATTTCCATACTCCAAAAAAAGACATACTGATAGGCAAAAATGTACATTGTGAGCCCTATGTGGGGCTCACAATCTACATAAAAAGAAAAAAAAAATCAACAAAGAATGCTTTTATACATAGATGTGTCACTTTATTTGAATGAGCAAAAGAAACAGCTAAAAGAAATCAATATTTGGTATTTCCACCCTTTGCCATCAAATGCAAAAAAGCATCAATTCTTCCAAACACACTTGCATATGAAGGAACTTGGCAGGGAAATTGCTGCAAACATCTTGGAGAAGTAATTGTAGATCTTCTGTGTATGTATGTATGTTTCTCCAATCCTTCTGTATCTTCATGAAATTCCAGAGTTGATAATGTTGAGACTATAGCTCTCTGGGGGCCATATTATCACTTCCAGGACTACTTTTTCTTCTTTCCCAATGTCACCTTACACCTATCTGCTGCTGTTTGGCCTGGTTTTGATTAAACAGATGTGTCTTCTGACCCCAGGAAAGGCAATCCCGAGTATAACCTCACGCACACATCACTAACAAAGGAGATTATTAAGATTTTGGATATTGATGACCAATCCTCAGTATAGGTCATCAAAAAACCCACTGTTAGGGTCTGATATCCAGCACTGATCACTGTTCATAACAGTTGACAGCAGTGGACAGAAATGGAAGTAGATTGCTTTGTACATTGTACAACAGCACAGCTGTCATTCAGGCAGTTAGGTTTAGGCTGCATGCACACGTCCAAGTGTGTCACCCAAGGGAGTGTCCAAGGGTCCATTCTGTTCCGATGAAAATAGAGCAAGTCCTATTCTGCTCCATGTCATCATAACATAACAGATCAAAAGCCTCCTGAGAGCCGAGTGCATCATGGAACGCACCCAGATATTACGCTCATTTTATTCACTAATCTGCCCCATCTCAGATAGACAACATTTTGCACAAAAATAAATTGATTTTGTCATTTATGGTGACAGTTGAGACAAGCAGGGACAAGGTCATTGGCCTTGCCAAATTTATTATTTCAGCCAGATAGATATCTGGTGTAAATGACATGAAAAATAGCTTATTTCCCAAAGTGTACACTCCAGCACAGCATGTGCCTCAGTGTACATGAGTATATACAGTGTATATATAGCACAGCGTGTGCCTCAGTGTGCATGAGTATATACAGTGTATATATAGCACAGCATGCGCCTCAGTGTATAGATCCCTGCACCGACAATGTAGCAATGAAGACCAGTCCTCATAAATCTGCCTCATTGTTCACACTCATTTTACATTATTTTATGACCGGGCAGCACTGTCACAGTTCTAGGTTCAAATCCAGCCACGGACAACATCATGTATGACCTATTTGTGTGGGTGCTCCTGGGGTTTCCCCCACTCCAAAAAGGGAATTTACACTGTGAGCTCTACTTGGGAACATCCACATGTGTTGCGGTATATGTTGGTGCTATAAGTATAACAAAATAATGTTATGATATGCCAATCATCAAGATTGGCTGAGGACTCCATTTGCAATTGCCAAACAGATGTGCTCGAAGGGACAAGTGTCTAAAGGTGCTGCTGGCCATGGTAGGATGTTTAGGGTCAGTGCACAGCGAGTTTTTTGGCGCTGACTTTGACGCTGAATCTGCTTCAAAATCAGCCTCCAAAAAAAGTCTCCCAATAGAGTTCTATTAGGAGGCTTTTTTGGAGGCTAATTTTGAGGCGGATTCAGTGTCAAAAACCTCTGTGTGCACTGACCCTTAGGCGACACAGGTTGAACACTGTAGCATGAGGAACATACCGCCATTGAATAATGGCTACTGGGACACCAGAGAAATTACTGTCTCATGAACAAATTCATATTTTTATGAACAGATTAATATGACGCTGAGCTGTACCTGAAATGAAAGGTAAGGGGGTTCCATTAATGTACAATATGCACCCCACTCCATAATCTGTCCTAGCATCGCTCATGTGGTCTCCAGACCAATCTCTGGCCATCACATCGCTGTAGGGGACAGATCTCTCTCCCTTCAGCTGAATGCACTGCTCTCTGTATTTACACACTATGTGAATACAACCAAGGGGTTATCCAGGAAACCCTGTGTTTAGCTGGTCGCTTGGAACCCACGCAGTGAACAGATTTCCATAAGGTAAAACCAGCAGCCATGTGACTAGCTCAGGTCCTCAGCAGAGTCAGAGTGCCTGCACAGACCACAATACAGGGTCCCTTCTTTACTGTGAGGTTCACTCTAGCAAGGGTTTACATGGTCACTTCCTCTGCAGCCTCCATATGTGACTGCCTTCATTGCTACATATTATAGTTATACATAACATATAGAAAAAGCTGCACAGATCTCACAGCAGGCGATACGCATCGCGTACTCACACACACTACTCACCCGGATGTTGTGCTCCTTGTATAGGACGTCACACACCACGCACCGTGTCTTACGTTCATAAGAGGTCGCGGTGATAAAACATACGGGACTCCGCTGAACAGCCCCGCATAGAGAAAACACTTGGCTACGATAAGATGGCCGCCGCCACAGACTTTTAGTTACTGTACATTAGCGAGGAAGCAAGATTTGGTATAGAAGTGCTCAAGAGGAAAATGATTAGTGCGCCCTCTAGTGGTGAAATTAGAAGCTCCTGCTTCTTCATAGGGCTGTTGATGTTAGTAATGTGTCTGGCTCTGAAACAGAAAACGTTTCACAATTTGCTGTTAAAAACAAAGAATAGAAGTGCCATAAAAATATCATATTTAAAAAAAAATATGTGTATATATATATATATATATATATATATATATATATATACAATTAATAATATAATATATTGCATGCTTTTAGGACGTTCTGCATACATTTTTAGCTTGCAGTAAAATACTGCTAAGTATAAGAAATGTGTTTGCATTTCAGAAAGTACAAAATGTCCCATAAAAGGGAAGGAGATAAAGAGAGGCATTGGAATGAAGAAAATGGACCCATACCTCCCAACTTTCGAAGAATAGAAAGAGGGACAAAATGTGTGGTGCGCACAGCGCGCTGCTGCAAATTTAGCTAGCCCAATTTTATGTTGACTCATTCATTTTTCATGTGCCCCCCACACAGTATAATCCTCCTACAGCCACCCGTAAATTATATGTCCCCCTCCATTTCGCCCCAGTTTCATATAACCCCTTCATCTGCCCCCAGTTTCATGTCTCCCCTTCATCTGCCCCCAGTTTCATGTCTCGCCTTCATCTTCCCCAGTTTCATGTCCTCCTCCATCTCTGTCCCCAGCTTCATGTCCCCCCCTCCATCTCTGTCCCCAGTTTCATGTCCCTCCATCTCTGTGCCCAGTTTCATGTTCCCCCATCTCTGCCCATAGTTTCATGTTCCCCATCTCTGCCTACAGTTTCATGTCCCCCCATCTCTGCCCCCAGTTTCATGTCCCCCATCTCTGCCCCAAGTTTCATGTCCCCCCATCTCTGCTCCCAGTTTCATGTCCCCCCATCTCTGTCCCCAGTTTCATGTCCCCCCATCTCTCCCTCCAGTTTCATGTCTCCCCATTTCTGCCTACAGTTTCATGTCCCCCCATGCCTGCCCCTAGTTTCATGTCCCCCATCTCTTCCCCCAGTTTCATGTCCTCCCTCCATCTCTGCCCCGTTTCATGCCCCCTTCCATCTCTGCCTCCAGTTTCATGTCCCCCCTCCATCTCTGCCGCCAGTTTTATGGATCCCACCTCCTCCATCTCTGCCTCAGTTTCATGCCCCCCTCCATCTCTGCCCCCATTTTCATGCATCCCCCCTCCATCTCTGCCCCAGTTTCATGTCCCCCCTCCATCCCTGCTCCAGTTTCATGCCCCCCATCTCTGCCCCCAGTTTCACGTCTCCCCATTTCTGCCTACAGTTTCATGTTCCCCCATCCCTGCCCCCAGTTTCATGTCCCCCCATCTCTGCCCCCAGTTTCATGTCCTCCCTCTACATCTGCCCCGTTTCATGCCCCCTTCCATCTCTGCCCCCAGTTTCATGTCCCCCCATCTCTGCCCCCAGTTTCATGTCCCCCCCATCTCTGCCTCCAGTTTCACGTCTCCCCATTTCTGCCTGCAGTTTCATTTCCCGCCTCCATCTCTACTGTCAGTTTTATGGATCCCCCCTCCTCCATCTCTGCCTCAGTTTCATGCCCCCCTCCATCTCTGCACCCATTTTCATGCACCCCCCTCCATCTCTGCCCAAGTTTCATGTCCCCCCCCTCCATCCCTGCCACAGTTTCATGCCGTTCTCCCCCTCCCCCCTTCATCTGCCTCCAGTTTCATGGGCCCCCTTCATTATGTTCCTCCTCAATGTTTAACACAAAAAAACACTTATACTCACCCTTCCAACGCTCCCCTGCAGCTCTCTCCGCAGTCTCACTCAAAGAGTTGTAGTTGGACAGTGCCGGCTTTACTCGTGTATGTATTCAACTCATCTGCGTCCGGAGGACGCAAATGATTTGAAACTGGGACATACCAGGACTGCGGGACAGGGCACCGAATCTGTGAATGTCCCGCGGAATCCGGGACGGTTGGGAGGCATATAGACCTGTCACGCCAGGGAGAAGCAGCCATCAGGAGTAGTATATACATATATATATATATATATATATATATATATATATATTTGCCACCATTTTTGGATACATATAAGGTTTTGATTAGCTTTTATTAACATTTTTTGGGTGAAATCATGTGAAAAAATGCACAATTCTAACATAAATTTTTGCATTTCCTTTTCACAGTGTTCATTATGTATTGGAAATTAAATGAAACTTTATCTGGTATTGGTTTCATTATGTTTTACCACTTTTAGAAGTAAAACGTCACTTGTTAAAAAGTAACACTTTTCTTGGGGTTACCGTATTCTAATGCCTATAACTTTTTAGCTTTTTAGTTGACGGAGATTTGTCAGGACTCTTTATTTGTGGGACAAGTTGTACTTTTTATTTGTACCAATTTTTGGTATGTATGGCTTTTTGATCACTTATTATTGATACTTTATTTTTTTTGGGGGAAGCTAGGTGACCAAAATGCGTTAAATTGTGAATTACAGTATATTTTATTTCATGATATTCGCAGTACAGGATAAATAACGCTATTTTTGGATAGTGGGGACTGATATATACATGGAGATAGCTAACGTTTTTTGTTATTTACTTTATGTGTTTTTAAAATTAAAAGGTGAGTTTTTTAAACATTATTATTATTACTCATTAATTTTTATACAAAATTTAAATTTATTTATTTTTTAATTTAACCTTCTATTTGTTCCACAAGGGAACTTGACCCTGGAACTGTGATCCACAGTACAATCTACTGAAATACATTGCATTGCAGCACATTGCACATAGGCTCTCTAGGGAACGGTTGTCAGGGGGCCGATGCTTGACCTATAGGCTGCAATGGCAACAGCTCGATTGGGAGCAAAGGGGGGCCATCTTGTCCCCAGATCCACTGGATGCCGTGATCGTTATTGATCACAGCATCAAAGGAGTTAATCCGCCAGAGTTGGAATATGTTCCCAGCTTGTCCCAGGCATTGGCTGTTAGAAATCTAGTGCAATAATAATGGACAGTTAGTCTCGGGCAACCAGAATCCCCGCACACCAAGTCAAAAACAGCACAGTGTCCAACGCTCTCCAAACTGGGGAGGAACCAGGCCCCAGAAGTCTTCGTCAGAGCTCCTGATGGTGGAGTTGGACTTGGTAAATTCTGGGACCCAGAACTGCAGCCGCCACTCACCTCAGTGGTTGAAGAAACAGGAGAAGCTGATCAGCAGGGTTGAGTGCATTATAGATGATCGCCAGGGGATGGCGGAAGCACTGCAGGAAAGTCGTACAGTCCGAGTCGGTATACAGGAGGTCATGCAGAATCCAGGAGTAGTCAGAACATAGTCAAACAAGCTTAGTCGGTATACAGGAGAGTACAAGGTAACAGAGGGTGCAGCGGAAGAGTAGTTAGAAGAGCTGGATCATACACTGGAGGTCATAAGGTATCCAAATCAGAGGTCAAGGATAAGTGGTCTTTAGGCAAGACGGGGTAATCTACTGGAGGTCATGAGGTATCCATATCAGAGGTCAAGGAGAGGTGGTGTAGGAGGCAAGCAGGGTCATACTCAGAGGCCTTGATACAGAAGCAACACAGGAAGGAAAGGTAAAAAGCAGACAGGCAGGAATAAAGCGCAGGAGAGCTGAATCCCAGGGAAACTGAATAACAAGCAGTAGGCTGGAGCCAGAATGAGGCCTAAATAGCCTCCGGCCCACTGCTGACCCCCCCTGACTCCGGATGTATAGTTCCGTTCCCAGGAGGAGACCAGAATTCCCTGCAGACTATTACCGAGGTTCCAGCCCTCCTCCTCTAGGCATTGGAAGTGTCAGACCCGGCGCAGAAGACAGAGCGGCCGCCAGCCTACATGCAGCGCAGCGGAGGCTTTGGCCCAGAGTGCAACATCGGCTTTGCAATACAGCCAAGTGCCAGAAGTAATGCCACAGTAGCTACTGTGCTCGAGGCATTACAGTGCAGTATTATTATGGCACTGAGTGTTAGCTACACACTCAGCACAACGTAATAATGCAGAACATGAAGGGGTTAAAGCGGTCTTCCCAAATTCTGATGTTGTGGCATATTTAGTAATTATTCTCAGGGGTAGAACATACCTATCAGAGACAGCAACTGCACATGACTCCTATTAGTTGAATAGAAGAGGTGCTGCTCCACTAACAGCTGCTTTAACAGCTGATCTGTGTGGGGTCCAGGTGTCGGTAGGTAGGGAGAGTCCATAAGTCTCGCTTTGGGGCCTGACTACCCCTTTAATGCTCTGCCTAGTGACAATGACCAAAACAGGAATTGATACTCAGACAACGGTCAGAAAACTCTTTTCTGCTTAAATATTGTGGACCAAAGTGGTTTGCTCAGTGATGACATCATCAGCTCAGGGTGAGGATAATACCTAAACGTGTAGCTGAGAGAATGTCGCTGTGTAAGGTGTAGAGGAGTGACCCAGTTCAAGACATTTTGTCAGTTTAACGTGTAACCATTGTACATTGTTTTTGCCATACATGCATAAGTTTTATCCTGTTTTATATGTGTAGTTTCATAGGGTTTTAGTGTTTCTGGTGGTGCAGCTCTGACAGGGTGCCTCATACAATATGGCACTGGTTAGAAAAGTCCCCAGGTATGTGCATAAGTGAGGAGGTGCAACTTAGCGTGGTCAAGAAGCTGTGTACAACGTACAAGAAGTACAAGAAGCGTGTACAACAGTAGAAGGAGCTGTAGACCAAGTGTTAGTTGGCCAACCTAAGATTGGATGCTTCTAGCTCTAGCGCTCCAGTCACAACAGACCTTAGGAAAGTGCTGCCAGAAATCAGGCCAAGAGACATCCTTCCTATTAAAGACTGGGCAAGCAGAGCAAAGTTGCTGAGATCAGCCACTGTTAAGCTGTTGTTCTGCAGTGTTGAACTGCTGCACCAGGCTGGTGAAGTCACCCCAGTGAAGTTCAACTCAGGGCTCGTTCACATCTGCGCCCGGTCTCCGTTCTGCAGGTTTCCGTTCCCTGCACAAAACAGAGGAAGGAGACGGAAACCTGCAGGACTCTTTCTCACCCATTCATTTGAATGGGTTTGAAAGATTTCCGGCTGCGAGCGTCGGTGAGCATTTTATGCTCTCCGCCGCGAAACAGTTTTTTTAAAAATCAAACACAGAGTCGGACATGCAGTACTCTGTGTCCAGTTTTAAAAAAAGGTTTCGCGGCGGAGAGCATAAAACACTCATCGCCGATCACAGTCGGACCCGGTCTGACAGGTTTCCATCTTCTGCATGCAGAAGACGGAAAGCTAAGAACGGAGACCCGAACGCTAGTGTGAACCTAGCGTCATAATAAACATTTCTAGGATCAGTGTTTATTTGCACCACACTGTAATGGAGGACTGTACCAGTATATCAACAATTCTGCATTATGTCCCAGCCCATGTGTACCTTAAAGAAGGACCCTATTTATTATTAGATGATGTTTAACTGCTCTTACTTAAGTAACTGTTTTGGTCAAAAGAAGCTGCTACTCCACATACAGTAGGTGTGATCTCAGGGTAGGACTTAGCATGTATCAGACATTTATGTCAAAATTGATATGGCATGTAATTTTTCATTTAGACTAGCCTTGCCTTGTTTTGTTTTTTTGCCACTTGTTCTGATCTTCTTTCACAATTACTTACAAATACAAAGTAGTTAAGGCAGTGAATACTACTTATATAGGCAAACTAAAATGTTTTTAGCATCTCCACATAAAAATCATACTGCTCTGCAATGTCATTACCAGAATGACTAAAATGATTCTACAGTAAAATTTTACCAAAAAAGGCAACATGGTGTTCCTAGTTTCATTTTTAGCCTCTCATACCAATAATTTTGTAGAAATCCATCCAGAGATACAGCCATGTTTGCCATGTTTTAGAAATTCATAAGTCATATTAAATCTTTGCACTGGGCCCACCAATGTGTAAAAACAGACCTGATTACCAGGTACACAGATTGAAGAAGAAGAAGGCCACCGTGATTGCCTAATCACATAGAATTCTGTACCATATGGCAATACCAATAAAATATGTGTACCATGCCAATGCTAGGTTACCAGAACAGCCTCATTATGCAGTAGCACAGTGTTCCATGGTGCAGACCAGCTCTATGCATGCAGGACTTTATCTTTCATTACAAAAGTAAAACATGATAGAAGATAGCTTAGTCATGACGTTTACAGTAGTGTCAATGAGAACGGAATCAGTCTGTGACAGTTTCATGTCCGTTGCTGTCGTTCTATGACAGAAGACAGCAACAGACATTAGTAACAGTAGTGTGAACTCCCCTTTAGGAGATTCACCTCATTATGCACCAAGGAAGAGATATGGGGACTTTTAACCCTTGCAATATTTGGATTTAGATAACGTGTTGGCCAATGGTCAGAAAATACAGTATACTGCGAAACTTGAGTAATGGATAATCTATAACTGTTTGCTGTTGATCCCTGTGATTGTGTACACTGAAACTACTGCAGCCTGCGGGCTACTGAGGTCTGTGAACCTCACGCACAGGAGAAGGATGTTTATAAAGAACATTGACTACAGCTTTGCACTTATGTTTGTATTTCGTCAATAATGGACACTGAATTGCAGCTTCAACCAGTAGTTCACTTTTACTAAATGACAGAAAAACTTTAATAGTTTGATGTATGGTAAAGTTGAAATACTTCTGTGAAAATACACCTCATGCATTTATTGTGTCAGATGAATGCCATGTAGACAAAGGACACCTGAGGATAAAAGGAATCTAGTGAGCGGCTGCTTTCCTTGTTAAAAGCAGAATTATAAGAATCCAGACACTTATTCCAAGCTGGAATGAACAGAGTCCTAAAATGCTGACATCCACTCGGTAGGTTAGTACAACCTGTAAAAAACAAAACCAGAACATTGACATTGTTTAGTCTCTTTAGCTAATCTGCTTGGTAGTGGTTGAAGAACATTAATGAAGTACATATCTTTCAATTATAGTAATTCTCTGGGTAGGGACCATTCCTGGTTTTGGCTTACAAATATTGATGCAAATTACTGGCCATGTGAAAGGTGCCTTAAGGCTAAGGCCCCACAGCAAAAAAGCGCTGTGGGATACCAGCAGCAGCAACGCATTTTGGTTTTTCCCTCAACGCTTTTCCCAGAAAGTCCGTAGAGGTTTCCTTTGCAGACTTTCTGCTTCCATTATACGTATGTGGAAAACACTGGCGTTTCCGTAGGTATTGATATGCTGCAATTTCCAAAACCGCAATGATATTGAAAAACACAGCTTGTTCGCTGCACATATTTTTTCCATATTGTGTGAATGGGATTTGCTAGAATCCCAATCACTATGCAGTGACTGTAAAAGGCCACGATTTTCCCATACCATTTTCACCACGGTTTTACACTTCGTGGGGCCCAGGCCTAAATACCTTTTTGAACCGTTTACATTTTTCAAGAGCAGAATGCAAAATGAAAACTGTTCTGTGATTGGTTACTATTGGGCAACAAAGACACTTTTTCATTTAGACTGTTTAATATATCTGCCATTGAGAATCAACCAGTTATGATCCAGTCTTCTTATAACTTGTTACATAAGGTTGAAGCTGTCATCTTTAGCAGCTAAGCCACCATAATTGTGTCACATTGCCACACATTTTTTAAGGAAACATGTAGTTCTTACACCAAGTGACTTCTATATTTCATTAGGGCCTGAAGTTTTGTCAGATAATTTCAGGACTGTAAAATGCCTTATAAAACATACCTCCCAAACGTTCCAGATTCAGAGGGACAGTCCCGGATTCCGAGTTCTGCCCCGTGGTCCCGGCCGGCAGGAGGTATGTCCCAGATTCAACTTATCTGCGACTGGAGAGGACGCAGATGAGTTGAATACAGTGGTGAAGCAGGAGTGGACAGCACCTGCCTCACTACTGTGCCCCTGCGTGCTCCTGCTCGGGGAACACTCAGTGACAAGAGACAGCAGACTGTGCAGTAGAGGAGCAAGGAGAAGTGAGTAGCAGCGTTTTATGTTAAACTTTGGCAGATGAAGAGGGACATTAAACTGTAGGGGCAGATGGAGGGGGACATAAAACTGGGGGGCATACGAAGAAGGATATTAAACTGGGGGGGATTATGAGGGGGACATTAAAGGGGTTGTCCCGAATCAAGGATCCTATCTATACCGGTAGCTTATGCAAATTGACTTTTCTTAAATATATTGCTTTAGAAATTCTGCTTTGTTCTCCTGCTATGTGAATATACACTATTGTACCCGCTCTAATAACCCAATTGCACCCTAATAGGTAATTCAGGCACACCTCCCTTGCCCTGCACTAGTCATTAAGATAATTGTATTCACTATGTAGTTCTATTCATATTCCTCAACGCGGTACTTGTATATGCTTGTCAAGCCTACACAAGTACCGGGGTCTACCATTAAGGCCCCGGGAATTGCGGTTGTTACCGCACATCTATACTGCATCTAGTGAATGTATCTGCCTCCTGATGATCCAACTGGAGAAACGCATTGAGGAATATGAATAGAACTACATAGTGAATACAATTATCTTAGTGACTAGTGCAGGGCAAGGGAGGTGTGCCTGAATTACCTATTAAGGTGCAATTGGGTTATTAGTACGGGCTTCATCTGAAGGACATTACCGAGTGACCAAGAGGGACTGACCGGGCTAAATAGTTTGAAGTACCCCCACCCAATAGCTGAATACTTGCTGCACAACCCGAGCTCCTGCCTATGCCATTGTAACACGTACACTAGTTGCCATTGTGGCTTATAGATCAGGCAAGTCAAACTCAGGGTACCCCGAGGGCCACATGAGTAACAAGAGGTTGTTGCGAGGGCCGCACACAGCAGCTAATGTCACACACGTATTTTAACAGCAGTCATGAAAACAAGATATGAAGTAGTAATATGTTACAGCAACTAATATATTTAACAAAAATACAGCAATTAAAAACTAAACATTTATTTGCTATCATTTTTTTCAATCTTTTTTAGATTATAAGTAGTGATCAGTCAGCCTTGTTCTCTGAGAAGATTTTGTTAGTTTCATAAAAGAAAATTATCTGTTTACATATACACCCTTCATCTGCCCAGATTCATGTCCCCCCATCTCTGCCCCAGATTCATGTCCCCCCATCTCTGCCCCCAGATTCATGTCCCCACATCTCTGCCCCCAGATTCATGTCCCCCATCTCTGCCCCCAGATCCATGTCCGCCATCTCTGCCCCTAGATTCATGTCCCCCATCTCTGCCCCAGATTCATGTCCCCCATCTCTGCCCCCAGATTCATGTCCCCCCCATCTCTGCCCCCAGATTCATGTCCCTCCATCTCTGCAGCCAGATTCATGTCCCCCATCTCTGCCCCCAGATTCATGTCCCCCATCTCTGCCCCCAGATTCATGTCCCCCATCTCTGCCCCAGATTCATGTCCCCCATTTCTGCCCCCAGATTCATGTCCCCCATCTCTGCCCCCAGATTCATGTCCCCTCCATCTCTGCACCCAGATTCATGTCCACCTTCTCTGCCCCCAGATTCATGTCCCCTCCATCTCTGCCCCCAGATTCATGTCCCCTCCATCTCTGCCCCCAGATTCATGTCCCCCATCTCTGCCCCAGATTCATGTCCCCTCCATCTCTGCACCCAGATTCATGTCCCCCATCTCTGCCCCCAGATTCATGTCCTCTCCATCTCTGCCCCCCCAGATTCATGTCCCCCATCTCTTCCCCAGATTCATGTCCCCTCCATCTCTGCCCCCAGATTCATGTCCCCCATCTCTGCCCCAGATTCATGTCCCCCATCTCTGCCCCCAGATTCATGTCCCCTCCATCTCTGCCCCAGATTCATGTCCCCCATCTCTTCCCCCAGATTCATGTCCCCCCCATCTCTGCCTCCAGATTCATGTCCTCTCCATCTCTGCCCCCAGTGTCATGTCCCCCATCTCTGCCCCCAGATTCATGTCTCCCCATCTCTGCCCCCAGTGACATGCCGTCCTCTCCATCTCTGCCCCCAGTGTCATGCCGTCCCCTCCTTCATCTGCCCTCAGTTTCACGTTCCACCTCTATGTGTACACACATTAAACTTACCTTCTCCGACGATTCTGAGTCCTCACTCCCCCGCCGCACTCTCTCTCTCTCGGGCTAGTTCACCTGCCGCGTCTCTCTCTTGTCAAAACCCACCTGCCGCGACCATCGCGGTCGCAGCTTTCCCTTCCGCTGTCGGCTCAAATAAATAAGCCGACATAGGAGGGTGCTGCCAGGGGCGGAAACCGCGCGGCTTCCGCCTGAAGATTTAGACGCAATGTGACGTCATCACGTCACATCACGTCTACACAGCAGCGTGTAGTAGCGAGTAGCCGCGAGAGTATTGCACCTCTGCGGCCCGCACAAAAGTCTCAAACTTTGTCTCTTAGGGCTAGTTCACACGTAGGCAAAGGGGCGGATTTTGACAGCGGATTTCGCTTCAAAATCCGCCCCTTTACAATGGTGGTCTATGTAGACCACCGGGCTTTTTTTTTCCGCTAGCGGCGGGCTGCCGCTAGCAGAGAAAAGAAACGACATGCCCTTTCTTCCGCCCCCGGCAGCTCCCTCCTATGTCGGCTCATTCATTTGAGCCGACAGTGGAGGGGAAAGCCGCGACCACGATGGTCGCGGCAGGCGGGTTTTGACAAGAGAGAGACGCGGCTCACCGCGTCTCTCTTGGTGTCAAAACCCGCGCGGGCAGTTCACGTGTGAACTGACCCTTAGAGACAAAGTTTGAGACTTTTGTGCGGGCCGCAGATATGCCTGTAAAGGGCCACATGCGGCCCGCGGGCCGCATGTTTGACATGCCTGTTATAGATACATTAGTGACTAAATTGTACACTAAACTGATAGCACAGACCCTAAGGAAGGATATGAGCGCCTAGTATTTAACATCCATCACTCTAGAGATACACCCAAAGATTATCTGGAGTGGCTTTTTATTGGTGGGGCATACATATATATAGATGTAATAGGGTCTGGGTTTATGTTTGTGGTGATATCTGGATTTGCCAGTTAGAAGCAAAATCACTTACCTGGGCCTGGAGTACTGAATTGTTTGGTTTAATTGTCTTATTAAAAGTTATGTTTTAATATCAAATTTCAAAACTATAGGGTACAATCGTGTTTGAGTAAGTCCCTAAAACCCTGTGATTAGAGAGTTTCCTGCTATGTGACCTTATTCCTCTCATTGTTTACACAGCGTTGCTATAACCACGGACCTATAGGACAAGTGACGTCACTCACTCACTACTCTGCCGGCAGGATAATTGTTCAGTTTTGCTGATAAAGCCAGTTCTGTTATCTGTATATGTAAACACACAGAGAACACTGAGCCCATTCTCTACAGGCATCTACATATTATCTGATCTGTGTAAGTGTTGTGAGACTTCTCTGGCCATTTAGAAAGAGGGAGGAGGAGCCAGACTGCTGAAACACTGAGATGGGAAAACCTCTTTAAGCTTTGAGGGAAAATGGAAGGGGCATTAAGCTTTGGGGGCAGATGGAGGGGGACATTAAACTATGGAGCCTCTGGAGAGGCCATTAAAGGGGTTTTAAGAACACATTTTTATTTTTTTAAAAAGGTCATTTAGTGCTATTAATGGGTTAATAAGTGCACCCAAATACCATTAGCAGTATTTTGAGTGATTTCTGTCTTTCTCAAGATGCTCCTGGCACCCTCTGCATTTGTTTACATGGTGTAACTTCATGCTGTCTTAATTAAAGCATCATGGTAATGGTAGGCTGGAATCTTCCTCTCATTAACTCCTCCCTCTCAGACCACCTCCTTGTCTCTCTAGCTATCCTGCCCACTACCAGCCCTTCCCAACTAACTCAGCCCACTCCTCTATCGCAGGTGGACTACTGACTGCAGAGCACAGGGCAGCACCAGGACGATTGCACGCGCTGGGAGTCAGAAAAGAGGGAGGAGCCGTGCCTCAGGAAGTCTGGAAGAAAGACATGTAAGTATAATGAGGTGGAGGAGTATTAGTGATGTTTTGTTTCCGGAAACAGAACATCACCGGATATAACCATAAAATGTCCCTGGGGCGGTCATATGGGTAAATATGCATTTTTGTTAAACTATATGATTTAGAAAGTAGGTGGGGAGAGGGTGTTTGTATTAGTGTAGGAATTACATGTTATCCCAGACAACCCCTTTAAACCGTTGGGGGACTAGGAAAAAGACTTTATACTGTGGGGAGTAGAGTGGGGAGAACATTATAATGTGGGGGTATATGATATTAAGGTGATGGTAGGAGCATTATACTGTGTGGGGAGCACAAAGGGAAATGGATGGGAATGGGAAGAGTCAAATTAGAAATGGGTGGTGCTATATTTGCATATTTTGTCCCTCTTTCTTTTGTCATTTAAAGTTGGGAGGTAAGCTTATATAAGCCCACAATTGCAGTTCTAGCAAAATCTTACTGTGTTCTACTATGGAATACTATAGAAAATATGAAAATCGGAGCATAGTCGACTAAGGATAGTGCAAGCAACAGAAGTTAAACACAGAGGGTAATCTGTCATTCCATGTGTACCCATTTTCTAGCTGAAAAAAGTTGTACATTTTGGTGAATGTTATATGTACGTTCACATTTGCTGTCGTTTCCTAAAATGTCCAGAAAAGTGGGTTCCACGAATAATAGCAATGGAAAGAAATCATGTGCCAGAAATCTCAAACGGATTTCAACTTCTAGTCTAAGGACAACCAAATATCTGTCAAATGTATTTAAAGGGTCAAATTTGATAAATTTGGTGCATTTTACTTTAATGGACTATTGATTAGATATATGAAATGCCAGTCTTAATAAATTTCTCCCATAACTCCATATCAAGTTACATAATTAGAATATTTCCATTAATTCACATCTAAAATTAATAGCAGCATTGTATAATAGCATTTTAGGTTATTCTATGAGAACTTACATCACTTTCGTTATGTGGAAACAGCTGTGGATAAGAGAATTCCAGGGAGTAAATTACAATGGCTGCCACAGAGGCCAGGATACTTAATATCACTGTCAGAACGGAAATGATTTCCTATAATATAAAGTAATTGGTTAGTTACCAAAGGTGTAACTATGAAAAAAAAATCTTATACACAAAAAGCTTAATTAACTGCAGGTTATCATAGAAACCAATTTTTTTTATGAGTAACACGTCGGAATAGCCTTAAGAAAGGCTAATTTTCTCCTACTTTTCGTCATCTTCTCCGCGACGCCGTTTGCCTACAATCCCGATTCTTGTCAGTATACAAATGAGTTCTCTTGCAGCACTGGGGGCAGGCCCCAGCACTCAAATAGCACTGGGGCAGCCCCAATGCTGCGAGAGAATTCTCTCCAGCACTGCCTCCATCTTCGTCAGGAGCGTTGTCTTCCTCTTCTTCTTCCAGTGCAGGTTTCTGACTTCTAGGCCTCGGGCCTTGGGCAGAGCAGACTGTGCATGCCCACAGGCCACAAGAATGGCCGCTTGCATAGTATTGGAAGTGGCCATTTTCTCGTGGCCTGTGAGCATGCGCAGTCTGCTCTGCCCAAGGCCCGAGGGTTGCTCCAAAGTGGTAAGCCGTCTACTGCTCTGTGCAGCCCTCAGATCCTTCCCTCTTCCTCTGATTGATGACATGGCACATGCATGTGTCTCACACCAGGGAAGCATCACAGCAGGTATATACTCTTTGGAACAAATATAAAAATTGATATTCTTCAGTACTTGATACCTTTTTAAAGGCTAACAAAAATGATGACAGATTGCAAGCTTTCGAGCCTACTCAGGTCTCTTCATCAGGCATGGTATGACACAATTTCTGAAGGGATGCATATTTATACACAAAAGGAAACAGGAATAAAGTGTTTGGTGCGACAAGTGATGGAAAGCAGTATAAATAGATATGTTAAAAAAAAACCTAATTATCAGTTCCAAGGTTGGCCCTCTGAGTTTTATGATCTCTTTCATTGGTGATGTGATGCCTAGTTCTTGTTGAAGGACATAAATTCATGCAACAGATATA
The DNA here is from genome assembly GCF_031893055.1 of Leptodactylus fuscus. NCBI lineage: Eukaryota > Metazoa > Chordata > Amphibia > Anura > Leptodactylidae > Leptodactylus > Leptodactylus fuscus. The sequence continues at coordinate 143,590,343 of NC_134268.1, forward strand.
ACCCCCTCTGGAATGTGTCAAATGTGTCAAATTTGGTCATGAGTTTCACCCTTAAAACCAAAATCTTCATGTCATTGATGATATTATTATTTTAATTGCAGAAGTGTAGATTTTATTTTTAAGAGGGAATTTCAAATCTAAGAGAGACAGGAGAATATGGGAGTATAAACTCATGACCACCTTTAACACATTCCGGAGGGGATTAAATCTGTCACATGGATTTATGTCCTTCTACAAGAGCTAGACATCACATCACCAATCAAAGGGACCGTAAAAACTCAGAGGGCCATCTTTTGAACTGATAATTTGTTTTTTTACTTATCTATTTACTTATTAATGTACTGCTTTCCATCACCTGTCACACTGAACACTTGATTCCTGTGCCCTTTTTGTGTATAAATATGCCTGCCTTCAGAAATTGTGTCATACCATGCCTGATGAAGAGACCTAGTAGTCTCAAAAGCTTGCAATCTGTCATCAACAAAAAGGTATCAAATACTGAATACTACAAAGATATATTTTTCTTTGGAGCAAAGGCAATGCTCTTTTTGCCCCAGACAGCTCGTCTGAATAGTGGCAAATGATGATACTTAAGCAACATAGTCACTGATTCTGAAAGGGAAAAGACCTTTTGATTCAGGTGACCTATCTTCAAGACTGGGTTGATATGCTGGGTTCTGGTGACAGAATAGTAAAAAAGAAAAATCAAAGGATCACAGTAGGGCCCCAATATCTTGATTTACAGTACTTTAAAAATACCATTTTAAAGTTATTTAATATTATTTTTTGGATTAATCTCTCCCTTTTTACCCCCTTTTTGCTCCCCACAGATTTTGTTATACATGCAAAACAATGAAAACTTATAATGCAAAAAATAAATAAATAAGAGTTTGTACTAGATCTGTACAGGAAAATTACAGCATAGTACTAAAAAAATGTATTAATCTCTGTATGTACATTACAATAGTGAAAATGTGTTATTTCCTTAATACCATAATGTTGTCTTTTATTATTACTTACCAACTTTTTCAACTTCCAGATATACAATATACAAAGAGATGTCCCAGACAGTGTATACTACAACAAAAAAAATTATCATATTAGATGTATGCACAGAGCAAATTGATTTTACCAGGTTGGTTGTATAGGCGCAGATTGGTTGGAATCCAACACCTGCTACACACATTGATCAGCTGACATATACTAGGCATGGGCCATTTTGGAGAGAGGTCATTGCTACACTGTCTAACTTTACTATGATTCCAGTTCTTGCTACACTAACTGTTTTTCTATTGGGCCTTATGGAAGAGCCAGACTGGGCACACCATATACAAATATTTTTTTATTTTTATTAGCAGCAGAAAACTGATCAGACACCATATATGACGGCTTAGGGTGTGTTCACACGGTGGAATTTGCATTCTGTGTGTGAACATTCCGCGTGGCTAGCCGCGACAAAGGAATGAACCTAATCAGGAGGTAGCATCCGCGGTGAGAGAGGTCATCTTGCTTTTTTTCCCGCTACTAGATAGTGGAAAAAAGAAGCACATGGAGCTGGTTTGGGCAGCGGATTTTGAGGCGGATTCCGCGTCAAAATCTGCTGCCAAAAATCTGACCCTTATACAGCCCTAGCTCAGACTACCCACCAAAGTTATGCAGATATTTCAAGTTTTGATGAAACTCAGGTACCCTTTATGGTGTTAATTGTAGTTGTGTCATCATTTTATATTGTTTATCCATAATATACGTTCATTATTTAATATTTTAGAACAGCCTTACCAGTATTCCAGACCACCATGGTGTTCCCACATGGATTTCCCCAAAGCATCCAACTATAATGATTGCTATGGCTGTGATAAGTTGTATGATCTATAAGAACAATAACACATTAACCACTTCTGGACCAGACTATTTTACCAGGACTGGACACATTTTCAGTTTTTTTCATACATGCAGTTTTGAGGGCTGTAACATTTTTTTCCTTTGGTTTATTTAAATGATTTATCTTTTTTTTTTGCTGATAAATAGTGCTTTATCTTTATGTTTTTAGTTTTCCAAGTTTATTTTAATATCTGAGAAAATCTAAACAAAAAAAGATAAGATAAGATAATTCTTTAATAGTCCTACAGTGGGGAAATTTCAGTATGTTACAGCAGCATAGTAATACAGATACAGGATAATACACAATAATATATTACAGACGTAGACACACATACACTGAGAAGAGAAGATATACTAGGAGTCTATAGCAGCTAAGGAACAGAAGAAGAAAGAAGGAAGGCTTCATAGTCATAATCGTTAGTTTTCTGTACGGAGTGATCTTCGCTTGGTCTGATGTAGATTATACAGCCTGATCGCGGTTGGAAGGAAAGACTTGCGATAGCGCTCCTTCTCACACTTGGGGTGAAGCAGACAGTCACTTACAGTGCTGCCAAGTGCCATCAAGGTCTCATACATGGGGTGGTATTTATTCTCCCGCATGGTGCTCACCACGGACAGTATCCTTCTGTCACCCACCACCTGTACTGGGTCCAGGGGGCTCCCCAAGACAGAGCTGGCCCTTCTAGTCAGCCTGTCAAGTCTATTTATGTCCCTGGTTGATATACTGGTTCCCCAGCAGGCCACACCGAAAAAGATGGCTGAAGCAACCACAGAGCTGAAAAAGGCCCTAAGAAGTGTCCCCTGGACTCCGAAGGCCCTCAGCCTCCTGAGCAGGTAGAGTTTGCTGTGGCCCTTTCTGTGCAGCGCCTCCAGGTGATCAGCCCAGTCTAGTTTATTATTGAGGAGCACACCCAGGTACTTGGTCTTGACTATCTCAATGCATGTTCCTTGGATCTCCCCCGGGGTCGGAACACTTCTCCATTTACTAAAGTCCACCACCATCTCCTTGGTCTTCCCAGCATTAATCCTGAGGTGATTCTGCTGGCACCATTCAACAAAGTCCTGGTTTAAGTCTCTGTATTCCCTATCGTCGCCATCAGTGATAAGGCCTACTATAGCAGAGTCATCGGAGTACTTCTGTAAGTAACAGCTGGATGAGTTGTGCCTAAAGTCAGCAGTGTACAGTGTGAAGAGAAATGGGGCAAGAACTGTACCTTGTGGTGCCCCCGTACTACAGATCACAGTGTCAGACACACAGTCCTGGGCTCTCACATACTGAGGGCGGTTTGTCAGGTAGTCTAGGATCCAGTTGCACAGGTGATGGTCCACACCACCAAGGTTCAGCTTCTCCGTCAATAGCCCTGGCTGAATGGTGTTGAACGCACTGGAGAAATCAAAGAACATTATTCTGGCAGTGTTTCTGGGTTTCTCCAGGTGCGAGGGGAAAGGTGTGTTTTCACATTTTTTTATGTCTTGTTTTTAATAGGTTTTTTAATATTTTAAATAGTTTCCCTCTCAGTTACAGTAATTTTTATGCAGGTGACAATTATAAGACCCGGGGGCCAGAAGTAGAACAGAGTCATGTTGGCTCCCATAGCTGTATACACAGTGATCAGGATGCAAGCCGGCTGGGTGTATAAGCCAGCAGGATATTGAGCGGCCGTGTGACCTATGCCCTTCCCCTCAAGGGGGGATTCCCATTCATTGGTGGCCTGGGGAGGGGGGCGGGGTCACCCACAGGATTATCCAGGGCAGCGCTGGGCGGGGAAATTCCTTTGAATCCCTGCCAGCGCTGACAAAGCAACTCTCCCTGCTGACCCCTTTTTGTCTGCCTTCCAACCACATGCTATGCTATGGAGCCTGCACAGGACTATCAACGGCTGTTAGATCAGCTGCTACTTAAAGTAAGTCAGAAAGGAACAGCATGGCTTGAGTCCCTGCTCCAGGAGAGCGGGGGATTCAGCCCAGACCCCCTCCCTCCCTCAGCAGACAGTGGAGCACATGGCCCGTCCAGCAAGGACAGCCAGGCCACCAGCTCGCCTATCCCCAAGCCCTCCAGCTAAAGCCCCCAAAAATAGAGCAACCCGGGCCCGTAAAGGGAGGGTGGTTAGACGGAAACAATGCCAGCCATCTGACCCTGCCTCAATAAGGGCACAGGCCAGAAAGGCCAGGCGGACCAAGGGCCTGGTAGGCCCTGGGGTCAGCACATGGCAGCCAGCAGGAAGCCAGATGCAAATAGCTTTACCCCCTCCTAGCCAGCCCCAATGTAGTCCACCCTCCACACAGTTATATTTACCCCCACACCCCCAGGTCCAGTATGATAGGAACCCAAGGGAGGCGACTATTTTGGGGTTCAATAGCCAACGGCCCCCTGGAAAACTCAGTGCTGATTGGCACAGGCCACGGTGGTGGGGAGTTATTGTTGGGCAATAATGCCCCAATAATTCCCCATGCACCTAGACGATCCAGAAGGACCACTAGGTCCTGCAACTCCCAGCGCCAGGCTGAAACAGCTATTAGGTCCAGCACCCCAACACATAACAGTAGGAGCCCCCACCGCAGTCGGCATAGATCCTTCAGAGGATCATCTGCTGGGAGTCCCTTAAGTCAGCTTAGCATGAGGTCCCGAATGCAAGGCGGCAGGCGTCATCATGGTTATAGCAGGGAGAGGTCAGCATCACACTCCTCTGGCACATCTTCAAGGGATTCAGACGTGGAAGGAAGGCCACATGGCCAGGTGGAAACCAAAAATCGGAGTATGGAGCCCACAGCCACCCAGGAACCGTTGGCAAATGGATCAATGCTTGGTGGGATCCAAAAATCGGAGTATGGAGCCCGCAGCCACTCAGGAACCATTGGCAACAGGATCAATGCTGCTGCAGCCACCCGCAGACAATGCACATCCGACCATCATTCCGACCAGTGAGTTGGCTTGTTCACAAGCATGGTCTGCACAGACCTCAACTGGCGGGGATGTCTGGATATGCTTAAGGCTATACTAGCTAAGCTGGAGGGGGGGCACCGCTTACAACTAGTGAGGCTACACAGCACCAGAATAATGTCTTTGTGATACAGATGGTGAAGGCAATCCTAGATAAGCTGGAAAACTGCATCCCCCCCTCCTAAGTCTGCAACGGGTGTGGCTGCGCAGCTGCCAGAAAGTTGGTTATGGAATAATACATTTTTCTGTGGAGTGGCACCACCGGGCACGCACAGGCCAGAAGATGTGCGGGGAAAAATTATAAAAGAGGAATTCTTGGACATATGGTCGCTGATATCTCAGGACCAACCTTACAGTGGATAAAGAGCGGGCATACAGGAGAGGAGAGGGCAAAAAACCCAGGGTGGCAAAGACTTTTAACAATTGGATACAGGCTTTTAGCACAATGTCATGTATACTTGGCCAGGCTAAGCCGGAGAAGCCACCTGGGCTGTTTGTGTATCAGAATATCATTCTCTCAGCATATAATGTGTATGGTGGTTCAACATGGTGGAGGAGGACGAGGAATTCCGGCGGCGCTTAGCTCTGCGCCTAGAGGTAGGATGGGCCTCTAAAGCTACTGATGTATGGCTTCAAATAATGATGAACCCCAAGCTGGCAAGGATAATGATTTTTGCCTCTAAATGGCAAAAAAAAAACAAAAAAACAAAAAACAAAAAAAAAAACAAAAAAAAACCCCATAGATGATAGTTTATGTTGTTCAGAGGCCCTTGTAATATACTTTGTAATTGGCATGGCAGAATTTGCTAAGTCACCGATAGTAGCAAGTTTACAAAGTTGTAATACAGTTTGCTAGTTCCCTGCGGTGCCACGTTTCTGCTATTGTGTAGCTCCCCCCCCCCCCCCCCCCGTTAACATCTGTGTTCAGATTGAGTTAATGTTTATTTGTGGATTATAAAGCCTTAAACAACAGAGCCTACATGATAGCATTACTAGATTGTACCAAGCAGGCGGTGGGAGCATTAATAAATAAAATATAGCATGGCAGTGTAAGGCTGCGTGTGTCAGACATTATGGCTGTGCAGAGAATAAGTTGTTAGCCCTAGAATAGTCCCCCTTACGAGGGCCCGCTCTACTGAAAATATACTGTATACAGTATATAAAGATAACACAGGGCCCGAGGTTGGGTCCAGCCATACACAGGCTGGTGGATTAACATCATTTCTCTAAGTTATGCCTTTTTGCTGCGGGCGAAGAGGCAAGATGACGCCATTTGCTACAGGAGATGAGGCGTGACATCATGCCTTTTCGCTCAGGACAATGGTAAAGCGGTGAAGGGGGCGCCCTCAGGAAGCACCAGGCGAGGCTTAAGCACACGCTGGGGATGGAGGACAATTGGTAAGAGAGGGCGTCTCCCGGTGATCGGTGGAGTCAAAGATTGCTCCCCTGCAGTGGGTGACATTGGTGTGTTCCTGCCATAGCCGGATGGATGGCTGCAAAGGAAACCAGAGATGGTGCAAAAATTCAGAGACAATGTGAAAAATGTAATGCCCAGATGGCGATGGAAGAGGTTCAGTGGCAATGTATGTGGGGAAGGAAAGCTCCCCGTCAATGGTGATACCGGGTGTTCCTGCCAGTGGTGGCAATGTATGTGAGGGAAGAAAAGCTCCCCTGCAGTGGGTGACATTGGTGTTTCCTGCCATAGCCAGAGGGACGGCTGCAAAGGAAACCAGAGATGGTGCAAAAATTCAGAGACAATGTGAAAAATGTAATGCCCAGATGGTGATGGAAGAGGTTCAGAGGCAGTGTATGTGGGGAAGGAAAGCCCCCCGTCAATGGTGATACCGGGTGTTCCTGCCAGTGGTGGCAATATATGTGGGGAAGGAGAGCTCCCCGTCAATGGTGCCAGTGGTGGCGTAACATCGTGTGGGCAAGCACAGCTGGGGGTGCAAGTCCCGAGATACTGAGGCATGGGTGTCATCTACCAACAGATATAAAAAAAAAAAAAAAAAATGTGCCTACAGATGTGGAAGGATATGGTGAGAGTTGTGTGTCCGGACACGCGGTCATCAATAATACAAGGCAATTCACGGCAAAGGAGCAAGTCACATGAACAGTTGGTATATCTAGAGGCCGAGTAAGTATGAGCCTGTTTTGTTACTCGAGGGAAGTATGGTGAGAAATTCCGACAGCAGATACGGGGATCTAGTTAACACCCAAAAGTGGGCAGTACACCGTATGCAAGTACAGCTGCGCCTAGAACAGAACGGGATAACACGACTAGGGAGGAGGCGCCACGTGTCCTAGGAATAGTTAACAGGAGGATACTACTATTTATTTATTTATTATTTATTATGCTACTTATATAGCGCCATCATATTCTGCAGCGCTTTATAGATATTGTCAGTTACTGTCCCATATAGGGCTCACAATTTACATTCCCTAAACGTTGCTAACTCTCTTTCTCTTTTCCAGTGGGAGCGCTGCAGGGATTACCATCCAAAGACGGAGTTTGGAGGGCGCCTCGTGCCCGCCCTTCCTATGGGACTTGGGGCTCCAATATTGACATGGCTACTGAAGGACGCAATAACAGTTTCTACCTGGGCAGGCCACGAGAAATCGTGGAGAGAGTGGTTATCCTTAGCCTTTTTTTTTGGAGCACTGAGGATTGGGGAGCTAGTAGTGAGACCACAGCTGGCAGCAACAGGTTTTAGCAGCAGAGGACATAGTCATCCTTCCGGAATCACTCAGGCTTAGGGTCCGCCGATCTAAAACTGACATTTACGGTCTAGGGGAGCAGGGTTATCAATAGCGAAGCTTACGGCCCATTGTGCCCGGTCAAAACGGTTAAGACATATGCGGTATCCCGACCAGCCGCTACCCAGTTTTTAGTCCACAAGGATGGTTCCCCCTTAACAAGGTTCCAGTTTGAAACAGTGTTCAAGAAGTGTCTAGAAGCCACTGGGGTATCGCTAGCAGAATTTGGTACCCACTCCTTCCGCATCGGGGCCGCGACGGCTAAAGTTTATATATATGAGAAAAAGGGGGGGGGTCACCTGAAGTTGTTAATCGCATGATACTTCGTTGTTTTAAACCCATGTTGTTGTTCACAGGGACCCCCACCGTGGTTTGGATCATCGGACACTCCTATGTCTTTTGGGCCGCAGAGCGAGCAGCAGTCCGGCCGATGGGCCTCCAGCTGGGTTTCAGCATGAAGTGGGATGAAGAACCCTGCATGCAGGGTTTTTCTGTCCGCTTGAGAAGTCGGACATCTTCACTTGCGGAGAGGGAAGGACGGGCATGGAGTGCAAAACAACGCACCCGATGCTCATTTAAATAAATGACAGGTGTCACGGACACAGCTAGTGTCCGCTCCTAATGTCCGTGCCAGATTTTGAGCAGACTCTAGGAGTGGACACTACCTGTCGGACACCGACGGTAGTGTGAACGCTCCCTAATAGTGGCAGAAAGTCCACAGAGGAAAAGTCAGGGAAATCACAAATAAACATGTGGAAAATACAGTGATGCACTTCCGCTGTATTTTTTTTTGCTGCACTTTGCTACGTGGGATCTTAACCTTTAATGGGTATTTTTATGAATCAGAAAGAGCTGGCCTTTCTTCACAAGTCTCCTCTGCATCCTACATGTGGTTACCATGTAAGTGAATTTAGGATTCCTAAGGCTAAGTTCACACAAAGTTTTTGGTCAGGATTTTGAGGCCGTATCCGCCTCAAAATCCTGACCAAAAAGACGGCTCCCATTGAAATCAATGGGAACCAGTCAGTCCTTTTTTCCGGGAGCCGGTTTGTTCCAGCTTCCGGAAAAAGAAGCGAGATGTTCATTCTTTCAGACACTCCCTCATGAATAGGCCCATTCATTTTGGCCTAATCTGGTTCCGGTCCAAAAAACCCTGTGTGAACTTACCATTAGGGTATGTTTACATGCGATGGAGGTTTTGAGCCATGGAAGTTCTGGTAGAAAATCTGAATGTTTACAGTAGTAAATAATACCTAAGCCTATTTCACTGAGGATACAATATAATCTGTACTGTATTTTACTGGGCATGCATGACTAGGAGTGCTTCACTACAATGACATACACATACCAATATACCTATACATTTTGCACACTAGGGGTACTATTAAAAGTAGATAATTGTAATACTGCTGGAGGAAACTTTATAAATATATCAAATGTGTATAGAAAATTATTTTATTACTTTTTGCCATTTTAAAATTGGATTTTAATTCTCCAGCATGTTAATTTATGCAGCATATTTTTGCTGCAGACTCTATCCCTAGGTAGGGTTGAGCCCATCGTGAGATTTCAGGATCGTTTTTAAAATTCGATTTCTGATCATTTTCCATTCCATCCCACTCGCAATTCCCATCCTAATGCAAGTCAATAGGATTTTTTTTATAATCGAAGATCGTATTTTAAAAACGATCCTATTCACTACACAGCATGGAGTCCAAAAATTGAATGCTTTAATTTTTAGACTCCATGCTGTGTAGTGATTAAAAAAAATCCTCTGACTACTTAGTCCCTCCTGGTGTCCACTTATCTGCACAGATCGCTGCCGCTGCCATTCCACATTCTTCTCACACCTCTTCTCTCTTATTCACAGACCTTCAGAGCGCCGTGCGTGCCCCCGCCTCCCTAGGATAGTGTTAGAGATGCTGGGAGTAGGCGGGGCTTGTTGTGTGTGGGCGGGTACAGGGCCAGGAGATGTGATTTTGGTAAATGCTCAGTATTGGGCTGGATTTTTAGGAATGACAGGTAGGATTGGTAGTGGGACCTGTCATTCCACCCCCCTCCAGTCCACACTTTGGGGATGTTCCGGCAGCGACTCAGCTGCAGAGAGTCTCCTCATCAAGGAGGCTTATGAAGCCAGCTCCAGCAGCAACACTTTGGCAGAGCTTGGCTGGAGAGCTGACAGAGAGGTCATATTTTTGGAGCTGTGTCCTGAATGATTCTACTGGCTTTTCAATTTCTGTTATTCTAGGTGAGGTAACCTATTCTATGTTTAGTTAGAGCCTAGCCGGGCAGGTATTTATTTTTGCATTGTTTCCTTTTGTTGCTGCACTACCTTTTTGAGTGAAAATAAACTCTACCTTTGTTTTTGGACTAAAGAATCTGGATGTTTGTGTCTATGTAACCTCACCTAGCAACCCCAGACCCTGACAATACATATAAAGCAAAAAATAAAAAGGTATCAATAACTTATTGTACAAAAATGTTTCCTACAATGGCATACTGGCATATAATGTCATCATTAGAAACATTGGAATACTTTACAAATATATTTAAATGTTTAGTATTGGTTTGTTTTTTTTTAAATAAAAAAATACATTGAACTCAAAGGTCCTTGGATAAGGTGACAGTCACCTTGAACAATCAGTTTTATGAATGTCAGTTGCTGCCTAGTGTAAATATGTTCATTTGCCATTGATCATATATGGTTCAGTCACTTTTCATTGAAAAATGTGTTTGATAAAAAAACAAATAATCATACAGTATACTATCATGTCTGCTTCTGCATTAGAGTACACATACAGATGTAGCAGATTAACCAACACTTCTACAATTGGTTGGGGTCCATTCACACGGAGTAATGTGACGCGTGATGTGGCACGTATACGGCGTGTGAGACTTTGCACGCCGTAAAAGCTCCCATTGATTTCAATGGGAGCCAGGATCGTATACGGACCCTTAAACTGCTGCAATGTGATATCTGGTCACAGAAGGCAAGAAAAAAAAATGAAAAGGCAATGAAAAATGTATTGTCTACTGCGATAAGGTATCATGCTGCTAGTTTAACCAATTGCAGAAGTTTGGGTTAGCCCTGCTAACAGGAAACAAAACAAATATAAAGAATACATTAATTGTTCTATAGAGCACACTTGATATATCTATGCTAGAATTTCAGAAGAGAGAGAAAAATGAAGAACTAGAATAGAGGGGGAAAATGAGGGATACAAAGAAGGAGAGAATGGTTGGTTGGGGACACGGTGACTAGGTCGTCACCAACACTCCCCCTTTTGCGATCTGTACCTGCGGCAGAGGTAGCTAAGAACCTAAATGTGTCCAAGAGCTCCAAGTGGTGCTGAAGATGTCTTGTTTACCCTTGTTCACTCAGCAACATGCCATAAACCAAAGAGATAGTATGTCAGCAGGGATAATGTTGGGCATAGCTCCTCAAATGTTGTAAGAGGTACAGTCAAGTTCCAGGTGGGTATCAGGGATGCTAACTACGCAGTAGAAAATATAGGAGCCATCTATGTGAGGGGATGTCTAAGAGTCGGAAAACTTCCGTGAAGGGACGTAGCCCACAACATCTCGGGCCCTTGGTATAGTGATGCCACAAGGATAGGATTGCCAGTCAGTCACAGAAAAATGGGCGGAGGGGGCTGTGGAAAGTAACCCAGAACCATGTGCAAACTTTTTCCAGGTTAGGGTAAGACAATGTAGAAAAGGGAAAAGTGTGGGCAATGCTTAGAGGGATGTGTGGTTGCCAACAAAATACACACTGAGCTTGCTATGGAGCAAGATAAAATTCCATCTTGACCCACATCTTAGAGTCCTATGATGGAAGAGAGCCAAGACACAGGTTCATAAAACCTTAGGGTAAGTTCACACAGAGATTTATGGTCAGGATTTTGAGGCCGTATCCACCACAAAATCCTGGCCAAAAAGACGGCTCCCATTGAAATCAATGGGAGCCAGTCAGTTCTTTTTTTCGGGAGTCATTTCTTCCGGCACCCAGAAAAAAGAAGCGAGGTACTCATTTTTCAGGCCGAGTCGCCTCACGACTCGGCCTGAAGACTCTCCCTCCTCCGGACTAGGTCCATTCATTGGACCTAATCCGGAGAAGAGTGCGCAGCTGGATGCCGATGCAGTTCACTGGCTTTCAGTCGCGGCTACCCAGTTTTTGGCTCAGAACCTGAGGCAGCCTCCGCTAACAGGAAACAAAACAAATATAAAGAATACATTAATTGTTCTATAGAGCACACTTGATATATCTATGCTAGAATTTCAGAAGAGAGAGAATTTCAGAACCTGAGGCAGCCTCCGCTAACAGGAAACAAAACAAATATAAAGAATCGAGGTACTTTCTAATCCGGAGAAGAGTGCGCAGCTGGATGCCGATGCAGTTCACCGGCTTTCAGTCGCGGCTACCCAGTTTTTGGCTCAGAACCTGAGGCAGCCTCCGCCTCAGGTTCCGACCCAAAAAACCCTGTGTAAACTTACCCTGACTGTGGTGAGCAAGAGCTATTGACTTGCACTTAAACCTAATGCTAGGTTCACATTATTGGTCAGGTTCCTGTCCTTGGCATCTGCATGGGGACTCGAAAGCCAGAGAACCTGTCCACTTAAAAAGGGTTACATACCATTCCTCATGGACTATAATGGGATCCGCCAGGTTTCTGCCCTGCTTCAGATGCTTTTATACTGAAACCGGTAGGATCTGATGATTTTAGGCAGATTGTGCTGTGGAGTCTTCTATGGAAGACTCCAAGGCAAGTATGAATCCAACCTGAGCTGCACTGAACATAAGGAAATTGGAGCACAGGAACTAGGACAGGAAAACGAACCAGATATACTTACAGCAGGTATAAGAGGCTTCTGTTGAAGAAACACCTGCGTCCAAGAATCTGGTAGAAAGCCATTTGTGTAGTCCATGTCTTATTTCTGTCAAAAGAATATTTTTATTGTGTTAAACTAAAAACCCTATAACAATGGGGTCTATGGTGTCCGCCGATTTCCTAAGATAACTGCTTTTTTTATGGAGATTAGGTTTCCATTCGGGGAAAACGCCCTCCTGACAGTACTAGAGACTAAATAGTACATCAGGTATCAAAGCTAAGAGCATTGCATCCTGTTGGCCTTAAAAGCAGCCGATTGACATTGCATACTGTAATTTAATATATGATCTACCAGTACACCCGAGTCCACCGGTGACTCTCCCAACTTTACTCCAAAAGCAATGTAAATACAACTTTAGTGTGAAGTTGCAGAGATTTCTACAGCAAATCTGGCATTTGTGAACATACCTCAACACTGATCACATTTACAAGAACACTTCGGCTAGGTTCACACAAGAGAGTTTGGGGAAGTTGAAAAATTCAGCTTCAAGAATTCAGAAATCTCCTTTGTTCCTGCTATAACACACTTCCATAAGCATGTGTTGTAAAGATCAGACTGACAGATCTGTGTTCCTTAAAAAAAAAGAACAGACCACTGCCAACTCACCTGATTATCATCCCATTGAATGAAAACAACTAATTTTGTTTTAAAATTATTTGCTAATCGAAAGATTCACATACTGTTGCCACTCACAGATATGTGATACTGCATAATATTATTTCATAATAAATAAATAAGTCTAATATTTTTGACTCATTTGACTCTATCTACTTTTAGGAACTGTAAAAATCTGATATAGTGTTAGGTTAAATTTATGCAAATATAGAGTGCAGAGATTCTGGTTTCCTCCCACACTACAAAGACATATTAATAGGGAATTTTGATTGCGAGCTTTGTGTAGAACAGTGACTGCCAATGTCTATAAAAAACTGCAAAATGTTAGCACTCTGCAAATAAGGGAAGAACATAAATAAATAAGTAATGTTCTAAAGGGTTCACAGACTTTCAAGCACCACTCTGCCCTGTTATGACTGCACTCATTTGAACTTCTGCGCCATCGGCTCATGATGCAGCGCAGGAGGCGTGTTCAAATTTTGATTCCTTGCTTAGGGTTCTTCTTGTGTCGTCTGAACACTGTCCTATTCCCTCACCTTTGTAATTGATTTTCCACCACACACATCTCCTTCACCTTGGTTTCCCTCTGCCCCTCTATTAGTTAATCTTAGCCTTTTCTGTGTGATTGACAGCATTCCTATCAGGTAGGGGTGGGTTCTTCTTACTTATTTATTGTATGCTCACATGCACATTAGTGCTGGTTATTGCTTTGTGCTCGCTGGTTATTCTCTCTTCTTGTTTCTTACTTGTATTCTTATTCCTTACCTGTGGGTTTACCCTTGACTATTCTCTGAGATTGTGATTCTGTACTGCATTGCTCAACTGTTACTGACACCTTGGCTAGCTGACCTCCCTTTGTTGTTGTGTGTCTTGTCTGCATTCTGTGTGATCACATATAGCTAGGAAGGGCTTTGTCGACCAGTTGTTGCCTGTCGCTTAGGACAGGCAAGTAGGAATGGACAGGTGCAGACAGGCTCACTGTCTTGTCATGCCCCTCTCCCCAGGATTCAACAGTAGCTACTGGAGAATTGCTCCTCTACCAATTCCCTTACAGTGCCTTTCTACTGCTTTTCATACACTATGACACTATTAGGATTCTCAATATCTGTAATCACACTTGTATCCATCATACTCTTCAGTGCAGCACCAACATCACTTTAGGGTTGCTATGCCTACCAATTAAACTCTGGCTGGGTTTTCAGCAATTCATAGCTATGCTAACCAGATAGCCAACCAGAGTGTCGTCTCACTGTCAATTCCTGACAGTTTAAGTCTTCTTCTCTGAACTTATTTGCCTATAAGGCCAGAGAACTCTGACATTGCAGAAGGTTCTCAGGTTGGCACGGTAGCCTTAATCAATAGTGGTTGAATAGTTGCACCCCACTGGGGGAGTGACCCAGTGGTCCAGCAACACCCTTGCCACCAGACCAGGCCCACACCAACCAACAGGCACTACACCATATGAACAGATCTGAAAAATTCACCTTACTATATTGCTTCAATCAGAGGACTGAGAGCTAGTAGGTGGGTCCCTTTTGCAGTCTCCTGCTAATTAAAAACACCTGAGGAAATTGGGGGGGGGGGGGTGCTGGTACCAAGCTCATGCTGCTTGATCAATATGTATACTAAGACTACTATGTTCATTTTTATAGATATTGCTGAAAAGCATTAGATCAATGTATGAGGTTGGGATGTGCATTCCATGTCAAAGATCACTGATTCTCTTGGTCTATCTATATATTAGAGGTAGTAGGGTATGATCACACATCGCAGAAGTAGTGCATACATTTTTGCCTGACAGTAATCTGTCCCATACTTCTGAATGCGGTCTCTGTTACATATGCATTGGATTTTTACAAATCCCATTCAGATATTTCAGTTTTACTTGAGTTTATATCTCTAATTTCCTTTTGCTGTGCTGTAAACTTGTTATTTGTATCCATAATTCCAGAAATAGCTTTATTAAAATTACTTGTAAGGAATGCATGTAAGGGAGTGTCCTTAAGAGACAACTTCTTTCAAAATCACACAAGAGAAGCTGTATATATATATATATATATATATATATATATATATATATATATATATATATATATATGTATATATATACAGTCCTATGAAAAAGTTTGGGCACCCCTATTAATCTTAATCATTTTTTGTTCTAAATATTTTGGTGTTTGCAACAGCCATTTCAGTTTGATATATCTAATAACTGATGGACACAGTAATATTTCAGGATTGAAATGAGGTTTATTGTACTAACAGAAAATGTGCAATATGCATTAAACCAAAATTTGACTGGTGCAAAAGTATGGGCACCTCAACAGAAAAGTGACATTAATATTTAGTAGATCCTCCTTTTGCAAAGATAACAGCCTCTATTCGCTTCCTGTAGCTTTTAATCAATTCCTGGATCCTGGATGAAGGTATTTTGGACCATTCCTCTTTACAAAACAATTCAAGTTCAGTTAAGTTTGATGGTGGCCGAGCATGGACAGCCCGCTTCATATCATCCCACAGATGTTCAATGATATTCAGGTCTGGGGACTGGGATGGCCATTCCAGAACATTGTAATTGTTCCTCTGCATGAATTCCTGAGTCGATTTGGAGCGGTGTTTTGGATCATTGTCTTGCTGAAATATCCATCCCCGGGGTAACTTCAACTTCGTCACTGATTCTTGAACATTATTCTGAAGAATCTGCTGATACTGAGTGGAATCCATGCGACCCTCAACTTTAACAAGATTCCCGGTGCCGGCATTGGCCACACAGCCCCAAAGCATGATGGAACCTCCACCAAATTTTACAGTGGGTAGCATGTGTTTTTCTTGTAATGCTGTTTTTTTTGGACGCCATGCATAATGCCTTTTTGTATGACCAAACAACTCAATCTTTGTTTCATCAGTCCACAGGAACTTCTTCCAAAATGAAGCTGGCTTGTCCAAATGTGCTTCTGCATACCTCAGGCGACTCTGTTTGTGGTGTGCTTGCAGAAACGGCTTCTTTCTCATCACTCTCCCATACAGCTTCTCCTTGTGCAAAGTGCGCTGTATTTTTGACCGATGCACAGTGACACCATCTGCAGCAAGATGATGCTGCAGCTCTTTGGAGGTGGTCTGTGGATTGTCCTTGACTGTTCTCACCATTCTTCTTCTCTGCCTTTCTGATATTTTTCTTGGCCTGCCACTTCTGGACTTAACAAGAACTGTCCCTGTGGTCTTCCATTTCCTTACTATGTTCCTCACAGTGGAAACTGACAAGTTAAATCTCTGAGACAACTTTTTGTATCCTTCCCCTGAACAACTATGTTGGACAATCTTTGTTTTCAGATCATTTGAGAGTTGTTTTGAGTAGCCCATGATGCCACTCTTCAGAGGAGATTCAAATAGGAGAACAACTTGCAATTGGCCACCTTAAATACCTTTTCTCATGATTGGATACACCTGGCTATGAAATTCAAAGCTCAGTGAGGTTACAAAACCAATTTTGTGCTTCAGTAAGTCAGTAAAAAGTAGTTAGGAGTATTCAAATCAATAAAATGATAAGGTGCCCATACTTTTGCACCAGTCAAATTTTGGTTTAATGCATATTGCACATTTTCTGTTAGTACAATAAACCTCATTTTAATCCTGAAATATTACTGTGTCCATCAGTTATTAGATATATCAAACTGAAATGGCTGCTGCAAACACCAAAATATTTAGAACTAAAAATGATTAAGATTAATAGGGGTGCCCAAACTTTTTCATAGGACTGTATATATATATACATATACACAGTATATAGTGCCAACCAACTACTGATACATAAAAAGAAACAATAGAGCATACTCTAAATGATAGCTGTACAATAAAACTTACATTTTTGTCCTATAAATTCTTTCCAGACAGCTAGGATGCACCAGATAAGTATAGTTTGTCTTAATGTCTTAAAGAGAACTGCAAATTGCCTTGGAAGGATGTTTAGTAACAAATCCAATGTTGAAATAACAGTCAACAGTTAAAGGACGTGACAATTTGCATGATATAAAAAGGGGGCGTTAGGATGTATATAATATCTGTTCTCTGCATGGAAAATATTGCACAATAGTGTAAGTCATGGGCCTTTCTATTTTTTATTGTGCTATTTTATGGTGTAATCATTTTTAACATCACACATATGGCACTGACTGGTAACACACAGAGTGCCTCATCTACAGTGTTGGCCAAAAGTATTGGCACCCCTGCAATTCTGTCAGATAATACTCAGTTTCTTCCAGAAAATGATTTCAGTCACAAACTCTTTGGTATTAATATCTTCATTTATTTTGCTTGCAATGAAAAAACACAAAAGAGAATGAAAAAAAAGTAAAATCATTGATAATTTTACACAAAACTCCAAAAATGGGCTGAGCAAAAGTATTGGCACCCTCAGCCTAATACTTGGTAGCACAACCTTTAGACAAAATAACTGCGAACAACCGCTTCCGGTAACCATCAATGAGTTACTTACAATGCTCTGCTGGAATTTTAGACCATTCTTCTTTGGCAAACTGCTCCAGGTCCCTGAGATGTGAAGGGGGCCTTCTCCAAACTGCCATCAAGAGATCTCTCCACAGGAGACTCATTGCTTGTCACTTTAGAAGTCTCCAGTGCTTTCTCTCAAACCATTTTCTAGTGCTTTTTGGATGCTGAGCGGGCGCATGCGCCCTTTACATCCGGGGACGTGAAATTTTGGTCCGACACGGGCAAGCTCGTGAGCTCGTGAACAGCTTCCCCCATCCACTCCCACCAATGATATAAATAACAGTGCCTTCCGCCGGGCTGAAAAGTAATCAGCCCAGCGGTACAGGTAAGAAGCAATATTTGTGTTATTCGGTCCTGGGGATTTTCTGCTAGGAATCTTATTAAGGGCTGAATTGAATTATAAATAACAAATAGAACCCGTTCTCAGTGGGAGGTCAGACACATATAATGTAGCCACTTCTATTATTTGGCATCTTTGGGGTCTTTGTATATATGCCTGCAGGTGTCACAATGTTTAAGTACCATGTGTTAATGGCATTTAGTGATTAACCAAGCCATAAAATTAACCCCTTCCCGACATGCGCCGTAATAGTATGGCGCATGTCGGGTCTGTAACTATGGCGACTGCCCGGGAGCCGGGCGGCCGCCATAGCCGCCGGGTGTCTGCTGCTTTAAGCAGTAGACAACCGGCTCTAATGCCTCCGATCGGTCCCCAAACCGATCGGAGGCATTAACCCCTCCGGCGCCGCGGTCAAAGGCGCTGCCATTTTGGCCAGGATCGCCGGCTCCTGGAGCATGCTCCAGGGCTGACGTCCTGTTGCCATGACAGCCGGGAGCCTTGTACAGGCTCCCAGGCTTGTCTGCAGCCTGCAAAAGAAAGGATGCTTTTTTGCAATGCATTGTAATGCATTGCATTAGTGATCAGACCCCCTGGAGTTCAACACCCCTAGGGGGTCTAATAAATGCAAAAAAAAAATAAAAAAAAAAGTTAAAAAAATATAAAAAGAATTAAAAGTTCAAATCACCCCCCTTTCCCTAGAACACATATAAAAGTAGTTAAAAACTGTGAAACATATACATGTTAGGTATCCCCGCGTCCAAAATCGCCCGCTCTACAAATTTATAAAAATATTTTTCCTGTTCGGTAAACGCTGTAGCGGGAAAAATAGTCAAAAGTGCCAAACTGCCGTTTTTTTCACTGTTTTGATTCTGATAAAAATTTGAATAAAAAGTGATCAAAGCAATAACATTTCCCGAAAACGGTAGAACTAAAAAGTACACCCGGCCCCGCAAAAAAAGACGCCCTATGCATCCCCGTACACTTAAGTATAAACAAGTTACGGCCGTCGGAATATGGCGACTTTCAGAAAAAAATTTTTTTAACACAGTTTTGGAATTTCTTTTAGGGGTCAAAATGTAAATAAAACCATATAAATTTGGTATCCCTGGAACCGTACCGAAACACAGAATATAGGGGACATGTCATTTTGGCTGCACAGTGAACGCCGTAAAACCAAAGCCCGTAAGAAAATCGCAGAAATGCATTTTTTCTTCAAATCCACCCCATTCTGAATTTTTTTCCTGCTTCCCAGTACATTATATAGAATAATTAATGGTAGCATCATGAAGAAAAATTTGTCCTGCAAAAATTAAGACCTCATATGGCTCTGGGAGCGGAGAAATAAAAAAGTTATGGGGTTTAGAAGGAGGGGAGTTAAAAACCAAAAACGGAAATCAAAAAATGCCATCGGCGGGAAGGGGTTAAAGATACCTGTTCACTAGTATATATAACTGACATCTATGTGTCAAGATGAAAATGGTTTATGCAGTGACTTTCTGGACTATCTTGTAAGTTCAAGTCCTGTTGATTTTTTGGGACCTAGGTTTATCATGTTTATCATGGTTTTTTTCTATACATTGCTATAATTTTAAACTGTCACATTTTTTATTTATTTTGTGTATACAAGTACACAGAATGTTTATAAACACTGGTTAATTTTTTTTGTTTTTTTCTTGTTTTTACTGTTAATATAGAGTACATTTGATACATGGGATGTTATTTATTTGGAGAAACTATTGCACCTGAAGAAGGGCGTAGTCTGAAGCCCGAAACGCGTTGTGTGAGTTTTTTTGCCAATAAAAAATTTACAAAAGTTTTGCTTCCTTGAAAATTTCAGGTGATTATTAAAAACCCATTCTCGCTACACAGAAATAAAATTTTGGATAGTCTCCATCACGTAGAAATTTTGAGAAATATGAAATTAAGTGTTAGTGATTATGAAGAGTGTAAATGTGCAATTGTTCCTTGGAAGTCCTTTTTGTACTAATTTTATTTATTTTGTATTCTTTAATAAACATTTTTTGTATGTTTTGTTAAAATTTTGAAACTGTCTCTTTCTTATGGTATGTTGAGTGTTATACTTACCTTGGTTAAAACCTTTTTTCTGAATCTCATTGTTGGGTAAGGACACGCCTTTTTTGAGAGGCTCATTATATTATTGGGGAATATCCACTTGGTAGTGAGTTGTAATTACTTTCTCTTTATTTTCCCCGGTGTGCTATGTTCTCTTTTTTGTTCTTAAATCCACTTTTAAGCAAGAACTTTTGTGCATGCCAACCTTTGCCATCTAGCTGCTAGTGTGGACTCCCTGGAGTCCTCCCAAGATCAGACCCATACTTATGTCTCCCAAATATATGATATGATTCTGAGTTTCTCAAAGTAGCAACTTGTCACCTTGAAGATCTAGACAACTGTGGCAGGAGGCATAACTTTAGCATCCGCGGCTTTCCGGAGGCCACAGGGAGGGGGACCTAAAAGTAACCTTAGAGGCCATCTTTAACATGCTCCTGGGAAAGCCGCCTGACCATCGCATTAAAGTAGACGGCGCATAGGGCCCTTTTGATGGTGCTCAAGTGCAGCTGTTCCCTTGTCTTGGATTACATTGCATAAGCAGAGCATGCTCCATCCTCCCTTCTCCACTCTGCGTGATGACCAGCTCCAATTCCGGTTTGGGCTTCCCCTTTGCCTTAGTTGTTAGGAGAAATGGCGGTGCTGTCACCCTGAGGTCCCACACTGACTTGCGGGACTTTAGTTCTGCCTTGGACATTCCAGTACCCTGCTTTGAAGACTGGGATTCTGCTGCTCTCTCCCCACCTTCTTTTCCTATCTGGACTGTAGTACAGTCAAACAGACATCGCCTGCCCACTCCAGTCTCTGGCTCTGGGTCCTCTCGCGGACACCAGCGGGATTTCCCCCATTGAACTGAGTGGACTCTCCATAAGACACATAGTCTATATTTTAATTTTTGTCATTTTTGATACGGATACCATGGATAATCAATACTTTAGGTAGAAGGATAGAAGTAGTGGGGCCATCTGGATGGATAATGGCACGCATCCCTCGATCTGTGAAATTAGTATTCGCACACTTTGAGTAAGTAGGGTGGCTCTATTCCACTAGCCTAGAAGAATGAATAAAGGGAGTTAGGAATTGTCCATGTGACTTGTATAAAAATGCTAAAAAGGGGGCAGTTGTTAGAGTAATTCTCTTTTCTTATACGTGTACTCATATTCTTATATGCATCCTTCTGATTCCATGGAGTCTCTGAGTCCATTTTGTTAGTTTGAATCCATTATGTAACACCATCAGATTATGTAACATTGCAGAGTGTCTTTTCATCCATATATGGACCTTCTGTTCTATTCTGAGATACAAGACATTCTTGTCCCATTAGGAAACTAGATGTTATCATTTTCATATAAAGTGACTAGCCCACAGAACTCAAAGATGGTTATACAGACCCACAGTATTTGTTTGTCCCAGAAGTGTTCTTGCTTAATTTCCCAAAATGGTTATTCATGTAGCTTAAAGTGATACCAATGGTCAGCTGTATTTTGATGGACATGATGTGTGTATCTGAGCTGATAAAATAAACGGTTTCTGGGTGGAACCTCACAGAGCTCTGCTCGGACCAACAATACAACATCAAGGTGTTCGTTATGATTGCTACCCGTAACAATCTGACTATACAAGCTACCTGGGGTAAGCTACCTGTGGTAAGCTACCTGGGATAAGCTACCTGACGTCTCTGACAACTTCATATAATTTTTGATTTTTCCTTTGCTATGGTTCTGTGTTGGCTTTGTGCATTTCCTTTTTCTCCAGGAGACCCACTTTGATAGCTCCTATAATTTCAATTTTGCCCTTCAGTTTATTCCCACTGTTTATTCTGCCACCTACTCTAAGAAGCGAGGAGGGGCTGCAATACTTATTTCCTCTTCTTGTCCCTTGTGGTTGCTATGTCTATTCTTGACCCCTTGGGGCGGTTTGTAATCTTGCATGGGAGGCTTGAGGGCCAGCCAACCATTTATGCCACCACTTTTATGCTACCATGCTTATTTTTTTGCTATTATCTGCAAAATTACTTTAGTTAGAAGGAGAGGGAAGGAGACACCTATTCTTGAAGGACCTTTGCCATGAACTTGTAATGCCTCACACGATGGGGCAAAATGCTTGCCAAAGCAAACTAAAGAAGCAATGATACAGTGTGGTGTACAGTTTCAGGATATTCCAGGGCCAGAAGAAAGAAAATGAAAGCGCTGTTTCATTTGTCCAAGAAACTTAGAGAGGAAAACTCAGCGATATTGTACCACTTGTGGGGAAAATGTCTGTAAAGAACATTCTTCAGAAGAGATAACGTGAAAATTGTTTGGAAGACCAACAAAATTGAAAAGAAAAAGTTAGAAAAGAAATGTAGCTGCAGCTAGTTTACTTTCTATTTATATACTTTTGTGTGTTTTTCATATCTTTGTTTGAAATTTGGAAAAAAAATGTTTTTTTAGTGTTTTCTACAAAAAAATTATAATTAAAATGCTGTACATTATTCATATTTTATTTAGCAATTTTGAAATAAACTTAGAAAAGTTATTTATGAGAGTTTCTCCATATGATTTACAGTGTAGATTTCTGATGTCACGCATTCTAGGGTTAATGTTTTCGGCAGTGTGACTCAGTTCCCCTAAACTAATTAATTTCAGTACTGCTTGCTGCCTTCGCTCCCGCTAGCAAGCCGATACAAATGAGGTGCATTTCCAGACCCATGATTTGTTGGAGTTTCTGGTGTGGGACTCATTCCTCCCCGGAACTTTCAGGAAATGAAGTTTCCAAATTTGTTGAAGGGGAAGTTGGAACCCCCAATGACTTATGAACGACCCTCCTTGGTGTTGGAAGAACAGACGACAAACTGCCGTCAACATTTTGACAAGGGTCAAAAATGTTGGTCCAATGTGCGCTCAGAGATAGGTAATGGCCCTGCCCATGCTGGCTAGTCCACGTGTCCGTTGTCAAATGCACACATGCACTAACAGACTGCTTTAGGGCACGCTTGATCTGTTGCTTGACATGCTCCTGCAAGTCAGGGATCGCCTTTCGTGAAAAGTAATGGCGGCTGGGTACAACATATTGGGGCACAGCATGGGCCATCAGGGAGCGAAAAGCCTTTGATTCCACAAAGCGGAAAGGGACCATTTCCAAGGCCAGTAGTTTTGAAATGCTGGAGGTAAGCAGCTTACCATACCAATCAGGAATGAATATGAAAACTTATGTTGTTGTTATATCACTTCCTTTCTCTACTACTATTTAACCCCTATGTTTTTAATAAAAAGTGCATCAGCACACATTTCTTATCTGAGAGAGGAATGAATACCAATACATATAGCGGTGTGACTTCTTTACCGCCTGGCACTCAGCCTAATTAATTAGGACGACGACAGTTATTGGTCAGTTAGTCATAAACACGACTTTGACCATATCGCCTATGTTTGGATCAAAAAAATGTCCATTATAAACTGCATGTCCAGCCTTTGGCCTGGTTCACATCTGCATTTGGTATTCTGTCCACTTGGGGAACCCCCGAATGGAATACCGAACGCACTAAAAAGTGGTTAGTAAAGAAATCCCATGAACCCCATACGTGTGATTTCTTAGCTAACGGCTTTTTATTCTGTTCGGGGAGGGGGGGGGTCCCCAAGCGGATTCCCCAATCGGAATACCGAACACAGATGTGAACCAGGTCTAAGTTAGAGCAGAGAACTTCAGCAACTGCAACTGACTTATCACATGCTGGACATGTAAATATGGATGCCCATGCATTTCACATGCTACTACACGTGTTTGTGGTGTTGTATGGAGTTTTCTACATCTGATGCCTTTCCATATTGGAATTGCCAGTTCCAATGGTTCATTCTTGCTATATTTTGGACATGACTGTGCTCTTTATGGGGTGTTTTAATTGCCCAACCTCATAATGGGTACAGACACCCTGTACTTTTTTGTACATTGAAAATGTGAATTATCCTTTTCCTGAGCCCTAAATAGACAAGTAAAGATTTGCAGAGCTCATGCACATTGGCAGAGACTGGCAAGGCAGCTATGTGGTGGGCCAATGAGAGAGTGAGGGGACGGCTGGCAGAGTGAAGGGTCTCTCCTCCCCTCATATATGGTTACTGCCAACACATCAGCCACGTAGAATGAGCCGGGCCATGGAGATAACAGTCTCATCCTCCTCCGAGTGTCCAGTCCCAGTCTGCCCCCACATAACACTAGCTGTCTCTGAGAATGAGCTGGATCCTCCCCAGAGTGTTACTTTACAAGCAATGGAGGGTTGAGGCCAACCCCCCCTTCTCCCACTACATGGTCTCCTCCCCTTATAATGGGAGTATGAGGGGCTTGTTCCAGCTGGAGTAGGAAGCGGGGGGGGGGGGATGTCCACGTTTACATATATCATTAATGGCCGACACACCAGTAAATAATACAAGTTCTAGATTGCTCTCAGAAGTTTTGCTAGTCCCGGGTGAGTGGAAACAAGTAGTTTAGGGCGCCCAAGACTCCAGTCAGCGGTATCCCTGCCCGTACACGCCCGCATAGTTGTAGTAGAGCTCCCGCCTGCAGTGCCACCTCCGGTACCCGCGGGCGCTGCGCCTGCAGGAGCTCCATCAGAGCTCTCCTGACACTTCACATAGTTTCGTGCACTAGTCCTAGTACCGCCCCTGCCTGTACTCCCACCATCACTAAGAGCTCAGGGCTCACCTCCTTCTTTCCCCTATTCTGACCCCTGCGAATACCACGGTGTGACATCATGGGTGCGAAGCACAGGACGAGCCCGGCCGCCGCTGCCCCGGGGATGCCAGTTAGCCGCTGGCCGGTGTTGGCTTTGCAGGCCGCCTTTCTAGTCAGTTTCGTGACTTGTAATGACGCCCCACCGGTGCCTGGGGACCAGCTGCACATAGACAGGACCTCGGTGCCCGAGCTGTGCCCGCGCAGCGTCAAGGAGGGGGACTTCGTGCGGTACCATTACCTTGGCACGTTCCCTGATGGCACCAAGTTCGACTCCAGGTATGTGCCGGGAATAATGCATTGCCTGATGAATCTATCTGTCTATTTGTCTTTCTTTCTATCTAGCCCCTCCATCCATTCCTCCATCTACCCCTCCAGCCATCATCCATTCTTTCATTACAGTGGTCAGGTTGGCACCACATGCACACCATGCTTTATTGCTGCACACAGAAACTTTAAATCAGAGTAAAATATCACTAGGATAAGATAGGATAGGACAGGATAGGATAAGATGAGATTGGTGCTGACATAGCACAACCCTCTGCTGACCATTATTATCTTGCATCTGAATGGTAATACCAGAGTCAGGGCACAAACCAGGGTGGCGCTATGCATGGTCCCCCTCCTTGAGCCTTCATGCTCAAGATTGGTAGTCAGGATATGTAAGGGGAAGTAAGTGCAGAAATGAGAAACTTGTGCATCTGCCCCTCTCATTGTCATCCTGAGTGTAAGGACACACGGCACATCCATTTCCAGCACCTGATATCATGTTGTACATGCAGAGTTTTCTTTTAGAACTACACTGGTAACAATTTATCGTTTAATAATTGTACCTGTAACAAGTAGAAATGAAAGAATGAAGAAATGAAATGGTAACAATGTAATAGAAAACAGAGGTGGCATGCATGGCCATATGCCGGTACTCTGTCACGGACACCAGGTGGGCCCTTACCCTCACAACACACATGTCATAAACAGCATGGATGATCTATGATTTAGATGACAATGCAACCAACAAACCACCTATAGATATATTCTGATATCCAGGGGTTTCATTTGAGCTTTTGTTGTCATTTGTCATGAACACATTTTCAGCTACAGCCCCCAATGGTCACCAAACAAATTCCAAAACAGCAGATCATCTTCTTGACAGATATCCGAAGCATTTGGGATCTGTTTTGGTTCCTCATGTCATGAAAGTGTGCCAATGGACATCCAAAAAATGGACTACATTGGCTTTAGTCTGCTTCTTTATAAAACTTTTCCTTGGCCATTCATTCACTTTAATCTATGGTGAAGTTGTATGCAGTCAAGTCTTGTAGTGCATTCCTAGGCTATCCATTGCTACAGCAGTGGTGAGGGGGGATGGAGAGGTTACATATGTGAAAAGAACCCTGCACCTGAGGGGCCTGCAGGCCCCTTACCAAAAATGAGAACAGTCCCTCCTTTGGAGTTAGATCTGTTGCTATGAGGTGTTTATAATAGATGGAGCTTTCTATATACAATGATACTATATGTTTATAGCATGGAGTATAAATCCTGTACAACATGACATTATATGTGTTGTACTTACTGATGGAGGTGGGCCTGGTATAGCATTGACCTTGGCCAGATAAGCATTACACTACATTTGAGTGATGATCATGATGAATTTTGTGATTCCTATACAGTAAATATAAATATTACCATTCAACAGTCTAATTCCCATATACGGCAAAGTTATGTATAGCATGCAACTTCTTATAGTGCCATATTTATGAAGTATCTGGCAGGCTGCACTTTTATATATATCTTGTGTTTGACCATTTTCACTGTAGAGGTATAGTCTAATGTATTACAAATGTGTACCACATGTATAAAGTGCAATATTTTCTATATAAGCTAACTATCCTGCTACCTACTTCAGCTCAGATCAGTCACACGTTTATTATTGTGTTAAGCACAGTGAGTGTGGAATATAACAAATAGTTGTGCCGGCAGAATGACACTCTTTATAAATGTGTCTATACAGTATTGAAGAGCTGAAGCTGCACATGAGCAATAGCTTTTTCCCTCTGGTCTCAATTATGGGCAAGCTGAAACATGACTCCTATGGATTGTCCACGTCCCCACATTTGCCTGTGAATTTCACATAGAGGCATACTGTTGAGAGAGAATGGCTTTTGCAGAGGCAGCCTGGAATATTAGTTGGTCCTTTTTGGCCAAACTTTTATAGGTTTGGTAAGCAGACAGTTGTTAACACCTAGTTGAGAAGACTAACACCACAAATGTCCTGTAGTTAAGGCCCAAGTCGCCATTATAGTTTCTTTGCACATTCCCTTGTAGATCCATTATTCTGATTAGGAAACATCATACGTCTGTATTTTGTTCTGTTTCGTTTGTATACAGGGCATTGTGGAGAATAAAAAACATCACCAAAAAGTCCTGATCTGTTAGAAAGTTATCAATATCCGCATAGTTAGTAACTGGCATAAATGAATGGATAACCTGACGCTGGAGATCCTGAGCAACTTATTAAAAGCATATTATGCAATCACAGACCTGCTGAGAGGCCACAAGGTATTATGGGACTGGTGTGGCCAAAAGGTTTGAGACTGACATAAATTTAGTTTTTCACAAGGTGTGTGTCTTCAGGGATTTTAGATCTTCTAGTCAGATGCTACTATGGGAAACTGAAGTACAATTATAAGCATTGTATAAGTTATTAAAGTTTTATTAAGAAATACATAAAGTTTATGCAAAGAGTCAATATTTACAAAGTTCACCCATATAATTAAATTATCACCCTGGCATGCTCAATATCAGCTTTTGGGTGAAAATGTGAGTAATGGCAACATATTCATGCCTAATCGGTGCTTGGAGTATATTGTAACAAGGCATGTAACCGTGTGTATTGTCAGTGTGCACATGGTATTTTTCAAAGCTAGCACATTGACCCATTCATTTCATGTGCATGGGGCTGTGAGCGAGAAACAAAACTCAGGAGAGCTGCTATTCCTGTCTGTTTTGCAGCCTGTGATCACTGACCTCAGTGAAATGGACCTTAGAGGCATAGGTGGAACATGGATGTCATCCATATACCATCCATACCGTTTAATAATGGCCGGCAACACGTACACAGTAATGTGCATGTCACCTTACTGTGCCTTTATTTGTCTACTTGCTTTTTGAGGATTGACCACAGATTGTTAATAGGATTGAGCTCTGACGAGTTTCCTGGCCATCAGCCTAAAATTTCTGACTTATATGTGTTTACCCTGAAGTTGCTCAATCTTCCGTATCGTTGAGATTCCTCCACGATGGATGGATTCCTTCAGTATGAATGAAAAATGGTATCTAAACATCTTCCAAGAGCAACTTCACCAAATTGCTCCTTGGTGAAGTTGCTCTTGGATGATGTTTAGATACCATTTTTCACTCATGGCAGCTCCCGAAGCCTCCACGATGGATGGGAGTGAAATATATGGGGATATTACATAAAGCAGGGAGTCATCTGCAAAAAGAGACAACTTGTTCACAGTAGGCCTATGTTCAGGCCATGGATCAAGGGTTTGAATGAAGGGCATTCGTCAGTGATTCTGTAGCCATGATATATAAGAAAAAAAGATAATGGGCAGCCCTGTCTGGTCCCATTAAGTTGGGGAAGGGGTAGAAAGAGAGCCATTGACCCATAGTCTGACCATCAGGCAATTATATAATATCATAATGGGTTGCACCGTGCATGGTTAAATACCCATCACCCTAAGGGTGCCCTCCAGTATAAACCCAAAATTTAAATGTTTTGTTCCATTTAATTATCACTTTTGCCTTTTGGTCCCCATAATGCTAGAAAATACATTTATCATCATCAAATTGCTCCTTGGTGAAGTTGCTCTTGGAGGATGTTTAGATACCATTTTTCATTCATGGCAGTGTTCTTAGAAAAAACTGTGAGTTAGCCCACTCATTTGGGTGAGGATGAACCTCACAACTTTTTGTATAGACAGTATGTTGATGTCTATATTCTAATGAAATTAAAGTAGCACTTCAGCAAATGTATTATATCAACACCAAAGCACTCATGGCAGCTCCCAAAGCCTGCCTTTTCTCACTTGGTTCCATTCCCTTTGTGGTGCCAAGGTAAAAACTAAATTTCATCTCCCCTTCCCCCATGATGTATGACATCACAAGGTCATTTGTGTAGGTAACGTGACAATCAGGCCATGGTTAATGAAAGTTATCAATTAGGAAAATGCTCTGTTTTGGGAGGCTATGGCATTGCTTTTAAAGGGTTATGTGTGGTTCTTTTTGTGTTTTTGGGGGGTTGTGAATGAGTACTGGTGATAGGATGGACATGACATGTGGGTTTGAGTGGCCATGTAAATCTGAGAAATCTTCAAAGAGCCCATGCATTCTGGTCAAAACCATCCCCGCAGTGCTGCAGAAGATAATGTTTCTTGATCTAAGGGACCACGAGTGCAATGAGTTAAAGAGGTTTTCCCATCTCAGTGTTTCAGCAGCTTTACCTGCAGTCTATTCTTCTCACTTCCTGTATTTCTCTCCCCCCTCCTCCCTTTAGCTGAACGGGACACACAACGCTTCTATAGATCAGATATTGTGCAGATGCTTGGACAGAATGGACTAAGTGTTGTCTGTGTGTTTACATAGAACAATAACAGACTGGGCTTTATCAGCAAACTGCAATTAGCTGAACGATTGTCCTGCCAGCAAGGGCAGTGAGGACGTCACTTATCCTATGGGTCCGTGGTTATAGCACGCTGTGTAAACAATGGGAGGAATAACGTCACATAGCAGGCAAACAAAGCTGAATTTCTAAAGCAATATCTTTGGAAAAAGTCTTCAATTTACATAAGCTACCAGTATAGAGAGGATCCTTGAGCTGGAACCACCCCTTTAAAAACAGCTCTAACTCCCACTAACAGTCTATACTATCTATGCTGTGTGCAGAATCCTCAGTGTATTTGCATAAGATGCAGCTTCACATTGTTCTTCCATGCTACCTGGTAGGGTGAGACATCTGAAGCTTCATCACATAGGAATCCCCTGACCCTCAGCAGTGTAAGATAGGGGACAACAGTTCCTGATCTACCATTTGCTGACATTAGATAGGACTAAGAGCAGAGTAAATATAAAGGTATTAGACTGAACCCCCCCCCTCCCCATCCCATCCCATCCCGTCTCGTCTCTGTAGTGCCAGGGGCATAATGAGAACTGTATGTCATCAACAAAGAAAAACCACAGCACTCGCCATAATTCTCTTCTCTTTTTTTTCAACATTAAAATTCAGGGTGGGATGTGTCACAACACAAACAGAGTTATGGCCATTTCGCGATTCGTAATTCCTAATCGTAGAGCCATGATGTAGGGATAGGAACCAAATAACGGCTGTTACTCGGTTTCTGCTGAGCCACATCCCACCCTGAATTTTAATGGTCAAATAAAGAGAAGAGAACTATGGTGAGTGCTGTGGTTTTTCTTTGAAGACATGGGTTTTGACTTCTAATTCTGTACTGCAGAACATGCCACAGATGGGTATTAAGGATCTGGATGGTTTTCATTAAAAAACAGTCAGAGACAGGGACACAAAATCTTGCAGCAAACAGGTTTATTTAGAAAAAACAGCAAAATAAATAAACCTTGACTTCAGGCACAAAAGGAGCAAAATAAAACACAGCTTTAACTTCAGGCAAAAGAACCTTAAACAAAACCCTGCTCGTCTAAGCGCTAACTAGATAACAAGTACTAACTGTATGTGTGGCTTACTACCAATTACACAAATTTACAAAAAGAGTGCAATACAGTCTTCCCAGACTCAGTGTCAGGACAGACCCAGGCACTTCCTCTCGCTCCCAGGATCCGCCCTAAGTACAGGCTCTGCAGCCCAGTAATGGGCCCAGGACCCACAACTGGGCTGAAGCCTACACAAGACCCATCCTGGACCACACATAGGTCAGAAATCTGGGAGAGATATAACGGGACCTCAGCACTCTGCCTGTCACCTTCCCACAAAATTCACAAACATCTGTTTGGTTTGTGCAGCTGTTATTGCAATGGTATTACAAGGATTCTGAATACAGGCTATACATACGAAATAGAGGCAAGGATTCAGAATACAGCCAATACATAACCTATTTCTCATCTATTTACATGAAAAATACATATGCTAAGCCATAGAAGAAATGGTCATGGTATGCCCCGTATTAGTCACATGCATGCAGTATTAGGGAGCGCTCAGTATATTGCATCAGGATTTGTAATACAAAATTAGAAGCATGTCCAAGACTATTAAGAGGTACAATTGTTTTCATTATATGTATTCTCTCTGTAGGTGTAGTATTAATAGTAAAATAATTATTGCTAGTAACACAGTGCAGTAGAACAAGTCAAAGAACAACCAGTGAGATTATCATTCTTTCATCCTATCATCCACCATCTGGACTAATTGGAACATCTAGTCTCCCATCTGCTACTGGCCACTTGATAGCCAACAGCTTTTGGACCCATGATAGACATTTTATCCTTGGGATGAGGCTGCCAGAATTCTGGACCATCTTTTCTCCTTTTCTGTTATTTTCCCACACCTTCCTCTCCCTTAGGCCCCGGTTCACATTATAGTCTACGGGGTCTGCAGGTTTCCCAGGTAACCGTTATTTTTTTGCATATAGGTTTCTGTTTCTGGGGGTCCCCATGCGGACTCCCCAAATGCAGATGTGAACCGGGCCTTGGTCCTTTTATGATAGGTTGTATTGTTGTGGTTACAATATTTGCAACTTTTAAAGGGAATCTGCTAGCACAAGAATGAGATATAAACTAATCACAGTACCCTGCAGGGCTGTCAGAGCAGTTTACAATGTTGTATTTCTTATTTAGGACCTGTCTTTCATTCTTGTAAAAATTGTCCTTTTATCTCTATGTAAATGAGAAGAAAAGGGCTTTAGGGGCATTGCTTTCCATCAATCAGCTTTAGTATCTGCTGCTGCTGACTGCTACTCTGTTCCGCCCACAATCTGTACTGTGCATGTCTGATAATGTCACACTGCGCTCATCTAAAGCCAGCTTCCTTCATTTCCAGATATAGTCTGTCATTCCGAAAAAATATATCGCAGTGTGCAGATTAACTTACTTTGCTTTCCCCAAAAATAATAACAATAAAAAGTGATCAGAAAGTCATACATTCTATACTCGGCCACAAGAAAAATGGCCGCTTACATAGTAAGTAAGTGGGCATTTTCTTGTGGCCTGTGGGCATGCGCAGTCGGCTCTGCCCGAGGCCTACAAGTTTCACCGCCTGCGCTGGAAGAAGACGTATGAGGATTACTTTCCAGAAGAATATGGAGGCGGCGCTGGAGAGTTCTCTCACAGCATTGGGGACGCCCCCAGTGCTGTTTGAGTGCTGGGACCCGCCCCCAGTGCTGCGAGAGAACTCATTTGCATACTGACGGAAAACGGAATTTTAACTGAATGATGGGGCGAAGAAGACATCTAAAGGTAGGAGAAGAATAGCCTTTCTTAAGGCTATTCTGACGTGTCAACGACAAAAAAAAAGTTTTTAATGGTAGAATCCCTTTCAGTATTTGGTTGTATTAGGGAAAGTTCACACAGGGTTTTTTGGTCAGGATTTTGAGGCCATATTCGCCTCAAAATCCTGACCAAAAGGACGACTCCCATTAAAATCAATGGGAGCTGGTCAGGTGTTTTTTCTGGGAGCCGGAAGAAGTCGGAAAAAGAAGAGAGATGTTGATTCTTCAGGCCGTGTCGCCTCGCGATTCAGTCTGAAGACACTTCCTCCTTCCGACTAGGCTCATTCATTGGGCCTAATTTGGAGCAGAGCGCGCGACTGGATGCCGGTGCAGTGCATCGGCATTCAGTCACGGCTACCCGTTTTTTTGACTGGAACCTGAGGCAGTATTGTAACCATTTATATCTAGAGCCATATACACAATACAATAGTCTTGTCTATGTAATACATAGACACTAATGGTTTTTACATAGCATATGGTGATTTATTCAAATGTTCATG
Source organism: Leptodactylus fuscus (assembly GCF_031893055.1). Lineage (NCBI taxonomy): Eukaryota > Metazoa > Chordata > Amphibia > Anura > Leptodactylidae > Leptodactylus > Leptodactylus fuscus. The sequence goes on from NC_134268.1 coordinate 143,623,067, forward strand.
CAAAATTTTGCTTATTTTTAATCTTGCATATGTGTCTTTCTTTCTTTTTTTATTTTCACAGCGCACTTAATATATTATTAGAGGGACACCAATTTAGGGATAGACTCACTTATACACCACTTAACATATACAGTACATAATTTTATACAATGCATTTACATTTCAACATTAGTGGATATTTCCTTCTAATAAATCTAAAAGGGGACCCATTATTTGCTTATTTACAGATTATAAAATTGCGACCTATATTATAAATTCTGTGAGAACAAAACTATTATCCTACTTATGAATGGTTAAATGTTTTTAATTTAATATGTCTGTAAAATAAAGATTTGCCATAAGCCTTTACCACAATCACATTATACAAAGCCCTATTAGAATGTACACCGGGTTTCAAATCCACATGATCCATTCTACAGGTCTGCTTTCCAGATCATTTGCTAATTTTGCCACTGTGTTTATCATTTTCGGATTGTCAGTTCAGGAGTTAGATTAAGACTTTGACTAGTTTTCTGTGGTACAAGACTAACAGTTTTTCATATTTTTGTTTTACTCACAATTAAAGGGGCTCTATCACTGGGAAAAGTCATTTTTAACTAATCACATCCTTGCATAGCCTTTAGAAAGTCTATTCCACACCTACCTTTAGTATGTAGATTGCCTCAGTGGTTTCTGAATAAGTCAGTTTTTATTCATATGCTAATTAGACTGTTGCAAGATACATCGTGCACTCCTCTCCTGTTGTTTCCTATGGGAGACTGCTGCTGCTGATGTCTCAGCTTCCTGTTTGCCTCACACACATAGGAGATAATAGAAGAGAGGAGGCTGCTGGGAACTTCCTGAGCTGGCTGGAAGCTCATTAACATATGAATGAAAACAGACTTATTCAGAAACCACTGAGGCAATTTACATACTAAAGGTAAGTGTGAAGTAGCATTTCTAAAGCCTATGTGTTTAGATAAAAATGACTTTTCCCAGTGATAGAGCCCCGTTAAAGGGGTATTCCCACGTCGCATACTTGCCAGTCTTCGCTGCTGTAAATTCTTCTTTCTTCTGGCTTTGTTACATCATTGGTGGGCGGGGTTACATATGCAAAGCCAGCGGCGAGAAGTCGTCACTTCTATGCCGCTGGCCCTGCGTGTGCGCTCCCGATGCAGTTAGGCATCGGACGTACAGCCTTCACAATGCAATACAGACCCCGCATCCGCTGTAATAGAGAGGCGGATGCCAGGGAGTGTAGACGTCGGCACAGGTGCCTGCAACATCACTACGCTCCTGCCCTGCATGAAGCCAGCAGCAGCAGGAGTGATGCTGCTATTCCGCTCCTCCGCCCCCCCCCCCCCTCCGGAATGGCAGCATCGCTCCTACCACTGCTGGCTTCATGCAGGGCAGGAGCGTAGTGATGTTGCAGGCACCTGTGCCGGCATCTACACTCCCCGGCATCCGACTCTCTATTACAGCGGATGCCGAGTCTGTATTGGCGGCCCCTCCCCCCCCACCCAAGTGTAAACTACCCCCCCCCCCTTCCAGGCTTGCTCCCGTGCACTTAGCCCCTCCTCCCTCCCCCCTGAGAGCAGGCAGATACATCACTTGACTTTTGACCAGATAAGTCAAGGGCTGTGTCAACAGAGAAATGGATAAAGTAAGATAGTGGACAAACAAAGCAGTTTTGCTGAAGCAATGTATTGAGGAAAAGTCTTACATTCACATTATCAAGCAGTATAGATTGGATCCTTGTGATGGGACAACCCCTTTAAGTATATCTTCCTTTACTACTAATGAAATGCAGCCCAAAACATGTTATGAACCCTGAAAAAGCTTACTTGATCATTAAAAATGTTTTTTTTTTTTTTTTTTTTTTTAAAGCTATGACCGGGGTACAACCTATAATGTCTTTGTGGGAAAAGGACAGATCATTGCAGGAATGGACAAAGCGTTGATTGGAATGTGTGTAAATGAAAGAAGATTAGTGAAGATTCCACCTAGTCTTGCCTACGGAAGTGAAGGAGTAGGTAAGTGGTCTGTCTGCATGACACTTATGGAATGAGAGCTTTCTTTTTCAATGTATGTTCATGCCATTTCATGTGTAACAATAGGTGTGTGAAACACTTGTTGGCTTTACATATGCATCTTAGGCTATTTTCACACCATGAAGATATTTGATCACCTCATGAAATAACATTCCAAACCAGGAGGCAAAGTTTTAAGGATATCTTGGGTATACATTGCAGAGATTTCACTATGGCCGGCATGAAGAGGTGTTTCTGTTTAAGGCATGTCATCAGATTGGTGTATACAAAGAGTGACCTGAGGATGGCATTATAAGAACAGTGCAGAAGCTTTAATGTTAAAAGAAGATGTTGCATAAAGCTGACCTCTTTCCATATGCTCTTCAATGCTTTGTAAGGGCTTATATACAATATGTATGGCTTATGTATGCCTGAAACGTCCTTCTTCAGAGTCAGAGTGGAAGGTACTAAAAAACAACCGCTCCTGCACTGGCAGATCCAGCTTGTCCATGCATTAATAATAATAAAAATAATAAATGTTATTTATATAGCGCCAACATATTCCGTAGCACTGTATAATTTGTAGGGTTCAAATACAGACAAAAAGATACATTACAGAGAAATAATCAATTCACACAATGGGACTGAGGGCCCTGCTCGCAAAAGCTTACAATCTATAAGGTAGAATGCATTACATGGGCTTTCAGATACATGCTGATACAATTTTATTCAGGTTATTGAAATTTTTCTTTAGACACAGACATTTCTGCAACAAATCTGCTGCATGTTAATGTACCCTTATATTATATATGTAAAAGTATGAGGCTCCCTTGCTTATGATTGAAAAAATGTGTGTAAAAAGATTTTTTCTTCTTCTTTTCAGCTGGTGTCATTCCCCCAGATGCAGTGATTCATTTTGATGTTCTTTTAATGGATATCTGGAACCCAGAAGACAAAGTTGAAATAGAGACGTACTACAAACCTGAAAATTGTGCTAGAAAGGTGCAAGTATCCGACTTCATTCGCTACCACTATAATGGAACCTTGCTTGATGGGACACTATTTGATTCCAGGTATATATTTCTATTTAAATAAAAATGAACTTTTGAGAACATGACCACCTTGTACTATTTACCCTTTATTTCTCACTTTTAGCTTGTGATGCCAACATAATCAAAGTAAGGCTTTATGTGCCCTAGAGTATGTTTTTGGTCTAGTTTTTTATGTGGGCTGTAGAACATACACTACTACATGCACAGTTTGGCTCTATGCTTGTAGGCTCTTCTGCTTTCCAAAGCATTCCTTCAGCATTGTGCATCTGTAAATGAAGGCGGAAACCAATATTTATACTTCTTCTGTGTATCTGTCACTGACACTAACTGTGCAATGTCAAACGTGTGGTCAGTAAGGACTTAACTCAGATGTAAATATAGCTGTTTTTGTGTTTATATAGTTAGTTTATATGTAGATTTTCCATGGACGATTATTCAACCAATATAAACAAGAGAACTTGCCTACATTCTGTATAATAGACGTGTCCTTCTACCATAATACCAACTCACTTCTTTGTGGAGGGAGGACGTAGCAACACTAAGCTTAAAACTCACATGTATACTTTTCTCCTCAAGCCATAATCGCATGAGAACCTATGACACCTATGTCGGAATTGGCTGGTTGATCGCTGGAATGGATACTGGACTACTTGAAATGTGTGTGGGAGAAAAACGTATAATCACAGTCCCCCCATTTCTTGCATATGGAGAAGAAGGAGATGGTAAGATGACACTATTTAGTCATTTCTGTATATTATTACTTTTAAAGGGGTTTTCTGACTTATTTTTTATGATGTAATAGGACTGTTGATGTGGCCAATGGCATAAAACAAAAATTACTCACCTCTCCCTGGTCCCTCCTGTATACAAAATACTGGACTTGCCTCTACTTGAAATGGAGGACCAGGAAGATGTGAATAATGAATTTTTATGTTAGTGGCCCCATCTGTAGCCCTATTACATTGTAATAGAATAAGGCTTCGTTCACCTCTGCGTTTGGTAATCCATTCGGGGAGTCTGCATGGGACCACACCGAATGGAATACCAAACGCAACTGCAAGCGGTGTGCCAAGTGAACGCACACTGACCCTATAGACTATAATGGGGTCCGTGTGCTTGCCACCAGATCTCTGTAGGGATCATGCGGGCAGGAAATTAGTTCACAATATACTTTCCTATCCGCAAGATTCATGCGAGCAGTGCGCGGCAAGCACACAGACCCCATTATAGTCTATGGGGTCCGTGTGCTTTCCCTGGTACACCGCTTGCAGTTGCGTTTGGTATTCCATTCAGGGGGTCCCCTTGCTGACTTCCCTGGACAGAATTCCAACGCAAATGTGAACCAAGCATAAGTTGGAACACCTCTTTCAATAATAAAGTATTCAGGACCGGATTCAGTCACTCCATTCTTTAAAGAAACAAAAGATGCTCTTATTGATTTTATTATACAATTCCCTTCTCAGCCTTCTCACCAGTCACAGCGATCTAACCTTCTTAGGCTAAAGCCTGATAGAGGGACAAAGAGGTAGATGAAATGAGTTGTCTGTTATATAAACATAAATTGAGTCATTGCAAGGAATTTGATAAAATAACAAAATACTTTACAGTCTCTGGTCTGTAAGTAGTTTACAGTAGTCTTCTACCATACTTGTAGGCATCATTAGTAGAGATGAGCGAACAGTAAAATGTCCGAGGTTCGATATTCGTTTCGAGTAGCCCCTCAATATTCGACTACTCGAATCGAATATCGAACCCTATTATAGTCTATGGGGGGAAAATGCTCGTTTCAGCGGTAGGCAACATTCGATTAAATTACACTTACCAAGTCCACGAGTGAGGGTTGGGCTGGATCCTCCGTGCAGTATTCTCTTTGCAGCGTCCCCGCGGCATCTTCCCGCTCTGAATTCACTCTGCCAGGCATCGGGCCTGGGCAGAGCCGACTGCACATGCCCGCACTACAAGCGGACATGCGCAGTCGGCTCTGCCCAGGCCCGATGCTTGGCAGAGTGAATTCAGAGCCAGAAGACGCCGCGAGGAAGCTGCACGGAGAAGACTTCTAAAGGTAGGAGAAGAACCAGCGTTGATTGGCCGACTGTATAGCATTCGGCCGATCAATGCTGGTTCTGCATCGAACTTTTACATTCGAATAGCGAGTGGTACTCGATCGAGTACAAGTATTTCAAATACCGTAGTATTCGATCGAATATCTACTCGATGGAGTACTACTCGCTCATCTCTAATCATTAGGTTTGATAGTATGCCGTAAATAAGACTGAAATAGCTCTGTTTGAAGCTCTTATAATGCACAGAAAACATATGGACCTGTTGTGATCAACTGAGTGCTGGGCTAGCTTCATGATGAGACAACCAATTTAATATAATGCTGCATTTTCGTAGTGGCGTGCATGTAGATTTTTTGTAGAATTAATGTACACCTTTCAGATAATCTTAAGGGTTCTCTTGAGGGTAGCAGGGGAAATCCACTCTGAAAGTTTGGTTCCATTTACCTCTGTGTCTTAATATATATTATTATATTTTATATAAATATATGTGTGTTCATTTAATATAATACTTATTATACTAGCATGCACGTTTTTATGAGATTTAAAATTGTATTTGTCTGTGCTGCAATATTGTCCTCCCTATAACATGCATTATATATTGTGTAAACCATGCTTGTTCACCTCTGCTGTTCTAGGTAAAGATATTCCAGCTCAGGCAACTGTTGTCTTTGATGTAGTCTTATTGGATTTGCACAACCCAAAAGATGGCATCTCTGTAGAAGTCCAATATGTCCCAGAAAACTGTGAGAGGAAAACTCAGGCTGGTGACTACGTCCGGTACCATTACAATGGCACACTGTTGGATGGCACATTCTTCGACTCCAGGTTTACAAATGCTCATTTCTATTGACATACTAACGCTGGGTTCACACTAGCGCCCGGACTCCGTTTTCAGGTTTCCGTCTTCTGCATGCAGAATACGGAAACCTGTCAGACCGGGTCTGGCCGTGTGTGCCGGTGAGCAGTTTATGCTCTACGCCGCAAAACCGTTTTTTTTAAAACTGGACACAAAGTACTGCATGTCTGACTCTGTGTCCGGTTTAAAAAAAACTGTTTCGCGGCAGAAAGCATAAAACGCTCACTGGCACTCACGGCCGGACATCTTTCAAACCCATTCAAATGAATGGGTTTGAAAGAGTCCTGCAGCTTTCCGTCTCCTGCTCTGTTTTGTGCAGGAAACGGAAACCTGTATGAACGGACACTGGGCGCAGATGTGAACGAGCCCTTACCTATAATAATAAATTTTATTTATATAGCGCCAACATATTCCGCAGCACTGTACAATTTATAGACAAAAAGGTACATTACGAAGAAATAGTCAACTTCACACAATGGGAATGAGGGTCCTGCTCACAAGAACTTACAATCTAAGAGGTAAATGGGGTGACACAAGAGGTAGCAGGGGCAGCATTGGAGGTAGCATTGCTTATACAGTGATCAGACAATTTTGTAATAGAGGCTACTGTCATTAAACAAACACTATTATTGTTCCTGTAATGTTTATAGTAAGATTATGGTTACATTTATTATCTCTAGAATAAGTCTAATTCTACAATGAAACCTAAAAGTCATAATGAGACAGATCTATCAGCTTTTAAAGGGGTTGGCCCTATTGTACTGGTGGATTCAAGTCTGGATAAGCGCTGAATGACAAGAAACACATTGATTTAGCAAAGTGTGTTGGGGAGTAAGAATCAAGAATCACTACTTCATGCATTTACACAAAGTATTCTACATATCCTGCCTGAAAGATGTCATAAAAGAAGTCACATTCTTGTGTGTATATGCTATTAGAATTGGATTGTTCGTAGGAATTCTTGTTCTCAAAAATTCTCCTGAATATTGGACTGTCTAATAAGACCTTAATATTAGAAAAAGTGTACACCTGATGCTTACATATGCATTCTGTAGTCAATATGATGTGTTCAGGTACAGTATGGTCTTTGTCCCCCTACACTTTATTGTCAGCAGCACTGCCCTGTTTACATAATGAGAGAGAGAAGAATTGTCTGTAATGGCATAACTCTGTATGTTGTATTGTGTAGTAGCATTTTAAGGATAGGTTCACACTAGCGTTTATACTACGGGTCAGGGTTTCTGCCCCTGAATACGCTTGAAAAATGTGGAAAGAAAAGTCTGCAAGCAGGACTTTTCTCTCAACGTTCTTCAGACAGAAACCTGGCGGAAACCATTATAGTCTATGGGGTCCACGGATTTCCGCATATAATTGCTTTTATTTTTTTGCTTTTGCTTTTTAAGAGGATTAGGTTTCCTTTCTTCTAGTTCCCAAGTGGATCCGAAGAACGAAAAGCTGAACAGTATTGTGAACCTAGTGTACTCTGGAAGCTGTATGGCTGCAATTTCGTGAAGACTATTAAGAGGAGATTATAGCACGCTGTCTGCTCAACCAACAGCAGCGCCATAGAGTGTCCTAAATTAAGAGTTGTTCCCCTTCCAGGACTATTGCAAGCCTTTGATGTTGTTTTACCTCTACTGAATTTCAATTATTTATTATTGTACTGTATTTATGTAAAATTTTAATCGACTGTTTCTTCTCTCCTTGGACGATTTTATACTTTGCTTATGGTTTTGGAAAGTGATCACCATTATATTGTATCTCATTTATTATCTTCCCTGTACCTTAGTTACTCTCGAAACCACACTTATGACACATACATTGGAAAGGGTTACGTGATTGTTGGTATGGATGAAGGTTTGCTGGGTGTGTGCAATGGAGAAAAGCGTCGAATCACAATTCCACCCCATCTTGCTTATGGTGAAGAAGGAACAGGTGGGTTTCTACTTTGTGTGTACATGTGTGTATCAGCTACTTTGTGTGTGTGTGTGTGTGTGTATGTATGTGTGTGTATATGTGTGTGTGTGTGTCAGCTACAGAAATTAACAGATGATTTACAATTTTGGTTTCCCTGTTGCTTTCCAAGGAAAGATTCCAGGATCTGCAGTGTTGGTTTTTGACATTGTCATGGTTGATTTCCACAACCCAGAAGATTCTGTCAGCATCCTATCAAATCATAAGCCATCCAACTGCACTGTCTTGAGCAAGAAGGGGGACTATTTGAAGTATCACTATAATGCAACACTTATGGATGGCACAGTACTAGATTCAACGTAAGTTCACTTTGAAATATGTATGTATTTACAATAATATGTAAATTGCTGAATATTATTGGAAGTAAAGGTGTCTTCCCACCGTGATTGTTACAACGGTAGTCCCAAGTTGCCCATTCCTTTTCAGCACTTCAATACAGTGGAATTTGAATGGGGCATTGGTTAAGCATTCATACTTCTGATTCATTCAAAATGTATGGGATTGATAGAGATAGCCACGTACAATGCTATACTCTATTCAAACTTCTCATCATTACACACGAATTGAAGGCCTCATTCTACTGATCATTGGGGGTCTGAGCAGTGGCCCAAGAGCAAAGGTGATAAATTCCAGTCAAGACCATTCTTCCACTATTGCTACAAAAAGTAAAGGTGACCACTGTAGTAAAGTCACAGAACTTAGGTTCCTATTTAAGTGGTTGTTTAAACCATATGATAATTTTTATAAGCTGCTTAGAACAGTGTTAAATAAAATACGTCACATTCTTGTTATAAATTCCATGTTTTGTTGGCGCTGTTTACCTGATCCCTGGTAACAGGAGAGTTCTGGCACCAGAGCAGGAGGGGAGTGATCAGTATAGGCTAGATTCATAAGACTGAGTTTCACTTGTGAACTTGTTGGATTTACTGGCCTGAAGTTCTTGCTGGGAGAGGAACTTCTAGTATAATAGTAATGTATGCTGCTAGGAGTCGCTATATATAAATAGCTTTCCTTTTACCTGAAAATCTTTAATGATTGCATATTTCCATCGACCAGTTCTGGAATATTCACACACGGCAGATTGTTACAGATATTTCTGAATTTCAAAATCTAATTAATTTGTCTGATAACTTTCCATTAGTGCAGATATAGTTGGACTACATAGAAGTCTCTGATCATAATTTCTTTCTTCAGACACCAGTACGGAAAAACATACAACATTGTTCTTGGATCTGGACAGGTGATAATGGGAATGGACATAGGACTGCAGGACATGTGTGTTGGAGAGAAACGTACAGTTGTCATTCCTCCACATTTTGGTTATGGAGAAGCTGGAGTAGGTGAGTTTGTTAGATTTTTGTTTGTTAGATGTTTTTGTTTTTATAATTCCAAGATATGCCTACCAATTTATTCTGCAAATAAACATTGTACATAATACATTCAATTTCTGCTACAATAAGGCTCATTTAGTATATGTGGTTTTAGGTTTTCAGCAGGGGTTCCAGTATTTTTGACTGCACTGAGTAGCACAAACTAGCCTTTTTTATACCTGTAAAATATCTTGGTTCCAGTGGAGACACCCAAAATATCAGAACCTTGATAGAAAACTGATAGACCCCCACAGAAAACTGACGGTGGGGTCTGTCAAGATCCTTTTGAAAGTTCATTTATCATAATAGTCATAGCTCGCATGGGGACAGAAGCCATGATGCTAATGTGAATGGTGCATTATCTATCACGTGTTAGATCAAGTTATATGTAATTCTAACTATGCATGAAAAATGTCAATATAAAGATATGTTCTCATCATTCCACCATATAACAGAGGGAGAAGTACCGGGAAGTGCAGTTTTGATTTTTAACATTGAACTACTGGAATTGATACCAGGCCTGCCTGATGGTTACATGTTTGTATGGAATGGAGAAGTTTCGCCCAAGCTCTTTGAAGACATTGACAAAGACCAAAATGGGGAGATAGTTTTGCAAGAGGTATGTGCCATATCTCCAATAATGCAGTAGTCATGCCAAAGCAAAATGTTACATCTTTACCTTCCTTGTGGATATAAGTGTGCAAGGCAGTTTACATTCTGTTTGAGTAGCAGTAGGTCAAGCAGAAATATAAATAAAACAATACTGTTTCAAACAGTGTCTTAGAAGTAGTTCAGTTGTGTATTTGTGTAAGCAAGCTACAGGCTTATTGTAACTGCAGAGCCAGACATTTGGGCTAAGGTCTATTTCACACGGGGTATTTTGGTCAGGATTTTGAGGCTGTATCCGCCTCAAAATCCTGACCAAAAAGACGGCTCCCGGAAAAAAGAACAGACATGCTCATTCTTCAGGCGGAGTCGCCTCACGAATCCGCCTGAAGACACTCCCACTTCCCGACTAGGCAGATTCATTTGGGCCTAATCCGGAACAGAGTGCGCGAGTGGATGTCGATGCAGTTGCAGCTACCCATATTCACAGTTACCCTGAGGCGGTCTCACCTCAGGTTCCGGACCAAAAATCTCCATCTAAACCCGGCCTTAGACCACAAGTTGCAGAAACACAACATTTTCCTGTTGCGGAAATACAACAGAAAAAAATTATGCATTTTACAGTACCAGAAAAGTGAATGAGATTCTGGTTAATCCCATCCACACATTGCTGAAAAAAGCCACGTAAAAGCTGTTTTCAAAAATGCAGATTTAGACTAAGGCCCCACGTTGCAGAAACACGCAGCTTTTTTGTTGCAGATTTGGCCGAGGTTTTTTGAGGTTCCTATACTTTATATATTTCACATTCTTTATGTAGCCATTCTTGGCTTTGACTCCAAAAAAAAAAAGAAAAGCAGCCAACATCTGCAACAAAAAAGCTGTGTTGCTGCAATGCGGGGCCTCAACCTTAATATGGGAAGAAAAATGCCATGTGTTTCTGCTGTGTTTTTGTTTGTTTGTTTTTTTTTTTCATTTTTTAGCTGCGTTCCGCAGTGTGAGACCTTAGCCTTGAGCTGGGGCTTACATAAAGTAAACGCCGCTTTTTTGCAGCAAAAAAAACACTGTTTTACAGCAGCTGCCAGTGGATTGGATCCTGGCTAATCCCATCCATATGTTGCAGAAAAATATCTGCAGTGGACATGCTGCAATTTCAAAAACTGTTGCGTTTTTGTACATCACAGCATGTCAGTTATACCTACAGAAACCATGTTTTTTTTTTTCTGCATAGGTATGATTGGAAAAAGTCTGCAGAGGAAAATTCTGTGGACTTTCTGTGAAAAGTGCGGCTGGAAAATATGCGATGCATTTTTGCCGCAGTTTTTCTGCAGCGCTTTGTGGCTGCGGTCACCTATGTGGGGCTTTAGCCCTAAGGAGGAATCTCCAGTGCAAAATGTCAGCATTGTTGAGTACATTCAGTATAGTCACCTTCAGAGCAGAAATGTTAGGAACTTGAGCACAATAAGCCTTCAGTACAGTAGAGATTATTAAAATTAATTTTGTTGCACCAGCGGAGACATGCAGAGGTTTCTTTTTCTCTGTATTTCATACTGATATGGCAGTAAATTGTACCATGTTCCATTGGTTATTAGGAAATGTTGTGAATGGTACACAATAGCTTCAAATAGTATAATACTGGGCAGTTATTCATATTGAAGGGATTCAATCATTAAAATAAAATTTTTTCTCCCTAACATGTAGTAATAGCCTTAAGAAAGGCTATTCTTCTCCTACCTTTAGAAGTCTTCTCCATGCTGCCGTTCGGTAGAAATCCCGGTTTTCTTCTGTATGCAACTGAGCTCTCTTGCAGCACTGGGGGCAGGACCCAGGGCTCAAACAGCACTGAGGACGTCCCTAATGCTGCGAGAGAAATCTCCAGCAACCTTAGTTAAGACTTGTAGCAGACATGTCGTAGAAGTAAAATAAGGATTCAACCTCTAGATTTTTGGCTGGAAAGTCAAAGCGTCATAGTTTTTGTAATTCAGTTGCTTGCAATGCTCCTATTTATTGCTGTAAGTCAGAGATCATATTTTCACCTAATTTACTTGTATGGCCTGCATGTTGATAGGACATAAGACAATAGAAAGTGGGAGTTGTCATGGCAGTCCCTTATTATTGAATATTAGCAATGGGACTTTACTGAAGTAAAGGTTTCTCACATAATATCAGAGAGAAATGAATTAGGCTTTGTGTACACAGCATTGGAGTATTTAGGTTTTTATGTATATCTCCATTGTATGCCACTGTAATGGCACACACTGCCACCCATCTTCCATAGGATTTCAATTTTAAAAAAGTATTATTTTAAACAGCACAGTTTACGTTTTTATGCAATGGACCACTGTATAGGAAATCACAATATGCTGAGTTTTCCTGTACTGTTGTAAAAAGATACTACGTGCGTAACAGTCAAACGGAGGCCAAAAGGACACTCTTTTTTCGATCAGGTGATTGGAGTATTATGAATATCTTTAATGTACACTTTGGAAGATTTTTCTAGTATATACATTACTTGTAGATTCAAATACAATGTGTACAGACCCTTAGACAAAGGTAATGTTGAAAGTTGATTTAAACATAAATTGGTTCAACTTTAGAAAAGGCTTTTCTATGCTTGGGAGACAGGATCTCATTGCACACCTGTCCATCGGTTATTATTGATCTTAGTTAAAGGGGTGGCCAGGATATAGGTTTTATGTCCCAACCTTACCGAGCAGATACTTATGACGTGACCTAAGGATAAACCATAAAACCTAAATCATGGACAACCCCCTTATCACTTTGCTCATTGGTGTCTTTGTTCTTTTAGTTTACAGAATATATTAATATCCAAGTGGAAACTGGTAAAGGAAAACTAGCTCCTGGGTTTGATGCTTCCAAGATAATAGAGAACATGTTCAAAAACCAGGATCGAAACGAAGATGGCAAAATTACAGAAGCAGAGTTTAAATTAAAAGACCAGGAAGATAAAGAAAGACACGATGAACTGTAATATGGGGTCAGGCCATGTGTCCACATGCACTGTGAAAGCTTTATAAGATGGTAAAAAGGTAAAGCTATGTAAACTGGAAGGATTGTGGGAATGTAAATCACTGAATGGACTGCTTAATGTGAGAATATAGGCACCACATACAACATTCCTCATGGAGTACGGTTTATCAATGACAACAGTAATCGTATCTCAGGTTCCAATTCATTAAAAAAAAAAAAATTGTGAAAAAAATGTTTAGTAAAAACAACTTGCCTCTGTAGCTTTCTATACCAGAAATTCAGATTGTTCCCAAGATGTGTTTTCCAGTGATATGTTCTTTCATGAAACAAGTCAAGTGATGATTTACTTTTCTTTAATATGAGGTTCAGCTATAGAGACAAATTCCATTATTTTCTATAGTGGAAAAAAATCATATAAACTATTTTTATAGTGAACTCAATTTTTTCTTTATAGGAAATAATGAATTTTGCTTGTGGCAATGATTTACATGTCATTTTAAAGGGAACCAATCACACTGAACAGGCTGTCTGATCTACAGGCTGCATGTCATAGAGCAGGATATGCTGAGCAGATTGATATATAGGTTTGTGAGAAGTCTCAATATAATGTATATTTTAATTATTTACATTGCTGCTTTGTCTGGTGCTTAGGAGACGATTGGGTGGCGCGTTTTTTTACACGTGTAAAAAATGTCATTGAAGTCAATGGGAGTTTGATTTATATATGTGTATTCTTTACACGTTGTGGGGAATCGCTCATGTAGATGCTTGTAGCAGTGCAGGAAACAGGGACACAGACACTGGATTGCACACAAGTTCAAGCTTTATTCACATGTAGCGCATACACTGCTTTTGCAAAGCCACAGGATAAACAAAACCCTTCTTGGCTAAGAAAACTAACTTAAATGTAAGGAAACTTTTCCCTGACTATACAGGAGACTGGCTACCAGTCTCCCACCTTGGCAACAACAACGGGTGGCACAGCACCTGCTTTGGAGGTCCGGTCTGGACAGGTCAGCTCTGTCAGTGTGGTGCCACCCTGCTAGTCTTCACACTCAGACTGTTATTAGGGCCTGATTAGTCAGCTGACCTCCCTGGTGTGAATCTTTACCAAACACCCTTTAGCTGCCTGGCTGGGACATACCTGTCTCTCCAGACCACACCCTTCACTCTCTCACAACGTGTATTATGCAACAATGAGCGCACGTTTACTCCCAGATGGGACCGCCAAATGGACATCCAACCAAAGAGAGAGCTGTGATTTAAATGCATAAATACAGGCTTTACTGAATCTTTTCCCACAAAATTATTTATCTATCTGCTCAGCTCTTCCAGCTCCATAACATGCTGCCTGCAGATCAGATATCATGTTAAAAACGGCAGTTTTCCTTCAAGTCCTTTCTTTCTTTAATATAATGATTTACTGAAGAGGTTTTATTAAGGCTCTTTTTACATTGTTATGTGCAATGCCCATCCAAATTTTCTGTTGAGAGGATTTCACAACAGAAGCCTCAAACATATACCTTTAATCCATAGACTCCCGTGCTAAAAAAAAAATATGTATATTTTATTTTTTTTACTACACACCTCCGTATTGAATAGCACACTCTATTGTGCTATTCCATACAATAAAAAAAAACAAACAAAAAAACGGAAACCCAAGAGTATTCCACAAAATATAGGCCAAATGAATACTTGGGGGTGTGGTAAGGGTACACTTCAGATGCCTCGTGTAAAAAGACCCTACCAGGTACTACAATTCAATCAGTATTATATTAGGTAAGAGTCTGTTCAATATGATCCTGGTAAGCACTTCTATTATAACATTTCTCATTAGGTTAAAAAATTCTTCTAAAATTCTTCTAAAAAGTTTGTTTGTTTTTTTCCTCCACCCGAAACAATACTCTGATACATAAGCTCCATCAATTGAATCTGTTTAAGCTGCAGTTCATGTCACAGCCCATGGACCCAAGTGTTTTTTTTTTTTTTTCGGGGGGGGGGGGGGGGGGCAAAAAATGCAAACTTTTTTTTTTTTTTTGTTAATCCTTTATATTCTTTGTGATGCTGCACTGAACAGTAGGTAAAGAAATAAATGTCTGAAAAAAGTGTAACCAAGTACTTCAGTGTTTGATAAAACTTTATTGTGAAATGGAGGGTGACAGTGGATGTAAAGTAGTAACATAGCACTAGATGGTATATATTCAGATAAGTAATTTAACGTTATGATTGTGGGGAATGGGAAAATCAATTTTTAACTAAGCATATATTTGCATACCCTTTAGAAAGGCTATCCCACACATACCTTTTATTCATTAATCCTCCCAGCCGGTTTTGAATTAGCCCTCTTTTAGTGATATGCTAATTAACCAGCACAGAGCACTCCGGAAGTTCATGGAGCACTGTGTGCTGTATGTAAGCAGGGGAGGTGAGAGCAGGGAAGGCTGATAAGTTATCATCATCAGCCTCCCTGCTCTCACCTCCCCTTGTTTACACATCACACAGTGCTCAGTGAACTTCCAGAGTGCTCTGTGCTGGTTAATTAGCATATCAATAAAAGTGGGCTAATTCAAAACCGGATTAAAAGAGGATTAATGAATAAAAAGTGTGTCTGGAGTAGCCTTCCTAAAGGCTATGCAAATATGTGCTTAGTTAAAAATCAGAGACGCCCTTTAAAAAAAAAAAATTATGATTTTGTGGTCCTGGTGTTAGCTGACGAAAGGCTAGAAATGAACACAGAAAAAAATGTGACATTTATCGTCAATTTTATTTTAATTACCGTATATACTCGAGTATAAGCCGACCCGAATATAAGCCGACCCCCCTAATTTTACCACAAAAAACTGGGAAAACTTATTGACTCGAGTATAAGCCTAGGGGGGGAAATGCAGCAGCTACTGGAAAATTTCAAAGATTAAAATGGCCGGAGTTTTTGGGTGCAGTAGTTGCTGGGAAAGGGGAGGGGGTGTTTTGGTTGTCTGTCTGCCCCTTCCCTGAGCTTGAGGACTGGGTTTTTTCTTCCCCCCACTTGGAATTCAGTCTGGCTGAATATAGGGTATCTACAGTGCTTCTATTAACCCCTTCCCGACTGAACAGGAGCACTGCAGATCCCCTATATTCAGTAGACCGGGCACTGTCAGACTCAGGGATACCTAATGTGTATGTGTTTCACAGTGATTTTCTACTTTTGTATGTATTCTAGGAAAAGGAGTGTTTTAGAACTTTTATGTTTTTAAAATCTTTTTTTTTTTTTTTTTTTGCACTATTTTATGGGAGATTCTATACATTAATATTGTGGCTGATCATAGACCCTCCCTCCTAAAAAAAAAAAAAAAAAAAAAAAAATTTTTTTTTTTTTTTTTGCTGACTCGAGTATAAGCCGAGGTGGGCTTTTTCAGCCCAAAAACTGGGCTGAAAAATTCGGCTTATACTCGAGTATATACGGTAATTATGTTATTTTTTTACCATCAAAAAGTTTTATTTGATTTTACAATAAAAAGAGAAACATTGCAACACATAATATTGATAGAAAAGAGGCAATCAATTACCGGTGCAACCGGCCCCTGGGAGAGGGGTAAACAAAAGGGGTGGGGGGAGGGAGAGAGACAATAGCAAAATACAGGAAAAATTGGGGAAGGGTGGGGCAGGGAGGGGGAGTGCTCCTGACACAGTTTAATAGTGCATATGTAAGCTGTTGACGATCAGTGTTGATCAGTTTCATTGGTTTGGATGGCACACTGACAACAGAAATGATACACTGATAATGACACTTTGCTATACTTCTATTGGGCATTGTATTTATGTATTTTGCACCCTTCAAGGGGTTATCCAAGATAACTGGGAAGCCCTACACTAATCTAAACACCCTCCTACTTTCTAAATAAAATAATTAATCAAAATATATATTTATCCATATCACTGGGGCAATCATGTGACCACCCCAGGGACATTTTCTGATTATCCGGTGACAATCCGTTTCCCCATTTCCAGAAACTAATCGTCTTTACTACTCACCCATTATACTTGCCTTCCTGAGAGACGGCTCCTCCTTCTTTACTGATTCAGCAGGCGCACCTTCTTCTTCAAGTGCTGCTCTGCACATTGCTGCCGATAATCTACCTGTACTGCGCAGCAGAGATGGATCATTGCTCCAAAGAACAGAGCAGCGCTGGAGAAGAGCACGCGCTTGCAGATCAGTAAAGAGGAAGGAACCGTCTCGCAGGAAGAAGTGTGGAAGGTAAGTATATAATATGGGTTGGGCTGAGTAGGTAGGGAAGGGTGGGATAGTTAGAGAGACAGGGAGGCGGTGTATGGGAGGGGTGAGAGAGAGAGAGGAGGGAGAGAGGAATGGGGGTGGAGTAAGGCGAGAGGAGTGAGTGTGGAAGTTACATAGCAGGAAACTGACTCATAACCAAATGCAGAAAAAAACAGAAGCTCCCAGAAACATACAAATATCACTCAAAACACTGCTAAAAGGTATATGGCTGCATTTATTAATGCATTAATAGCACTAAGAGGTTTTTTCTTAAACAAAAAACCAATTAAAAACATTTTTTTTTTTTTTACAAGGAAAACCCCTATAACCCCTTCCCAACATGCGCCGTAATAGTACGGCGCATGTCGGGTCTGTAACTATGGCGACCGCCCGGGAGCTTTAAGCAGTAGACAACCGGCTCTAATGCCTCCGATCGGTCCCCAGACCGATCGGAGGCATTAACCCCTCCGGCGCCGCGGTCAAAGGCGCCAGAGGCGCCATTTTCCCAGCGGCGCATGGGCGCCGCCATTTTGCCCGGGATCGCCGGCTCCTGGAGCATGCTCCAGGGCCGATGTCATGTTGCCATGACAGCCAGGAGCCTGTACAAGGCTCCCAGGCTTGTCTGCAAATTCTCTCTTTTGCAGGCTGGTCTATGCAGCCTGCAAAAGAAAGGATGATTTTTTGCAATGCATTAGCATTGTAATGCATTGCATTAGTGATCAGACGCCCTGGGGTTCAACACCCCTAGGGGGTCTAATAAATACAAAAAATTTTTTTTAAAAAAAGTAAAAAAAATATAAAAAATATAAAAAGTATTAAAAGTTCAAATCACCCCCCTTTCCCTAGAACACATATAAAAGTAGTTAAAAACTGTGAAACATATACATGTTAGGTATCCCCGCGTCCGAAATCGCCCACTCTACAAATCTATAAAAATATTTTTCCTGTTCGGTAAACGCCGTAGCGGGAAAAATAGTCAAAAGTGCCAAACCGCCGTTTTTTCACTGTTTTGATTCTGATAAAAATTTGAATAAAAAGTGATCAAAGCAATAACATTTCCCGAAAATGGTAGAATTAAAAAGTACACCCGGCCCCGCAAAAAAAGACGCCCTATGCATCCCCGTACACTTATGTATAAAAAAGTTACGGCCGTCGGAATATGGCGACTTTTAGAAATTTTTTTTTTTTTTTTAACAGTTTTGGATTTTTTTTAAGGGGTCAAAATGTAAATAAAACCATATAAATTTGGTATCCCTGGAACCGTACCGAAACACAGAATATAGGGGACATGTCATTTTGGCTGCACAGTGAATGCCGTAAAACCAAAGCCCGTAAGAAAGTCGCAGAAATGCATTTTTTCTTCAAATCCACCCTATTCTGAATTTTTTTCCTGCTTCCCAGTAAATTATATAGAATAATTAATGGTAGCATCATGAAGAAAAATTTGTCCCGCAAAAATTAAGACCTCATATGGCTCTGGGAGCGGAGAAATTAAAAAAAGTTATGGGGTTTAGAAGGAGGGGAGTCAAAAATGAAAAACGAAAATAAAAAAATGCCATCGGCGGGAAGGGGTGAAAGACCAAATACTGGAGGGTTTAAAAACAAGCTTCACCTGGACATACAGAAGAAGGAAAGCCATGAAGCATCATGTAAGCAAATTACATCACTAATAAAGCTGTAGAGAAAATACTTGGCACTTGTTCTTTGGCGTCCTCTGACAACCTGCTGCCTTTAGAAGAACTATGTAATGTTAAGCAGCCAATAACCTCTCGGCCTTACTGTATGGCAGGGTCTTCAGATTGCCCAATTTTGGAAGAATGATTTTGCAAGTAAACAGCTGTTAAAACAATAAAATTAAAAACAAGATTGCAAAGCATATTGGCAGGTGTTTCGCTCCATGGGTGTTTTAGGCAACAGTATTGTGCAATAATTTTAGGTAGGTGTGGAAAAATTGAGCAAAAAATTATTTCACCAATAGAAGTATTTTTTAAAAATTTTCGATTAACAAAATGCAAAGTGAATGAAGAAAAGATTAATCCAAATCAAATCATTACTTTGTTTTTACCATCCTTTGCCGTGAAAGTAGCATCAATTCTTCTAGATATACCTGTACACAAGGAACTCGGCAGGAAGGTCCTAGCATTTGGGAGAATTAACTGCAGATCTGTGGATGTAGATTGCTCAAATCCTTGTCTCTCTTCATGTAACCCCAGACATACTCGATGATGTTGAGATCAAGACTCTGTGCGGGTCATATCATCATTTTCATGACTCCTTGTTATTCGAGAAACTTTCTTTTATAACACAGTTGGGTTATCACATGAATTACTATCCAGCCTTTTCCTGACAAAAAGGACTTCCATAATGCAGTAAACTGCTTCATATCGCTGCCTCTTCTCCAAAAGCTGAAAGTGTACCTCCAGTTATAAACAACTTTTCATAAATGAATAGTACATTTAAATGATATTTTCTAATATATCTTATTAGATAGAGATGGTTTCCTTCATCACTTATTAAGCTGTTCTGTTCCTTATCTTCAATCTGATTGCTGTTTACATTATAGATCTGTCTTTGTACTCTTCCTCACATGTACAACATGGAGCAGGGAGGGGCGAGTAGGATTCACATTTATTGCTTTAGGATAATTGTACGCGACCGTGTGCTGGCCGGTAATCATGATTGAACACAGGTCCGATGCACAGGCGGCACACGGATGTCATCCATATGTTGCCTGTGCTCCCATAACACACTGACCTTAGCCTAAGGTTGTCTGCAAAGGGCCCATTTCTGTGTATTGTCAGCTTCTTATCTACAACATTGTGTTAGATACGCAAGGAATAGCAGAGTAACAGCAGCAATTATTGGAGTGGCTTTTCTATGCCCCCTCTTTTCCTCAGACTAATATGGAGAAAGTAACTGCCTGAAAATTGAAGAAAAGCTATTTCTTGAATAGGATATATTACAAAGTTTCTTATTTTTGGCTGTACTATTCATTTACGATACTGGAGTTATACTGTGAACCTGCCTTACTGGTTACAATCAGCAATTGAATGAAATGTTACAAGTGCAAAATGAGAGCGTTTTATAAATAAATGACTAATAAACTAATGTTTTGGTTTTCCTTTTTTCACAATTTTATCTTTTATTTTTTATGCAATAAACCAAATCAGACCTTCCCATCTTTAGGCACAGAGTGGAAGCACAAGGAGTTAATATTTTGTAAATACCCAACTGTCTATATAGCCAGATCCTAGTCCAGCTTTAAGATAAAGAATACAGTTCAGAGCTCTTGCACAAGCTTCTGTTTTTCCAAGGCTTACTAAAAGGTACATATACCTCTTGATTTCACATGGAAGCATACAGAGGTTTTTCTGCCATTCTTCATTGGACAATATTGGGGGAATTAATAACCCATATACACGTTTTGTGTTATAGATGCGGTAAATCTTTGGTGCAGCGCACATTTTTACACCTAACCTGTACCACATCGTTCTGTGCCCCACTTTCCTTTTTTTTCCTGGAGTGGGACACCTTGGACCAAAAACGGACATGAAGTGTACATGAAATAAACTCCATTCTCTGATTGGCACAGAACCTGCTATAGTAAGTCTGAAATAATATGCGTCTGCAGCCTCTTAATGATTCACACATCTCAAAGAGAATGGATTAAGGTGGACATATGAAATGCACTATGCATGGAGGCACTTGCCCCATATGCTATTTAATGAGGTAACTCTAGGAATTCACCCCCCCAAAAAAAAATTAGTAAAATTGAGAAGCTAATTTTACCTTTTACCAGTTTTTTTTTTTTAATTTTATTTACTTTTTTTATACAGTGGTCATCAATGTTATTCTATATGTAAAGTCCATCCTAGATCCTTGTTGCTTGGAAATGGAGGGGTCAGAGAGCAGGGCAATGTCTGGATGAAATGAAAAACGCAGTCTTGTTTCTGCAGAGGCCAAAGACATTAAGCTTCTGCAACATAGGGCCATAACCAAAAAGTTATGGGCCCCCTAAAGGCACCTGGGCTGGGCGAAATTGTACCCCCTCAAGTTATACCCGATTGCAGATTTCTTATGTGTCTGAAAACATCTCAGGGGGATATTGTAACCCATTAGGCAGAAACTATCTGTTTAGTAAAAGGATCGCCCTGACCGTAAAATAAAATGTTACTAATCTTCAATACGTGTTCAATGAATAAAGTGAATATTTTAATACATAAAAATATTGTACAAACAGCATTTTAACATGCACATTTTTTGGCCTTCAAAAACATATATGCGTATACAAAAATACAACACCTAATAGTGCATATGAAAATAAAGATCCATTTCAAATCTTTACACCTTTACATTCATAGTCAGCAGAATATTGTCCATTCTATATTGCTGAGCAGCTTCACATCAAGCAGATTTATCATGGAGGCTGAAGGTGATGGCCGCATTGCAGAAATAGAAACAAAAAAACTGAGAGGTATAATAAAGCAGCACAGTGCTATAAGGTAAGGTGCTTTTATAGTCCAGAATGCTTCTATTAAATATCTTTACATAAAAGAAAAATTAAGATGTGATCACAAAATAAAAATTAAAAAAGCAGTTAATAGAAGTCCTCCCTGTTGGCAATAGAAGGGTTTCCATGTTTGCAGATTAAAGAATCTTTTGTAGTATGGAGTTGGCCACATCCAGAGTTTCATCCTTGACTAAAACTATATCGTAAGAGTCCATGTATTTTTCTAACAACTCTTCTACCTGTAAAAAAAGAAGAGAACATACATAAGTGACATTTGCTCTTGTGTTACCCTTGGTTCACATCTGCGTTTGGTAATCCATTTGGGGAGTCTGTGTGCTCTCTGCCCGCATGAATCATGCGGACATGAAAGTAGATCAAGAAGTACTTTCATGTCCGCATGATTTGTGGGGGTACCGCGTGGAGAGCACATGGACCCCATTATAGCCTATGGGGTCCGTGTGCTTTCATTACACACAGCTTGACAATGCGTTTGGCATTCTAGTCAGGCAGCGTCCCCATGCAGACTACCCCGAACGGATTACCAACGGAGATGTGAACGTGGCCTTAACCTTATTAGGTCAATACAAGGTAACATATTATAAGCACATGTAGCTGATGCTCTGAAATGCTTGGCCTTGCTCAGTCTTTTTTTATCTATCTATCTATCTATCTATCTATCTATCTATCTATCTATCTACGGTATCTATCTATCTCTCTCTATAAAACCTGTGGCATATTGAAATAGCAGAAGGATGGCTTTTACCAGGGTACTAACATTCTTGTCTATGGGCCATGTTTCTATACGGTCATTGTGGAATGGAGATGGAATGCAGGAATTTGGAGAGGAATCGGAGGTAGAGGACCTCTCCAAATACCAGCAGTGTAGAACCCCTGGCAGAAGTCTCAAGCCCCATAAACAAGGAGGCTTATCAGCCCGAACCTTGCACCACGGAATCGGTGCCAAGATTGATCAGGATATTTCTTTCGATAAAAGAAGCGTTTGTCACTGCCTTCCTTTGAAAACAACGAGGGGCAGATTGTGGCTGTGTGGGGACAATTCCCATTGACAAGTAGAATAGTAACATTCAGATGTCAAATGTATTCAATTGTTCCCAGCTGGAGTGACAGAGGAGCAAGAAAATTTCCTAAAAGACCTTTTCAGAAAAGACTGGTCATAAAATATATTGCAAGCAGGCAGAAGGGTGTTTGCAATGGAGGTTCAATTGGGACAATCGGTTAACTATAAGGGAGTCTGTCAACAGGACCCAGCATATGATCCTAATCTCTGCCGGTAGATAGGTTGGGGGTCACCTAAATCACTCAGTGGTGCTAGTGACAGACTTTTAAAGGTTCTCCAGTAGGAAGTTAACTTTAGAATAGACTATCCATATCTAAACAGTGGAGACCTAACACCTGGCACCCCTGCTGGTCAGGTGGAGCCTCACAGCCCCTTTATTCAGCTGATTAGCATGGGTGCCAGGAGTTGAACCCCCTTCAGATAATCAAGGCATATCTTATGGGTAAGCAATCAGTATTACAATCCCAAAACAATCCTCTTATATGCTCAGCCTTCCAAAGCACCAGATTATTTGTTATAAATAGGTCCAATTTTTATAAACTATATAAATCTTGTAGTTGTCCTTCTCATGTCAAGTGTACTTTAAGACCTCTGAAGAGTTCAAGAATATCTGTCAACATGGGTTATACTGCCCCTAATTTGCCTTGGAGTTCTAAACATATCTAGAAAAGAGCCAATGCACATAAATAAGGGTGGACTGTGCATAGTGTAATAGAGGTACTCATGTGAAAATTAAAGTTCCTCTTTATAGCCTTATCAATGTACACTAATGTCATTGTATGCAACTCTCATAAGAGGCAGTCGTTTCTTACCTTGTCGTTGAGGTAGCCTATTTTGAGTATATTTTCCATATTAGGCACTCCATCAGCCATAGATAAATCTCCTAAGGAATCTCCCAATAGTATAACATTGCTATTTTCTTTCAAATGGCTAAAATATTCTGTCCTTCTTAAGGCGCCATCATGCTTGTTGTAAACATGGATCAGTTCTCCTTTGAATCCCTTTATCACACCCTGTAGAAGTAGTCAAAATAAAGCAAAATAGTCATCACCATCAATGCTTTATCTGAGAGGGTGTGCTGCTATTTATAAAGAGCTAGGGAGCAGCAAGCAGTACAAATATTACCAGGTATACACTTATATACTCTTCTAAGGCTGCAGACATTGACATCCCATAAAGTGGCGTTCACACTGCCACTGCTGTCCGCAGTAAACACCGGAGAAACCAGACAGCAGACTGCTTGCGAGCGGTCGGCTTTAAATCCCTTTCATTTGAATGGGTTTTCAAAGGTGACCACCCGTGAGCGTTTTCAGCCTCTCCTCTCCTACATGGAGGACTTTGTGTTCGCGGAAAAAACCCCAAAAAAACGGACATCAGGCGGAGAGGCTGAAAACAGACAGTCACCATTGAATTCAAATGAAAGGGTTTTAAAGCCGTCCGCTTGCAACCCGTCTGCTGTCCGGTTTCCCCAAGATTTACCATGGACACCCCGGGGCGGACAGCAGCGGCAGTGTGAATGCTGCTTATGTCACAGAAAAGTGCCCACCACTACTCCATTCACATGGGGCTCTTGGGGGCATTTGCGGTCCCCAGCTCTTGTTTTCTGGGGGTCCCAGCATTTGAAGTCCCAGAGATCAGACACATATCCTCTATAGATACTTATCCACTCTACTCAGGATAGGTACGAAATCCCCTTAATTTTGCTACCAAAATAGTCTCAGTACATGCAAATGCAGTTGATAACAGGGATCTCACTTTCCAAAGCATAGTTTTGAAAATCTGCGTGTTTTTTTATTCATCACACGTGTTAGTCAAGTAGAGTAATATTTCTGAGGTTTTGGCCTCAATATCGGCCCTTAGACTGAGAAGTGTAGACTATATAATGGTCCTTTCAACTGAAGCGCTACAAACGTATACTCTGGCGCTCTGTTCTTTTACTCACCAGGCATATTGGACCCAACCTACCCAGCACACAGTCCTTGGCACTTATTTATCCATCCATTATATGGTCTGAGTCTGAAAAAGGCCAATATTAAGGCCAAAAAGTCACAAATATTACCCTACTTGACTAACACGTGTAATGAATAAAAAAACCACGCATATTTTCAAAACTATCCTTTACAGTGTGAGATCCTTTATCGCCTATATAAACGGGTTGGGACCCCATGTCTGCACCCCTTAAGGAGTGCAGCCTACACTCCGTATTAGTACATGCAAATGATTGTCTACTGCAAAACATACATTTTCATCAAAATCCATAAAGTTGGAGACAACTTTAACATTAGGGTAGTATACACCAGATTGGCGTATGGTTTCCTCGAGGACATCTCCAAGTCCCGCCGAAAAGATAAATACAGGAATAGTGTGCTCATTCAGCTTATCGAAGAAGGTTTCGTATCCTTCCCTGCAAAATACAAAAGTATATTAACATGTCTCCTCTGATACAATATATATATATATATATATATATATATATATATATATATATATATATATATATATATATATATATATATATATATATATTATTTTTTTCAATTAAAAGTAGTTGTTGACTATTAATTGGAAATAAAATATTTTTTGGAAAGCTATATCTTCAATAAGAAGAATGTCATATATGGGACAACTCACGCTAAAGATATATTACATTTCATAAAAGAGAGTTTTATGGAAAGAAATGGCACCAAGCAGTGGTTAAAAATCGATACTGCAAGTGACAATGTAAGGGCTCGTTCACATCTGCGGCCCGGCACTCCGTACTTAGGTTTCCGTTTCCTGCCTAAAACACAGGCAGGATACGGAAACCTGCAGGAGTCTCTCTCACCCATTCATTTGAATGGGTGAGAGAGATGTCCGGCCGTGCGCGGCAGTGAGCGTTTTAGGCTCTCCGCCGCGAAACCGGGTTTTATAATCCGGACACAGAGTCGGACATGCAGTACTCTGTGTCCGGATAAAAAAATCCAGTTTCGCGGCGGAGAGCCTAAAACGCTCACCGCCGCGCACGGCCGGACCCAGTCTATGGTTTCCGTCTTCTGGCATGCAGAAGACGGAAACCATAGAACGGAGACCCCAAACGCAGGTGTGAACCCAGCGTAAAACTACTAGAAAGTACCGTAAGTATTTCTTAGATTTAGATTTGTCAGTACAAGTGTTCTGCATACAAGGCTGCCTCCATAACAAATAAATAAATTAATGAAAATAAAATAAACACATACATAAATTATAATTAAAAAAAAAAAACAAAAAACAAAAAACACATAAAACCCTGCATGTTTTATCGTTTTGTATCTTAATAGAAACTTACTTGAGCATAATGTCAGAGTCCCTTATGACTTCTTCCAATCTGTCTTTCTGAATACGCTGTTCAATTAACAGTGCATGAGACTTCGTATACCTAAAAATAATAGTATGGTTGTTATTATTATATTTAATTATTATTAAGGTGAAAGTTATTAGGTGTGCTCAAGCATAAGAACAGAACTCTCATAGTGCTGAGATATTGTACTAGCCAATTGTAGAGGTCACAGTGGTCGGACCCTCATTGAGTAGACATCGATAATCTACCCTGGTGATATACCATCTATGGGAGAAATTTATCAACTATGTGGAATTATACGGCAATTTAAAGACTTGCATCTTTTAAGTAATAGGCCTAAGATCGTGCAAAATTTAGCAGAGAAACTACAATCCAAGATAAATTTTGAGAAAATTTTTGGCAAATCTCCTTCCATAGCTTTCCTATATCTGTCAACATTTCTTATGCTGCTGATGGCGCAAGAGATTTTAGTACAAGACAAAATGTGCATGTTACAATGAAAAATGTATCTCTATTTAATCCAGGCACACTTTCATCCATGGAAACACAAAACGAAGAGCCTTGATTTTTGGTGCAAACAGAAGATAAATCTGGCGAACACTTGGAAATAGTTCCAAAAGGCGCAGAGGGGACCTGTCAGGTGTTTTTTCCACCATAAACCTCCTGGACATGACTGACTCCCTTGTGATGTCAGGGAGTGAGGAGACACTGAGAAGGATTGTCAGTCACGTACAGGTGGGGGCAGTGTGACTAGTCTGAAGATGCTCCCGGCCCTCCACCCCACCTTTTATGGTTTCAAACATTTAGAACGTCACTTTGCTGCAAAAGAAAAATAAAGAGATGAAAAGGGATACGTTTGTGGTGGTGGGCAGATTAGATGTATTAGATTAAACCTTAGAGTAATAGAAATTAGATTAAATCTTAGATGTATATCACTATAATAGAATAAAGCATTTACACCTCATGAATATAAATTTCTTTCATATCCTGCATTAAAAAATAAAAACTGGATTTTGATCGGGTTGCTATGGGCAGCTGCTTCCCTTTATCTGTTAATACATGAAGACCCATGTCTGATGCATTAAACTGACCAGGAACCCTTCAGATTTTGTCCCATTTTCTTTATATAGGCCTTTTATGTATATGGACCATAGTATTCCCTTTTATTTATGCACCGTCCAGAACGATGGTGTGCAGGGGTGTAAAGTTTATATCAGACTTACCATTCGATCATGTAGGGGTATTTCTCTTTGATTGTAAGGTCTGGATCTATCTCAATTGCATAGTATTTTTCTTTCAGTTCATATAACTAGACAAACAAAACAGAAAAAGGAATAAAACATTAGTTGTAGAAGAAAAAAACCAAAAAACAAAAACAAAAACACCCTTGTTCTTCTAAGGTACTCTATCATGTATAATCAAAGTTCCGCTTGGTTTACCGTATTTGAGCCTCTCCATCCCAGATTCCACTTAAAATCTAAAATGGCAGTCTCATATTAAATAGAAATCATAACTTGTAATCTATTGATAAGACATGCATCCACATCAACGCCATCAGATGTGCATCATAATGGGTATGCAAAACCATGGCATGTACACTCACCGGCCACTTTATTAGGTACATCATGCTAGTAACGGGTTGGACCCCCTTTTGACTTCAGAACTGCCTCAATTCTTCGTGGCATAGATTCAACAAGGTGCTGGAAGCATTCCTCAGAGATTTTGGTCCATATTGACATGATGGCATCACACAGTTGCCGCAGATTTGTCGGCTGCACATCCATGATGCGAATCTCCCGTTCCACCACATCCCAAAGATGCTCTATTGGATTGAGATCTGGTGACTGTGGAGGCCATTGGAGTACAGTGAACTCATTGTCATGTTCAAGAAACCAGTCTGAGATGATTCCAGCTTTATGACATGGCGCATTATCCTGCTGAAAGTAGCCATCAGATGTTGGGTACATTGTGGTCATAAAGGGATGGACATGGTCAGCAACAATACTCAGGTAGGCTTTGGCGTTGCAACGATGCTCAATTGGTACCAAGGGGCCCAAAGAGTGCCAAGAAAATATTCCCCACACCATGACACCACCACCACCAGCCTGAACCGTTGATACAAGGCAGGATGGATCCATGCTTTCATGTTGTTGACACCAAATTCTGACCCTACCATCCGAATGTCGCAGCAGAAATCGAGACTCATCAGACCAGGCAATGTTTTTCCAATCTTCAATTGTCCAATTTCGATGAGCTTGTGCAAATTGTAGCCTCAGTTTCCTGTTCTTAGCTGAAAGGAGTGGCACCCGGTGTGGTCTTCTGCTGCTGTAGCCCATCTGCCTCAAAGTTCGACGTACTGTGCGTTCAGAGATGCTCTTCTGGCTACCTTGGTTGTAACGGGTGGCTATTTGAGTCACTGTTGCCTTTCTATCAGCTCAAACCAGTCTGGCCATTCTCCTCTGACCTCTGGCATCAACAACGCATTTCCGCCCACAGAACTGCCGCTTACTGGATGTTTTTTCTTTCTCGGACCATTCTCTGTAAACCCTAGAGATGGTTGTGCGTGAAAATCCCAGTAGATCAGCAGTTTCTGAAATACTCAGACCAGCCCTTCTGGCACCAACAACCATGCCACGTTCAAAGGCACTCAAATCACCTTTCTTCCCCATACTGATGCTCGGTTTGAACTGCAGGAGATTGTCTTGACCATGTCTACATGCCTAAATGCACTGAGTTGCTGCCATGTGATTGGCTGATTAGAAATTAAGTGTTAACGAGCAGTTGGACAGGTGTACCTAATAAAGTGGCCGGTGAGTGTATATTTTCTACTAATAGTACTTTGGTTCAGCACTGTGCACTGTGTTTCTAATGCTTCCTAATTCACTTACTACCACTGATGGTCTCCATGTCTTATCAATAGAGTTCAGATCAGGATTTCTTTACAATGTATAACCACTGATGAAAATTTGACATTTTTAGCTGTTATAGAAGGCAGTTTGTTCACAAAAGGGTTGGAGAGCAGTACCATATACCCAGTTTCCCCAAAAATAAGACAGAGTATTAAACTCTCTTCTAAAATATATTACCGGTCTTATTTTCGGGGGATGACTTATTCAGCGACTGGAGCGGGAGCAATCGGCAGTCATGCCGGCGCTTCCTTAGCGGAGCGCTGGGATGACTGCCGGTTGTAGGTGGTCCAGGAGGTGAAGGGGGGGGTGTCTTATTTTCGGGGAAACAGGATAATGAGTATCTGAAGACAACAGTGCACATGAGTACAACTATGTACAGCGTGACAGTGTGCACATAAGTACAACTATATTTTATACATGCAATACTGTACTGTTTAACTAAAATTATGATGCTAAAACAAATAAAACAGCTCAATATTGTAGTAGTGGTGGTTTAGGACTTGTAAATTGACAGGGTCCCTTTACTAAAATTAAGAAAACCATGGCACGTACCTTTTTTCGACATTCATCACTTACATATTTGCAGTTATCGATAACATCTGAAAATGAAAAGTAAAGATTAAAATCAACAAACTAAGCAATGCACGGAAAGCCGGGTTATTGTAGAAGCGGAGAGAAAACACACTTACTATGACAAGTGGGACATCGTTTTCCATTGTGGGAAAATCGGCTCAATGTCATATCAAAATCTGTGATCACCTGCAAAGCAAAATATGAGTTACATGTACAATCCAAACTCACAACATTTCCATATACTGCAGCAAATGCAAACAAGCCTGACCCTAGAGTCACTATACAACATGTACTGATGTACAGTGCACAACTATTGTAGTAAGTCCATATGTCCCAATATATTAAAGTTACCACTACAAATGACAGTAAATTACCATTTAATAACTATTTTATACAATGTCTATTCTGTGTTATTTTGGGGGGAGGAGTTTTAAACTATAATTATATTTAGGACAGCCATTGTACATACAGAAACGTGAACATAAGACTGATGGACGGTTACTAAAAATGCTCTTAAATGGTATGTATATATTTTTAGCACCCTTGCATTTTCCCTGAATTAATTAATTATATATATATATATATATATATATATATATATATATATATATATATATACACACACACACACACACACGATAACTTATCTTTGATTAATTAAGTTTTTAACCCCTTCCTGCTGCAACCTTTTTATTGTTCCGTTTACAGAGCTGTTTGAGGGCTTTATTTTTGCAGGACAAATAATACTTCGTAGAATTTGATATTCTGTATGATTTACTGGAAGCTGGAAAAAAAAATCCAAGTGGGGTGGAGAAAAACAGTTTATGCAAATTTTTTCTTTTTTTTTTTGGTTAGGGTTTACAGGCTTTATTTTTATGGCACTGTGCAAACAAAATAACAGAACATCTGTATTGTAAGAGGTATGATTCCAGTGAAACTAAATTTCTAGAGGGTTAGTTTTTGTTTTGATTTTTTTAACGATTTAACCCCTTTATGTCACCATATTCTGACACCTGTAACTAATTTCTTATTTGTGTACAGGGATGCATAAAGCATTTTTTCATGTTCAAAAAGTTTTTTTTATTGAATAGCAGTAAGACATATATGAAGTATACACACCACATAATGCTGCATGAAGTCCAAACGCCAATTTGAAATATATTAAGTGGAGGAGGGAGGTAATGGGAGAGAAAAGGGGCAGAAAGGGGGAGGGGGAAGACGGGACACTGACAGACTGGTGGGGAAGACTAAGAGAAGGAAACAAATCAAAGAAAAAAGCATCTTTTTGCGGGGCCAGATGTACTTTTTATTTATACCAATTTGGGGAATGTCTATTGCTTTGATCACTTTCTATCCAAAATTTTTATGGTTCAGCTCTTGATTTTTTTTTATTTTTTTTTTGCATAGAGCAGTCTGTAATGGAAGTCCATGGGAGCCCATTTGTTCCAGGAGCTGACCATCCACCTCAAAATGACGGTGCCCATGTGCCATTGGATAATAGTGTCTCAGTCAGAGACTGAGGCACCAGGGAAGGGAAGGTGGGGAGAGTTTTTTCAATTATAACCCTTAACTCATTTTGTAAACAATTAAAATAAAAACATTTTTGCAAATAAAAGTAGTTAAAAATTTTGCAGAGTTTTAAAGATTTTCTCTAAGCATCCCATCCTAGTGGTGACAGTCCATTGTCTTGATTGGTTGCTAAAGAATACAACCACAAATGCAGGAATCTTCTATGGTCTGGCACAGTTTAGAAATCCAGTTCTGGTTTCTTTAGGCCGGGTTCACATGATGTATTATGGCACGTAATGTGGTACCGTAGATGGTGCGGGAGCTATTGCGGGCCGTATACGCTCTCATTGTTTTCAATGGGAGCCGGTACCGTATACACAGCGCTATTTTGCTGCCGTGATTATTTTGCGGCTGCCGCAATATCACGGCCGCAAAATAGCGCTGTGTATACGGTACCGGCTCCCATTGAAAACAATGAGAGCGTATACGGCTCGAAAAAGCTCCCGCGCCATCTACGTACCACATTACGTGCCTTAATACATCGTGTGAACCCGGCCTTATTGTGGTGAGGTTATCTTTGCAAGGACACTACATGAGTGAAAAGATAGCCTGGCCATAATAAGGAAATCATAGTTGAATTTCTGACAAATGCGCCGGGATGAAGAGATCCAATCAGATCGAAACAGCTGTCCACGGGTGAGAGACTCCTTGGTAAAATCCCATATCATTGCAGCAAAGGCCTTTGTGAAGGTCGGCATGATGTTAAAGGGAGTGAGGCACAGTCTTCCTAATTACGGTGAATGACTGAGGCACAGTCTTCCTAATTACGGTTAAGGGGATATTGTCACTCCTTGGGGAGAGACCACCATATAGGTGTGTGGAGACTTATTAAGCCTTTAGCACTCCACTTCACAAGGGACCATGGGAAGAATATGCAAATCTGTCTTCCATGATGTAATTAGGAAGTCAGCTGCTGCCTCAGTGTTGCAAACCAATAGCGGGCGCTCACTGGAATGTGCAAGCCTGTCTTCCCTGTAGTTAGGAAGACAGAATTCCAGTAAAATAACCCAATAAAGGCTGCTCCCTTTAGCATCATGCTCGACCTTCCAAGGGGCCTTTGTTTTGCAAGGACGCTGGGATTATTACCAGGTATAGTCTCTCAAGAGACATTCCAGTGAGCGCCCTCTATTTTTTTGCAACACTGAGGCAGCAGCTGACTTCCTAATTACATCATGGAAGACAGATTTGCATATTCTTCCCACGTACCTTCGCACAGTGGAGCGAAAATGGCTTAAGACTCCACACACCTAAATGGTGGTCTCTCCCTAAGGAGTGACGATATCCCCTTAACCCTTTCTGACAAATGGCAGACCAGAAAGAGCTCCTGCATTTATGGTCGTGTCCACTGGAAAACAATCAAGACCATAGACTCAATACAAACAGGGTTGGAGCAAATCTAAACCTCTGCAAAATTTTTATTGCTTTTAGTAGCAAAAATGTTTAACTTTAATAGTCTACAAAATTTAAATCTGCTTATGCTCATGAAAGAACCCGTTTAGGCCTATGTAAAGTAGGAACAGTGTTGTAATTATTTAAGTCCCAATACATACCTGAAGCTTCACTGCACCACCTTTTATTAATCCACATATTATTTCTTCAACTCTTGCTGGGTCCTTTATGTGGACAGTTTTCTTCTGAAATTCTGGCATCTAGAATTATAGAGAAAAATAAATTAGTTACTGAAAATATGAATGTATGCCGTATATGTCAACTATTATTTACAGTGAAGAAACTTTTGATCAGTGTTTGCAGCAAGAGAAAGCCTGCATTGAATATATCAGAGTCTGGGGCAAGGATCAGCAATGGGAAATAAATGAATTGCACAAACCTACAGCAGACTATGCACTGAATTAAATATACAATACAAATAATTGTATAATAGTAATAATAAATTCATGATAGGACTCCTAAGAGACACAAAGTACAAGGAGAGCTGTCGATCACAGAGTGCAGGTGGGATAAGCAGGGCTCTCACATGAGTCCTGTCAACATTTACTCCAAATTATAGACTCCTACATATCAAAGGGCTCTCCCTTGATCATATCCTGCTCTCAACAGAAATCTGACTGGATCACTTTATACTACATTACACTATATAAATGAGACCAGTTTTAAAAGTCTAAAGTACAGAAATAAGAATAAGGAATACAGTACACTGATCAAAGCACAGGCAGTTCTTATGTGAAGACAATGGAGAATGGAAGAACAAACAGTCATTTCAGACATATGCTCGTTACTTGGCATATGTCTGATTACTGTGCTGTGACTATAATTGTGCACCTGTGTGTCCACCACATGACCACGGACCGTGTATCACCTTCAGCACCCCAGATGCTGTCAAACTACAACTCCCAGCATGCTCCATTCACTTCCATGGAAGTTCCAAGAACAACAGAGCAAGTATGCATGCTGGGAGTTGTAGTTTTGCAAGAGCTGGAGTGCCGAAGGTTGCCTACCCTTGGTATATCACATGACCATGGCTGATTTTTATCCACTGGAAGTAAGCAAAATGAATAAAAGCAAGCCAAGATTTAGAAAACTGCAAGAAATTGATAAGAAAATAAACTGGAAAATTGTAGAACTTTTTATTATACAAACAATAACATTTGTCTCCCTGAAAGTGACCAACCCCTTGAACAAACCTAAGGCTGGCTCTGTGGTCTTAAAATAAGTCAAAGGAATTTGGACAATGTTCATGGAGTGGCTTCACTGTATTTTACATATTCCCTTTTCTAGAAAGGCCATATTGAGTTATAGCCAATGACCTTGTCTATAGCCACCGATCTAAAGCTAATGTAGGTAACAAGCATACACACTCAAAATTCTGGCTTCAAAAGAGGTTTTATTACTTGTTAATGCTAATCTGTGCAGAGATTTGGTGAGGCTGTACATTTTTACACTTTCTGAATAGAGGAATGATATTGTCACAACCTAGTTCCAATAGGAGTGGAGATGTAGCGAGAGGAGTAACATCTCAGGACAGAGATAAGACTTAAAGATGCACCAAACTGAATGAGGTGTTTGATAATATGGTGAAAATAATGGCAACGTAGACTCCAGCATAATAGACTGCACCACTGTATATTACTCATAGCTGCTAAGACTAGGCCATGTAAATAGAAAAGGCAACAAAGTATAGTGAAGAGAATAAGTATAAAGTGGACATAAACAGATGCTAAACAGTATTTGCTTCTACTATTTAGTGAACTCATTGAGAATGGTGAATGTGCTGCCTCCTCCCTTTCCTAACTCTTGTGTCCTTGAACGACCTCGTGCAGGGTTATGAAATATGTGGCTGTCATAAGGAGTTAATAGAAACACAATGAATTCTAGAAACTTGCAGGGCACTAGATCACATGGGAATTTCATAAAACAAAGTTCTTTGCACCCAACTGGCAGGACAGAACTCAAATAATTCCACTTAAAGTGCGTAATTTATGAAGCAATATTCCAATTTCTTTTAGTAAAAGTCAACAGGTGTAACCTAGTACAGAAGGTCATATTTACAATTGTCACATTGGCTTGTCCATTCAATACTAGTTCTAGTAATAACGGATGACCTTTGCCATAGATTGTTGAGAAATTCCTTTATAGAACATATTGACCAATCCGAATTTACACAGTCATTTTTAGCACTGGTTCTAACAAATATTTCATGGAAAAACTAGGACATATCCTTGGTGAGCAATGCTCCTAGAATTGGGCCGGTCTCTTACTTTATTTGTGCCTTCATTGATGGCTAGAATGAATGGCCTAAATTCAGATTAGCTAAAAGAAAAATCAAGTTATACTGAATCTTGTAAACCCAAAACTACATACCTTGTACCCCAATGACTAGATGACAATTTAGTTAAGGGGACACTGTAAATATAAAAATTTTACCTTTATTGGACCATAAAGAGTCACTGATAGACAAAGGCCCCATTCACATCTGCATTTGGGCTTCCATTGGGGGGAGGGGGGAGTCCACTTGGAGACCCCCCCCCCCACAAATGGAAGCCTATCTGCAAATTTTTTTTTTTTTTAAAAAAAGCTGGGAAGCCTGCAAACACCATAGACTATAATGGGGGCACGTGTGATTTCCGAACAAAACCTGAGGAAAGAAAAGTCCTGCAAGCAGTACTTTTATATCCACATTTGTGCGGAAACCGAACGGAAACACGGACTCCATTACAGTCTATGAGATCTGTCTGGTTTCCTTAGGTAACGGTTTTCTAAAGCATATAGGTTTCAGTTAGGGGAGGGGGGAGGAGTCTCCAAGCAAACTCCCCCAACAGAAACCAGAATGCAGATGTGAATAGGGCCTAACAAAAGAAAAACAGGACAGACATCGAGCAACCTTATAGTGTAGTATAGTGGCAGATTCTTATTGGAAATCAATTGATCAAATGGCCTCTCACCTGCTGTGGTTGTGAGACCCGTTCACAACCACGCATAGAGCCTTGTAATCAGGTGGAGGGAGCAGCACGCCTTACAGGCGAACCCAAGTGAACCGGGAGGAGATAATCGTGGAAAAAAAAAAAAAGCAGTGATAGAGGCGCTCACAGGTCAAAGAAGACACATAGGGATAACTGAAGTTTATTTGAAGAATACTTACGTTATCTCTATGTGTCTCCCTTGACCTGTGAGCGCTGCTATTGCTGCTTTTTTTCCACGATTAGAGCCCAACAAAGAGAACCATAGACAAGATGCTCAAATACAATATAAGCATGTGTGCACTACTATGGGAGAAGAACCCCCTTCTGACAGTATGGCATCAATATTGCCCCAGGCTTCCAGGCCACTCGCCACAATTCCATGTGCTTTTACTTCACTTACTTGCAATATTTCTAACTCAATATGTGAATTTTGCACGCTTTTCTGGATTGTTCTTAGCAGCATTGTATAAACTGCAATTTATTCACTATGACTTTACTTATGGAATATGATCTGAGTTGTCACTTTTACTTTGCCTAAGGGAACATTTATTGTAATTAATTGTGTACGTTGTTACTCACAATATATAGGTGTGCACTTGCACTATAACCTTGCTTGAGACCAGCTCCATTTTCTGTGAAACGAAACATCACAGTTGGAATAAATCCACTGCAGTTTATTATTCAGTACTTTGGAATGCTGCCTGTAGACTCCGCCACAATGTCTGCCTGATATGAGCTGAGGTAGAAGTCCTGCACAGAGGATTTTTTCCTCCACTGGTTTCAGTTTTAAGATGATGGCCCCATAATAGACAATGAGGTCCATGGGACTTTTTTTGAGGTCTGCCCATCTGTTCTGGATCAGAACAACGATTGGACAATGCTAGTGTAAAAACCATAGAACTTGCACTACCATGGCTACATGGCTCCAAGCACAAAAATCTAAATACATACAAGTTATACTGAACATTTTCCCACAAGTTATATATTAATCTGCTCAACTCCTCTTGGTCTATAACAAGTGCATAATAACATGATGTGTGGTTATTGCCAAACCGGTATATCCATTCCAAAACATCATGTTATTAGGCTTATTGAAAATGTCATGCATGATGTTAAGGGGACTGTCCTAATAGGCAGCGTACAGAGGCACTGTTTTCCTAATTACATCCTGGGAAAAAAATTTGCATATTCCCCATAATCCCCTGGTGGAGTGAAAATGGCTTTGTAAGTCTCCATACGCCTGCAAAGGTGCCCTAGGACACACATTAAAATGTATCTGGTAAAAAGCTGTACATTACTATCTACCATAAGATGTCACACTCTCATAACAAAATAATCATTAATGTAATACAATAAACCTTTTGTTTTATCATATAAAAAACTGTTAAACCAGTCTGGCTATAGAAAACACAAGGTAAAGCAAACACATTAAACCGGTCGTATTAGCCAATGGTGGGTGAGCAAACATCCAGACCAGCATAGTCACTAGACTGGCACACCTGTGCCTATGTTTGTAGAAAATGGCCTAGCCCTCAGGCAAAACAAGTATTATTAAGCAGTAAATACTCCTTTGACTCATCGCTCACCTTTGTTCCTAAGGATTAGACACATACTTATGTAGTTGGCATTTGGCAACCAGAAAAGGATGGCACGTGTAAAGCATCATATGCTGATCTGTTCAATGTTGTTGATGCACACAGTAAGTATGCGGAAAGGGAAAATGTACTTACAGCATAGCCTTCAAGGAGATCTCAAGGACTAAACCCAAAAATATATCACTGATGTACAAGATCATCCACAGCTACAACTGTAGTGGTATGCAACAAAGCTGACGCCAATGTCATTATTTTATGGGACCTCCATTCTAATGGTATGCTGTTAAAGTCAATAGATATACTTCCCCTTTAAGGCTATGTTACTGAAAGCAGACTCATTTAAAGGGATTCTACCATTAAAACCTTTTTTTGTGGATAAGACGTTGGAATAGCCTTTAGAAAGGCTATTCGTCTCTTACCTTTAGACGTGGTCTCCGCTGCGCCGTTCCTTAGAAATACCGGTTTTTACTGGTATGCAAATGAGTCCACCCCCATCGCTGCAGGAGAACTCATTTGCACACCGGTAAAAAATGGTATTTCTAAGGAACGGCGCAGCGGAGACCACGTCTAAAGGTAAGAGACGAATAGCCTTTCTAAAGGCTATTCCAACGTCTTATCCACAAAAAAAGGTTTTAATGGTAGAATCCCTTAAATAAAACCACGCGTTTTAAATATACATTTTTTAATACTGAGCTGCACATCTTTTATCATCTAAACACAGCCAGAGTTAAATTAAGAATTTCTATCCAGATGCGGCCGCCACTAGAGGGAGTTTATCTACTTATGGCATTTACCTTTCTTTGAAAACAATCCTTCAATCAGCAGCTACAGGAGTTCATTAGCTGCTATTTAGTTTCCTATTTAGCTACGCCCCATTACAGCAACACTCTGATGCCATTTCTTTACTATTCAGCCCATTCCTAGTGGGCATAGTAATAACTGAAGAAAGGGAAGGCCATTAGTCCATGTTCTTATCTTACATGGCCGCAGTCTGACAACCTTACATCCAGGCTCTCAGTCTGCATAGAAAATGTGACTTTTGGTTGCTGTATACATTGGCAGGTCATTTTACCAATCATATGACCAGTTGGGGGACAGTTTGGAGGCTAAATAAAGTGAACAATGTATCCGATCAATAAATGTATCAATAAGTATCATTCACCACACACTAGCATGCGCCAAACTAATGGCCGGAATAGGGCTTTAAGCCAGAAGGTTATGGTTGGTAGCAGATAATGTGGACAATAAAAGTGCATCAATGGCTGTAGAAAATATAGTAAAGTTTATGAACATAGTTTTGGATCAAAAAATTTAAAGAGGCAGACATTTACTTTAAATCCTATATTGAACTACTCCTATACCTATATAAATACTGTGCAGATCATGATAAAACAGACAGCATAAATATACCATAAATCTTTCCCCAAGAATCAATCTGACCCCGGCCCCTTTGCCTTTCTTTAGAAAGATTTAACAAAAGTCTAAAGAAAACACAAATTGTAAAACTGCTGAGACAGACTGATAACAGAAGCTCCGGCTCCATTATACACATACCATAGTCTGTCCATGACATCTCTCCAACTCTGCCAAGGACAGATAATAAAGTAAAACAATCCATAAGATGTAATGTAGACCCATCCAGCTATTTGTAGGAAAAGTATTGGAAGAAAAGGAAGAAACTGTAAACTGACTTAAGACATTTAAAAAGCAAAAAACAAGATGTGTCAAAAATAAACACAATAGCTAAATAAAGGGTTAATAGTCAGAGATTGGTCAGGGCATTCTGCAGTTATTCATCATCTGACAGGTCACCCATAGTAGTTAGCCAACCTGCCAGGCAGGTATTATAGCAGCACAGCTCAGGATACTGAGTCACAAGAAGCAGTTTGCTTGTTTACATGGCAGCAGACTCTTACCACGGGACTCTCTGTAGCAGCTGACAAGAGAAAAGAAAATTCTGCTTGTCTGCACAGTGCTTATATAGCTCAAGGTGCAGATAAGGGCGTCTCCAGAAATAGAAGCTGTAATCCAGCCCAGCAGGCTGCAGCGCTGACGTATGGCGGCATAACTGGGCACTGTGCCATGACTGGAGTCCTGACAGAAGGGGTCAGAGGGTACAAACTATGCACAACCTTCGGCTCTGACACAAACATATGAGTTTAACCTTGTTTCTGCAGATCCAGAGAAATTCTTGTATTAATAACCATCGCTGCATATAAGTTAGAAGCTGCAATTCTCTATTTATCAGAAAGTAACAGAATATTCCCGACCCAGCTCTCTGAATATCAGATCAACAACCTGCCAGGAATGGAAACTAGAGAATTTCATTTCATGTCACTGCCGCTTAACATGAAGCTTTAGATCTGACGAAAACATACACAAAACACAGCAACAAACCAAACCTAACAACTCAAAATAAACCTGGTGTTTAACCATTTAACCACTTCTAGACCGGGCCATTTTCTCTGACGGACAGGTATTTTGTACATGCAATTTGGAGGGCTATAATATTGCTTCCGTTGGGTTTCTTTAAAAAAAACAAAAAACCTTTTTTCATCACTGTTCAGTGATCGGGTTTTATTTTAATGATTTTGTTTTTTCCATGTTTTTGCTTCATTTTAATATCTGTTAAAATGAGTATATATATCTGAGTAAACAAAAAAAAAAAAAAAAAAAAAAAAAAAAAGGCTGAGTTCAGATGGGGTTTGTTGGTCAAGATTTTGAAGTGGAATCCGTGTCATAATAGTGACCAAAAAAACCGCCTCCCATTGAAATCGATGGGAGCCGGTCATTTCTTCAGGCGGATTCTGCGGCTGATTCAGCTGCGGACATCTACCTCGCGACACCTCCCTCCTGACTAATCTGGAGCGGAATGCTGCGCCTGGATGCCGATTTACTGCACCGACATCCATGTGCGGCTAGCCATTTTTGGTCCAGAATCTGAAGCAGCCTTCGCGTCAAATTCCAGACCAAAACCCCCCTTCTGAACCCAGCCTAATTGTTGTGTTGCCAGAAGCAGGATAGACCCTGTGACTAGGGAGGGGTAGTGTAATTTTTTTTCTCACTTTTTTTTAATTGTCATTCATTGATTTATTTAACATTGTGCCCCCCCATAAGGTCATAACAGACCTTTGAGGGGGCATTTTAATTCAGATAGACTCACTATATACACATCACTTTTTTTTGTAGACTTTTTTTTTAATGAGTCATAACTATTTTTCTTTGGATGCTGCAGAGCTTTTTTTTTCCCCACTGCAGAAGGGCTTGTCGTTTGCATTGGTACCATTCTAGGAAATCAATAGAATAAAAAGCACTTTTGTTTGGTTTGCTTTTCGTTACATTTTCTAGGAGTTTTGATAAATAATATTGATTTTATTGTTGTCGTTTGACTATTATCCTATAACTACAGGTGAAATAGTGTAACTGTCACAGATCAGATTATTACCGATGTGGCAATAACAAAAGAGTTTGTGGGTTTTTGGGACACAAAAAGGGGGGGGGGGGGGGATACAAAAATCGGCCACAATCTATGTAATCACTTTCCTCTGAAGTAGTAGCAGGAGCCCGGCTGTCAGTAATAACTGGGCTCCTGCTGCGATCATGTTGGCACAGCTCATGTGTCAGCACAAACAAAAGGATATATGTGTACATCATTTCATATAAAAACGTTTGTACTTCGCAGAGGCGATATTGTTCTACATTTTTTTGCTTCTGTTTTTTATAGATTTTTTTTTTTTTTTATTGTTACATAATGTGTCCCCCATGAAGTCATAAAAGATTTCTGGGGGACATTCACTTTTTTTTTTTACACTTTGCATAATTCCAGTAACTGGGGCAGCCATAGGGGCCCTAGTTACAGGTGAAAATGGTTCCCTATTACTGACAATAACAACTGCCAGAAAACTGATCTGGGTCTTTGGGAATCATCCAGACCTTCTACGGCTTCCTGTAGTCACTGCATGACATTCAATATGTAGTGTAGGAAGGAGAAGAGAAACCGTAATAAACTACTTTCTACCTTAGCCCAGGACCCAGAGAACATCTCAGACATCAGGAGCATCCTTCATGACGTCATTGCTGGGCTGTAAGGGACGTCACTGTCCC
Organism: Leptodactylus fuscus; assembly: GCF_031893055.1. Classification (NCBI taxonomy): domain Eukaryota; kingdom Metazoa; phylum Chordata; class Amphibia; order Anura; family Leptodactylidae; genus Leptodactylus; species Leptodactylus fuscus. Next base: position 143,664,309 of record NC_134268.1, read on the forward strand.
CCCCACCGGACAGTACTGGTCCATAGACTTATACTGGGAGTATTCTTCACAGCTCAGCGACATCACTGGACAGTAAGGAACACCCCTATGACAAAATAAGACTATGTTAAAGTCAGGAGGGTGGGGTCTTCACAGCCAAGCGACAGAGCTAGGACGAATACCCTTCTGACAGTGGGGAGATAGTGTCAAAATTAACGGCACCGATATCTCCACCACTGAGGCACACTGTCTGCTTTGTAGCAGTATATTAAACCGCACTTTCATGAAGACAAGAGAGGTCCTATTTAAGTGAACCTCACAGATGGGTTTCTTAACAGAGCTGGACAAGGTACTTTTAGACATTTTTGATTACAAGAATATTGACAAAATAATCATAAAATAATATACTGATGCATAAATTCTGAAACCACAGAGGGATTCACAATGAATATAATTTGGTCCTCCAGAATTCCTTTAAAAAAATAAAGTTTGGCAATAGCGAGGGCTGCTTTCCATGACGGTCTTCTATGATCAGAATCTGACAAAGTTTTAAAAATGATGACAGTTCAGCATAATGCCTAGATGGAAAGGAGGAAAGCGTTTTGGATAAAGTCTATTTGCTCCTTTACTAAACCATTTCTCCCTCAATTGGTTGCTAGCACCTTGTCAAAAGAACTCAACACAAATATCTGCACTTCTAGAGAACATTGCTTTTAAGGGGATATACATGATTAGTGAAACGTGGCTGTTTTATTCCACAAATAGAGCAACTGCTGTCCATGGCTGGGAAAGAGCGCGGCTGTTTTTCTAATCCTACGCTCCCTTTAATTAAATTCAATTTTTCTAAACATATGAGAGCCATGCCCTGGCTGGTGAGAAGGAATTCCACTGGGGACACAAAAAGAAGAGCATCTAAATTGAGACATCACAGAGATTCTTGAAAGTGAATTCTTCCTTCTACATATATTGTAATCCACAACTTGTCTCCTTTCAAAAAAGCTCCTCGAACTACATATTTTTAACGCTCAGTATTAGAGGTTGTCGGCACAATTTCATTGGTGGACCCCTTGGTTTAGAGATGACTGGAACAGTATCCAATTTTTGTGTCTCTGTTAATGATTTGAAGAAGAGAGCCTCATTTTTTAATTTTTTTCTTTCAATTTCAGAACTCAATAATGCAGGTAATACATTTTATAACATACATTATTAAAGAGATTGTCTTTTGTAATTACTTACTTTTGTGTCTGCTCTTACAAGGCAGCATCAGTATGCAGACAGATTAGTTTACAATGAAGTCTATGGAAAGAGGGGAGCAAATGAGATAAGAGAGTCTACAGCATCTTCCACAGTCATTGCTCTCAAAACAGGGCTGGATAAAAATTCACCAGATAATTCGGGTGAAATAAAGCTCACTATATAATGCATCGGGTCCGCTTTATCCCACCATATACTCCTGTCTCTACCTGGACCATTTCTAAGAATTTAACATGAGAAAATATGGAGTCACAGCACCCATTAAGTGTCCTGCCTTTGACAGCCAGCATCTCCTTCGACTGCAGTGGTGTCATGAAAGAGGAAACTGAACTGCTATGAACTGGAACCGTATACAGTGGGCAAAAATAAGTATTTGATACACTGATGATATTTCAAGTTTTTAATCACGCTTCAACTCTCCACCATTGCCAAGAACAAAGAGCTGTCTAAGGACACCAGGGATAAAATTGTAGACCTGAATAAAGCTGGGATGGATTATAGGACAATAGGCAAACAGCTTGGTGAGAAGGTAACAACTGCGGAATTATTAGAAAGTGGAAGAAACATAAGATGACTGTGAATCTTCCTCAGACTGAGGCTCCATGCAAGATGTCGCCTTGTGGGGTAAGAATGATTTTTTTTTCCCCCTATCAGTATGTGTTTGCAAAACGGGAGGAAATCCATGCAAACACAGGGAGAACATACAAATTCCTTGAGATATTGGTGGGATTTGAACCCAGGACTCCAGGGCTGCAGTGCTAACCACTGAGCCACTGTGTTGCCCCTGGGTAAGAATGATTCTGAGAAAGGTCAGGAATCAGCCCAGAACTACACGGGAGGACCTGGTCAATGACCTGAAGGGAGCTGGGACCCCAGTCTCCAAGATTACAGTTAGCAACATACTATGCAGTCAAGGATTAAAATCCTGCAGGGCACGCAAAGTCCCCCTGGTCACACCAGCACATGTCCAGGCCGTTTGAAGTTCGCCCATGACCAGCTGTATGATCCAGAGGAGGCATCGGAAAAGGTCATGTGAGATCAACTCCACTCGCCGTGTTTGGAGGAAGAAAAAGGATAAGTACTACCCTAAGAACACTGTCCCAACTGCGAAGTATAGGGGTGGAAACATCATACTTTGTGGGTGCTTGTCTGCAAATATTAACTTCTGTTTTTCTATTGTAGCAAATACTTACCGTATTTTCCGGACTATAAGGCGCACATAAAAGACTAGAATTTTCTCAGAAATTGTAAGTGCGCCTTATAGTCCGGTACGCCTTATCTATGGATTGAAACGGCGGCACACGAGGAGTTAAACAGCGGCCGCTGGCAAAGTCTGCATGCCGCTTCCATACATTGTAATGGGAGCGTGCTATTTGAATAGTATTTGCTCCTCCTGTAACTTCTTACAATTGAAGTTAGAAATGCGTGAATACTAATTGAATAGCGCGCTCCCATTGCAATGTATGGAAGCGGCAGGCAGACTTTGCCGACGGCCGCCGCTTAAAGGGATTCTACCATTAAAAGTTCTTTCCTCTGATCACGTCGGAATAGCCTTAAAAAAGGCTATTCGTCTCCTACCATTTGCCATAGCCAGCGCTGCCTTCTTCCTCAGCTGCGTCCGCCCGTTCTGTGTTGTCTTCTTTGGCGTCATGGATGATGCATGTGCAGTTGGCTCTGGCTGCGAGAGCCTGTTAGAGCCGACTACGCATGCGTCATCCATAACGCCCAAAGAACACAACACAGAAGGAGCGGACGCAGCTCAGGGAGAAGGCGGCGCTGGCTATGGTAAGAGGTAGGAGACGAATAGCCTTTTTTAAGGCTATTCCGACGTGGTCAAGATTAAAGAACTTCTTTTAATGGTAGAATCCCTTTAACTCCTCACGTGCCGAGCGCTTCCATTCATTTCAATGGAAGCGTGCCAATGAAAGGATGACTGCAAGGTATTAAAGGGAGAATCAATGGTGCCATGTATCACGAGATTTGGGCCAATAGCCTCCTTCCCTCAGTAATGAGCATTGAAGATGGGTCATGGCTGAGTCTTCTAGCATGACAATGATCTTAAACAAACAGCCAGGGCATCTAAGGAATGGCTCTGTAAGAAGCATTTCAAGGTCCTGGAGTGACCTAGCCAGTCTCCAGACCTGGATCCAATCGAAAAACCTTTGGATGGAACTGAAACGGAATGCAGCCCAGCGACAGCCCTAAAACCTGAAAGATCTGGAGAATATCTGCATGGAGGAGTGGGCTGAAATCCCTGCTACACTGTGTACAAACTTGGACAAGGTTTCTGTACCAAATATTAACTTCTGTTTTTCTATTGTAGCAAATACTTACCGTATTTTCCGGACTATAAGGCGCACATAAAAGACTAGAATTTTCTCAGAAATTGTAAGTGCGCCTTATAGTCCGGTACGCCTTATCTATGGATTGAAACGGCGGCACACGAGGAGTTAAACAGCGGCCGCTGGCAAAGTCTGCATGCCGCTTCCATACATTGTAATGGGAGCGTGCTATTTGAATAGTATTTGCTCCTCTGTAACTTCAGTTGTAACTTCTTACAATTGAAGTTAGAAATGCGTGAATACTAATTGAATAGCGCGCTCCCATTGCAATGTATGGAAGCGGCAGGCAGACTTTGCCGACGGCCGCCGCTTAAAGGGATTCTACCATTAAAAGTTCTTTCCTCTGATCACGTCGGAATAGCCTTAAAAAAGGCTATTCGTCTCCTACCATTTGCCATAGCCAGCGCTGCCTTCTTCCTCAGCTGCGTCCGCCCGTTCTGTGTTGTCTTCTTTGGCGTCATGGATGATGCATGTGCAGTTGGCTCTGGCTGCGAGAGCCTGTTAGAGCCGACTACGCATGCGTCATCCATAACGCCCAAAGAACACAACACAGAAGGAGCGGACGCAGCTCAGGGAGAAGGCGGCGCTGGCTATGGTAAGAGGTAGGAGACGAATAGCCTTTTTTAAGGCTATTCCGACGTGGTCAAGATTAAAGAACTTCTTTTAATGGTAGAATCCCTTTAACTCCTCACGTGCCGAGCGCTTCCATTCATTTCAATGGAAGCGTGCCAATGAAATGAATAGAAGCGGCTGGCACACGGGGGGTTAAGCGGCGGCCGGCAAAGTCTGTGTGCCGCCGCTTTCAATCACATATAAGGCGCACCGGACAGCGCTGCGCTTTATAGATCGGTGCGCCTTATATATGAACCTAGGCAGGACTATAAGGCGCTCATGGGTGATGCACCTTATAGTCAGCAAAATACGGTATTTCATGCAATAAAATGCAAATTTAAAAAAAATAAATAAATAAATTTAAAAAAAAAAAATCATACAATAAGACTTTGAATCATGTCATGGAGCAATCTGCATCAGCCTCTTCCTCTAGATCAACACTGTAGGGTTATAGGTTGGCTTTGATGGACCTGGATCTTGATCCACTATGTAACTACCGTATTTTTCGGACTATAAGACGCACTTTTTTTCCTCCCAATATGGGAGGAAAATGTGTGTGCGTCTTATAGTCCGAATGCAGCGTGCGCAGCGTCTGTGTCCCGTCTGTGCGAATGAAAAGAAGAGCAGCACGGTGCCTGCCTGCTCTGCCCCTCCTTCCCTGTCTGTGTCGCGTGTTTGCAGGAGCGAGATCTGAGAGGCAGGGAAGTAGGGGCGGGCCAGACAGGTGAAGGAAGTGTGGTTTCAAGCTTGCCGAGAAAACCACGCCTCTTTCACCCGTCTGGCTCGTCCCTCCTTCACTGCCTCTCAGATCTGGCTCCGGCAATGAAACCACACAGACAGGGAAGGAGGGGCGGGCCAAACGGGAGGAGGAGGCGTGGTTTTCTCGGCAAGCTTGAAACCACGCCTCCTTCACCCGTCTGGCCCGCCCCTATTTCCCTGCCTGTGTGGCATCATTGCAGAAGCGACATCTGAGAGGCAGTGAAGGAGGGACGAGCCAGACAGGTGAAAGAGGTGTGTTTTCAAGTTTGCTTAGAAAACCACACCTCCTTCACCCGTCTGGCCCGCCCCTTTTTCTCTTCTTACATAGCTTCACTGCAGGGTGTCTCTTTCCATCCATGGATGAGATTAGATAGAATAGATAGACAGACAGACAGACAGACAGACAGATAGGATAGATTAGATAGATAGGATAGATTAGATAGATAGATATGTTCAAATCACCCCCATAGCCCTACAATACATATAAAACAAAAACATTACTGTGAAACACATACACATTTGGTATCCCTGTGTCCGAAAGCCCCCGGTTCTATTTACATTGGTGAAATATTATATTAGGTTATTAAATATTTCACCAATTTTTTTTCCTTAAAATTTTTTTTTTCCCTATTTTCCTCCTCTAAAACCTTAGTGCGTCTTATGGTCCGGTGCGTCTTATAGTCCGAAAAATACGGTATCTATCTATCTAAATAAATAACTCATTCTGTAGTAGTCTGCTCTATACAAATCCACAGTTCTTGCCCGATTTGGGTGAAATTTGGCATGCCCCTTCTCCACCCACAGGAGCAAAATACTGCGCACGTTACATCTCGTTAGCATCTCCCCAGTCATGAGATTGGAGCCCCTAAATTTGCTGCTTGCAGAAATTCGCTTAAACAATGGCATTGTCTTGGCTGTTGCATCATCTGGGATTGTGGCCATTCTTTTAGATGAAGGGCACCGCCTCATTCAGCACTAGGATTGCCCTTTAATCTAACGCTGTAAGAAACTCCTGTCTGTAATATCACTTAGGCTGGGTTCATACAGGGATTTTTGGTCCGGATTTTGATGCGGAATCTGCGTCAAAATCTGGCTCAAAAAAACGCCTCTCACTGAATTGAATGGGTTAATTCAAAAAGAAGAGACATGCCCTTTCTTGACGCGGGTTTCTGCAGCTGAATCAGCTGCGGACGTCCGCAGTGCGACACTCCCAACGGACTAGGCCCCTTCTATTTTGGCCCCAATCCGGAACGGAATGCCGTGACTGTATGCTATTGCACTGTATGCACAGTCATGGCTAACCATTTTTTTGGACCCGACTCTGAGGAGGCTTCCACATCAAAATAAGGTCCAAAAAACCTTGTCTGAACCCAGCCTAAGGGCTCTGGGAAAGCTAAGGTATTACAAACTTGCAAAGTAATTGTTTGGGATGAATGTACCATGGCGGACAAGAAAGCAGTCTAGGCCCTTGATCGCACCTTGAAAGATCTGCAGGGTAACGACTGTTTAATAGGGGGGGGGGGGGGGGGGGGCGGATTGTAATTTATGCAGGTGACTTCTGCCAGAGGTTACCTGTTCTTAAGGGAGCAACACCAGCAGATAAGAAGATTTTACACAGGAATTCAGCTTATCTGTGGATACACATTCAGAAGCAAACAATTACTACTAATATGCGGGTTCACTTGATGGGAAATACAACTGCGGATAAATTTACACGCCAGCTACTGTGTCTTGGAAATGACAGGTTCCCTACTGATTAGACTACTGGTCTCATTTCCTTTCCAGAAGATTTTTGTGAAATGGCATCTTCGGTAATGGAACTTATGGACCAAGTTTTCGCTAATATTTGTATCAGTTTTAACAACCATCAGGGGCTATGTGAACATACAATCCTTGCACCTAAAGATGATAGTGTCAGCTCCATAAATCTACTAAACACAGAAGGCTGCCTGGTCTAGCAACCACATACATATCCATTGATTCAGTCATGGAGAGTGAACAAGCCATAATGTATCCATTGGAGTTCCTGAATTCTTTGGAGCCTCCTGGAATGCCACCACATAAGTTCGCTTTAAAAATAGGAGCCACAATCATTTTGCTTCGGAACCTTGTCCAACCAAAAATGTGTAATGGCACAAAATTGTGCATTAAGAGTCTCCTGCCCAATGTTATTGAAGCCTCTATTCTTAGGGAAACTCTAAGGGAGCAAATGTTTTCATTCCGCATATTCCTTTGCTACCAAGCGACAGGCTCTTCAATTTTAAAGGGGCTCCATCAGCAAAATTATGCAGTATGAGCCCCACATATGCATGAATTCAAGTGGACTCAACCTCAGTCCTGTGTCCTTGTGTGTACCACATTGAACATGGAGAAAAGAAAGAAGACCAAAGAACTGTCTGAGGACTTGAGAAGCAAAATTGTGAGGAAGCATGAGCAATCTCAAGGCTACAAGTCCATCTCCAAAGACCTGAATGTTCCTGTGGCTACCGTGCGCAGTGTCATCAAGAAGTTTAAAGCTCATGGCACTGTGGCTAACCTCCCTAGATGTGGACGGAAAAGAAAAATTGACGAGAGATTTCAAAGCAAGATTTTGCGGATGGTGGATAAAGAACCTCGACTAACATCCAAACAAGTTCAAGCTGCCCTGCAGTCCGAGGGTACAACAGTGTCAACCCATACTATCCGTCAGCGTCTGAATGAAAAGGGACTGTATGGTAGGATACCCAGGAAGACCCCACTTCTTACCCAGAGACATAAAAAAGCCAGGCTGGAGTTTGCCAAAACTTACCTGAGAAAGCCAAAAACGTTTTGGAAGAATGTTCTCTGGTCAGATGAGACAAAAGTAGAGCTTTTTGGGAAAAGACATCAACATAGAGGAAAAAAAGAGTCCTTCAAAGAAAAGAACACGGTCCCTACAGTCAAACATGGCAGAGGTTCCTTGATGTTTTGGGGTTGCTTTGCTGCCTCTGGCATTGGACTGCATGACCGTGTGCATGGCATTATGAAGTCTGAAGACTACCAACAAATTTTGCAGCATAATGTAGGGCCCAGTGTGAGAAAGCTGGGTCTCCCTCAGAGGTCATGGGTCTTCCAGCAGGACAATGACCCAAAACACACTTCAAACAGCACTAGAAAATGGTGTGAGAGAAAGCACTGGAGACTACTAAAGTGGCCAGCAATGAGTCCAGACCTGAAGCCCATAGAACACCTGTGGAGAGATCTCTTGAACAGTTTGGAGAAGGCACCCTTCACATCTCAGGGACCTGGAGCAGTTTGCCAAAGAAGAATGGTCTAAAATTCCATCAGAGCATTGTAAGAAACTCATTGATGGTTACCGGAAGCGATTGTTCGCAGTTATTGTGTCTAAAGGTTGTGCTACCAAGTATTAGGCTGAGGGTGGCAATACTTTTGTCCGGCCCATTTTTGGAGTTTTGTGTAAAATGATCAATGATTTGACTTTTTTTCATTCTCTTTTGTGTTTTTTCATTGCACGCAAAATAAATGAAGATATTAATACCAAAGAGTTTGTGCTTGCAATCATTTTCTGGAAGAAACTGAGTATTATCTGACAGAATTGCAGGGGTGCCAATACTTTTGTCCAACACTGTATGCATTGGGATCTCAATGCCAGACATTGTTTTCATCAGCAAGCCGCTCAGAAATTGTAAGGACTATCATGAATCCAAGATAATCTTCATCGTCCCAACCAATACTGAGAAGTTGGCATTAGTAGCAAGGATATATTACATACGTCCTCTGCAACAAATGTGCCACCTAAAAAGGAGTTAAAGTCCCCTTGAAGTGTCCCTACCATTTAATGTCCCCCTTCTACCACAAACATAATTATTATTATAGTAAACACTGATACTCACCTCTCCTCGTTCCCCTGCTGTCTTGTCCCCAGTCTTCAGGGAGCTCTAGGTGCTATGTAAGTGACATCATTACATCACACCTCACAGCTCCAGGGGAGGAGAGGATGAATGATGAAGCAGGGAGTACACTGCTCCCTGCTTCATCATACTATGCAACTGGGACAGCCCGGCAGGACAGCATATATAGACTGTCCCAATGGGCCCTGCTACCACAGGGCCCGATACAAGTGCACCAATGCAAGCCCTGAATGTGTTGTATACTAGGTAATTGTGTTACCCAGTTAACCACTCACTGCACTAGGACGCAGGAGTTTACAAACTCACAGCATCAAATCACTGTGATGGTGCGGGCCCAGTTCAGGTGAGCTGTGGTGGGTTCAGGAAATGCAGCAGTCAGAAAATAAACTAGATTAAATTTATTTTTCAACTGCTTGAAAGTGGAAAACATGCATGGTCTAAAACACAGTATGTTATGAAATGTCTGCAGCATCCCAAAGAAGTCCTCAACCTTGGCTGCACTGACTGGGTCTATGTTTAGGTACATGCTTTACATACTTCACAAACTGTATCGTGTAAACAAGGTTAATGACTAGAACAGATACAAGTACTCTATTGCAGGAAAAAAACATGCATAGAGAAAAACAGGCAAAGACAGACATCAAAACCTTATTGTCTTTTTGGTACATTGTTCTGTATTAATACTGCTATCAAACTGTACAGCTCTCTAGAATTAAAGAAATGAGAAAAAAACCCAAAACAAACAGAAAACACACAATAGCACATGAAGGTCTCTGCCAAGTACAACCTGGCACAAAAGTCAATGGATGAAATTATAATGTACCCACCATTTATAAACTATGCAAAGTGATGACTAGGTCATTGAAGGGTAAAATATTGACCTATCCTAAGGAACGTTTATCAATATCAAACCAGGGTAGGGGTCAGACACCTGGCTCCCCCCACCAATTAGCTTTTCTCAACAGCTGACACACCAACAAACAGACAACACTGATCTGTGTATAGTGGCAACTTAGGTCCCATTCAAGTAAATAGGAGCAGGTTTCACCAGTACACAGAGAACAGAGCTGTCTGCTTCATGTACCATTCTCTATGTTAAGAAAAGCGGATTGGTGGGAATACTAGGCATCAAACCCTCACTAATCTGAGATACCTAGGATAGGCAAGTAATATTTTTAGTCTGGAAAACCTCAAAGTAAATTAAAGAGGATTTCTGGCAAGCTGCTGCAGTTACCGCCAGAGTGGCCATCTTCTAGCAAGCTGCTTCCGTTACCGCCAGAGTGGCCATCTTCTAGCAAGCTGCTGCAGTTACCGCCAGAGTGGCCATCTTCTAGCAAGCTGCTGCAGTTACCGCCAGAGTGGCCATCTTCTAGCAAGTTGCTGCAGTTACCGCCAGAGTGGCCATCTTCTAGCAAGCTGCTGCAGTTACCGCCAGAGTGGCCATCTTCTAGCAAGCTGCTGCAGTTACCGCCAGAGTGGCCATCTTCTAGCAAGCTGCTGCAGTTACCGCCAGAGTGGCCATCTTCTAGCAAGCTGCTGCAGTTACCGCCAGAGTGGCCATCTTCTAGCAAGCTGCTGCAGTTACCGCCAGAGTGGCCATCTTCTAGCAAGCTGCTGCAGTTACCGCCAGAGTGGCCATCTTCTAGCAAGCTGCTGCAGTTACCGCCAGAGTGGCCATCTTCTAGCAAGCTGCTGCAGTTACCGCCAGAGTGGCCATCTTCTAGCAAGCTGCTGCAGTTACCGCCAGAGTGGCCATCTTCTAGCAAGCTGCTGCAGTTACCGCCAGAGTGGCCATCTTCTAGCAAGCTGCTGCAGTTACCGCCAGAGTGGCCATCTTCTAGCAAGCTGCTGCAGTTACCGCCAGAGTGGCCATCTTCTAGCAAGCTGCTGCAGTTACCGCCAGAGTGGCCATCTTCTAGCAAGCTGCTGCAGTTACCGCCAGAGTGGCCATCTTCTAGCAAGCTGCTGCAGTTACCGCCAGAGTGGCCATCTTCTAGCAAGCTGCTGCAGTTACCGCCAGAGTGGCCATCTTCTAGCAAGCTGCTGCAGTTACCGCCAGAGTGGCCATCTTCTAGCAAGCTGCTGCAGTTACCGCCAGAGTGGCCATCTTCTAGCAAGCTGCTGCAGTTACCGCCAGAGTGGCCATCTTCTAGCAAGCTGCTGCAGTTACCGCCAGAGTGGCCATCTTCTAGCAAGCTGCTGCAGTTACCGCCAGAGTGGCCATCTTCTAGCAAGCTGCTGCAGTTACCGCCAGAGTGGCCATCTTCTAGCAAGCTGCTGCAGTTACCGCCAGAGTGGCCATCTTCTAGCAAGCTGCTGCAGTTACCGCCAGAGTGGCCATCTTCTAGCAAGCTGCTGCAGTTACCGCCAGAGTGGCCATCTTCTAGCAAGCTGCTGCAGTTACCGCCAGAGTGGCCATCTTCTAGCAAGCTGCTGCAGTTACCGCCAGAGTGGCCATCTTCTAGCAAGCTGCTGCAGTTACCGCCAGAGTGGCCATCTTCTAGCAAGCTGCTGCAGTTACCGCCAGAGTGGCCATCTTCTAGCAAGCTGCTGCAGTTACCGCCAGAGTGGCCATCTTCTAGCAAGCTGCTGCAGTTACCGCCAGAGTGGCCATCTTCTAGCAAGCTGCTGCAGTTACCGCCAGAGTGGCCATCTTCTAGCAAGCTGCTGCAGTTACCGCCAGAGTGGCCATCTTCTAGCAAGCTGCTGCAGTTACCGCCAGAGTGGCCATCTTCTAGCAAGCTGCTGCAGTTACCGCCAGAGTGGCCATCTTCTAGCAAGCTGCTGCAGTTACCGCCAGAGTGGCCATCTTCTAGCAAGCTGCTGCAGTTACCGCCAGAGTGGCCATCTTCTAGCAAGCTGCTGCAGTTACCGCCAGAGTGGCCATCTTCTAGCAAGCTGCTGCAGTTACCGCCAGAGTGGCCATCTTCTAGCAAGCTGCTTCAGTTACCGCCAGAGTGGCCATCTTCTAGCAAGCTGCTTCAGTTACCGCCAGAGTGGCCATCTTCTAGCAAGCTGCTTCAGTTACCGCCAGAGTGGCCATCTTCTAGCAAGCTGCTTCAGTTACCGCCAGAGTGGCCATCTTCTAGCAAGCTGCTTCAGTTACCGCCAGAGTGGCCATCTTCTAGCAAGCTGCTTCAGTTACCGCCAGAGTGGCCATCTTCTAGCAAGCTGCTTCAGTTACCGCCAGAGTGGCCATCTTCTAGCAAGCTGCTTCAGTTACCGCCAGAGTGGCCATCTTCTAGCAAGCTGCTTCAGTTACCGCCAGAGTGGCCATCTTCTAGCAAGCTGCTTCAGTTACCGCCAGAGTGGCCATCTTCAGGCGATTATTGTCAAGAGAACCAGATAGTGTCATAACTGGAGCAGCAGGGGATTATTTTCTACAGATAGCCAAGTACAGTTACTGAACGTTTTCAACAGTGTTTAAACAGTGTTGTAATGGATGTGGTGATCATAATATGTAGGGGAAAAAATAGAAAGTACGTCATCTAATAGTGTTAGGCTGCATGCACACGGAGTTAAGCCAGCGTTATGAGCGCTCCCATTGAAGTGAATGGGAAGTGTTCGGGAGCTGTGCTTGCGTGTACGGCTGTGAATGAGTATTTTTACAAGCCTGGCGTAACTCCGTGTACATGCAGCCTTAGTCTTAGTGAGGAAGCCAGAACACACGGTGCAAAGCAATACTGAAATATCTGCAAGCAGATCTTATGTAACAAACTGCTGGAAACCACCTTCTGAATTTGCTAACACATGAGGTTCCTAAAAGAGGGCCCCCTCTCTTACATTACGGAAATACGGCTTTTTTGTTGTAAATTTTGCTGCCTTTTATAAAGCTGAAGCCAGGAGTGGAATCAGCAGAAGGGAGAAGTACAAAAACTTTCTAAATATCTAAATATTTCCCATTCCTTTTGTAGCCATTCTTGACTTTGGCTAAAAAAAAAAAAAAAAATCTACAACAAAAAAGACTGCGCTTTGGCAGACTAGGGCCTTATCCTAAAGGGGGTTTTCACCACTTTCAACTCCTTAAATTGAAGTTGGATTATGTTTTCTCTAGCCCCCTACTATTTCTGAGGAATCAGTGCAGTTAGTTTCCTCACCCAATATGCTAACTAGGCTCTCTAGTGTCAAGTGGGCAGTCAACTGTCCACATTACAACAGACAACTTTATTATCATCAGAATATTGGGTGCTGAAATTAACAGCATTGATTTCCCAGGAACGGTGGAGGCTAAAGAAAATAGTTTAACCACACCACAATCAATAAAGCGACACCTACTAACCAAACTCTGCCGTGAAATTAGCAAATTCTGCACCAACCAGGAAGGATCACTTCAATGGGAATGATCAGGCGGAATGTGCTACAAGAGCGACCATAACTTCTAGTTTCCTGCTAGCGGAAAAAAAATAAAAAAATGCTAGAGGAAATATTCAGCATCTGACTCCCATGGAAATCAATGGAGGCTGATTTCAACAACAATATATTAGGATAAAAAAAAAATCTTAGCAATGGAGGCAACGACCAAAAATCAGAAAAAACAAAGTTTTTTTTTACATGGCAGCTTAAAAGGGATTGTTCTGGTGACAAACTCCCTTTACCAAACTGCCACAGAGGATACTGCATATTCATGGTGATAGGCTCACTTCAACAATTGACACATGACTCTCTAGAACAGACTACTACACATCAGTGCCAAATGAAGAGTTCCGAACAGATAAAATTTTTTTTTTTTTTTTGCTCGATTTTAAGCTATGCAAGACAGGAGCTAATGCTAAAAGGAAAAAAAAAAAAACAACAGACAGCAGACCGCCATTACAATTGAGGGAATGGTTTTGCAGAGCATGTAATGCGTAGTAAATAAATAAAATAAACAAAGTGTCCATTTAATGTTTCTGTGTAGCTTTCCATACTGTCAGTTTCTGGCCTGTGGTTATGAATGTATAAACTCTGCTTAAGGCTAAGGCCCCCATGTAGCGGGTCACAGCAAAACAGCACTATGGGAAAAAACACAGTGGCAATGCATCACAGAGTTTTTGGCAGTGCCAGCGTTTCAGTAGGTATAATTGACATGTTGCGCTCTCCAAAACCATGAAAATCACAGCATATCCACTACGCATATATTTTTGCAATGTGTGGATGGGATTCACTTTTTGCCTCAGTGTTTCCACTGTAGCCAAACCCCGAGGTTTACACCACATGGGGCCCCCAGCCCTAGTGCTAGTTCACACGGGGACATGGAAGAGGATTTTGACAGCGGAATCCACGTCATAATCCTCCTCCATACAATGTTAGTCTATGTAGATTGCTAGCTTTTTTTTTCTGCTAGCAGAGAAAAAGAAGCGACATGACCTTTCTTCAGTAGAGATGAGCGAGTACTGTTCGGATCAGCCGATCCGAACAGCACGCTCGCATAGAAATGAATGGACGTAGCCGGCACGCGGGGGGTTAAGCGGCCGGCCGCCGTCAAAGTGGAAGTACCAGGTGCATCCATTCATTTCTATGGAGCGTGCTGTTCGGATCGGCTGATCCGAACAGTACGCACTCATTTCTATTCTTCAGGCATTTTTCGCCTGAAGAAAGCAATAGAAGTGAATGGGAAGTGCAAAACACACGTTTTTTGCAGCCCGTTCTCTTTAAGGATGGGAAAATTGGCTGGAACCTTTTGGAAGCGATTTTTAGGAAAAAAAAAAAAAAGTTTCACAAAAATCGGGGAAAGGTCCAAAAAACGCTTCCTAATTAGGAAGCGTTTTTTTCCGGTGCCAAAATAAGCCACACGTAGTTTACGTGTGAACTAAGCCTTAAAGATTGTACGACCAAAGTGTTTAAATTAAGAAAATAAATGTCCAGACATGAGTGGCAGTGACAAGGGGACATCCTCTACGTCTGGAGGAGAGAAGGTTTCACCAGAAACATAGAAGGGGATTCTTCACAGTAAGAACAGCGAGGCTCTGGAACTCTCTGCCCCAGGAAGTGGTGATGGCGGATTCACTGAACAAGTTCAAAGAGGGCCCGGATGCCTTTCTTGAAGAGAAAAATATTACAGGTTATGGACTCTAGATTTTAAGGACACGTTAATCCAGGGTTTTTATACTGACTGCCAGATTGGAGTTAGGAAGGAATTTTTTCCCTTGAAATGAGGCTATTGGCATGAGCATCATGGTTTTTTTTTTTTTTTTGCCTTTCCCTGGATCAACACTGTAGGAGATTGTAGGGTTATAGGTTGGACTTGATGGACTCATGTCTTCATCCAACCTCATCCATATACTATGTAATTATGAAATCAACACAAAAGTGAATCAAAATGGTGGAGAATCCCATTTGTAAGACTGGTCAGTGTAACAACAGAAAATGAATTTTCCTCTTCAGTCTTTCTTCACGTACAATTTCTAATGGCAGTTTTTACTGACCACATCATTTTTCAAATGTCAAACTTTAGCTATCTAAAAAGGTTTTGTATGTTTTTGCAGTTTTTTGGATCCCAGTTTTCCAATTAAGGAGATTAAGAATATGTCAAACTATCTGAACTTGTGAAAATAAGGCTGAGTCATTGCATAAGTAGTAATAGTATTAAACCTTCATTACAGATCAGGTGCCGCTTACTAATTTATAAGCTAACTTCTATAGAACATATGTCATGTTATTACCTAATGATCACGGCCATAAAAGACCTTATGTTCCAGCACAACAAGCATCATAGGTCTATGCATGTATACACAACACATTCCATTTAGTCATTTAATTACAGGAAGGATATTAAAAACAAAAAAAAACCTGTTTCTTAATACCTCATGACAAACAAACAAAAATTACTACCTTATATAATAGCACAAGCTAAAGCATGAGATCACATGCCATTACTTAACCTGACAAGAAAGACCAGTTACGTTTTCATTTGTTGTTGCCACTATGCAATGCAAGTATACAGATTGGTTATTGACTAGGAAAAAAAAAATAAATCTAACAACTATCATTTGGGAATATTTCCTGTTGACTGCATCATTAATTCATGATCTCACAAACAAAAAAAAAAAAAAAAAAAAAAAAAAAAAAAAGCCCTTCTTATCAAACCGAGTAAGGCCCCCTGCAGGCTGCCGTGGCCGAGATCTGTGTGCTAGCCGTGTTTTTAGCAGCACACTGACCTATTCATTTCTATGGGTACATGCACACAACCATGTTTTTCGCTGATCAGTGTGCGAGCTGTGAGTACGCGTTGCATCATCGCTGCGGGAGAACTCATTTGCATACCAGAAAAAAAAAAGAAGGTATTTCTAAGGAACTGCGCAGCAGAGACCACGTCTAAAGGTAAGAGACGAATAGCCTTTCTAAAGGCTATCCTGACGTCTTATCCACAAAAAAAAAAAAAAGGTTTTAATGGTAGAATCCCTTTAACAAACCTGCGGACCCAATAAACTATAACGGGGTCCACGTGGTTTCTGTTCGGTCTCCGCCTGAAAATGCCGAAAAACATGGAGGGCAATGGAATTCCCGTACAGAGACCGGGCGCACCGGGTGAACAGAGCCTCACCTGTGTTTTTTATGGTGGATCCACAAACTAGGATCAAGCTCTGATAGCACAATGAAGGCACTGTCAGTTTTTGCGGACATACTTTACTAATGCTGAACACACACTGATTATACTTTGTCCGCAAAAACTGACACATGGTCGCCTGCAACTAGCCTGAGGCTAGGTTCACAACTGCGTTCGAGATTCGATTTGGGAGGGGGTGTGCTTGGGGACCTCACGAACAGAAATCTAAGTCACATAGAAAAGCAGGTACCTTAGTAAACCTGCGGACCTCATAGACTATAATGGGGTCCATGTTGTTTCCGCACAAAACATGCGGAAAGAAAAGCATTGCTTGCAGCCCTTTTTTCTGTGCATTTGGCATATAGAGAGGAGAACAGAATCCCCAAACGTAAATGTGAACTGAGTCTAAAGTTTCTTTCAGACGGTCAGTGATTTTCATCTGTGATTGTGTGCCAAAACGTGGAGCGGGTTAAAAAACACATAAGAAATTCAAATATTTCTATTATACTCTGTTCTTGTAGTCTCCACTCCTAATCTTAGCTCACAATCGCTAAACAAAATCACTGACTAAACACTGCCATGTTAAAGCAGCCTAAGGGTGCATTCACACTGAGTAAACGCTAGCTTATTCTGAACGTAACACACGTTCAGAATAAGCGGCGTCTAAAGCAGCTCCATTCATCTCTATGGGAGCCGGCATGCGAGCGCTCCCCATAGAAATGAATGGGCTGCTTCTTTCACTCCGAGCAGTCCCATTGAAGTGAATGGGGAGTGCCGGCGTGTACGGCAAGCTCTGCTCATGCCGAGCCGTATACGCGAGCACTTCCCATTCACTTCAATGGGACTGCTCGGAGTGAAAGAAGCAGCCCATTCATTTCTATGGGGAGCGCTCGCATGCCGGCTCCCATAGAGATGAATGGAGCTGCTTTAGACGCCGCTTATTCTGAACGTGTTTTACGTTCAGAATAAGCTAGCGTTTACTCAGTGTGAATGCACCCTAAGGCTGCAGGTTGGGCAGCAACCAGAACAGTCATGAGTGAGACATCAACCTGTGGCTGAAGGGGTAATGGCAGGACACCATAGCTCATGTTAGTCTAAGGGGGCGTTCACACTACCGTCGGTGTCCGACAGGTTGTGTGAACGCCCCCTTAACAGAAAACCTCAGCAATTAAGGGCACAACAACAGCAAAACCACAACATATATGTTACTGACTTACTGAACACTGAGCAACTATAACTCTCAACATGTAGTTTTGTCTCTTGATACATTATGTCCAGGTTTCTGCAACATGGGGCCTTAGCCTCATAGTAGCAATACTACACACGTTTCCTGTCCAATAACAGCTTTCAAGGCCCATAGGCTTCCAGAACAGCTGATCTGTATTGAGTCCAGGTGTGTATAGGTCATCAGTATGAAAAGTCAATTTGGTGCTGCAAAACAACTGAAAACAATTTATAGGCAGCAGAACAAAGGGACCTTCTGCCCATGCCTGGATGTAGCAGCAGTCATCATTAGTTTTTATTGGAGTTCTAAAGCTGCTTTTGTTGGAGCTTACAGTTTGCTGATTAAACCAAGTCTGTTATCTCTCTATGTAAACACAAAGATAACATTGAGTCCTTCTCTAGAACCAGGTAAGTGTTCTATATAAACCTGTGTAATTTAACATACATTTACAGTAAATATTAGATCTGTATTCATATTAGATTTATAGTAATCTTAAAACTCTCATGGTAAAGAGAAAGTCTATACTGTGGTACTCCATAGTGTACTGTTCAGCAAGCTGGGGGGAGGCGGCTTTGACTGTTTGATGAAGAATACAGGAAGTGACAAGAAGAGACAGAAGGCAGCTGAAACAGAGAGATGGGAAAACCCCGTTAACAGCTGCCCTTCTGACAGTGGAGGGACATCAGTGCCAGAACTAACAGTCCCGATATCTCTGGCACCTAGGTATATACCAGTAAAGCTGACAGTCCACTTAATTCAGTGCACTATCAGCTTTCTGGTAAAATATAATACCACTGATCTACAAGAACATGAAAGCTTCGTTTTAAAGGGCTTGTCTTACAACAGACAGGAAAGGGGAGAACTGACTGATTACTTATTAGTAACTTACTAATTCGGTTTTTTTTAGGGGGCTATTAGTAACATTGTTCTAATATATTTTATTAAGCAGTGTCAAGCAAAATACCTCCTCAGTCTGTATATCGTGTATTATATGGGCTAAGAATGATTAGTATTACATGCAAAGGCAAGTTTTGTAAGCTGACTCTGCTCTCCCTTTCCTAAGTACATGTATATTAGGTTATACAGCATTTATTAGCTGTTCCTAACTAGCTCATTAATAGCACAGATCCCTTAGGGTATGTTCACATGGCGGAAATTAGATCCCGCATGTGAACATATCGTACAGCTAGCTGCGACAGAATGGCGATGCAGTGCACTGACATCCCATTGCGGCATTCCGCTCCGGATTAAGTGCAGCGCCGCGGCTGAGTCAAGCCACAGGTTGAAGGGGCATGTCGCTTCTTTTCTCCGCTACTAGCTAGTGAAAAAAAGAAACGAGCGGCTCCCATTGAAGTAAATGGGAGTGGTTTTTAGCAGCGGATTTTGAGATGGATTCCACATCAAAATCCACTGCCAAAAAACTTGTGTGAACTAGCCCTAACAGTCCTGCTTCTTTCACTGTCAACTAGATACAGACATGAGCCATTTTCATTAACATAAGAGTGCCAGGAAAGTGTAACAAATAGAATAAATGTATACATCCTTATAAAAGTAATTTATACATCTAATCTAACCTTTAATAAACTTTCCCAGGGATTACCTAAACCAGGGTGTCAAAACAACAGATAGTAAGAAACATGGGGAAGAAAGAGGGTTGTTAGCAATCTATGCTGTTAACATATGCTAGTTGGGGACAGCTAGATAAATCTTTTATAACCTAAGGGTATGTTCTCACAGAGTTTTTTGCAGGTGGATTTTGACACGGAATCCGCCTACAAAAATGGTTCCCAATGGGAGCTGCTCTGGGTTTTTTTTACGCTAGCTAGCAGTGTAAATAAAGAAGCGACATGACCTACCTTGCTGTGGATTCCGTGGCTTAGTCAGGCACAGCGTCTGCAGCTCGAGGCATGCTCCCGTTTATGCCCATTAGAGATGAGCCGATCCGAACAGCACGCTCGCATAGAAATGAATGGACGTAGCCGGCACGTGGGGGGGTTAAGCGGCCGGCCGCCGTCAAAGCGGAAGTACCAGGTGCATCCATTCATTTCTATGGAGCGTGCTGTTCGGATCGGCTGATCCGAACAGTACTGACTCATCTCTAATGCCCATTCATGCATCACTGGTAGTTTTCAGCTAGTATATTACACACTATATAGATGACAGATGGGTTTTTCCTTATCATCTCTTTGTAGCTAAAGAGAAATTTTAGAGCCAGTTATTAAACTAAAAATATTCTAGAAAATGGCCACAATTACACCTCTCCTACTCTCAATATTGAAAAGAAACAGAAATGGCAGTTACTCTTTGGGATAGGGCTACACACCAAGGGTGCAAGTCCACTCACTAACTTGAGTACGGCTAAGGTCCCACGTTACGGAAAGCGGCGTTTATTTTTGTTGTTGCAGATTTTAATGCGTATTTTTGAGCCAAAGGCAAGAATGGCTTGGAAAGGATTGAGAAATATACTAGGAGCTCTTAGAGTTCTAACTTCTATTAAATACACTCCTGGCTTTGGCTTACAAAACTGCAGCAAAATCTGGGAAAACAAAAAACTTTTCCACAAGTTAGAGCCTTAGCCTGAAAGAGTTTTGTGGCAACACAGTGATCTTTGTAGCCTTAAGGGTGCATTCACAGTAAGTATACGCTGAGCTGATTCTGAACGTAAGACATGTTCAGAATCAGCGCGTACAAAGCATATCCCATTCATTTCAATGGGAGCTGGCGCACGAGCACTCCCCATTAAAATGAATGGGGAGTGCATATCACATTGAAACCAATAGGGAAAAAAGCAGCCCATTCATTTCAATGGGGAGCGCACGTATGCCGGCTCCCATTGAAATAAATGGGATATGCTTTGTACGCACTGATTCTGAACGTGTTTTACTTTCAGAATCAGCTCAGCGTATACTTAGTGTGAATGCACCCTTAGCCTTTATTTTCATGCATATTCCAAGTTCAGACATATACCTGAATTCTGCACTATAGGTCATCAGGCACAGAATTAATTTTGGGTGTTTGAAATCATTAGTGGAGAAAAATAAAAAGTATGAACATTGCTTGGGAGTGATTAATTCTGCATTATGAGCAGACTGTGAATCCACAGCACAAATCCAAAGTACAAGTTCAGATTGATGCTGCAGATTGGCTTTGAAAAAAAAGTCAGCCATGTGAACAGGCCCTAAGGAAGGTAATCTTCTACAAGTCGTGTGGTGGCCCCTGGAATATTCTGGAAGCCATCATCACAAAGCAGGACTGCATAATACTCACCATTTCTATGATTTTGGTTTTCCTTCCAGTTTTCTTCTTTACTGTGAATATGTATTGAGCCAAAACCACTCCAGCCACCAGGGCACACATGCTAGCACTGGCCACTGCCCCCACTTTGGCCACAGAAGATCTATCCATGGCTAATGACGGATCCACAGGCTCAGTACAACCAAGCTAGCTCCAATCACGTGATCACAAGTCTATGGCTAGATGTAGAGTTTAGCACAGGCTAGATTCTCCGGGGCTGGTAGACAGAACCAGTATCATGTGGCCGGGTCACATAACCACACAGCATTACACAGGGCCAGCACCTTCCCTGCTGTATCACTAGAATCGGATACTCCTGTACAAGTGAATAGACGTAACCAGCTGTGCCGTCCTCCCCTATCTTGCCGGCTATCACGCTTCTACAAGTGACAGTAGGAACTCTTCCGTTTCCGTTTTCCATGCGTTTCAGGACATTTTCACCACGCCCATTTTTGTTAAAGCTGATTCCTATAGGCTGAGCGGCGTGACGTCAGGGCGAGCGCGATGATGTTTAGGACCTTGAACGACTCAGAGCAACCAGAGTGTCCGCCGGTTGCTTAGGTAACAAAGGCTAGAAGGACGCTGTGCAGGCGGGAGACCAAGTGACCAAGTACCCTGCTCGGCTGTAGGGATGGGACTGGGTGGCTAAGAGCAATGTGCACTCATTTCATAGATGTACATATATAGTTTATCTACATAGAGCTGCGTGTGTATATATTATATTATATATATATATATATATATATATATATATATATATATATATATATATATATATATATAGTAATTATGCAACGACCATATTCGTAGCATAACTATAGTGGGTACAATGGTCAAAGCCACCAAGGGGGTCACAGAAGTCAGGGCTCCATGGTTCTCCTTTCTGATTCTTTTGAGGGTCAGTTCACACAGAGGAAAATGGTGAGGAATTTGGTGTGAAATTTCAGCGCTGAAAAAAAAGCCTCCCATTGACTTCAATGCTAGCAGAAAAAGGAACCCATTGAAGTCAATGGGAAGCTTTATTTTCAGCGCTGAAACTCCACACCAAATTCAACGCCATTTTCCTCCATGTGAATGGACCCTTAATAGCTGGCAGTCCATGCTTTGTGAATGTGTTACCCCAACTCTCTGGTGAGCTGGAGTTGGAGGATTTATGACAGGCAGCCCTTCACTGTCAGAAAAGAGACCATTAACCCTTTAATGGCCAAAAAAAAAAAAAAAATAGCAGTTGGTCTAGTCAAGAAGGGATCCTGTGGAGGAAGTTGTCACCAGAAATGAATAGGGTGACTATGAATTATTCCCCCAAAATTAACTATTTATATTTTTTAATTAAACCTGAAAAAAAATTTACCACATTGATATTTCCCCTTATGTGTCATTTTATTTAACCAGGTTTCATGAGATTCACAAAAGTAACTTTGAACCAGCTCGTCTTTCATGTTGTACTTCTATACGTAATGTTGTACTTCTATACGTAATAAGCATTTTTTACAGCTATCTCCCAAAAGGCTGGGTCGTCCTCTATCGTATTCTAATGGTTTTTATTGCTTTTAGAATTCTCTCTGCCTGTGAGCTGAACTGAAAAGGCGAATCTCTTATCTTTCCTTTTCGTCCTGCCTTATTTTTCTCTACGGGTACATTAACATGTATCAGTTGCCTCAGTATCACTTTTTTTGTCCCTTAGTGATTAAAACTAATGTAAACACTAATGCGAAATTGCTCATTTCTACTCCATAATCATAAACTGGCATCAGTTTTTACCCTGACGGTAAGGCATGTTTGACTGCTGAGGCTAATAGAGCAGGGCTACTCAACCTCTTTTTAGTAAAGGTACGTTCACTGGGTTCTACCATCAAGTAAAGGTCAGAGCTAAACATATCCAGTATTTATGGTATTTTTCAGACAAAAAGACTATAAAATGCACAACACAGGTATGGACAAGAAAAATTAGGATTAGGTGGGGGAGGGGCAGAGCAACTAACGTGGCATTATACTGTGTGTGGGACGTGATTAATGTTGCATTACAATGTGGGGGATGACTAACATGACATTATACTGTGCAGGGGTACTAACGTGACATTATACTGTGAGTGGTGACATAAGGTGGGTGGGGGAATTAAGGCGCATTATATTGTGTCGGGGGGCAATAATAGGAAAATAATGCCCCATAATTGTGCCTCCTCACAGTATCCACCTGGGTACCTCTACAGTATAATTCACCATTAGTGCCCCACACATAATTAACATTAACAGTGGCCAGGAGGAACATTTATCTCCCATCTGCTGTCCTGAAGCGCTAATACATTACACTAAACAGCAGCAGGGATCAGTAGTTGTCCCTGCTGCCTGTGCAAGAGCCCTCAATCCTGGCTTAACTACTGTAAAACGCAGCACTATGGAGGAAGCCATTCAGACGCTCATTTTGAAAATGAACCCCGGGTGCTGCCACATTCATCTTCAGGCAGCATCCTGCGCTGCAGGAGTTCTAATGGAGCTGGATAGAGAAACACTGCAGGAAGTGTTTTACCATCTGTCTGAGGCACAGGTCCAATGCCAAAACTGATGCCTCTTGGGGCAGAACCGATCCCATAAAGAACTTTGGGATCCGTTCTGGCATCAGTTTCCCTCTGGCTTGTGTGCACCACAACAGAGGAAATTTGATAGCAACAGGGTGCATATGTGAACATACCCTAAGAGATCGATTTCTGTAAACTTGCTGGCTTTTTGCATAGCTCTACCCAAGATCTTTTTAGGGTAACGGCAACCTTGTAATCTCCATTTTAATCCCTCTGTTTGTTGTTTAAAATCATTTATATTGTTAATTCTCCTGAACTAACCAAATGGAATAGCCGATTTCAGAATTTATAGCTGCCTTGTCTGTGGGGCACCACTGCAGTACCTGCTGCTACACTTGTGTATGAGTAGCGCAGTTCCTGGGATGTAAATGTTACCAATATTAAAGATCTATTAACTCATTATAAAATACAAAAACTTTAAGAAAAGTACAATCAGGATCCTCCATATATTAATTTTATTTTATGTACTTTTTTATGAACGTGGAAATCAGGAGATGATGCACGGCAGCTATTCTACTGCTTAAGTCACTGCCTCCATTATGCTTAATGGGAGTTTTTTTCTTACTTGACTTGGGCATTGTACATGTACTATTGAAGCTTGATAGGAGAAACACCTCGCATTGAGAGTAATGGAGGCAGTGGCTCAAGCAGTCGAGTGGCAGCTTTGTATATGCCATCATTAGTCCTGATCCTGCATCTGGATCACAACTAATGAAAAAATAAATTGAATAAACTATAATGAGGTTGGGGATCCCCTCAGTAATCTCTTCATTAATATTCCCAGTCAAGTACGGTCAATACTAATGAGTTGGCATCTGGATGAAACTGAACATTGATTGAGGGAACTTGAAAACCAGGATACTTTTAAGAAAGGTGGGTGAGTCGAGTTATCACCACGGGTCGTGGAAAAGCTGTGTTTTTGTTGTTGCATATTTTGAACCAAAGCCAAAAGTGGATTCAAATGGAATGGGAACTATAAAAGAAACCCTTGTGCTACTCATTACTGCTTGTGGCTTTTCTGTAAAAAGAGCTGTGGAAACCCACCCTTGGCATGCTTTACACCAGCAGGTTTAGTCTGTGAGATACAGGCTAGATCAGGGGTAGGGAACCTTCGGCTCTCCAGCTGCTGTGAAACTACAACTCCCAGCATGCTCCATTCACTTCCATTGGAGTTCCAAGAACAGCAGAGCAAGTATGCATGCTGGGAGTTGTAGTTTTGCAACAGCTGGAGAGCCGTACGTTCCCTACCCCTGGGCTAGATGTTAGATGCAAGCTGTGTTTTCCGTACTGAACCCTGAATCGGGACCCAGACTCTCAGCGTAATAATCTTCCACGATACTAATCCCTCCTTTCCCATGGTTCTGCTGTCCCTTTACATTAAACGTGCTCAGGCTAGGTTCACACTTGCGTCGGGCTGTCGGGAACCGCAGACCCTATAGACTATACTGCAGGACTTTTCTCTTTGCCAAATGTGAATCTATCCTGAGAATTCAGGTCCCTGTGTGGGGTTTGTCCAGGAAATTCTGCTGACGTCTTATTCATATATCATGAAGTGTTGGTGTGAATATGGCTTTAGGTTGCTGTCACACAGTACCCTGTACACAAATAAAATGGCCGCCTGCACAGCTAACTGTGTAAGCGGCCATTTTCTTGTGGCCGTGGGTCTGCACAGTCGGCTCTGTCTGAGACCCGACAGCAGAGCCGACTGCACATGCCTAGAAGATTGAAATCCAGGAGAGAAGGAGACACAGGGAGAGGGTGTTCCAGAAGAAGATAGAGGTGTCGCAGGAGATTTCTCTCACAGCAAAGGGGACGCCCCTAGTGCTGTGAGAGAACACATTTGCATACCGAAGAAAACATGGATTTCTACCGAATGGCAGTGCCGAGAAGGCATCTAAAGATAGGAGAAGAATAGCCTTTCTTAAAGCGATCCTATCATACAAACTCTTTTTTTTTCTTTCTCATTAACACGTCGGAATAGCCTTAAGAAAATCTATTCTTCTCCTACCTATCGTTGTCTTCTCTGTGCTGCCGTTCTGTAGGAATCCCGGTTTTTGTCAGTATGCAAAAGGAGATCTCTTGCAGCACTTTGTCAGCAAAGTCCTCTTCTTCCGGCGCAGGTTTCAGACTCCTAGGCCTCGGGCAGAGCAGACTGTGCGTGCCCATGGGGCACAAGAAAATGGCCGCTTACACAGTATTGTAAGCGGCCATTTAAAGCATCCCTTTAAAGCATCGAAAGCCATGGACTAGATGTGGTTATAGCCACATCCAGATACATAGTGTTTCACCACCATCACTACGTCCAGAAACCTGTGTAGCACCTCCCTCAGGCCGCTACAGAACAGTATGTAGTGGAGTGAGGAACTCCTATCATAGATGGCTATAATGCTAGGCGTTCGGCTTATGGCTGAGAGCTGGTTAGTATGAAACTACCCTTAACCAGAGGTTTCCGATTTACTTAACAATAATAAAAAAAAAAAGAACCATGTGAACCCATGATATGATATGACATGACATTCAGCCCTAATGAATTATTTTTTATGCATTTGTGGTAGAAAACTGATATAATTGTATTGATAAATATACTCCCTTGTGCAACAAATAAAATACTCAAAAAAGAAACAAAAAAGAGAAAAGAACAAAAATACTAATTAACAAAAATATATCTAAGGAATAGTTATTAAAGATCAAAACATTCTGGCTTGAAAAAAAAAAAAGGTTAATGTTATCCAGTCGGTGTTTCTGTTATTGTAGGCAAGGCTATCTGGGTTTCTATGTACATGTAAACATGGTTTCTGCACTTCATAAGACTTGTACAGTAGGTAAATGCAGCTATAGACTGTCTGTCTGCTGTCACGCTAACCAGACAGTTGACAGGCTGCACCTGCTACTGGTCAATAGGTCTGCTATTAATGGAGCTGCAGTTAGAAGTACCAGACTCATATTTACAACTCAAGTTTACACATTATGATCCTGTGATTACAACTTGTATATACTGTGGGGCAGATTTATTATGCCCTGTACACCATTTTTTTGCCATGCAAAGCATAATAAGTAAAAAAAAATAAAAAAAAAATTGTGCAAATCAGGTTTTTGTCGAAAAGTGTGTGTGCAGAAATCTGGCATAAATGATGCAAAAAATCTATATTAGCTATGAGATGTCCTTCTAGGAACATGGGCAAGCAGAGGATGCACCTCATAATATGAGGCAGACCCTTCTCCAATAATGGGGTTATGGTTACAATTGCCCAAAGGTAATTCCCAATGTCAGCTGCTAGGGAAAGGGAAGACAGAGACAGTGAGCCCTGAACCTAGGTCCATCCCGTGTCCGTACCTGTTTGCTGCAAATGTCCTAATGATAGGGACAACTGGATGACCAACCCTACACTAGATAAGTGATACACAGAGCAACACAACATAACACAGTAGAGGATTCAGCAAGCCAAGGGTCAAACCAGAGAGACTAAACAGTACCAAATTGCAATCCAAAAGAGTATGGGAAGAATATGCAAATCTGTCTTCCATGATGTAAACAGGGAGACAGTGCCTCTGTTATGCTACCCTCTATGGGAAGCACCCTGAACATCAAGCCCGACTTTCCCAGAAGTCTTTTCTGCATAATGCAGGGTTATAACCAAATCAGAGGCACTGTCTCCCTGTTTACATCTTGGGAGACAGATTGGCATATTCTTCCCATGTTCCCTTGCAGTGGAGCAACTATGGCTGTATAAGTCTCCACACACCTGAAGAGGTGGTCTCTCCCTAAGGATGGACGTTCTCCCCATAATATGATGTAAATAGGAAGACAGTGCCTCAGTCATGCACCAGAGGCCTTTGTTGCAATGAAGTGGGATTTTACCAAGTCAGTCTCTCAGCCAAGGACAGCTGTTTTGATTTATTTGGATCTCTTTAGCCCGGCGCAGAGAAGACTAACTTGGCAGAGGTGAGAGGTTTCTAGAGAGGGTTAAGGGGATATCGTCACTCCTTAGGGAGAGACCACCATGTAGGTGTGTGGAGTCGTATTAAGCCATATGCCCTCCACTGTGGGCTCCATGACTGCGGCACTGTCTTCCTAGTTACATCATGGAAGACAGATTTACATATTCTTCCCATGATCTTCTATCCCCTTAATCCAAAAGAGTAGTCAGAGGTCAGTACAAAGCAAGAGCAAGAGAAACGCTTAGCAAGGTCAGAGACACAATAGCCTGCAACCATGTGTGGGCTTATGGCCAATTTAAGAAAGCCCAGAACCCACCCCGGGCTTGATTGACAGATAAGCTGTCAATTACAAGCACACAAAGGTAAACACTAACCGTGCCAACACAGAATGACAAGAGTCTGGGAGCAGATAATCATGAGCGGGCACGCCTCCTGTGCCATACAATGAGGCCAGAGGATGGGGCAGGAGTTCGAACGGGTGAGGACATAGCCGTTCTTAAGTCTGATGTTGACGATGCCAGCCTTAACAAATCTTCCCCTTTCATGAATAAGATGTTCTACAACAAAATTCTATTCAGCCATGTTTTAGTTTGTCATCAAAATTAATAAACTGAAAGTGGCTCTCCCACAATTATCAATAGCACTGCCATCTAAAGCGTTGTGGTCAGTGTAAGGATCCTTACACAATGTTTTGTGTGGGTTGCTAGCCACACAGCCACAAATTCGGACCGGAATAAGACCTGTCCTGAGTTTTGAGGCTTGGACTGTCGGCCCGCACATGGATCCGTATAATACACGGTCATGTGCTTGGGCCAAGAGAAATGAATGGGTCAGTGTGCTATCTGTGGAAAAACTGTGACCGCTCCATTGGTCAGTTGTAAAGGCCTCAATCTGGGAGAGCCCTTCACAGGGTTCAAGAAGTCATGAACTATACTAGGGAAGTTGGTTTGACAGCAATGCCCTTCTGACAGTGGGCAGACATCGGTAACAGCACTGATAGCTCTAGCCCTGGGCACATAACTGGAAAGCCGACAGTGCGCTGAATTCAGCACTCTGTCGGCTTTCTAGCAGTATATAAAACTGCATGTGCCTGAGGACATGAAAGGTCCTCTTAAAGAGTGGCCTCAAACCAGTTTGGTGACATGGTGAGTCCACAACCCACTGACCATTAAAGGGATTTCATCATTAAAATTTCTTTTTTTTTTTAACTAAGTACACGTGCGTAAACTCTCCAGCGATGCCTCCATCTTCTTCTGCACATCGCCTCTTCTTCATCCAAAAGCACCAACCACAGGAAAATGGCTGATGGAAATGCACAGTTGGCGCTATCTTGGTTGACAGGTGTCTTCAGTGTCAATCTTGTCCTCCTCTTCAAGATGTTTGTCTTCTGTCCAGTGCGAATCGCAGGTGTCCGCTCGGGAAGGTTTGTTCTTCAGTCTATTTGGTGATCATCTGCCAGGGGCTCAGAGGACATGTTGCTCTGGTGATATTAGAGCTGGTGTCTTGCAAAGGGTTTAACAGGTGTTAAATGAAAACCCTCTGAATATGGCCTGATCTTTTAGTGGTATAGATGTCTTGTTGGCCTCTGCTGCCTCCATTCTGCCCAGTTGGAAACATCTGGCACAGGGATGAGAACTGGGAGGATAAAAAAGAGAGGGTAATCGCGCTTCCTTTGTAGTGGTAAAAAGCACTAGTAGTTGGAGAGTAACAGCTGGTTGTTCTCCTCTAAAGAACCAGATACTCTTGATGGAACCTTTATGGTGTTTTGATATAAATATAAATATTGTTACGGCTCTGAGGTCGTATATGGGGTTCGCCTTCACCTGGAACAACAGCTGCTTCCTGGGGACGAGCTGTAAGTGGACCAACAAAAAGTGAACTAGATTCACTAAAAAAACCCGGGTAAGCGCACAATCCCTTGTGGGTGGAATGATTGAAACTGATACTTGAATTACGGCAACGGTTTATTGAAGGACAATTTTGAGAGTAGATAACGCATTTCTGGGCCTTTGGGCTACAAAGCCTACCCCTTCATCAGATCTTATTCAAATCAAAGTCCAGAGTCAGCTCTATCATAGATTTGAATAAGATCTGATGAAGGGGTGGGCTTTGTAGCCCAAAGGCCCAGAAACGCGTTATCTACTCTCAAAATTGTCCTTCATTAAACCGTTGCCGTAATTCAAGCATCGGTTTCAATCATTCCACCCACAAGGGACTGTACGCCCACCCAGGTTTTTTTTAGTGAACCTAGTTCACTTTTTGTTGGCACAGGGATGAGGTACAGATGGTACAGGGATGGTGGGTGGGGGCATCCGGAGAGCTTCCACAGAGACCCAATGAATATGCTTGATGAACCAATGGCTACGGATGTTACCATTCACTCCTAAACACTTGGCTGAATCTTTCAGGAGGAGCTGAAAATATGAGATGTCATTATAAATGAGTGACTACAAATACCTTACACAAGAATCAATGCAATATCATTACTAAGTAAGACTGCCAATGAAAAAGACTTGGGGATTTTGGTGGACAGCAAGAATAACTTTAATGACAGGTGCCAGGCAGCTGCTGCCAAGGCAAATAAGATTATGGGATGCATCAAAAGAAGTCTAGATACTCATGACAAGGACATAGTTATGCCTCTATACAAATCACTGGTACAGCCACACTTAGACTTTTGTGCGCAATTTTGGGCCTCAGTATACAAGGAAGATATAATCGAACTT
This sequence comes from Leptodactylus fuscus, assembly GCF_031893055.1. Classification (NCBI taxonomy): domain Eukaryota; kingdom Metazoa; phylum Chordata; class Amphibia; order Anura; family Leptodactylidae; genus Leptodactylus; species Leptodactylus fuscus. Next base: position 143,694,430 of record NC_134268.1, read on the forward strand.
GAAAAAGTGTAAAAAAGGGCAACCAAAATTATTGGTGTGGGTGGACTGGAGTACAACGATAGATTAACAAACTTGGGGTTATTCAGTTTAGAGAAAATACTTTCTAATGATCTTTTTACTCCTAGGCCAGTGACCGTGACAAGAGGACATCCTCTACGTCTGGAGGAGAGAAAGTTTCACCAGAAACATAGAAGGGGATTCTTCACATTAAGAACAGCGAGGCTCTGGAACTCTCTGCCCCAGGAAGTGGTGATGGCGGATTCATTAAATAAATTCAAAGAGGGCCTGGATGCCTTTCTTGAGAATAATATTACAGGTTATGGACTCTAGATTTTAAGGACACGTTGATCCAGGATTTTTATACCGACTGCCAGATTGGAGTTGGGAAGGAATTTTTTCCCCTGAAATGGGGCAATTGGCATGAGCCTCATGGGGTTTTTTTTTTTTGCCTTCATCGGGATCAACTCTGTAGGGAATTGTAGGGCTTGATGGACTGCGGTCTTCATCAAACCTCATCTACTATGTTACTATATAATAAACTAGTGTCTTTTCATGGTGACTTACCGACCTGTATGACGATGTTTTCAGCACTGGAGAATGCTGTGGCATACAGTTTAGGATGGTATGTATACTTACCGGTTAGCATTATGTTTAAGATGACACTAAATGCATACCAATCCACTCCAGCGCTATACTCCTGGTCTGCCAGCATCTGCCATAAAGGAGAGGACAGTTAACACACGGCTTATAACATGGAGACAACATTGTAGGTGCTAAGGTCTGAACATCAGAACTCCTCTCAGGCACGTTACTGTACAGACAGGCGTTTTGGGTGATATGTCCCTGGACGCGTGTGTTCCTAACCTCTCCCATTGTATGTGATCAAAAATTACTACAATTTTATCAGTAAAAATTCAGAAAAAACTCTGTTTTTCACCTTGTAGCCTTCAGTTCCAACATATTCGGTGGCTGTGCGGTCTCCAAACATGTTTTCTATGGCAAGACCGTAATCCGTGATCTTTAAATGGCCCAACTCATCCACCAGGATGTTCTCGGGCTTGAGGTCTCTGTGGATGACGTCGTTTTGGTGGAGGAACTGGATGTCATTCATGAGCTTGGCAGCTTAAAATCTGGCGCTGGGGATGTCGAGCCGCCCCTTCAGCTGCAGCAGTTGGTGGAAGTCTCCTCAGCTCATGAACCCCAGGCCTAGTAGACCAAGTATCTGTGACACAGAGGAGACAAGGCAGAAAGAAGAAGGCCCAGCTACCAAAATTGTCATGAGAGGGTTGGAGTACCCCAGCAAATGATGCTGTCCACTACTGCTGCTGGTTGGGTTACCTATGGGGACTTAATATAGTAGTAGTCACTAATGTACCTTGGTCTGAAAAGCAAAGTTCAGGTGGATAAGAAAGGGGTTACCAGACGCCAGCCGTAGAACTCGATGTTTGACCCACACATCCGCCTCGTTGCCAGTGGACAGGAGGAATCTCTTGCTGAAGATCTTCACAGTGTATTTCTGGTGGTTCGATGCGACTTCAGCCAGCACCACTTTACCAAAACTTCCTTGCCCAAGCACGTGATGGAAAATCAGTCTTATGGAGATTGCACTTCTAGAGCAGGTTGGCTGCACACTGCTGTCTTCTGTCAAAGGCAAAATAATAGGAGACATGAGAAGGAATATTTCTATCTATTTATGACATCTCCATTTGCTCGGTTCTTACTATTCCATTAAATTCACAATGTAGATTGCTTTTTCTAGCAATTACCATTTGGGGTAGTTCATTGCAAATAGAATTTAAAGCTCATATTGTGTTCAATGGTGACTGTATAAAATACTACAGAAAATGAAGAAGAGAGACAACACCGAGCGGCACTGTCAGGATACGGAGTCGCCGCGGTCTCCTTGCTGCGCGGCGTCTCCCTGGGAGACGTGTTAGGAGTTCTATTGGGTGTGCTTAGGTCATTAAGGGTTAATCTTTTCCTTGCCTTCAGTCTCCATGTCATTAGCCATCAGGGATGTTCTCTGCTGCTATTTAATCCCCACCCAGGCATGGATCCTTGCCAGCCATTCACTTTGTGTTTCCTGGTCCTCTGCTCAGTCTGATTCCCTGTCTGTTTGTATTCCATATGTTTCTTGGTTTTTAGACCCGGCTTGTATTTTTGACTATCCCTTGTCTTTTGATTTGGTACCTTTATTATATCTCCTGGCTTGACCTCTTGCTCTTCTGACCTCGCCTTCTCTTCTGTGTCTTGCTGGGACTTGTGGTCCTCCCTGGTTCCATGCTGTTTAGTCTTTTGTTTTGCATTGCATTTACACTGTGCTTTCTGTTTAGGTGTGACCCCGTGACTCCAGTCCCTAGGACTTTCAGGGCCTCCTCTCCCCTTATCCTAGCCGCCGGATAGAAGTGTAAGGAGTCGTGGTAGGCGCACTTCAATTAGGAAGTGCATTGGTCTGCCTCATCTCAGATATTACAGCATAGTTATAGCTGCAGGGCCTGCGACCCCTTTTGTCATTAGTTGCACAGTGTTGCTTTCCCAGCTGTGTCACTTTGCACTGCCTGACCCTGACTCCAATCCTTACAGGCACATAGTGTGATGTATACTTATACAATGATGTTATAGGCAGTGTCGGACTGGGATGTCTAGGGGCCCAATGCCAGGACTCTAGGACTGTAGCTGCCCTGTCCTAGAAAAGCTGATCTGCAGATGTCCTAGCTGTTATAACCCCACAGACAGTGGCGTAACAACCACCATAGCAGCAGAGGCAGCTGCTACAGGGCCCGGGACATTAGGGGCCTGGGGACAGCCGCTACCGCTGCTATCATTATTCTCGGAGGTCTTTTCGGACCCCCGAGTATAATGATTGGGGCCCCCTGTTGGTGGAATACTTTCCACCAACAGGGGGCCCCGAAGCTGCAGCAACGGCTGAAACACTGGAGCTGCAGGTCTGGCTCCTCTCAGCGCTTCAGGACGTTCCCCCTGTCTCCCCCCTCCCTTTCTCTGCCTGTCCTCTGCCCACCAATGAGAGGGCTGAGGAGAGCCCAGGAGGCGGGGCTTATCCCTGCCGAGCTCCTGCCGTCCTGCACTCAAGAGGAGAGGAAGAAGCTGCTCCAGGAAAATGAAACTAAAGATACACAGGTACATACTGGGGTTACTAGACTTATTAATATCAGGCATTTGGGGTGATTACTTTTGTTTTAGTAACTCCATGTGCCTCATATTAATAGCAGTTAACCCTATCATGTCCCTCACAATAACCCCTGTGTGCCTCACCATAAGAGTTACTAATATGTGAGACATATGGGGGTAATAATAATGAAGATACTTTATTATTACCTCCATGTCTCTCACATATCAGTAACTCTTATGTGAAGTACACAAGGGTTAATGTGAGGGACATGATGGGGTTAACTGCTATTAATATGAGGCACATGGAGTTACTAAATTGTAATGCATATGACCAGATTTTTTATCCACAATTGTCCTGGTATAGCGGAGACGTGACAGTATTTAGTCCTGTAGGGGCCACTGAGGGACATAATACTGTGTGTAGGGGCCACGATTGGGTATAATACCGTGTGCAGGGGCCTCTAAGGGACATAATACTGTGTGCAGGGGCCTCTAAGGGACATAATACTGTGTGCAGGGGCCACTATGGGACATAATACTGTGTGTAGGGGCCACTGAGGGACATAATACTGTGTGTAGGGGCCATGATTGGGTATAATACTGTGTGCAGGGGCCTCTAAGGGACATAATACTGTGTGCAGGGGCCTCTAAGGGACATAATACTGTGTGCAGTGGCCACTATTGGGTATAATACTGTGTGCAGGGGTCACTATAGGACATAATACTATGTGCAGGGGTCACTATGGGACATAATACTGTGTGCAGGGGCCACTATGGGACATAATACTGTGTGCAGGGGCCACTATGGGGGATAATACTGTGTTCAGGGGCCACTATTGGTCATAATAGAGCGCACAGGAATGCGTAGGAGGGACTCAGTCGAGATCTTCTGTGTTGGGGGGGGGGGGGCATGTCAAAAGTTCGCCACGGGGCCCCGCCATTCCTAGTTACGCCACTGCCCACAGATGTAATATTGATGGCCCAGCCTAAGGAAACATGCAGAGAGAAAAGTCTTACAAGCAGCACTTTTCTCTCCACATGATTCGTGTGGAAACCACGCGCATTTCATTATAGTCGAATGGGATGGAAGCCAATAGCCCTGGGGACATTGAAGAGTTTGTGCAGAATAATTTATTTATTTATTTTTTTAATTACCCTGGGGCAGGTGGAAAAAACAAACAAAACCCTTATATATAAAGTTATATATATAAGTTTCTCTCCTGACCCCAGTGTTTTCCAGCGCGGTTCGGTCCTGCAGCTCTGTCGTTAGCTTCCAACTGAAGTTCCCTCTGCACGTGACATCATGTGACCCCTGAGGCCAATCAGCAGCCTAAGTGAATGGACCTGGGACGTCACAGCCTGTGAGGACTTCAAGAAGACAGAGGAGCTGTAGGATCGGACTATGCTTGGAGGACACTAGAGCACTGGGGATAGATGAGTATGCGGGATGGGTTCACCTTCGCCCAGCTAATTATCAAAACCGATTAAGCCCAAATTGAGGCCTAAACAGGAGCGTGCCTCAAGTCGTATACGCCGCGGCTGTCTCAGCCATGGAATCCGCAGCAAGATAGGAGCCATTTTTACAGGCGGATTTTGAGGTGGATTCTGTGTCTAAAACCGCCTGCAAAAAACTCCATGTGAACATACCCTTAGGGGGCCCATGAGCCAAAATCTGCACTACTTATAGGCTGTCATAGATTTCAGCTATTATTTGCACCAGTTTTCTGGTTTTTCGCCTCTCTCCTGCTTCATCACCGTCCATGCCATCCCACTTTTAGGGAAAGTGGTGAGGTGGTGCAAAAAGGAAATCATAATTTTTGGCACAAATGCACCAATAGTTGTGATTTTTATATATTTTATACACCAGAAAATTATATAGAATTTCATAAATCATATATAGTAGTCATATAAGGCAGACTACTTACACTATATACAGCTCTCCGTTCATATAGTGTAGTGTTGGAGCTTGGAACTGTACCCCTGATCACTGTATACCTAGTATATAGGCTTCTGTCAACCGAAACATCTGATTGAGATCGGGTCCACATGTCAGATCCCGAATGATCTGATACTGATGTCTTTCCTGTGGACAACCCCTTTAAAATAGTCCAAGCATGCAATAAATAATACCTATGACACTCATAGAAACTGCAAATATAGGGAAAAGTGCATCAACCCAGAGAATAATATGTACCATAAATGGTTAATACCTATATACAATGTGCAAAGGCAAATGACAGGATACAGGTATGAACACTCACCAAGCCTAATATACTTCTAGCATAACAAGCTTTGAGTGGGGTCATGTTAATAGAAAGGAAATCATTTTTATATCAAATGTAACTGTATAAGGGCTAATTCATATATATATTTTTTTTTTTTTACATTTTATTTATATAGCGCCAACATATTCCGCAGCACTGTACAATTTATAGGGTTCAGATACAGACATACATAACAAAGAACGTCATTTCACACAATGGGACTGAGGGCCCTGCTCAAAAGAGCTTACAATCTATGAGGTAGAGGGGGTGACACAAGAGGTAGCAGGGGCGGCATTGCTTATATAGTGTTCAGACAATTTTGTGCATTAGGAATTGTGATAGGCTAGTCTGAAAAGATGCGTCTTTAGTTTGCGTTTGAAACTGTAGAAGTTGGGAGTTAATCTTATTGTCCGGGGTAGAGCATTCCAGAGAAGTGGTGCAGCTCGGGAGAAGTCTTGTATATTTTAGTTCATATAACCGTAGGCAAGGCATAATGACTTGTTACATCCATGTTACATGCCCAGCTAGCTCCTCCTCCACTGCCCCCTAGTCACACCCCAGATGGAATTACTGAGATATCCCTTTACCTGTATATATATATATATATATATATATATATATATATATATATGTGTGTATGTATGTGCCTACCTGTGGCTCTCTGGTCTCCCTGATAGTCTTGAGTCTTCTGGACATTTTTGCCAGTCTTGAAAGATGGTTTCTGTGCTTCTGCCGAAGAGGTCGCAATGAGTCTTCTCTTCTTGGCACATTTGCGGCGTACAATCACATCTTTGTCCTCTTCATTTTGGATGGTAGAAGACATCTTCTTGGAGAAGCTGGGTGTTATCCTCCTCTTCCTCTTCTTGCTACTCTTCTTGGATGCCTTGGGTTCTTCATCCGATAAGGTCTTGGTGGGACATTGCTTCCTAGGTGTCTTCCTCTTGAAGATAAAATGTTCCTCTTCTTCGTCCTTCAGGTCCTGCTCATCAGCCGATAAGGACAGGACAGCACGCTGTTTTTTCAGTGCTTTCTCCAGGACGCTCTCCTCGTCAGCCAATGAGGCAGAGGTAGATCTTCTCCTTTTCTTCCTCCCTCTTCTCTTCTTCAAAATAATCTCTTGCTCAGAATCCATTGAATCGCTTTCCATCAGGTTAGCAGAAGTCTCAAGCGTAGCTAGTCAACTCCAATTGTCAGGAATTTTAGTGGAAATAATTTTATATACATTGTAATGGATTTCATATTTCATTTGACGTTTGATAGTTGATAAATACATTAGGAATTTTTATTAAATAAAATGCCAGAAAGTTTGAGGAATAAAGATGGAGGAAGAAACATCTGCCATATTTATTACATGACATGTATCACACCTGTCACTGCGTGGCTGTGTGGCATAGGGCAGTTAGGGTACAGGAATGAGGCAATGTTGGTTGTTACTTCCCCCAGCAGAGAATAGAGCAGTAACTCACACTAATACATAGGCTGGGGATAAACAGGAACTTTACTAGGAAGAGAGACTAGCTTGATGGTTACTGTGTAGAAGCATAAGAAGGACAGTTCTTGGTGGTTACTGTCGATAGAGTATAATGCTTGCCTATCATGCGGTACTATAGGGAGGCCGTGGTTACTAGGGCTATGTTCACATCTGCGTTGGGGGTCTCCATTCAGAAACTCCATCACATTGTACATCAATAGTCATCTGAAGGTTTCAGTGTTAAAGAATGGATACCATTATTGTTAATGGGGTCTGCCAGGCTCTGTATGGCTAAGCTGTTGTAGTGGTCCACCTACTGTATAATTATGTTTTTTGTATGAAGGTCTGATGAAGATCCGCATAGGATTGAAAATTGTTTTTCTATTAACGGATTGCACTTCCTGTAAAATATTGTTGTACTGAATAAAATAAGATTTGTATGAAATTTATCATGGAGTACCTATATTACATTCTTGCGTACTACATACACAGGCATACATACATATATTACACACCAAAAGGGTAATTCCTCTTACATCTAGGAGTATGTTCACAAATCTGGCGAGAAATTTCTGATGGTTTTCTACCTCAAAATTCTGTTTAAAAACTGGCCCTTATCTGCCTGCCATTGTTTTCAATGGGTGGAAGTGATGGACACTTCTCTTTTTTTTTTTTTTTTTAACATACTTAAAAAAAAAAAAAAAAAAAAAGTGTCCTGGTGGAATCACTCCAAAATCACAGTGTGCGGCCTCACGCTTATGTACCCCACAGTAGACTAACCACACTTGCAAACCCACTTAAGAAACCCTGAGGCTCAGCTTTGGTTCTCTGCCGTGGTCTTCATAAAGTTGTTTTTTGGAGAAGATTGTGATATGGAAGAATCCCTCAAATCCTTCTTCAAATTCCACAGTGTGAACGTACCCTAAATCTGAAGTTTGCAGGAAGGACACTTTCCCAAATCATACTGTAGAAAAATCCTATATAGGTTCATTAAAGAGCGACATCTTGTGACCATTCCAATGAACTACAAGTAATGTCGAATACTTCAAAAGGTACACCGAGGACCCCTACTGATAATTGATAGAATTACATTATAAAAGTTTTTTGTTTTTTTTTTCTCCAAAATAAATTTCTATTGAAAATTTTCTAAAAGAACGTATACAAACAAAACAAAATAAACAGGCATACATAATACCTTACAGTCATATTATTAGTCGTTTCTAGTACAAAACAAGAGTAACATAAGAACAACAGGGGGAGTTAAGGAGATGGGGACCAACTCACAGAATGCCATGAAATGGGCCTGGATATAGGGTGAATTGGAGAAGTAGTCATGAGATGTGGGCTCAAGAAATCAGAGCCGTATTTTTAGGGGTGAGGGAGTGGATGATGGGACAACCAAGCAGACCAATGACTTAAGTTTACCTTTCTGACAAGAAATGATGTGTTCTTGTATACAGTCTGAAGATATTATGGATATGAGTCCTGCAAAGGACAGTATAATAGTGGATTTCCAATGTCAAGCTATTAGGAGCTGAGCTGCATGAAGGAAGTGGCAGGTAAGTGATGTAAAATGAGGAGAGATAGTATGAACCTCAAGTAGAAAGAGAGCAAAGGTAGTGGAGGGGGAAATGTCGAACTGTATTTAGCCACAGAGTAAATTAATGGTGGCGTGCCAGATAGGAACAACACAAGGACACCTCCAGAAGATATGCTCAAGTGATCTCATTTGACCACAAACACTCCAACAATAAGGTGCAGACGTGGAGTAGATTTTTCAGAGTATCAATGGGGTATAATAAGATAAGATAATCCTTTAATAGTCCCACAATGGGGAAATTTCAGTGATACAGTTTCATAGATGGTACAGTAGTATACAACAAGAGAGAAAAACACATACAAGCTCATGGCAGATAGAGAAATCCTAGGAATCATAGCAACTAAAAAGAAAGAAACACAGACACACTGCAGGATCATTTAGTTCTCTGTGTGAAGTGATGTTAATAATACAGCCCGACCGTGGTTGGAGGACATGAGGAGGGGGGTCACAGCATGTAGATATAACAGGCAAAAAAACTTTTTTTTTTTTTTTTTTTGCAGAGGTGGGGGACATATGCAGCTATCATGATAACATGTGGCAGTTCCTTTGGTAGGTGGTGAGATCTCGTGCTCACAGCTGATAGTTCGGTATCTTGCATCAGCGCTATTGTCCATTAACCACAAAAAAATGCCCCAAATATCCTTCATCACAAGCCCTCCTCTTCCTATCTTCTTACCACTGTGTTCTACTGCCCAGAGAGGTCTGAAGCCATCCAGGTAGACAGGGTGCTGCTCTCTTGCCAAGCTTCCATAAACACATGGGTAGGTGGGTGATGGTAGGTTCCCAGGTTATAACAGAGTCCCACGTGTCCACAGTAAAAGAAAGAAATACCAGTCAGCTGTAGCATCTTCACACATCAGCAATAGACTCCAAAAATCATCTCCTTGAAAAGAAGAAGTCGACACTTTCATGTAGGTTTCTCCTCCATGCCACATGGTGTCCATGCTGTCCTTAGCTCCTGGGGGGAAGGTAACAGGCACATGTGCCTAGGAAAAACTCCAGGTCTTGAGTCATTGTCCATGCTTAACAATAGAAACAAAAGGAACAAAATACTCCACAGGATCTTCCATTTGATTTATATTTGCTAATTCATAGTGCTAGTTTGCTTGGTTACAGGATTCTTGAAGATACAGAGAAAAAGAGTGAAAAAGGAAAGATAAAGGTTGCTCCCAGCTTGGAGCACTGTATCAGCCAGCCACACACAAGGCGGCGCCAGGAATACCATGTTAATAGGAGTTTATGATATTGGTCCTGGTGAGAGGCACAAGAGATAGATTTACAAGCCCAACTCATCCGACTGTCCATTCCGACACGCTAAAGCTCATAACAAAGTCAGATTCCCATTTCAAGAGCTGGGGCATTTTAGTAAATGGATGGTCATTGGCCACTACAAGGTACAGTGGTTTGATGCCTTTTGATTTAGAAGCATTCAGGGTTTATAGGATCCCATATTGCCTGGGATTGACGAATTGATAGAGGGATCAGATAACAAAAAGTTTCTCATTTGAATATTAGAGATGAGCAAACAGTGAAATGTTTGAAGTTCAATTTGAGTAGCCCCTCAAAACTCGACTGTTCGAACGAATATTGAACCCCATTATAGTCTATGGGGAAGAAATACTCGTTTGGGGAAAACCAATATTCGACTCAGGAAGGTCACCAAGTCCACTATGACACCTCAGCAAATGATAACACCTCGGGAATGCAACTGGGACAGCAGGGGAAGCATGCCTGGGGCCATCTAACATGCCAAAGTCACTGTATTACCCCACTATCACAGCCTATCAACCAGACACTCCAAACTCAGTAAAACCTCTATGAAAGTGGAAAAATACTTGGAAACCTTCTTTCCTCCACAATAGTATGGACAGAAACACAAATTTAAAGCAAAGAAACATTAGCATGCACCCCTTTAAATCACGTTGCTCATGACAACTACAGATGGCATAGGCAATGGGAAATCCAAAAGCCCCCACCCTTAACTGTCATTGTTATGTGTGTGTATGATGGGGTGAGACCTTAAAAAAAATTACTTTTCTGGCCGTTCACGTAAGCCCTTCCAAATTAAGTTACAGGCCCTTAAGCTGAGCTACCAGCAGAGATTGAGGCCCTTTAGGTGACTTCAGCCTCTAACCAGCAGAGTTTTTGGTCCTTTAATTTAGTTCAGCCTTGCACCAGCAAAGTTTTTGGACCTTGGGGTGAGTAGAGCCTCTAACCAGCAGAGCTTGGGGGAATCAGGGTGGATTCAGCCTCTAACCAGCAGAATTTGGGGGAATGAGTGACTACACGCTTGTCACTTGAAAAGAACCCCAACATGAAGTCAGCCATGTGTGCCAGAGTGTTACTTGGCATGATTTCGCTGCCCCCACCGGAAAGGTCACTCTCCATTTCCTCCTCCTCCCTTTTGCCCCATCCGTGCTGAAAGAATGGGATGCATTTAATTTCCCTGGTAGCCTCCTGTGTCACAATCATATCATCTGCCACGTCTTCATCCTCCTCCTCCTCTGTCATTAAACGCTGTGAAGCGGACAGGTGTGTGGAACTACTCTCCTGCTGTGACGGTTCTGCTGCTATCCCTGACTCCTCAGTGTGATCTGCGTTATCTCTGATGGCAATAAGGGATTCTCACATCACACACCAGAGCGGGATTGTTACACTCACTAGTGCGTCGTCATAGCTGACCCTCTTGGTGGACTACTCAAACATCCGTAGGATTTCACATAGGTCTTTCATCCATGCACATTTGGGTATGTCTTTAAAAAACGTTGAACCACTAGGTTAAAGACGTGGGCCAGGCATGGAACATGGAGGCTGGCAAGCTCCAGTGCTGCTACCAGGTTCCTGCCGTTATCAGACACGACCATGCCTGAACCCAGGTGCAGCGGCTCAAACCATATTGCCATCTCATCGAGGAGGGCATCCCTCACCTTGGAGGCAGTGTGCTGTTTGTCCCCAAAGCTGAAGAGTTTCAGCACAGCCTGCTGACGTCTACCCATTGCCAGTCCTCGTCGTCCACCACCTCCTCTTCCAATTCTTCTCTCGCCTCCTCCTCCCGCACATGGCAACAGGCTGCCCTGATGGAGACTGTGTCTCATCATCGTCACTGAGGGTGGCTTGCTGGTCAACCGCCACAAAAACAACAGGAGATGGAGGAGGCTCCAGTGTTTGGGCATCTGGACAAAGAAACATGTCTGGTAGCTCTGTGGAATCGGGAAATGGAGGGACAGGGAGAGGGATAGTTAAAGGACCGGAAAACAGCTCCTGGGAGGTGGGATTACTCTGCTGGAAAGATTGGGCATTTTGGGAGGAAGGCGGAACAGAATGTTGTGTAGGAGGAGGAGTTGAGATAGAGGCTGACTGGCTGATGGATAATGTGGTGGAAGCATTATCCGCCAGCCATTGTAACACATGTTCCTGGTGCTCGGGCCTAGTTAGGTTTGTGCCCTGCACCCTACTTTAACGTGGCCATCAAGCCGGGGATTGTGGAGAAGCTCAATGCTTGCTGCCCCTGAGGAGTAGGCATGGGATGCACTGTGGCTTCCCTGTGACCTTGCTACAGAGCTGCATTCCCACGCCCCCGCCCCACTACACGTCCCTTACTGGTAGCCTTGAGCATTTTTAGATGGTTTGGTGGGTACACACCGTTACAACCTGGATAAAGCATATATAGCCTTCAAATTAGAATGTATATCCCACTTAGTTTTTTTGGGGGGTACACACTGTTGAAACCTGGATTAAGCGTATATAGGCTGACAATTTCAGTGTATCCCACTTACTTTTGGTGGGGTACACACTGTTGAAACCTGGATTAAGCGTATATAGGCTGACAATTTTAGTGTATCCCACTTAGTTTTGGGGGGTACACACTGTTGAAACCTGGATTAAGCGTATATAGGGTATATAGGCTGACAATTTCAGTGTATCCCACTTAGTTTTGGGGGGGTATACACTGTTGAAACCTGGATCAAGCGTATATAGGGTATATAGGCTGACAATTTCAGTGTATCCCACTTACTTTTGGTGGGGTACACACTGTTGAAACCACACCAAACATAAAAAAGGGGGTGGACAAAAGTATTGGCACTGTTTGAAAAATCATGTGATGCTTCTCTAATTTGTGTAATTAACAGCACCTATTACTTACCTGAGGCACCTAACAGGTGGTGGCAATAACTAAATCACACTTGCAGCCAGTCGAGGCTGTCCTGTGTCCTTGTGTGTACCACATTGTGCATGGAGAAAAGAAAGAAGACCAAAGAACTATCTGAGGACTGGAGAAGCAGAATTGTGAGGAAGCATGAGCAATCTCAAGGCTACAAGTCCATCTCCAAAGACCTGAATGTTCCTGTGTCTACCGTGCACAGTGTCATCAAGAAGTTTAAAGCCCAGGGCACTGTGGCTAACCTCCCTAGATGTGGACAGAAAAGAAAAATTGACGAGAGATTTCAATGCAAGATTGTGCGGTTGGTGGATAAAGAACCTCGACTAACAAACAAGCTCAAGCTGCCCAAGGGCCACACGGTGGCTCAGTGGTTAGCACTGCAGCCTTGCAGCGCTGGGTCCTGGTGTTCAAATCCCACCAAGGGCAAAAAAAACATCTGCAAGGAGTTTGTATGTTCTCCCCGTGTTTGCATGGATTTCCATCCCATATTCCAAAAAAGACATACTGATAGGGAAAAATGTACATTGTGAGCTCTGTGTGGGGCTCACAATCTACATTTAAAAAAAAAAAAAAAAAAGTTCAAGCTGCCCTGCAGTCGGAGGGTACAACGGTGTCAACTCGTACTTTCCGTCGGCGTCTGAATGAATAGGAACTGTATGGTAGGATACCCAGGAAGACCCCACCTCTTACCCAGAGACATAAAAAAGCCAGGCTGGAGTTTGCCAAAACTTACCTGAGAAAGCCAAAAACGTTTTGGAAGAATGTTCTCTGGTCAGATGAGACAAAAGTAGAGCTTTTTTGGGAAAAGGCATCAACATAGAGTTTACAGGAAAAAAAAAAGAGGCCTTCAAAGAAAAGAACACGGTCCCTACAGTCAAACATGGCGGAGCTTCCCTGATGTTTTGGGGTTGCTTTGCTGCCTCTGGCACTGGACTGCTTGACCGTGTGCATGGCATTATGAAGTCTGAAGACTACCAACAAATTTTGCAGCATAATGTAGGGCCCAGTGTGAGAAAGCTGGGTCTCCCTCAGAGGTCATGGGTCTTCCAGCAGGACAATGACCCAAAACACACTTCAAAAAGCACTAGAAAATGGTTTGAGAGAAAGCACTGGAGACTTCTAAAGTGGCCAGCAATGAGTCCAGACCTGAATCCCATAGAACACCTGTGGGGGAGAGATCTCTTGATGGCAGTTTGGAAAAGGCACCCTTCACATCTCAGGGACCTGGAGCAGTTTGCCAAAGAAGAATGGTCTAAAATTCCAGCAGAGCATTGTAAGAAACTCATTGATGGTTACCGGAAGCGGTTGTTCGCAGTTATTTTGTCTAAAGGTTGTACTACCAAGTATTAGGCTGAGGGTGCCAATACCTTTGTCTGGCCCATTTTTGGAGTTTTGTGTAAAATAATCAATGATTTGACTTTTTTTTCAATTCTCTTTTGTGTTTTTTCATTGCAAGCAAAATAAATGAAGATATTAATAGCAAAGAGTTTGTGCTTGCAATCATTTTCTAGAAGAAAATGAGTAGTTGGGTGCGCAGAGAAGTGAGAAGTCAAAGATGTTTGTGTTTCAAACTTTACAGAGTCAAGTCACAGCTGAAAGAAGTGGTCATGGCGGTCCAAAGGGAAGAGACGGGAAATGTGGGAAAACGTCTCCTGTGAGTATTACTGCATTGTATTTATTGTAATGTAAGAATGTAATGGCAGAAAATATGAATTGCATTTGAAAAACGCATTTTTAGGGCTAATTTTTTCATAAAATCCTGGGGGAGGACCCCCAGTAAGTAGGGCCCCGCAAGAGTCAATTGCCCAGGGCCCCGCAAAGCCTGGATCCACCACTGATCTCTATTGAATATATTTAAAAGTTTCTTGCATAGGAATTTCAATTGTAGTTGAGCAAAGGAGAGAATGGAATTATTTTGAAGAAAGTCAGATATGTGACGTATTCCACTGGAGATCCATGTTGATAATGATAAATTGGGAATGTAGTGCATCAAAGTCTGAAGTGGAATGGACAAATTTATCATAGGTAGAAAAGAATGAAGGGAGGGCCGGCGGGTATGCGCAGTCAGCTTTGCCCTCGGCCTAGAAGTTTGAAGCCTGTGCCGGAAGAAGACGTGTGAAGAGAACATTCCTGAAGAAGATGGAGGCGACACTGGAGAATTCTCTCGCCCCCAGACTGCTGACAGAGTGGCAGGGGAGCGAGGAGAGGTGAGTATCATTGGTTTTATATGTTAAATATTGGGTGCAAATTGAGGGGGAACATGAAACTAGGGGCAAATGAAGGGGGCACATTAAACTGGAGTCTGATGAAGGGGGGACATGAAACTTCGGGCAGGTGAAGGGGGGACATGAAACTGGTGGCAGTGATGGAGGGGGACATTAAACTGGGGGCAGGTAAAGGGGATATTTAAAATTCCAGCTGCCCCAGTTTAATGTCCCCCCCCCCCTATTTTAAACTGGGGCATAAGGAAAGGGAATTGTTACTGTGGGGAAATTGAAGGGGAACATTATAATGTGGGGGTATATAATGTCAGGGTGACTGTAGGAGCATTATATTGTGTGGGGGTACAAAGAAAAATGGATGAGAATGGGCGGGGTTAATACAGAAATGGGTGGAGCTAAGTTTGCCAAGGCACACATAGCGCACCCCACATTTTGTCCCTCTTTCTGTTCTTTGAAAATTGGGAGGTATGTGTGAGGCACACAGGGGTAAATGTGAGAGACATGATGGGGTTAATTGCTATTAATGTGAGGCACATGGAGTCACCAAAACTAAATTAATAACTCGAAATGCCTGACATTAATAGGAAAAGTAACATCAGCATGTACCTGGTATTTTTTACTTTCACTTTGCTCTCTCTGCTCCTTCTTTTCTCTGCAGGATGCAGACAGCAGGAGCTCAGCAAGGTCCTTGATCTGTGTAATGATAAGCTCCGCCTCCTGGGCTCTCCTCACTCCTCTCATTGGTGGAAAAAGGAAAGCCAGAGAAGGGGGGAGCGTCCTGAGAGCACTGAAAGGACACTCCCTTTTTCAGTACTTGCAGGTCCTGTGCTGGGTGCCGTGCTAGCAAGATATACCGCGCCTTCCAAGGGTTGCCGACCCCTGGTCATAGAAACTCATTTGGAACGGGTCATTAAAAAAACCATTGATTTCAATTGATTTTTAAAACAATCCACAGATGTGTGTTTTGAGCATTTTCATTGTATATCCAGTCTTTGGATGGAGACAAAAGTTGGACTTGCAGTACTTTCGCTTCATGCAAAATATAATGATATATGATGGACAGCAACAAATCCATTTTTTTTTAACATTGAGGTCTATGGAAGGCGGACACAAATGGATTACCAACAGATAGTAATCTGTTTGTGTCCGTTTTGCAATCCATTTTTCCCTTTTCATTCTTATCTGCGCATGCGCAGAATGGGAATAAATGGATTTGCCAAAAATGGATACAAAAGGAAGGTTTTTTTTTTTTTTTCATTATGGACATCCATTGATTGATCTGTCAAAAAAGACTGACTACGGTATGCGCTGCGAAACTGTTTGAATCCATTTTCTGAACTATCTGTTGGCAGAAGACGGATACCAGACGCAAGACTGAACCTAGCCTAAGGCGAGGTTCACATCTGCATCAAATTTTCCATAGTTCTGCCAGGGGGACCTGAATGAGTGAGATCTGGACCACTAAAACAGCTTTTCCCCGTGGACACCAGAGGACCCCACAAACTATAATGGGTTCTGCAGGGCAGGGCCGCCATCAGGAATTTTGGGGCCCCATACAGCCTAAGTGTCTGGGCCCCCCCCCCACCATTTTAAGACTACTTCATTTTGCGACAATAAACCAGTGATTTTCAACCTTTTTTGAGCCGCGGCACACTTTTTACACTTCAAAAATCCCGGGGCACACCACCAACCAAAATGGCACAAAATGACACTAAAACAGTACATATTATACATATAGTTAATAATATAGATTCTAAATAGTTGAATCTTTGGTTGAAATAAACTGCAGCAAAATCTGCAACAAAAACGCTGCGTTTATGCAACGTGGGGCCTCAGCCTTACGCCTCCTGCATACAAGTGGCACGCATGTGGTTTTCACTGATATAAACATTAAAAATTAATTGACAGGGCCACAAATGCAGACAGATATAGGGTATATATAGGACAGATACAGGGTACGTATAGGACAGATATAGGTGATGTATAGGACAGATACAGGGAATGTATAGGACAGATATAGGACCTGCTCTATAATTTTCAGCTCTTCAATTTGGCCCAGATACACAGCCACAAAAAGAATGGCTGTATATATGGGTCCTTAGAAATGTATAGGTCTGTACTTATATCCACAGTTGTGTATAAAAAGTTTGGTCATGTATATTACAGGTTACAGGTTTGTGTGCTTTACATAAGGGACATTGATATGTGAGACATATGGAGGTAATAATTAAGTAAATATCTTCATTATATAGTACCCCCATATGTCACACATGTTATTAACTCTTATGTGAGCCACACAGGGGTTAATATGAGGGACATGATGGGGTTAATTGCTATTAATGTGAGGTACATGGAGTTACTAAAACTAAATTAATAACCCCAAATGCCTGACATTAATAAGAATAGTTACTAACCTGGTGTTTTCTTTTACTTTCACTTTGTTTAGCTTCCTCTCCTTCTCAGGGCTGCAGACGGCAGGAGCTCCTCCTCACGTGTAGCAGCAGGTCCCTTATCCTGTGCAGTGAGAGGCTCATCTCTGATTGGTGGGCAGGGAGAGAAGAGGGCGTGTCCTACACCTGAGCTCTAGTAGAGCAGTGTAAGGACGCTCCGTCTACATTTACAAGTACAAGGGGACTGGCTGCTGTGCCAGCAATGTACAGTAGGTCTCCCGTGCCAATCTTGGCACGCGTTTGGGGAACTTTCCCCGCGGCACACTGGCTTAAACAACCTCCTCTGACCTGGGGCCTGGGCAGTGGGCACTGCAGGGGGCCCGATCGAAATGTCAGGGCCCCGATCGGTCCCCGTCCCCCAATCGGTCCCCGTCCCCCAATCCAGCCCTTGGACTGCTGGCGCCAGGGGCCGGGCCCCCCCAATTTTTCAATTTGGCCGGGCCCCTGACGCCAGTAGCGGTAGTACTGCCCTATCGGCGGCCCTGCTGCAGGGTATCCACCATTTATATACTGAAAAGTCTTCTGTGCAGGAGCTTCAATCTGCTAACTTCTGGCAGTTTTGCAGATGTGAACATAGCCCTAAGCCCTTCCTCATAGCTGTCACACGATATTAATGACTCCCTATGTGGCACCTCATAGGTCCCTACTTATAAATCCTAGTACTCCTTATCATCTATAGAATCTTTTTGTTATAGTGCGCCCTTATTTTGTTGCTATTTGTGTTACTACCAATACATAAGGTATTGTATAGTATTTACGGTGGTACAGCTGCACTGGACATCGCACTGTGTGTACAGGAGACCAGAGGTGTATACCTATAGGCACAGCAGCACTATATACAGAGTACATACGTTTGCATAGTTACAAGATACGATGAACCATGTAGATAAATTAGGGCGCTGCAGACATGTGTTGTAAATCCTGACTACAGTGTAAGGACCTGATTCTGCGCACTTCATTCACGTTAACCCTGTGTTTTTGCTTCCTCTAGCCCACGCTGACGTCACACTCAGCGAAATACACGTGAGCCATTGACATGCGTCACAGAAAAACTACATCTCCCACAGTTCCCTGCGGCGCCGTCCTTTTGATTGTTCCTGTTGCCTGGGTAACAGAGGGAAGATGGCGGTGTGCGGCTGATCTGTTGGGAGTGAAACGAAGGCTGCTGGATGGCAGAGTGTGACTGGGGGCTTCTGGCGGTCTGGCGGCATCCAGCCAAGCACAGTGTACATTAGGAGCGGTTCTCCAGCAGGTATATGACGTCTATGTTGTGCTGTAGTGTCCTGGCGCCTGTCATGTGTCCCCATGTTGTGCTCTCCTAGTCTAGCACTATGTACTCCAGCTCTGTCCTCAGTCTCCAGTACTGTTAGGGCAGGGGCAGGTCAGATGGGAGTTTGGCCTTGCTGGGCAGTCATTGTAAACTTTACATTGTGCCCATAGAGACTGCGCTGAAGATTTGTGTAGTAAGATACAGTAATGCTTCATTAAACTAGAAGTTGTGAACAATGGACTGTGAGTACACGTACAGTATATATATATATATATATATATATATATATAATATATTTACACTAGATTATATATATATATATATATATACTAGATTTTATATTTATATATATATATGGTCTAGTATACCTGCATTGCTCCAGATCTGCTGCTCTAATATTATTTTCTAATAGTATTGGTGACCCAGCTTATCCTCTTATGTGCTTCACTACCCAGTGACAGTCCTAGCAATAGGAGGAAGTTGTGACCTGTATTATGCATATTACACTGATGTGAGTTTTGCTAATATACATACCCTGTTTCCCTGAAAATAAGACAGTGTCTTATCTTAAATTTTGCTCCTAAAGATATGCCGTGTCTTATTTTCAGGGGATGTCTTGTGTTTATTTTTGTGTGCTGCTACCACCACTGCGCTACACAGATATGTGCTTGCTGCGCAAAGACTCTATGAAGAAAACCATTGCAGCCGGCTGAACACTGTGTGTAGTGCTCCGTGTGCACAGAAAAGCCGGCTGCTGCCGCTGCTGTGATACCGTGCGTTGTATCCATTGTTCCTGCTGTTGTGGGATGAGCTCTGAGAGTGGACCCCCAGTTACATACGATGAATAGTGTATGCACAGCAGGCATCTCCCAGGTCATCCTACAGCAGCAGGAACAGTGGATACAACGTATCGCAGCGGCGTCAGCAGCCGGCATACCTGTGCACACGGAACATGGCACACAGTGTTCAGATGGCTGCAATGTTTTTCTTCATACAATCGCGCAGAAAGATTATTATTATTGGGGGATGTCTTACTTTCGGGGTGCCTTATATTAGGCAATTCAACAAAACCTCTGCTATGTCTTGCTTTCGGGGATGACTTATTTTCAGGGAAACAGGGTAAATCATATTTTTATAAATAGAGAATCTTGTGTGTTTGATAGGAGTGATAACCTTCTTATAAATAATTGTAATAGCCATCTACCAACACTTCATTGTTTATTACAGTAAGGTAAGTAATACTACGATACAGATATGCTACAGTTATTTTAGGTCCTATTCTATTTAGAAACCGTTGTGTGAACAGAGCCATAGCCATACTGATTCTGCTTTTTGCATGCGATACCACCAGGCCTGTGCAGGAGATATGTGTGACTGCCCGCGGCTTTCCACACTATTGATAGCTGTTTACTGGCCGCCTCAATTGTAAGATGTGACTTTCCATGTATGTGCAATTTCCATGACTTCTGAGTGCCATTGTGAAGGAATGGTGTAAATGTAGAACATTTAATATCCAGGGAACTTCTGTGCAGCAGATGAACAGCATTCTATAGGCTGCGGATGAGAACTAAGGACAAACACATGGAGGTCGGTTTCCTT
Organism: Leptodactylus fuscus; assembly: GCF_031893055.1. NCBI lineage: Eukaryota > Metazoa > Chordata > Amphibia > Anura > Leptodactylidae > Leptodactylus > Leptodactylus fuscus. The sequence continues at coordinate 143,714,597 of NC_134268.1, forward strand.
TTGTTGTCCTAGTTCATTGATGGCGAACCTTTTTGAGAACGAGTGCCCAAACTGCAACCCAAATCCCACTAAATTATCGCAGAGTGCCAACATGGCAATTTAACCTTACTACTCTGCGGATCCACAATTGTGGACATATACAGACCCCACAAATTTGAATTGTGTGAATGGGGTTTTACAGAGCTTGTACTGAGCTTGTACGGATATCTCCACAGGATACCACCTTCAAGTCACATTGGCATTCTGATCTGCCTTCAGTAGTGACACATAAAAAGGCACGAAGACTGTCACTGAGCGGAGGTAACCAAATATGAGGGCTCTGTGAATATTCTCATCCAATCCTGGCATTTGTAAAGCTTCAGACTGGGACTCTGCTATCCATTCCATTATAAAGGACTTATCTTTTAACCAAATCCTAAGTTGCCTGCTGACGTATAAACACCAAAAAGCAAGTGAAGAAACTATTGTGATTACTCGTGAATCCGATTCCCGATTATCTCCACTATGGATTTGTTGTATGCGTCCTGACAGGAACACAACTGAAAGTCACTTAGGCTCTAAAGGGAATTGTGACGGTTGCCCGCCGCTGGTCTCGACTGGGCTGTCTGCTCCAACAGTCCACATACTTGAGAAAGGGCAGAGAGCCCGAAATGCATAGTTTTTGGACATCAATTAAGAATATTTAGCAATATAAGGTGGAGCGCAATGATCATTATCCTTTGGTCCCATTGGCATTGTACGAATATCACATCTGCTATAAAACAGATACTGTGTGATATAAATAGTGAAGGGACCCCACACAGTACAGTCTGACCTGCAGTGGCCCCTACAGATTATTATATGTTCCACTTTTGGCCCCCACACAGTATTATATGCTCCACAATAGCCCCCTTCCCTACACAATATTAAATGCTCCACAATAGCCCCCCCTTCCCCGCACATTATTAAATGCTCCACAGTAGCCCCCCTCCCCACAGCGCATGAAATGATCGACAGTGGCCACACACACACACACACAATTATACTTACCTGAAGTCCCATAAAGAGACACCGGACGTCCTCTTCCTTTTGACTCCTTTTTGACGTACTTTATCATGCCTGCGCCGGAGCAGAGGTCACACTCTGCAGACAGTGTAGGCCAAAGTCATGCGGAATGCGACCTACACTGACAGCTTTCAGCTGGATGTGCATTTGAACATCCAGCTGAAAGAAAGGGATCGCTCACTAATGGAAAATCTGTACTTTTTAATGCTTTAACTTAGGGAGCGTTCACACTACCGTCGGAGTCCGACATGTAGTGTCCGCTCCTAGTGTCCGCTCAAAATCTGTCAGTGACACCTGTCATTTATCTCAATGGGCATCGGGTGCGTTCTTTTGCACTCCGTGCCCGTCCTTTCCTGTCCGCAAGTGAAGATGTCCGACTTCACAAGCGGACAGAGGAACCCTGCATGCAGGGTTTTTCTGTCCGCTTGTGAAGTCGGACATCTTCAATTGCGGACAGGAAAGGACGGGCACGGAGTGCAAAAGAATGCACCCGATGCCCATTGAGATGAATGACAGGTGTCACGGACACAGCTAGTGTCCGCTCCTAGTGTCCGTGACAGATTTTGAGCGGACACTACATGTCGGACACCGACGGTAGTGTGAACGCCCCCTTACCCAAATGATTTTGAGATTTGTTTTTTTTTTCGTGACACAATGTAGGTACATCATGTTACAGGTTAACAGTGATAAATATTTTTTGCATTTATTTATGAAAAAATAGGAAATTTAGTGTAAACTTGGAAAAATTTGCAATTTTTAATTGTGAAATCCTCTTCTTTTCAGACAGTCATACCATCCAAATACATTAGTAAATATTATTTTCCATCTCTGGCATCATATTGATATAATTTCTTAATTATCCTTCAATTTATTTTGGATGTTAGAAGGTGTTACAAGGCTAAGGCCTCTTGCAGATGACAGTGGCAGTGATCAGTGTGCTATCTATGTATTTCACAGATAGCACATTGACGCATTAATTTCTATGGGCTGTACACATGACCATGAATTACATGGTCACGTGTCCGTGGCGCAAAATATAGAATGGTTCCTATTCCTATTTGCAGCCCTTGCTTCCATGGCTCCTATCCATTTAATGAAAGGGGCCGCAGAAGCATGGGCAGCACACGGGTGACATTCGTGTGTTCCCCGTGCGCCACCTATGCCTTTAATTCACAGCCAGCCGGAAGCACATGGTCGGGTGCAACCAGCCTCACAGTAAATTTTTATTTATTTATTTATTTTTTCAGATTGAGATGAGAATTTCCCAATACCAATTCTGAACAGCATTTTGAAAGCTTGTATATTAGAAACCCTGAGGGGTTTCTTAATCACCTAATTCCTAGGGGTTTCTAAATCACCTCATTTTTAAAACTGCACAACTCAAATAATTCAAAAACACATTTGGGAAGTTTATTAACCCTTTAAACAGTTAATGAGAAAATCAAAATGGATGTGAAATTTAGACATTTCATCTTCATTTCAAGGATCTTATCTATGCTGGTAACTTATGTAATTTGAAGACTTTTCCTAACTGTATTGCTTTAGAAATTCTGCTTTGTTCTCCTGTTATGTGACCTTATTGCTCACATTGTTTACACAGCGTTGGGACCTATAGGACAAGTGGTGTCACTCACTCACTTCTCTTTCCAGCAGGACAATCAGTTCAGCTAATTGCATTTTGTTTTTACAGCATTCACTCGGCATTAAAAATTACATTATTATAAATGGAGAAAAATTCAGCAACCGTTCGCTCAGATCAGTTAAATGATAACTTTTAATTAAATATTACATCTTACAAAAAAGAAATTAAAAACATACAGGAGGGGGGAGCGGAAACACCAACCATGCAAGACGTGGGTCCTGGCTTACGTGTTTTGGGGAGGTTTATTCCCTTATTCATATCCTATGGGATGCCCCCACTATTCTCACCTCCTACCTCACACAGACCTCTAGGTGTCACTTCCCGCTATCCAAGCCCACTGTAGCGCTACTTCTCCCTCCCTTTTTTCTCTTGATTCCAGCTGGTTTTTATTTTTCCTTGTTTTCGCCCATGTTTCCATTGTATATTTCTTCTTGATATTCAATAGTAACCCTGATGTTTGATGCCTTCTTTCAGTCAATTTATGACTGCATTTCATTTTGATATGATGTGTACTATGTTCATTCTGGTTTTTATAATTTATTAAATACCTTTGAAACTAAGTTTTGAAGTTAATGCTTGGTGCGTTTTTTTTTTTTTTTTTTTTTTTTTTTTACACATTTTCCTTACCCGTTTTCCAAAATTCATAACTTTTTACATTTTTTGTGCAACAGAGATAGGCAGCCATGGATCTTATCAAGGTTTTAGGGTGGTCAGGAAATCTTGGGGGTAAAGGGGTGGAAATCTTCATCTGAACCGCCCAGATGACTTGATCACCATTGATCACAGTTAAGCCACTGGAATCGGAGTATTTTCCAATTTTGGCGGCTAGTCCCAGGTCTGAGCTGTGTAATAAAGCTAGAAGTCATGCCACAGATACAGCTCCTGTACCCACAGCATACTATTACGGCGCTGAGTGTTACTGTGCGCTCAGTGTGACCTAATAGTATGGCGCAGAGCAGGAAGGTCTATATTAGTACCTTCAATTTATCTGCTAATCCTAAAGGTTCACTTGCGTTTGCCTCTTACAGATATGTGAAATTAGATAATTTTCTACAATAAATGAATGACCTAGTCCCACAAATATAGAAAGGTTCACAAACTTTCAAGCACTGCTATAAATTAAATGAATACTTTATATGCACGAGAGAACTCTTGTACATGGTAGGTAATGTGCATCTTTCTTGCTGGTCTCTTCCCTCCCTTCTCCTTATGTCAGACAGCAGGTAATTGTAGTAAAGAGGATTGGAGCCCTACCACTGGCTGGCATGTTCAGCAACCTTAAGGAGATTACTGTTCTGCTGGGTATTCAGATCTGACATTTGCATTGAAGAGCATTTTCACTAAAACAGTGTCACAACTCCTCTGTAGCTACGAAGTAAGGGTGCATTTACACATGCAGCGAGATTACAGGGTATCTGGACAGATAGAAATGAATGCTTCCTGGTATCTGGTTATCTGCATTATAATTTAAGTGATATTAAATTTTTTATATTATTGTGATAAAATTCTATATGCCACATCACAGAGCAGACATGAGTCAAATTCATGTCTTAATAATACATTAATAATAATGAATTAGAATAATCATTAATTGTATTAATAATTGCTAAGGAGAAATGGTGGAAAGTGACTGTGAAACTTTGCCTATTTGTTTAAACACTGAGACGGGAACGGGCAGAGTGCTGGAGTGCAGGTGTATCAGCCCCAGGTTTCTGCAATATGTGTGGTCCAGAGCGGATCCGGAGTAGGCCTCAGCCCAGGTGTCGATCTTGGACTCATTACTGACCCATAAAAGGCTGCAGAGCCTGCAGTTCATGGCAGTTCCATGAGGTGAAAGGAGATGGATGGTTCGTTCTATCCTGTAACCCTGACTCTAGTGAGACAAAATTGTGCTTGTTTGGTTCTTACTTCAAGCCACACGTATAGTTAGGTTATCCGTTCTGTTCAGCTAGTGGCTCAGACGAGTAGGTATTTATTTTATTTTTGCCGAAGTTAAGGGCTCGTTCACACGTGAGCCCAGGGGAGGTTTTTGACAGCGGATTTCGCGTCAAAAGCCTCCCCTTACAATGGTGGTCTATGCAGACCGCCAGGCTTCTTTTTTCCGCTAGCGGCTTCCGCACCCGGCAGCACCCTCCTATGTCGGCTCATTTGACAGCGGAGGGAAAGCCGCGACCGCGATGGTCGCGGCAGGCGGGTTTTGACCAGAGAGAGACGCGGCTCACCGTGTCTCTCTTGGTGTCAAAACCTGCGCGGGCAGTTCACGTGTGAACTAGCCCTAAGGCTGTATTTTGTTTTGTTTATTTTTTTGTGCCTGAAGTCAAGGTTTATTTATTTTCCTATTTTTTTTTCTCTAAATATACCAGTTTGCTGCACATTTTGTGTTCCTTTCTTGACTGTTTGGGTCCGCACCACTGCTTCTGCCGAGCTAACTTCCCCACTACACATACAAATGCATTCTAAAAAGGCGACTCAAAACCAACATAACTATGGTGATTGCTATTTTTTTTTTTATGTATTTACACCACAATATTATCCAAAGCTGTCTTTCTCTTATTCCTTATTCACCATTACCATTCAGTGAGATGCATCATGGGAAATGGAATTTTTTTCACAGATTTATTGTATGTAAACAACAGTGATACAAGGAGTCTCAAGTAAAATAAAGCCAAGCAAAGGGTGCACAAGGGAACAGTGAGTATCTAGCACTACTGAGGATGTATTTGCAGATAATTTTTGAAAGCTTGATAACCCTTTTTAAGTTCAGTCAGGCAGGGGTGTGTGATTCAGAGGCAGCCAGTGTTGAGATTCATATAGGCACATGTATTTTTTTTTATAGAATTCGGCATAGATTTTGGCCCCCCGACTCCCTATAATTGAAGTCAATGGTAAAGTAGACCCTTTACTGTTTAGCCTTCCAGAGATGACACAGGATTGAAGAATTACATCTCTGGTTGTGAAACCATGTTTTAATTTTCAGACTACCTACTGTTGCTGACTGGCATTGTGTTTTATGAATCATGTGGGTGTTTGGAGCAGGGAGACTTAGCAACACATAACCTAACCCCCACCATTCTGTTGTTTGCAGGGTCTGCAGTTATGTCACTTTTCAAAGCCCGTGATTGGTGGTCCGCCACACTGGGAGAAAATGAGGAATTTGACCAAGGATGTTTGTCTGTAGCTGATGTTGATAACAGCGGTTCTGGACAAGGTAACTGTGTGTGTTCACTTGTTTGCCCAATAACTGCTCATATACGATTTGGTATGAAGTGAAATCTGTTCACAGAATGCAGCGCTGGGTGCTAATCCAGCCAAAGACAACATCTGCAAGGAGTTTGTAGGTTCTCCCTGTGTTTGCATGGGTTTCCTCCCACACTCCAAGAGAGGGAGTTTAGATTGTCCCATTTAAGGCGCACAGTGTTTACAATATGGGAGCCTTCACACGATGTAACGCTGCGCTCATTCTGATCGTAAAAACACATTCAGAATCAGCGCGTAAAAAGCAGATCCCATTCATTTCAATGGGAGCCGGCATACGAGCGCTCTCCATTGAAATTAATGGGCTGCTTTTTTCCCCTATTGGTTTCAATGTGATACGCGTGTAATACATTGAAAGCATAGGGAAAAAAGCCTCCCATTGATTTCAATGGGGAGCGCACGTATGCCGGCTCCCATTGAAATGAATGGGATCTGCTTTGTACGCACTGATTCTGAACGTGCTTTACGTTCAGAATCAGCTCAGCGTATACTTAGTGTGAATGCACCCTATCTCTGTAAAACGCTATGGACTATGATGGCGCTATATAAGTAAGCAAAATAAAAGCACAAATTAAATAAGTAAGCAGCCATGCAGGTTATTGTTCAGGGTGAAACACGGCGTTTTGCAGTAATAATGTAAATGTAGCATTTTGCATTGTCTACAGTATCTTTATGTCATTCCTAAAGTGGACTATGAACATTAAGGAATAGAGATGAGCGAGTAGTATTCAATCGAATACCTCCCCTGCATAATTATTGGTGTAATCGGTCGAATACCACGAGGTAAATGCAGTAAAAATTTGATGCCCCTCCCACCTTCCCTAGTGCTTTTTTACACCAATAGCTATGCAGAGGAGGTATTCGATCAAATACTACTCGCTCATCTCTATTAAGGAACTATTAGAATATACAACCAACATTAATCAGATGTAAAATGCCTCCCAAACCAATAGTGCATTGTAGGGGCCTTTAATGTGAGCAGAAACATATATTTGTGGATACAAACTGATAAAACAATACAGATATAATCATATTCTTCTGGATATGCAAATTGGTCTATAAAGTGCACTAAGGTGGGCCTAGCTTCTCAGATTTGCCTATAGACATAATGGTCTGTCTCTTCTATATTATCACCAACCATTGCTGCTCCTTTAGCTATGACTGAGATTTTCAGCCTCTACCTGAAAAAATATATAAAATCTTTTATACAATGTCTTTTACTGGTGCATGGTTCTCTTTCTCTTATTAATCCTTCCATATGCTTGCTAATCTTATTGTCTTATTTTTATATATTTTTTTAGACAAAATTATTGTTGGTAGTTACAGTGGATTCCTCCGCATATTCTCTCCTCAACCTTCGAAAGCTGAGGATGGCGTTCAGGCTGAAGATTTGTTGCTCGAGGTCCAGCTACGCGATCCAGTTCTCCAAGTAGAAGTAGGAAAGTTTGTATCGTAAGTATTTCCTGTAAGCCAGCCTTGTCACCAGTCATTCTGCTAAAACTGTCACTTTTCTACCAAATAAAAGGCTAAAATTAGTAGGCCCCTGCTTTATTTTATATACTGTAGGTTTGTTACATGAAGGCTTCAGCTAACCGGGCAACAGTTGCATAGCAAAGCTCCCTTGGTACTGCCTAGCAATATATGTGCACTGGGGAGATTTTAGTATTTGGAAAAAGAATCACTGTTGTACGTATAAATGTATCGCCCTTTTAGAGGCATGCCAGGTTTACGCCTTGTAAATGCTGCATTACTGGGATTCAGAATTATAAAATCCCTGTTGTCTGTTGCCTGTTATGGCCTTACAGACCATAGAAAATCTTTGTGTCAGTACGTTTAGAGAGCCATGACCAACATTTTTTTTTTTTAATCAACATACGGTATATGACTAAGGGGAGAACTTCCCTGAAACACGTAAGCGGTTTTGTATTTATGTCCTGTAGGGGATTTATTTCCCTGTTTTTTACTTTTTAATACGTATTAAAAGCTAAGTTTTATGGAATTTCAACTTGCCTGGTTGCTGGAACAAACAGACATTTATTTGGATCTATCTGTATCCCACACCAAACAGATTGTGTTTGTGCATCAGAAGTCTTAAGAGGACCTTGCTTCATTTATATACCATCTGTGAGAGGGCTGTGTGTCTTTTTTGTTTTTCATAGCCATAGCCTTCATTTTTTTCTGGACAAGGTGAATTATTGCACATTTTGGGGAACTTATAACTTGGTAAACGTATATGAAAATGCAAGAGGTATAAAACTATAAATGTTTTGTATTTCACTTTTTACACCAATGACTATGAGGTGTACATGATATCTTAGGGGGCGTTCACACTACCGTCGGTGTCCGACATGTAGTGTCCGCTCAAAATCTGTCACGGACACTACGAGCGGACACTAGATGTGTCCGTGACACCTGTCATTCACTTGAATGGGCATCGGGTGCGTTCTTTTGCACTCCGTGCCCGTCCTTCCCTGTCCGCAAGAGAAGATGTCAAGCGGACAGAAAAACCCTGCATGCAGGATTCCTCTGTCCGCTTGAGAAGTCGGACATCTTCTCTTGCGGACAGGGAAGGACGGGCACGGAGTGCAAAAGAACGCCATTTGTATAGAGGTCACTATTGAGGCCTGTGATTGGCTGCAGCATGGGCCTGCCCCCAAGCAAGAGATTGCTGCAGGTGTCAGGTGGAACCTGTAAACAGAAGCTGCTGACACTTGATACAATGTACCTGGGAGAGGCGAATAAACTTTTTGCAGCATGATGGAGCCTTTTTAAAAATGAGCTGGACAAGTCCTTTAATTTGCCAGATCGGAGATGACACCAATCCCGACATATTTAGCAGGAGCAGGATTGGGTATTACAGCCATGCTTTCCACACTAATCTCTGGACTACTTCGCTCAGTACCCATAGGAACGTTATCTGTTGCATTGCAGGAATTTGTAGATTCATCATCAAGACATGAACTAGGTTTTATTTTTGTTTCTGTCTTCTTTTTTTCTGGTTACCCCTGAATTATGGTCTGAGATATACAGTATATATATATTTATTAGATTAGAATTTGCAGTGTGTTTTTTTTTCTGTCTAAGTTGCATATGTACTGGCATATGTTCAGTAAATCAGAAAAGACACACTGACTGAGGATATGGCTACCTCCTCCGTTGTGTTTGCCTTGTTTTTAAATCACATTAAGAAGATTCAGTTCTAAGCTTCTTACATCAGAAGCAGATCATTTAAAAGACACAATTGCTTCAGACTCGAGAGGATTAATTGCAGGTAAAAACACAGAAAATTCATGTCCAATTCTGCTGTCCTGTTTAACATCTGGCTGCCAGGTGACTAGTTATTTACTATCTGATTTGGATGTGATTTCTGGCATCTTAGGGAAAGTAAAATTACATTTTCCAAATAATATTGAAACTTATTTGGTGCATCATCAGTTTTTCTCAAGTTATTTATTTGTTCATGATGGATAAAGTTATTTCACGTTTTATGTAGCAGTAAGCATTTTACCTATTATTATTATGAAGAGAGGAAAAAAAATCCATTATGGCAAAAGAATGTGTTCTTTAGACAAGGCTTTGATCACACTGGCATCTTAAAATTCCGTTCTGCTCCTTCAGAGGACAAGAACAGACAAATGGACCACAAAAATAATGTACACCAACACAGCTCCAGGGACCTTACCTACTATAATGGGGTCAATTGGTTGTCCATCTTCTTTAACTGAAATTAGTGGACAAAAGAGTCAGGCTTGCAGGAGTCATCTGCTGACCGCAAGTGCTAGATAAGGCCTGTTAGATAAGGCCTAGTGCTAGATATTGTCTGGTACCTGGGCAACAAGCTGCAAACACTAAGGATTATATAATGAATGGCAACCAGTACAAGATAGATAAAGTAAAGTATTGGGTAAAACACTTTAAGGCTGCATTCACACAGAGTAACGTCAGGCGTCATTTGTGTGTAATTTGTGTGTCTTTTACGGCCGTCATAAAACGTTTACATAGAGTTCTATAGGAAAAGACAGCCGTCATTTACGGCCGTCATTTACGGCCGTCATTACAATGACGGCCGTAAACGACGGCCGTAAATGACGGCTGTCTTTTCCTATAGAACTCTATGTAAACGTTTTATGACGGCCGTAAAAGACACACAAATTACACACAAATGACGCCTGGCGTTACTCTGTGTAAATGCAGCCTAAGGGTGCTTAAAGGGGTTGTCCAGGTAAAAATGAACAAAAAAAAAAGTTTTTATATCGAAGGGGGCGGTGAAAAAAAAAAATCATACTCTCCTTGCTCCGGTGCCTCCCATAACAGGCCTCCTGGCCTGTTGTTGTCTTCCGTAAGAGTCCCTCCGCACATGACCGCTGAGGCCAATCAGCAGTCTCAGCGAAGGGCACATGACGTCACTACATGTCACGTCCCGGGGTCTCTTCCTGAGGCCAATCAGCAGCAATGAGAGGGATGCCCAAAGTCACAGCCGGCGAGCAGTTCTACCTTGAAAAGAAGCCGGAACAGCAAGATTGGACCACTCTGGGAGGACACTGGAGCATCGTGGACAGGAGAGTATGATTATTATTTAGATATTGCTATAGTTAAAAATCCTTGTCACCTCTCCTGATTTTTCTGTTTTAGTAAATACTTGTGTTGACCATGACATGAAACTTTTGGAGTATCTCTTATGAGAAATCAGCAGTGCCGTGCTTCTCTGTTACTCATACTAGAAATGTATGGTTAGTGATAACTGGCTGTTACCATTCCCTTTGTCTGTGGGTCTTGGCCCTGTCCGGTGCTGCATCAGAGTCATGATTTATAAGGAGACCCCCTAATCACTATATTCATTTCCGGTTCTCAGTTTATTCATATATTTCTTTGGTAAATGACAGAAGAAAGGGACACATGGCAGAGGTATGAGGAAAGATGCTGCAGAATTATTATTTCTTGAGGAGTACATGTACTTGCTGAAACTGAAATGTCTGCAATCAAAAGTTCCTTTTTATTTGCTTTGTTCATTGACATCTGAAGTTATTCTTTCACAGGGTGCACATCTATTTGAGTCCTGCTTTTATTGCTGTTGTATCTATAGATATAACAAATAATTTTATCTGGGATTTAGCCAGCAAGTGCAAGTGGACACTTTCTTGGATTGTTTCGATGATGTTAACTGAACATCTCCATAGCCTTTAATAAACCTGACTAATAAACTATGCCAAAACAGTGTCTTTTTGGGACAACTAGTGTCTCACTGAGTAATAGATATTGGTACTTATATTTTTAATGTCAATGGAAACCATAGTTGAATGCATTTAGACTTGATTTTGGAAAAAAATATACTAACTGTACTTTTCATTTTCTTCATATTCTTTCTAGGGGTACAGAACTTCTTCATCTTGCTGTGTTACATCCAAAAAAGCTTTGTGTTTATTCAGTCTCAGGTAAAATTATATATAAAATATATTTGTAAAATTCTCTGTTTTCAGGGCTGTGGAGTTGGAAGGCCAAACCTCCGACTCTGACACCTCTAATTTTCCACAGTCTGACTTTGACTTCTGCTCCATCACCCAAGGTCAGACAGAAGCATTGAAGCTCCTCAAATTCAGGAAAATGTTGTGATCAAATTTTTAAGAAAGTGAATCTGTAACAAGTTATACATCTGAATAGTTCTACTATATATATATATATATATATATATATATATATATATATATATATATATATATATATATATATATACACTCACCGGCCACTTTATTAGGTACACCATGCTAGTAACGGGTTGGACCCCCTTTTGCCTTCAGAACTGCCTCAATTCTTCGTGGCATAGATTCAACAAGGTGCTGGAAGCATTCCTCAGAGATTTTGGTCCATATTGACATGATGGCATCACACAGTTGCCGCAGATTTTGTCGGCTGCACATCCATGATGCGAATCTCCCGTTCCACCACATCCCAAAGATGCTCTATTGGATTGAGATCTGGTGACTGTGGAGGCCATTGGAGTACAGTGAACTCATTGTCATGTTCAAGAAACCAGTCTGAGATGATTCCAGCTTTATGACATGGCGCATTATCCTGCTGAAAGTAGCCATCAGATGTTGGGTACATTGTGGTCATAAAGGGATGGACATGGTCAGCAACAATACTCAGGTAGGCTTTGGCGTTGCAACGATGCTCAATTGGTACCAAGGGGCCCAAAGAGTGCCAAGAAAATATTCCCCACACCATGACACCACCACCACCAGCCTGAACCGTTGATACAAGGCAGGATGGATCCATGCTTTCATGTTGTTGACGCCAAATTCTGACCCTACCATCCGAATGTCGCAGCAGAAATCGAGACTCATCAGACCAGGCAACGTTTTTCCAATCTTCAATTGTCCAATTTCGATGAGCTTGTGCAAATTGTAGCCTCAGTTTCCTGTTCTTAGCTGAAAGGAGTGGCACCCGGTGTGGTCTTCTGCTGCTGTAGCCCATCTGCCTCAAAGTTCGACGTACTGTGCGTTCAGAGATGCTCTTCTGGCTACCTTGGTTGTAACGGGTGGCTATTTGAGTCACTGTTGCCTTTCTATCAGCTCGAACCAGTCTGGCCATTCTCCTCTGACCTCTGGCATCAACAACGCATTTCCGCCCACAGAACTGCCGCTCACTGGATGTTTTTTCTTTTTCGGACCATTCTCTGTAAACCCTAGAGATGGTTGTGCGTGAAAATCCCAGTAGATCAGCAGTTTCTGAAATACTCAGACCAGCCCTTCTGGCACCAACAACCATGCCACGTTCAAAGGCACTCAAATCACCTTTCTTCCCCATACTGATGCTCGGTTTGAACTGCAGGAGATTGTCTTGACCATGTCTACATGCCTAAATGCACTGAGTTGCCGCCATGTGATTGGCTGATTAGAAAATAAGTGTTAACGAGCAGTTGGACAGGTGTACCTAATAAAGTGGCCGGTGAGTGTGTATGTATATATATACATATATATATATACATATATATATATATATATATATATATATATATATATATATATATATATATATATAATAAAGCTCAGCTCCCTTTAAGTGAATGTAATGCAAAGCTCCATTTTTTTGGGACAAGGAGTTGATTCTGAAAGAAAAGAAGGGTCTTGCTTCGATTCTTATATAAAGCAGATTTTTGCCATCGGGCAGGAGTGGTGGTCTAAAATTCATGGTAATAACAGATAGGACTATATTTGGCTGCAGTCTTGCTGGTAGTATTTAGCCATGAGTTTGATCTACCAAAAGTAAGATCCACAATATGGACTTGAGATTAAAAAAAAAAAAAAAAAAAAAAATGTCTTCCCATGACAACATTTTCTATCTATGTTATGACAAGATTAGTGGTATTACAGGAATGTTTTTCTGCTTCCATATTTACTATAAAGGGGTTTTCCCACTTTTTACTGATTTTCACAAATGCAGTTTGTGAATGTGTAATGGCGTAACCAACTGTAATCTGCAAATTGGGTTTTGCTGTCTGCTTGAAAAGTCGGACATCTTTGGGAACGGACACTTAAGGACAGACACAGTGTAAAACAACGCACCCGATGTCCATTTAAATCAATGCAAAATGTCATGGACACAGCTAGTGTCCGATGCCAATGTCCGCACAAGATTTAGAACGGACTTTAGCAGCGGACACTAGCTGTCGGACACTGACAGTAGTGTGAATGCCCCTAAGATGGCAGCAACTGCAACATCTACAGGCGTAGTAAAAGAAACAACCATTGCTATCTTAGATGCTATGTTTACAACTATATTGGGTACAGGTCAGGCTTCACAGCAAGAGCCAAGGTAAGCCCTGAACTGGATTACTACTTGTTATGCCATTACATTTCTGTATGGCTTTTGTGAAAATTCTCTCAAAAGTGTTCAACCTCTTTAAAGGTATTCTATCATTAAAATTGTATTTTTTCTGCCTACCATGTTGGAATAGCCTTAAGAAAGGCTATTCTTCTCCTACCTTTAGATGTCTTCTCCGGGCCGCCATTCGGTAGAAATCACGGTTTTCATTGGTATGCAAATGAGTTCTCTCGCAGCACTGGGTGTGGGCCCCATGCCTCAAACAGCATTGGGAGCATACCCAATGCTGCAAGAGAACTCTCCAGCACCACCTCCATCTTCGTCTGGAACGCCCTCTCTGCATATCTTCTTCTAGGCCTCGGGCAAAGCCAACTGCATGCCCGCCAGCCACAAGAAAATGGCCACTTACACTTACTGTATAAGCGGCCATTTTCTTGTGGCTGGCGGGCATGCACAGTTTTAACCCAGCGCCGGCAGAAGATGCGAAGAGAGGCCGTTCCAGACGAAGATGGAGGCGGCGCTGGAGAGTTCTCTCGCAGCATTTGGGACGTCTCCAGTGCTGCGAGAGAACTCATTTGCATAGCGACGAAAACCTGGATTTCTATGAAACAGCAGCTCGGAGAAGACATCTAAAGGTAGGAGAGGAATAGCCTTTCTTAAGGCTATTCTGACGAGGTAGGCAGAAAAAATACAATTTTAATGATTGAATCCCATTAATTTCCTTACCTATACACATATAGCTGGTATGATGTTGGCAATGATATAGACCTTATGAGGAACCAAATGTGGTTCACCATCAGAGTCCTGTAATAATTCTACAAAGTTTCAGGTTCATTTTATAAAACTTTTGAAAATCTTTAGCACTTGCAGAAAGAGCCAATGATTTGTTGTGGATTCTCCACATTGACTTCAATTGGAAAGTTAAAATCTGCTACCAGATACTTGTATTTTACTTAGAATTACCAGCAAATCTTCAGGTGTTGAAAATTTTCTAAAATAAAATAAAAAGAAACAGTATTTTCACCTCTTTAGGGTATGTTCACATGGCGGAAAATAGATTCTGCGTGTGAACATACCACGCAGCTAGCCACGACGGAATGCCAGTGCAGTGCACCAGCATCCTATTGTAACATTCCACTCCGGAATAGGCCAGAAGGAATGGGCCTATTCAGGAGGGAGTCTCACACCGTGGACGCCGCAGGTGAGTCGGCCGCGGAATCCACGGCAAGATAGGTCATCTCGTTTCTTTTTTCCGCTACTAGCAAGTGGAAAAAAGAATGGCTCAATGGGAGCCATTTTAGCAGGCGGATTTTGAGGCGATTCCACGTCAAAATCCACTGGCAAAAACTCAGTGTGAACTAACCCTTAGTCTTATGCTGCTCCTGTGATGAGGATTCCCTGATTTGACAGCCAGTCTTGGTTTACTGATTTCTTCTGAACACCTGCCATGTTGAAACTGACCTCTTCAGCCAATCTCAGGCTTCAGAGGTCACATGTGTAGACATGTCAATGCTGGAAGTACAGAAACTAACCTAGTACAGACTAGGAAGACTTTGGAACAGGAGTAGTGGAAATCAAGTATACAGGCCTTATTTGTTTGTTTCTGGAATTGTGGTATAAATTGTGCAACAAAGTCCTCACCAAAATCAATATATTTTATTGCAGATTTTTGCATTTTTCCCTGTGGATTCTGAATGGGATTTGGTGTGGATAATTCCTGTGTGAACATAGCCTAAGAAACACACTGCAAAACACTTATTACACTTCCATTGTCCTCAGTGGATAAGATGGAGTTTTGATGCCAACTGGTCAAAAGATCTCAGTTTGCATTGTGTTATACATTTTGTGATTCATTTGTTTATCTTTAAAAGTCATCCATGATTCTTAAAGTCTCAGTGTAACTTTTTGTTTTTATCTCTTTTCCTGCAGGCACCTTAGGAAATGTAGAACACGGAAATCAATATCAGATTAAATTGATGTATGAACATAATCTTCAGAGAACAGCTTGCAACATGACTCATGGCCCATTTGGAGGAGTTAAAGGTATGTTGTGAATTGACCATAAAACTTATAAATGTTGTTCCATGTTCGTGCAGTGTAATATATTAACTGTAATGTATACTATAATATGCTGAATTTAGATTATGCACATAAATTGGTTTTGGGGATTTGTTTTATTTTGTATGAACAGAGAAAAATAAAATGTTTATATGCTTACCGAATATACTCGAGTATAAGCCAATCCGAATATAAGCCGAGGCCCCTAATTTTACCATAAAAAACTGGGAAAACTTATTGACTCGAGTATAAGCCTGGGGGGTGGGGGGAAATGCAGCAGCTACTGGAAAATTTCAAAAATTAAAATGGTCAGAGTTTTTGGGTGCAGTAGGTGCTGGGAAAGGGGAGGGGGTGTTTTGGTTGTCTGTCTGCCCCTTCCCTGAGCTTGAGGACTGTTTTTTTTTCCCCCCACTTGGAATTCAGCCTGGCTGAATATAGGGTATCTGCGGTGCTCCTATTAACCCCTCCCTGATGGAACAGGAGCACTGCAGATACCCTGTATTCAGTAGACCAGGCACTTTCAGACACAGGGATACCTAATGTATATGTGTTTCACAGTCATTTTCTACTTTGATATGTATTCTAGGGTAAGGAGGGATTTAGAACTTTATTTTATTTTTTTATTCTATTTTCTTTAAAGCTTCTTTTTTCCCCCCTCTATTTTATGGGAGATTCTATACATTACTATTGCGACTGGTCATAGACCCCCCCCCCCAAAAAAAAAAATAAAAATAAAAAAATAAAACAAAAATAAAATATTTTTCTGCTTGACTCGAGTATAAGCCGAGGGGGGCCTTTTCAGCACAAAAACTGTGCTGAACAATTCGGCTTATACTCGAGTATATACGGTATGTGCTCACTGAACATTGACATACATTTGGCAAAGCTAAATAAGTCTTAAATATAATATACCCTCTCCGGCCACTTTATTAGATACACCTGTCCAACTGCTCGTTAACACTTAATTTCTAATCAGCCAATCACATGGCGGCAACTCAGTGCATTTAGGCATGTAGACATGGTCAAGACAATCTCCTGCAGTTCAAACCGAGCATCAGTATGGGGAAGAAAGGTGATTTGAGTGCCTTTGAACGTGGCATGGTTGTTGGTGCCAGAAGGGCGGGTCTGAGTATTTCAGAAACTGCTGATCTAATGGGATTTTCACGCACAACCATCTCTAGGGTTTACAGAGAATGGTCCGAAAAAGAAAAAACATCCAGTGAGCGGCAGGTCAACAACATGAAAGCATGGATCCATCCTGCCTTGTATCAACGGTTCAGGCTGGTGGTGGTGGTGTCATGGTGTGGGGAATATTTTCTTGGCACTCTTTGGGCCCCTTGGTACCAATTGAGCATCGTTGCAACGCCAAAGCCTACCTGAGTATTGTTGCTGACCATGTCCATCCCTTTATGACCACAATGTACCCAACATCTGATGGCTACTTTCAGCAGGATAATGCGCCATGTCATAAAGCTGGAATCATCTCAGACTGGTTTCTTGAACATGACAATGAGTTCACTGTACTCCAATGGCCTCCACAGTCACCAGATCTCAATCCAATAGAGCATCTTTGGGATGTGGAGGAACGGGAGATTCGCATCATGGATGTGCAGCCGACAAATCTGTGGCAACTGTGTGATGCCATCATGTCAATATGGACCAAAATCTCTGAGGAATGCTTCCAGCACCTTGTTGAATCTATGCCACGAAGAATTGAGGCAGTTCTGAAGGCAAAAGGGGGTCCAACCTGTTACTAGCATGGTGTACCTAATAAAGTGGCCAGTGAGTGTGTGTGTGTGTGTGTGTGTGTGTGTGTGTGTGTGTGTGTAGTGCGAAAAATTGCTTGGTAGTAGCAGAGTAAACCCAAACCGTCATAGGCAAGGACACAATATCTTGTGGAAAACCGCAAAATAAAACAAAAACCTTACCTTATGCAAAAAATGTCAAACAAAAACCCTGCTTGTCTGAGCACTAACTAAATAGAACACAACTAACTATACGTGCGTTTAATTCAGCCACACGAACAAAAAAAATCCCAAAATACCAATAGTTAGAACTATCAGTTCTCACCAGACTTTTAGTACTCCAGACAAAACCAGGCAACTCCACTCTCTCCCAGGATCTGCCCTGAACTGCACGTTCTGCAACCTTTTAAAGGCCATTAATGAGCCTAAGCTCTCACGGTATATGTGTAAATATAAGAGAGCTGTAATAGATCAACATTGGACCACATATTATTAATTTTACAATTTCCCAAGCTACTGTTTATTGCTTGGCTGGCTTGGTACTTTACCTACCACTCCAGGTTGATGTACACCAAGCACAATTTGCCTTGCTTACCTTTATAACTGCAATAACAGATTAGTCCAGTTTTCACAAATAGTCACTCAAGTGGGTTAGAAGTTGATGTATTGTGCTATGTCAGAGAGAATGCTCTGTGCTCAAATCTACAAATGAAAACAAAACTCTGAGCGGCACATAAAAAACAGAAGTGTGCTCTAACAGACAGAACTGTGCCTCAACAGATGAGGTGAACAGAGAAGGATAAGAATAAACTCTCACAATATACGTTACAAGTGGTCAAGATGTACTCTCACCTTCTAGGGTTGTGAATAATCACAACTACTATTGTAGCCTGCGAATATCAGCAATGGCATCGGTAGGTAGCAGGACACCAACTCGCCTTGGAATGTGGAATCCAGACGACAGACTGTAGATCTTCAGGTTTGGAGAGAAACCCCCCCCCCCCCCCCCAAAAAAAAAAAAAGGTTGAAAGTCTGTCCTTGTATGGTTATGTGAATGGGGCCTTATTGTGTTTTAATTAATGGCTATAAAACCACATAACCCAGCAGCTGGCTACACATAGCTTCCCCGGTGTCACACCTGATGCTCTGTGCTCATGGTGTATATATATGTGTGTATATATATTTATATATATATATATATATATATATATATATATATATATATATATATATATATATATATATATATATATATACACACACACCTATGTGCGGTTGCTGTGAATTTCATTACAGTGAAGCTGGGTGTGATCGCCTCTGCACATTCATTAGGAACTGAGTTAACTGGGGGTACTAGTCCCTGAACATGCGTTAGCAGTTGGACTGGTACTCGCAGCTTCAGTGCATATGGGCAGAAATAACCAGCAATGGAGTGTGGCATGACTTATATGGGCTTAGGATAACGCACCCTGTCAGGTCTATCAGTCAAGCCAAATTGGGGGAGAGATCTTAGTCATGGCCTTGACTCTAGCATGGTAATTGGCATACAAATCCTGATTCCTTCTTTTAAGGACATCCTTTAGAAACACTCTAATTCAGGATTTCACAAAGTTCTTTGAATTTCTTATAGCCTATAATAAAGCAGCACTGAAATAGATTGGTGTTGGCCAGCAGTTTAATGTTCTGCTTTCTAAATAAACTTGAAAGTACTTTCCCAGTTCGAAAGCGTAGACATGACCATTACCGTTTATTATATATGCAGCATGGAATATGGTTTTTAATGTCAGTAAATAAGGTGGTTTGTGCACCTTACACTTGGTTCACACCTGCTTCCAGGTTTCTGTTCATGGGGTCTGCTAAACTAATCTGCTTAAAAAAGCAGTTACCCGCAGACCCCATAGACTATAATTGGGTCTGCTGGGTTATCATTCAAAAAGGGTGAACAATGTGTGGAGAAAAGTGCTGCTTGCAGAGTGGGGAACAGAATCCCCATCGGAGACCCGGCGCAGGGGTGAATCTAGCCTTATTTAGTGATGGCTTGAGACTAGGATATGCTATCACTTTGATTGATCAGGGTCTGACCTCTGAGAACCCCATCAATCTTGAGAAACAAGAGGATGCAGTTCAGGTCTGTGTCTACTTATAAGTTTATCCTGCGTAGGGGAACCCAAAGTGTTGCTGTGCAGGGGAAACACAGCGAAGGTAACGCAGCACTAATATATTTGTATTAAAGATGACAAGAAAATGTATTACAGATAAATGACAATTAGAATTATGGTCTGCAAAGGGGAAAATACGTATATAATGCAAGTCATATAATGCTCAGATATTAGTATTATTCCTCATTTACACTCAAAACAGCTTATTCTATTAAGTAATATTAATGGGTTAACAGTACACCTATATACTATTAGCAGTGTTTTGAATGATTTCTGGGTTTCTGTGGGCGTCCCTGGCATCTCCTGCATTTGTTTATTTGGTGTTAGCTTCCTTCTATGTAGTTTCCTGTGTACCTTCCATACTGCCTCCCTGTCACTGCCCCCCCTTATCTCACTCTGTTACTCTCCCTGTCTCCCAATCTAAGCAATCCCACCCACTACTAGTGTCCACCCTCATGCTGTTTCATTTTTATCGTGGATCATTATTATTATTATTTATTATTATTACTATTTATATTGCACCATTAATTTCATGGTGCTTTACATTTACATGTTTGCTTTACATACATTACACAAAATATACAAACAGATATAACTCTAACAGTGACTGATTGGCACAGTGGGGCAGAGGGCCCTGCCCGCGTGGCCTTACAGTCTATGAGGGAAGGGGGGTAGAGACAGAAGGAGAGGGGGAGACTGTACAGATGGCGGTGCGGTGATAGTGTTATTGGAGGTTGTAGGCCTTCCTGAATAGGTGAGTCTTCAGGGCCTTCTTGAAGCCTGTGATTGTGGGGGTCAGTCTTATGTGTCTTGGTAAGGAGTTCTGGAGTATGGGGGATGCACGAGAGAAATCTTGGAGACAGTTGTGTGAGGAGCGGATGAGAGCAGAGCGGTGTAAGAGGTCTTTGAAGGATCTGACTAAGCCACTTCCACGATTCTATGGACTTTGGACTTCACTTTTTTTTATAAATATTGATGGACATTTCTAGTCCACCTTAGTTAGTCTTAAGGTTCATAAGGTATTGAGCAGCATAATGTCTTTCTTCTCACATGCTTTTTTTTCCAATGGGTATTTCCCTAAATGCTGTATTTATCTCTGTTGAAATCATACATGGTACAGTTGAAAATATGTTCATCAAGTTCATCCAGAGGCCTTATTTTATGCGTGAGATCTAAATTTACATGACCGAGGTACAAATTGGCCGTGACAAACATACATTTTTCACGATTATCTTGCAACCGTTTTCATGGATCCCCCATATAGTTGATCCTATGGAGAGATCTGCCAAAAATAGGACATGACTTGTGTTTTGTTTGTCATGTGCATAACCCACATTCACTTGCATTGAATTGAATGCTGCTGTGTGACTTCCATTATTCACTGCTGTGTGAATGTAGCCTTAGCCCTACCGTGCAGTATGGGAATGTCAGCTGTGTCAGTGAATGTATAGTTCACCTGGACCGTGTGCGACATTGCTGAGTGGGAATCCACTACCTGATTAATTAAATGGAAATCCCTACAAATCCTGTCTCATTATACCTGGAAGGGAACCAGTAAAACCAATGATTTAACATGCTCTTTCAGCTCAAGCGCTGTTATCAACTGCTCTCTGAGGAGAAAATTTTCTGGGCCCAAGTAATGTCGGGGATAAAAAAAAAAAAAAATCATCTTATTAAGAATTGAGGAATTTTGAGATGAGAAAACCAGAGTGACAGGATGTAAATCCACTCAGACTAAAACAACCACATGAAAATTCATCATAAATTGGAATTGTTTGAATAAAAGTGATAATCCCTGCTGGGTTTTATTGCTGGGATATTGGCATTGACTTTTGTCGTGGGATATATAAATTTGTCAGCAGCAAATCCTGTATTGATTGCAAGGGCTATTGCATAAATATATCTTGCTTGATGAATTGGATGCCTTTATTTTCACCAGAAAAATTCTCCAAATATTAACCCAATGACATCCTTCTTCCTTATTTGTCAATCTACAGTAGTCGGTTAGGATAATTTTAACGGACTTAAATATATCTTATACCATATGTCAGTAATCTCATATTTATGCTACACGTTAGACCTTAAAGGGGTTTCCTATTAAAGACATATAGGATATGGCATAAATGTCTTGATAGATTCAGATTTTATTTCTGGGGTCTGCAGCTATCGCTAAATGGGGCCACCTCAGCCTCTGTGCTCCACTACTTAGCTGCAATTTCACAAAGACTTTCAGATTTGGTTAGGCTGTACGGAGCTATGCTGTTTCTGTAATTCCCATTCATGTCTATGAGCGTTATGGAAACAGCGTAGCTCAGAACTATGCTGTTTCCATGTAACTCAATCGTAGTTGAAAGTTGTGGCTGGGTAAGTACTGGGAACTGGGTGGAAAATTTTAGAGAGAAATCAGACATTTCTGGCATATTCTGTGGATATACCATTAATGTCTGTCATGGAAAAATCCATTTAAATACATAAAAATACCATAAATTATTCTATTTAGGAGATAAAAATTTGTTGAATTTGTTTTTTTTACCAATGTTAGGATAGGTGACAAGTGCCTGATTGAAGTGAGTCTAATAATAATAATCATTTTTATTTATATAGCGCCAACATATTCCGCAGCGCTGTACAATTTGTAGGGTTCAAATACAGACAAAGATACATTACAAAGAAAATCATTTTACACAATGGGACTGAAGGCCCTGCTCGCAAGAGCTTACAATCTATGAGGTAGAGGGGGTGACGCAACTAGTTGCGTATTTTACCAGCTTTCTATACTTTTTCACTTTGTATGTTTTTTCCTACTTTTTTCACCTTATATTTTTTTTTAAAAAAACATGGATTAAAAGTTAAATTTTAGAAGCCGGGTTGTGGATACGTACTTCTTTCTTCACTATATATCAGAAAGTGTCCCTGGGGTGGTCACATGACCGCTCCAGGAATAATTATAATTAATATAGAGTAATTATAGAGGTTTTTTTTAATTGAAGTAAATTAGAAGGTAAACAGGGGGAGTTTAGTTTAGGGGTTAATTCTCAGCTCCGGTAGGAAAGTAGCATCAGGAGTCCGCACGGCACGGCTGTCGAGCCAGAGGAGGAGAGGAAGAACGCTCAGCTGATGGCGTAGATGACGGGGTAGTCCAACCAGTCTGGCAGAGTCAGATCAGGCAGGTCCAGGAAATGCGCCAGGGAAGGATCTTGGTCAGGAGAATGCAGAACAAACAGCGCCCCATTATGCCGTATCTGGAGATGAAAGGGGTGGCCCCATCTAGAAGTGGCTTCAGAGTCAAAGATAGCTTGCAAGATCGGTTTGAGGAGTCTACGCATCGCCAATGTTCGACGGGAGACGTCAGGGAGCAACTGCACAGGATTGTTCATGAAAGAGACAGGACCAAGTCGCCAGGCCGCCTGAAGTATGTACTCCATCTCCCGAAAAAATGGACTCTGCATAAGACGTCCCATGGCTCAGTGGAAGCCGTGCATTGAGGGCCCAGCACACTGTCCAGGTTAATCTCTGTATCCACGGGATGGGATAGGACTGTGTTAAGGATAGAAGAGATGGCAGTGCGGAGCTCAGCAGGAGGAACTGAATCAGGGATGCCTCTCAGCATGATATTGTTACGCTGGCTCCTGTTCTCCTGGTCATCTATCTGAAGGATGAAGTGGCGATTGAGAGCACGTTGGGAAGCCAGGGAGTGTTCCACAGCAATGAGGCATATCGATAGTTAGACCTGGCCCCCCTCCGCTGCTTCTTTTAGGTGGCACTACACTGACGTCACGATGCTAAAGAATGCCAGGACACTGTACAGCGTCCTAGCCTTCTTCAGCATAGGAAATGGCGCACTCTGGAGGTGACTGTGGAGGGCATCCAGGTCTGGAGCGTGGACATGTGAATAAAAAAGTATTGGCCACTACTCTGTGTTGGGGTGGAGAGATAACAGGGGGACAAATACTGTGGGTGGGCCAGAATTGCATAAAATATAAATATAACTTTGTTTTTTTTTTTAAACTAGAGTTATAACATTATGGATATTACTAGATGTTACACGCCACCCAAGTTAAGCTAGTTTTTTTTTTTTTTTTCTTTTTACGAATGTCACAACGTGTTTAAAAGGTTAGCCATCACTTTACTAGTGTATCCTACCGGCTGAATGCATTTACATGAACGATTAGAGAGATTGCCACCTGGAGAAGAGCGAGTCCAGTGCCAGGTAGATATGCCTTGGGCATATGCCGGGGGGTTGCTGACCCCTGCCCTATATTATAACCTGTATGTCACTTTTCTCTGCATTGATCTGAGTAAAGGGGATATTGTCACTCCTTGGGGAGAGACCACCATATAGGTGTGTGGAGACTTATTAAGCCTTTAGCACTCCACTTCGCAAGGGACCATGGGAAGAATATGCAAATCTGTCTTCCATGATGTAATTAGGAAGTCAGCTGCTGCCTCAGTGTTGCAAACCAGTAGAGGGCGCTCACTGGAATGTGCAAGCCTGTCTTCACTGATGTAATTAGGAAGACAGAATTTCAGTGAAATAACCCAATAAAGGCTGCTCCCTTTAGCATCATGCTCGACCTTCCAAGAGGCCTTTGTTTTGCAATGACGCTGGGATTATTATTAGTCTCTGAACCGAGGACGGCCGTTTCGATGTACTTGCAGCTCGTCAGCTCGATGTAGAGAGGACTATAACCTGGTAGAGGTGAGAGGCTTAGACAGGGTTAAGAGGATATTGTCACTCCTTGGGGAGAGACCACCATATAGGTGTGTGGAGACTTATTAAGCCTTATTAAGACTTATTGATCTGAGTACTGTGCCAGTGTGTACAATGGGGGCTACCAGCTAGGAAGATGTGGACATGTGTAAAGCAATACTGAATACGTTAGCATTATAGTTTTGGCAGATGTATACTTTTAATATTGTTGTACAGTGGAAACAGTTCTTATTGATTTTCTTCGTTAGTTGAAACCACTTAAATCTTGTTTTTCTTTTCGTACCATATAATTTGGGACTATTCTTACATGCTGGATCGTGCTGTAAACTTGCATGACCAACATTTCATTTGATAAACATGTTTGTATTCTTTATACAGCTAAGTGAGTTCTTATGCAAATGGGAGGTCATTAAAAAGCAGAAATTTCTATTCCCTAATAAAAAAAAATGATTT
Source organism: Leptodactylus fuscus (assembly GCF_031893055.1). Lineage (NCBI taxonomy): Eukaryota > Metazoa > Chordata > Amphibia > Anura > Leptodactylidae > Leptodactylus > Leptodactylus fuscus. The sequence goes on from NC_134268.1 coordinate 143,739,485, forward strand.
CTATTTTCTTTTGGTCGCCTGCAGCTTTACTAAGAATCAGTTGTTCTGCGCTAACACCACTAGGTGGCTCTGCAGCTTTAATTTGTCCTCAGTCCATGGTGCTAAACACGAGCAATGTTGTAAGGAGCCAAGTTACTTTCTCCAAGGGAATTTGCTGGTCATCTATTTACAGTAAAACTGTGCGGATCTGAAATGTGATGATTAGGAATTCTTGCTAATGTGATATTTGACTTAAACCGTCCCAAAATCAGATTAGCAACAAATTCTCAATGGTCCGTCCATGTCAGGGCGCAAATGCGTAAATAAAAAGCGCTAAAATGATTGGTCAGCAATGGAAAGATTGGTGGTCGTAAATGGTCCATTGTGTAAACCAGGAAAGCATATACTGTACAGTATTATCTTTTTATGTTGGTTATATGGTATTTGTATTCTTGTACACTATCTAGTGATAAACTTGTGAACATTTTTATACATACGGCCAACTGTCTTTATAGTGTTAATGGGTTTAGATCATCTGTAAGGTTAAATTCTTATTTGCGTTACCATGAATGATGACTGATTCAGGGAGAAGATGCTCCGTCTGCATCTGTCATTATATTAGTTTTTAACCCATTGTTCTGATCCTGTGACGAATCAGAACAAGGGACTGAAGCGAATTTAGCATTAAAGGAAACCTTTGTTATTGGAATTTTTATGGTTCGTACACAAGCTAGAAAATGATATGTATATGTCAGCAGTTCCTCTGAATTTTACAACATATTGTCTTTTATGCAAATTCTTACAAAATATACTGACTTAGGCATTTTCTTCTGGCATTCACTCAATTGGATTCCTGTTTGGTTTTTAAAAGATATTATTCTGGGGTTATTAAATAAAACTGTGACCACATAAAAGGAGAATAAATGCGGAACTTTAGTACTATAACAAACCAGTGATAAGGACGAATAACTACTCTATAACTAGAATTCTAGGATGTGAAACATTAAAACAGGGAACACTTGGGCTCCGTTCACATTGAGGAATTTGCAGCTGATATTGAGGTGGGTTCTGCATTCAGTTATTTTCTTTGGGAGGCAGTGGAGAGTGATTCTAAGGGCCAGTTCACACGGACACAGAGGGGGCGGATTATGGCACGGAATCCATGTCATAATCTGCCCCCTCACAATGGTGGTCTATGGAGACCGCTAGCGTTCTTTTTTCTGCTATCAGCATGTTGCCGTTAGCGGAAAAAAGAAGCGAGCTGCCCTTTCTTCAGTCACTCTTGGTGCCAAAATCCGCTACTCCGCTCCTCATGTGAATGGGGCCTAAGGGTCGAAATTTGAAGAGGAATCAGAGGTGTAAGACTGTATTCAAATTACATTGTGTGAACAGGACTGTAGTTTACATGTAAAAGATCAGGCTTATGTACACATTTTCTGCACAGATTTCAGTGTGGAAAGCCTGCACTGCATGCACTGTAATACATTAACATTACAATCAATGAGACATTCTATTGCTCTTGCATATGATGTGGATTTTTGTCCATGCAGAAACCTATTAAAATCCACAGCATGTCACTTTTATTTCTTTTTTTTCAGTATGGATTTAAAACAATATGGCTTCAAAATCTGCACAGAAATACACATGTACTTGTATGAAAATCCAATTGGTGTGGCTCTGCCTGCGTATATATGCAGATTCTCTGCATACACTCTCTTTATGGGCATGTACCATAAATGTCAATCGGGTGTATTCTGCTGAAGAAACTGCAATCTATATACTGTGTGTGTGTGTGTATATATATATATATATATATATATATATATATATATATATATATATATATAATATATTTCTATGATTTCTGTCATGTACTACCACTTATAATAGGTCTAATAATATTAAGAGGCAAATACATTTAAACAAATAAAAAATAAGTTAGATGGAAAAATAGTCTAGGGAATTCTCAAGTTTGACAGAAAACTATACATCTCTTTGGTTTAGTGAAATGTTCCGAAGCACTTTCTATCACTCTGAGAAGGAAGGAGGTGTAATGGTGGGTAATCTTAGCATATTTTACTCTGGGTCATTTCCATTTAGGAATTAAATAGTAAGAGGGTCTCCTTTGCCTGATCGGATTAGACTCCTTGTCTTTGAAGTGTGCTGGTTTAGAACCAGACATGTGAGTGAGTAGGTGTTTCCACCGAAATGTTAGTAATACGAGATCTGTGTCTCTTGAGCTCATTGTTGCCCAAATTGTCCGTCAATCCCCAACGCACTGAGAAACTGTCTTTTTATATGCTATAAAGGCTCCACGTTCTCCAAAGGAAAAGGAACAGGCACAGAAGGTCAGAATGGGAAGTGAAAACAAGAGGAAGTAGAAAACCAAGACGGTACAAAGGACAGGAAAGGGACTAGAAAACTGACTGGATTCCTTTTTACTTTCATTGAAGCCTTTGCCGAGAGGGAAATAGTGGGGAGCATGGCAACAAAGAGTGTGTTATATAGAGGGTTTTTTTCGTTTACAATGAAACATAACATATGTGTAAACCATACAGCCTTGTAACAGGAAACCTTATAATAAGACAGGACTGTACTTAACTTTTCCACAATTCTGCAAGAAACAGTTTTATTAGGTGCTAGGAAGAAAAAAATTATCAGCTGGGTCGTATGCTTGAAGGTTAATAGTTCTTATTGCCATGTTTTAAAGTCAGTCCTCTTACAAATCTTGGCTGCAATTTATCAATGGCTTCCAATAAAGCATGATGTTTAACTATTGCTTTTCAGTGGGCCATAAAGTGACCTTTTAGGTATGTTTTCTTTTTCCTTTACAAAACTACAAATCTATTAGTTAGGTCATCTGGTTTCAGGAAATGTTTAACAAGGCAATTCCACAAAAAGAGCTTAAAAATTCACTGAAAGCCTGTGTCTACTTTACATGAAGGTGATTTTATTGCAAAAATTCATTAACTTCTAGTGAATGTTCATCATTGGCTTTTAGTTTCTGTTCACATATTGCTTGGCCTTGGGGATCTTTTTTATGTTTTGTATTGATAAGATTGATTTCACGTTTTGGTTTCCAGAAAAGCCTCATGTAGGTTAGCCGGCAGCGGAGACGTGATCCACCTGTGCAGCTTGTCAGGTCGAGGAGTTTCGTAGAATGAGCAGTATCGCGCAGTACTGAATGTAACATATCTCTTATTGCAGTAACAGGCGAGCAATAAGTTGCGACAGTGGAGAACAAAGCTAGACAATATCAAAAGGTCAGAATCTAAAATGACCAAAGAGAAGCACATACTTGTGTTTGGGAGAGTAGAATTATTACAAGTATTAGTATGAGAAGATATGGTTTACATTCACTTCATCATAACATGAGACCTCTATTATTTGCATGTTACATACACAGTCAAAGTCACATTAATGTGAACACCTGTCAAAATCCAGAATAACCACCTGTTGCAGAGCGGACCGCTGAGAGACGTGCAGGAAGAGAGAGGATGTTGTGATGTGTTCATTGGGATGTTGAGCCATGATGACTCCAGTGCCGTGTCCAGCTGAGCTAGGTTGAGCATCCATGGCGCAAACATTCTGATCGAGGTGGTCCCACGGATTCTCGATTGGATCTGGGAAATTTACTGGCCAAGGGAGTACGGTAAACTCATCCTGGTGTTCCTTGAACCACGCGCATACACTGCGAGCTTTATGACACGTCGCATTGTCCTGCTGCTGGATGCCATCATCCTGAGGAAAAACATTTCGCATGTATGGGTGACCATGGTCCGCAAGGATAGATGCATACTTGTGTTGATCTATCCTGCCTTCCACAATGATGAGTGCACCCAGATGGCTGATGACACGTGCCTTCTGCAATTGGTTATTTAACGTTGACGTCAAAAGTAGGCGGTGCTCACATTAATATGACTGGACTGTGTATATATGTTCAAGAGCAAACCCTTGTGACGTGTAATGGCAAAAGTTTTTGTGCCCCCTGGAAAGTGTGGGCAGAGCAAACTGTGAATAGGTTTGAGCTATTGCATTAATGTTTCACACTGCTGTTCTCCTTTGTAAAAAGGAATATATCACCATTTTTTTTTTTAGCTGCAACAGGATACTGATGCAGTGCATTGGCATTCTATCACAGTATCCCGCTCCTGATTAGGCCTGAATGAATGGGCCTAAACAGGAGCATGTCTTGAGCCACGGACGTCACGGCTGACTGAGCCGCAGAATCCGTGGTAGGATAGGTCATATTGCTTCTTTTTTCCGCTACTAGCTAGTGGGAAAAAAAAGCGAGTGGCTCCCATTAAAGTCAATGGGAGTCATTTTTGCAGGCGGATTCTGAGACTGATTCCACGTCTAAATCCGCCAACAAAAAACTCTGTGTGAACATACCCTTAGTGACTCGAAAAAGGACGGTCGCATGCAGAAGCAAATAGTTTCAATATATAACAAGGAAAGATAAAACAGATGGGCATAGGAAAGGAGGAAAAAATTATATTAAAACTTTTAATAATGCATTAAAATCTATACCATGTAAAATATTAAACATACATAATGGAATAGGTAAAAAATGGATAGGGAGGTGTTTTTCGTGCCCCCTAATTCATATAATATCACCTTCCTTCCACTATAAACTGAGAAACTTAGTAATATAGTATTAAATAATTGTGTATCTCCCCACTTTATAAATTATAGTATGTATACTGATGAAAAGTCCCAGTGCCAAACAACTATTCTAAATAGTCAAGTACCGCAATTGTATGTTAATGGACAAAAGCTCATAACCTCTATATGAGAATCCTGTTCCGGCATCAGTCTCAGCTGTCACTGTCTCCACAAAATTCACAGTGAGATGAATGTCTGCCCAAAATGCATTTAGCTGCTATAAGGAAGTATTCTATCCGTAATGCTATACCACCCAACCTATGTTTCACTAAGTACTCTGCTGCTTCTAGGATATAGATATAGATATTATATATATATTTATTTAGCATCAAAGGTAGCAGTTTCCTGGACTTAACCTATCTGGTTATGTATGTTTTATATTTTACATGGTGTAGGTATTAATTCATTATTAAAAGTGAAGTTTTAATATAATTTCTACCTGCTTTCCTGTGTCCATCTGCTTTCTCCTTCCTTGTTATATGTAGAGGTTTTCTAGGGCTGCTCTGTGGAGTGAGAGGGAGTAGATCAACTGTGACATTGTCAGTAGTGGATGCAATGGTGAGTGTTATTTATAGAGATGTTATCTGTTGTAATTCTATCATTCTTGTCTGTGAAGTAAAGTGAGGTCTGTGAGGTGACTGACGCTGCAAAGACAATCCGTACAGAATTAGCAGGTGTCAGTCCATTAACTTAGTGACTAGAATGAAAATTGCAGGTCATAGTACTTTATATACATTTTTAGTATAGAATTTTTTTTTAAAGAATATAAGGACACAGAAAATCAATCACGATATAGTTCCAAACTGCCTCTGGAAGTCTTATCACAAGAACTGCGGCCAGGGTGTATATGTTTGTTAGAATTCGAGAGTCTTACAAGGCCAAGAAGCGTCAGCCTCCTTTCCTTTGAACTGCTTGTTGAGTCTTTTTAGAAGTCTGTAGGCTTCTATAGCCACAATAAAGAGGATGAGCTTCTACATTCATAAGTGAGATGTCAGGCGAGGTGTGGTGGTCCAGTGTTCATGTACATTTGGCCATATAGTGTAATATTTTTATTGTAATGTGTACTGATCCACTGTGCTGTTTGTGAACAGTGGAGAATTCTTTACATTGCAGACATGGCCTCTTTTCTTAGGCATCACTGGTTATTAAACAGATGTTCTTTGACAGATGTTAGAAAAAAACATTAAGAGAATAATGTGCTGAATAAGATGAGCTATACCGCCAATATAACTTGTTTTTTATGGTTGTTTTGGAAAGATCACAAAAATGAGCGCATTGTGGGTTATGTGGCCACTTTCCCAATTTATGTTCCAGAATTATATTTAGAAGCATAATTGATCCATAAACCAGTTGTCCAGCTGTAGAGCAATATTTGCAAAGTGCATTTATTTAATGCTAGTTACTGTTTTGCATATGAGTCCCTTCTATGTAGTTACAAAGGAAATTTTAGATCTAGAATATGTATGTATATGTGTGTCTCTCATGCTGCGTCCTACATGTTTAAAACAAATCAATACAAATTCAAAGTCAAATTTATTAAGGCTGGTGTATCATATGCCAGTCTTAATAAATGGTCGAATTCCAGAACGAAAATCCCTGCCATTTAGGAGCTGGCAAAGATTTCCATAGTAACCCATGCCAGGGGACTGACGTGTGTTATAATAGGGGTCAGGGCTTGAGGCAGACGTTGGGTACACCTCAATATCAGCCTACAACCCCCCCCCCTTCTATTTGCTTACAGAATAAAGGATATGGATATAGAAGACACTAAATATATCATCATTGCAAACAGAAGTGATGTAGAGTTCAGCAATGGTCAAAGCTCATGAATATCTGGCTGCCGTATTCTCCAACATCTGTTTAACTATGTGAGGTTGATTTTCCTATCACAGTAAAAAATAATACTGATACTGTCCAAGGGTCCATTAAGGCCACAGACCAACAGTAGCTAGCAGAAGACTTGAAGGTAATACACACTAGCTGAATGGCATGTCTCCTGAGGCCACGGCTACAGAAACTATACAGAATGAAGTAAGTGATTCCATCTGATCCGATGAAAATCAAAACAGGTTATATTTTCACTATATAAATATGTCAGATGTCAGTGACAAATCCAGCTGGCGGCTAGGAATAGTTCTGAAATGGACACATCTGGCTGTGAAATAGTATTTTTCATAGAAAGAAAGATTGATGCAACTGTAGTGTATTGAATAAGGGGAGAATTCTCATAGGTGCCTTTAGCTATCCTCCAAGGACTTTCCGCTTTCCTTCATTACTTAATCAGTTCTGGGTACAGTTTGACATAACTGGGTTGAAACTCCTGGGATAAGAAAATATGAAATATATATAAAATCTACGCACTATATGGAAAATCATAGATTTCAAGTGTTTCATTGAGTTCCATTGCCACTCATATATTAATCCAACCATCTTCTTATCAGATGAGCAGAAAGTGTTACTGCAGAAGGGTAACTGCTCAATATTAATGCCTACGAATTCAGAATAAGATGAAACTCCGTACACCCTTTATTCATCACATTTTCTGTGATAGATTTTCAATCTCATCTTGTCTATGAGTATAGCTGCTTTCCTTTTTGAGGCTAAGGCCCTAAGTAGCGAGCCCCAGCCAAAAAGTGATGTGGGAAAAAAACGCAGCGAAAAGGCATTGCAATTTCGCCCACAGCACTCTTCACAGAAAGTCCACAGAGTTTTCCTCTGCGGACTTTGCTTCAATTTTACCTATACGTAAAATGCCAGCGGTTCCAGACAGCACTGGGGTGTCCCCAATGCTGCAAAAGAACTCTCTCCAGCGCCGCCTCTTCTTCAGTAGCGTCATCTTCAGCCTCTTCTTCCAGCGGTGGCTTGTAACTTCTAAGGCCTCGGGCAGAGCAGACTGTGCATGCCCACAGGCCATGAGAAAATGGCCGCTTACAATACTGTGCAAGTGGCTATTTTCTCGTGGCCTGTGGGCATGCACAGTCTGCTCTTCCTAAGGCCTTAGAAATTGCAAGCCACTGCCGGAAGAAGAGGCTGAAGATAACGCTGCTGGAGAGAGTTCTCTCGCAACATTGGGGACGCCCCCAGTGCTGTATGAGTGCTGAGGCCCATCCCCAGTGCTTCGAGAGAGCTCATTTACATACCGACAAGAACCGGGATTGTAGGCAAACGGCGGTGCGGAGAAGACAACGAAAGGTAGGAGAAGTATAGCCTTTCTTAAAGTGGTTGTCCCATCACAAGGATCCTATCTATACTGCTAGTTTATGTGGATTTAAGACTTTTCCTAAATGCATTGCTTTATCAAAACTGCTTTGTTTGGCCGCTATTTTAATTTATTCACTTCATTGTTTACACTCCGTTTCTATGGCCCTTGGGATTATCTGCTCATTTGTCAAGTGATGTAGCTGCCTGCTTTCAGAGGGAGAGGGAGGGATGGGAGCAGCTCTGAGCAGTTTGTGTCTTTTAAGTAACGGAGCTTCTCAGATAGGTGATGTGAGAGCTTCGGGATTTCTGAGCTCAGATCAGTCGGTTTAATTGAATTTGGCTAATAAGGGCGGAGATAGGGAGTTTGTTACCTCTGTATGTAATGCAAGCTGACTCAAATCCAGCTCTGCTACATCAGCTTCACACTGTGGTAATTCATTTACATCCAATCCCATGCAAGTGAAACCCCGCCCACCTATGTGCCGGGAAAAGCAGGAAGTGAAGAGAGCACAACAGCCTGCAGGTTAGTGAGTAAGCATCATGGGAATACCCCTTTAAGGCTATTCCGACGTGGTACCTACAAAAAAAAATGTCTGACTGATAGGATCGCTTTAAAGTAACTTGGCTAAAGATTTCACAATAAATGCATAATTTTGTAGTTAAAATACTTTCCTTGCCTTTTAATCTTATTGGCATGATCACTCTGATTCTGGTCCCCTTTTCAACTTTAAAAAATGGCCAGTTGACCTCTTCAGGCACGTTCTGCAGGTGTTTTGTACACTAGTCTTGATTATCCTTGCGCTTTTAGAGAATACACCTAATTTATGATGAAGTACACACCTCCTCCAGTGGGCCCTGCAGGCTTAGATCCCAGGCACCATTTGTTCCAGAATACCGACATAAATCATGATATTGTATATGGGACTGATGACCCTGCCTATTCCAGGAAACTGTTGACAGCAGAGATGTAAATTGTGACATGTTTTGTCGCTTATGGTGTTTGCAATTGCATATGCAATCCTCTGACTTGTGACTTTCTAAAACCACAAGTTATATAGGTGATTAAAGGGGTTTCCGGGCAAAAAAAAAATTAAAAAAACCCCCAAAAAACAAAAAAGGTCTCTTTGTGCTTTTAATTAGTTAAGAAGTGCACCCAAATATCTTTAGCAGTTTTTTGGGTGATTTCTGGGTTTCTCTGGGAGCTCCTGGTATCCACTGCATTTGTTTATATGGGTAATTTCCTGCTGTCTTATCCTACAACTACCATGATGTATTGCTCTTCACTTAGACCTCCCTCTCACTTCCTTCCCCTCCCTTTCTCACACCAAGTCCCTGCTTTCATAGCTATCCTGTGGATTACTAACCCTACCTAACTAACTCAACCCACCCCATCATAATTACCTGTCTTCCCATCTGGACCTTCTGGGCTCGGAGATCCTTTTGTCTTTCTCCTTTTCTCATCTGCCAGGGCTTGTGCAATAGAGCTGGAGTTCTCTGACACTCCAACACATGCCGTCACTCCAGTTTTTTTGTTCAGGCGCCGGTAGAAGTGAAGAAAGTGATGTTTCGAACCCAGATGTACGTGTAGAGAAGTGGGAGAGAGATTATGTAGAGGCATAACAGGAGCAACTAGGATATATTCAGTATCTATGCTATTTGGATTTATTCCAGCAGTTAGTGCCCCTGTGGTAGAGGCTATGCTTGATATTTTAGGAGCTTTGGAATTTTAATATTGAGCTCCATCTTTGCATTGTCCTCATGCACTCTACTTGTTGTTCTTGTTGTTGAGCTAACAATATGAATATCTGAACTACTCCGCAAATATATCCGGTTGCGGCATTGTTAATACCCCCTAACCCTTGCAGTACTGGGTAGGGTGGTGCCTCTCATGTGGGTGTCGCCTTAACTGATGAGATATGGGTATATGTCTAGTTTTCACAATAAAAGTTGAGTTTTATATAATATTATTTATTTACTCAGGCCATTTCTTTCTTCAGTTTTGAGTATATATTTGACCTTTGTAGCATAGAATTAACTTATAAAATACCATCCATATTGTTAAAAAATGAAAATAAGAGTATTCCTCATCCCCAAAACAAAATTGTGCAATTTGTTAACTAAATTATTTTTTTCCCCAAAATTTTACAGTCTGCCCCTCAATAAAACGAGCACCTTATAGATGTCAACTGAAAAATAAAAAAAGTTACGGAATGTGGAACAACAAAACTTTAATGCATGTTTTTACAGTGCAAAAGTACAAAAACATGAAAAAATCTGTACAGACTTTACAGTGAACAAAGGCTGGATATTTCATAAAAATAAAAAAAATGTACCGGTAATGAAATACTAATAATTAATATTGTGTAAATAGCAATCAATACACTATGGTTTATTCCACAAATTAAAAAACAAACAACCTCTATGGAGTGATACACACCATCATGCTGACACTATGAACTCAGCTCTACATGTGTCTTTTTTAATTTACCCATGTACATTCTGGTACATTTTATTTTTGTGGGCAGATAGGCACATGCTTTTACCATCTGAAATACCATTAACTTCCAACCACTTGCATCTTCTAGGAGTGCATTGCAGTATTAACTCTTGCTAGCCCTAGCCCCCACCCCAGTTGTGCAACCATTCATTTACTGCCCTGTTAGGGTTGGTTCACACTGGCGCTTGTATTCCGTCAGCAAGGAGTCTGCATGGAGACCCCCCCCCCCCCCAGACGGAATACCAACGCTAATGCAAGCGCTGTGCAGTTAAGCACACAGAACCCATAGACTATAATGGGCTCCGTGTGCTTGCCGAGCACTGCCCGCACAATTCATTTGTGCGGGCAGTGCGCGGCAAGCACACGGAGCCCATTATAGTCTATGGGCTCCATGTGCTTTGCAAGCACATCGCTTACAATTGCGATTGCATTCCGTCCGGGGGAAGGGGGGAGTCTCCATGCGGACTCCTTGCAGACGGAATACAAGCGCCAGTGTGCACCAACCCTTACATTCTCGATAGGAGAGAGCAAAGAACTGTGAAAGTATAATCAGACAACAGTCAGCAGGGACCTATAGCAGAAGCAAGCAAGGTGGGTGGACAAGGAAGTCCACACCTTACAGCACCTGGTGGTCACTACAATGTCAATGCAATGAGAACAAAGAAGTATTTTTCCTCTTCATAAGTACTTCTGTCCTTGATCTTGAGCTTCATTTTTCATGATGATAGCACATGTTAATAACTTTCTGACTGTTTTAAGGCATGTTTCTTTTAATCAGAATACGACTTTAAAGGGGTTGGCCACTTTCAGAACATTATTGAGAAACAGATGTTATTATTTGTGCAATAAAAAGATATACAATTTTCCAATATACTTTCTGTATCAATTCCTCACAGTTTTCTAGATCTCCACTTGCTGTCATTCATTCTCAAGTAACAGAATGAATGACAGCAGGCAGAGATCTAGAAAACTGTGAAGAATTAATACAGAAAGTATATTGGAAAATTGTACAACTTTCTATTATACAAACCATAACATTTGTCTTTTAACCACTTCCGGACCGCCCATAGACTATAAACGTCCGGGAAGTGGTTGCCTAGTTCTGACAGGACGTACCGGTATGTCCAATCAGAACACAGCAGCTGCACGGAGATCGTGCAGCTGCTGAAGCTGGGAGCCGGCTGTAACTTCAGCCAGAGCTCCCAGAGTGAAGACAGGGAAGGCTTATTCCCTTCCCTGCCTTCTAAATCGCTGTGTATACAGCGCTGAATGAGCGCTGTATACACGGCTATGGGCGCCACCATTATGCGGCCGCCCTCTGACCCAGTGGTCACGTGATCCGCCGGGCTCAGTGTCTTACAAGAACTGCTGGGTCTTACAGGACCCAGATCAGGTCTGTAAAGGACAGTGTGCAGGAGGCTGGATTCCTCCTGCAACTGAGGCTAAATGTAGCAGCAAAGAAGAAAAATTTGTCTCAGCCCGTATTACAAAAATGATAAATGTCTCTTACTGTTAATGCAGGAGTAGTAGGTGCTTGTAGTCATCCGAATGCCCGGGACGTCATGTTCGGCACAGACACAATAGAAGCAACAAATTGAAGTAGTCTCAGCACGCCGGATGATACGTTTTCTTAAAAAAAAAATTTTTTTTCAAATTTTATTGTGGAGACATGCTCCAAGTTAAAAATATATATATATTGTTCTTGGAAAAGCAGTCGATGGATATGTCCTTGTGCAGACGGGACAGAAGGACGAATAAGCCTACGCGTTTCGGGGATATGACCCCTTAGTCATGGCTTAGTCTGCAAGTATGTGCTTATCATATATATATATACTAAAAGGTAAAGTTAAAAACAGGACCCCTCCCGTCTGCACTTGGACGGAAGTTTAAATCAAGACAAGATTATACAACAGGTGATAGAGCTATACAACCAAGGCAAATATACACCAGCAACTTAGCATAATGTAGAAACAAAAACAAAAGTTGTACATAGTCAATGTTAAGGTAAGTATGTGGATACAATCAATGAAAAATATATATTATTGCAAAAAACATCTTGTTTTCTTTGGAGTTTTTATATATCATTATATTATAAATCTATTAATATTAGTATAGTTCATGTTAAAGAGACTATCAATCCAGTTTTCTCTATATCATTTCTCTATATCATGTATAAAAAAGCTATATTTGAAAGTTTTAAAAAAGTCCTATTCACAAGTTGGACCCAATTCACACTGAGCACTAGGAAACAACCTCATAGGTGAATCAGCACATCATAGTACGCTCAGTGTGAATTGGGTCCAACTTGTGAATAGGACTTTTTTAAAACTTTCAAATATAGCTTTTTTATACATGATATAGAGAAATGATATAGAGAAAACTGGATTGATAGTCTCTTTAACATGAACTATACTAATATTAATAGATTTATAATATAATGATATATAAAAACTCCAAAGAAAACAAGATGTTTTTTGCAATAATATATATTTTTCATTGATTGTATCCACATACTTACCTTAACATTGACTATGTACAACTTTTGTTTTTGTTTCTACATTATGCTAAGTTGCTGGTGTATATTTGCCTTGGTTGTATAGCTCTATCACTTGTTGTATAATCTTGTCTTGATTTAAACCTCCGTCCAAGTGCAGACGGGAGGGGTCCTGTTTTTAACTTTACCTTTTAGTATATATATATGATAAGCACATACTTGCAGACTAAGCCATGACTAAGGGGTCATATCCCCGAAACGCGTAGGCTTATTCGTCCTTCTGTCCCGTCTGCACAAGGACATATCCATCGACTGCTTTTCCAAGAACAATATATATATATTTTTAACTTGGAGCATGTCTCCACAATAAAATTTGGAAATTTTTTTAAGAAAATGTATCATCCGGCGTGCTGAGACTACTTCAATTTGTTGCTAAATGTAGCAGCCCCAGTTATAGGGGAAATCAGCCTCCCTAACAAAAAAAAAAAAGTGATCAGATGTCCCCAAAGGTCTCTTATGACTTTATGGGGACACAATCTGAACAAAAAATAAAAATAAAATATAATAAACTTAAAAAAAAAAAAAAGTAAATAAAAAAAATACGCTAATAAAACGCCGTTATTAAAGGTTATAGCCCCACCCCCGACAACACAGCAAAATAAAAATTACCGTAACAGAGAGGAAAAACTATTTTAGGGTGCATGCACACTGAGTAACGCCGGGCGTGTATCACAGCCGTACACGCCGGCATTACAGCAGACTGCCGAACACTTCCCATTCACTTCAATGGGAGCGCTCGTAACAGCGGCGTTTACGAGCGCTCCCATTGAAGTGAATGGGAAGTGTTCGGCAGCCCTGCTGTAACGCCGGCGTGTACGGCTCTCATACACGCCCGGCGTTACGTAGTGTGCATGCACCCTTATAAAGTTTTTCAGTAGCACTTTGTGTTATTAAATAAAAAAATAAATCAATAAAGTGAAAACCAGACACAATTTCCCTCCTATTATGTTTATATTTTCCTGGCTATAAAATAAATTAAAACACGTTCAAAAATAAAAACAATATAAAAATAAAGCCCTATGTGTCCCTGAAAAAAGATGCAAAAATTAGTTGAATGAGACATACAAGAAAAATGTTACAGCCCTTAAAACCGCATATACAAAATAACCCATAAGTGTGTCTGGTCCTGGACCACAAATTGGCCTGGTACTGAAGTGGTTAATATTGGTCTGAAAGTGGCCAAACTCTTTATTATATCTAAAAAGTTAAAAATCTGATCAAAGACACCAGCAATCGCATAACTTTTTTTTCAATATTTATGAAGTATAAATATTTTAATTTATTTGGGAATAGTCTAGAGTGCTGGCAGATAATTATATATATCCTTACTTATGATGGGTTGAGATCAGTTAGCACACTTGACCCCACCCAATAGTTGGTCTGAACTACCATAAACATTGTCTTTTGTAGAAATACATTAGTCTCACAAAAACAATCTCTTTGATAACTATATGGATGGTAAAATGAATAAGGTAAAAGGTGCAAAATTGCAAGGAAAAAAAAAGGGCCCTTAAAGGGGTTGGCCACTTTCAAACCAATACTGACACACAAATGTACAATAAAAGGATATACAATTTTCCAATATACTTTCTGTATCAATTCCTCACGGTTTTCTAGATTTCGGCTTGCTGTCATTCATTCTGTTACTTCTAGTGGATAAAAGTCTGACCATGGTCATGTGATTTACGGTCCATGGTCATGTGATTTATGGTCCATGGTCATGTGATTTATGGTCCATGGTCATGTGATGAGTTCACAGCTGAGATTACCAGGCAGCTGTCTGATTATTGTGCTGTGACTGTAAGAGCAGCACCTGTGTGCTCATCACATGACCATGGACCGTAAATCACATGACCATGGTCAGACTTTTATCCACTAGAAGTAACAAATCTAGAAAACCGTGAGGAATTGATACAGAAAGTATATTGGAAAATTGTATATCTTTTCATTGTACATTTGTTTGTCAATATTGGTCTGAAAGTGGCCAACCCCTTTAAGTTATTAACCCTATCGTCTTGATCCACAATGTTTCCTCTTTTTATTATATTTTGTTCCTGAAGAGCAAATATTTGTTTAAAGGGGCTCTATCATTGGGAAATATCATTTTTAGATAAGCACATCCTTGCACAGCCTTTAGAAAGGCTATTTCACACTTACCTGTAGTATGTAAATTGCCTCAGTAGATTTTTAATAAGTCCGTTTTTATTCATATGGTAATGAGCTTAGATCGTGCACCGGAAGTGTCTATGATCACAGTCTGCTCTATGTGTATGTACAGCAGAGGCTGCTGTGCTCATGATGCATCTCTGCTATACATACACATAGAGCAGACAGTGCACACAGACACTTCCGATGCATGGTGGAAGTTCATTAGCATATGAATAAAAATGGAGTTATTCAAAATCTACTGAGGCAATTTACATACAAAAGGTACATGTGAAATAGCCTTTCTAGAGGCTATGCAAGGAAGTGCTTAGCTAAAAATGACTTTTCCCAATGATAAAGCCCCTTTAACATTCGTTAAACATGTTCTAGTGATATCTGGTCTTTGTACTTCTCTCTCTCTGTTTTTTTCTTAATGGTAATTGTAAGATGTGGAGATGGATGTGAAATTCAAGTGCGGTATGCTACTAAGTCATTGATCTCACCACAGTGAATTCCCTTGACTACCCTGCTGTAATATTGGAGAACTGTTGCTTGTAAAGTTAATAAAACTGTACTTGGAAATTCCTGTTTTTGAATTTGTTCCTAATTTTCTGTTTTGGAATTCCCTAATACATTAGTAAAGGTTCACTAAAGGTGAACATACATTGACTTGGTTAGTTATTAACCATATGGGATCCATTGTAAAGTATAATAGAAAGATGGGATTCACATTATACTGTTATTCAATTATATATTTACTTTGGTTACTATTCACTCAAATATTTCTTCATAAAATATGACATTGGAACATTATGCAAAACTTTCATTTTGGATTACTGTATTTGAATGGGTTAGCGGACAAAATTATTAGATGAACTTAGTCTCTGTTCACCTTTTGGAGCCAGTATTTTTGCATTATTGATTTCTATAGGTTTTGCATTGGAAAAAACTGTATTTGGTTATTATTTAAAAAAAAAAAAAAAAAAAAAAAAAAAGCTTTATCTTGTTTCTGCAGCTTCTATGATTTACACTATATAGGAAGATGCAGTATGGTATTCTGTGATAAATCCATCAGACTGCTTGTCTTCACTCCCTCTCTTTCCTCTCTTGATTGATCTTCTAACCTAATTTATTATCAAATCAAAATTAATTTTTCTAAGCTAAATTTTCAACTTTCAAAAATTAAAATGGTCGGAGTTTTTGGGTGCAGTAGTTACTGGGTGCTGGGGAAGGGGGTGTTTTGGTCATTTTCTACCTTTGCATGTATTCTAGGGAAAGGAGTGATTTACAACTTTTATTTTTTTAATTTTTTTTAAAGCTTCTTTTGTTCCCCCACTATTTTATGGGAGATTCTATACATTGATATTGCGGCTGGTCATAGAACCTCCCCCTCTCCTAAAAAATAAAATAAAAACATTTTTTTTTTTTTTGCTGACTCGAGTATAAGCCAAGGGGGGCTTTTTCAGCACAAAAACTGTGCTGAAAAATTCGGCTTATACTCTAGTATATATTAATATTGCATAATCAATTTTCAAATTTACCTCCTGTAGCAATTTAGGAAGTTTTAGAATTGTTAATCATATTTCTATGTTCTATTCTTTCACGCTAATACACCCATTCTCATATAGGCAACCATTTCTTCTAGAACTTTACTCATTTTCTTGGCCAGTGGAAAAATCGAGTAGTCTGAGTTGGTGGTTTGGCATATTGACTCTACAGGCCTGTTTATGGGAGAACAGTATCCTGCTGCTTGCTGTGCATTGTAAAACATGAAAGTTGCAGAAGCCAAACAAAGCTAAATTTTCGAAAAGAATCCTATTAAAATGTTTTAGTACAAAATAGATGGAAATGAAAAAAATAATAAAATAAAAAAATGCCTCTAAATCTTCCCATAGCCTTTAACAAATTGAATGCTCTTACATTAGCAAAACATGTTTTTTGCCGCTTGTTTTTCTTTTTGCTATAAAATAATTTGACTTCTTGCTCCCTTTATGTGTATGGTTGATGCAACCTGGTTAGCATATTGGCTCTTTTTAGCGAAAACATTATCAGGTAGAAAGACTTTATTTTTTCCAGTCCTTTTTAAAGCGTATGGCAAATCCTTCCACCAGCCTTATGGTTTTCAGTAAGTTACATGTTCTATTTAACGTGATTATTCTATCTGATGTCTGAACCTTTGCTTTATATATTTCTTACGCTTAATGGAGTGGTTTGGGTGGAGGACCCTGTCATCGTGCCAGATTTAAATAGGGTTTACATCTATTACTCATGGTCTGGCTTTTATGGTCAATGAGTCATGTTGCCAAAGGCTGAGGTGGTCGTTGCCATGAAAAAAAAAATCATACACCGTTGGTTGCGCTTGTTGAAAAGCAAAGGAGTCATTGCTACGTTAGACTGTGGTGCTTGGAGCACTGCCATTGTTCCTGATAAGCTTCTATTTGGTTGTCTTCCAGGTACCTACTATTTCTTTTCTTAGTTTCTTATTTCGCAATGGGACAGAGTATTCAGACACTGTTCTCTTTCAACAAATTCAAGATTTAGGATTGCTAATTTGTGACACATTCATGGAAAACCTTGTTCAGGGGTTTCCACTGTGTGTTGTCAATGTTACCAAGTGACCATTCTGGACCATGAGTTTGAACTTGGCAACCATATTTCTGCCACAGGAATTTCATATGAAATATTCATCATCTGTCGAGCTATTGGGCCTTCAATCATCGTGTTTCAGGTTCAGGCTCCTAGCGATTTCCTGTTTATCTAGACATTGAAATTAGAGATGAGCGAACACTAAAATGTTCGAGGTTCGAAATTCGATTCGAACAGCCGCTCACTGTTCGAGTGTTCGAATGGGTTTCGAACCCCATTATAGTCTATGGGGAACATAAACTCGTTAAGGGGGAAACCCAAATTCGTGTCTGGAGGGTCACCAAGTCCACTATGACACCCCAGGAAATGATACCAACACCCTGGAATGACACTGGGACAGCAGGGGAAGCATGTCTGGGGGCATAAAAGTCACTTTATTTCATGGAAATCCCTGTCAGTTTGCGATTTTCGCAAGCTAACTTTTCCCCATAGAAATGCATTGGCCAGTGCTGATTGGCCAGAGTACGGAACTCGACCAATCAGCGCTGGCTCTGCTGGAGGAGGCGGAGTCTAAGATAGCTCCACACCAGTCTCCATTCAGGTCCGACCTTAGACTCCGCCTCCTCCGGCAGAGCCAGCGCTGATTGGCCGAAGGCTGGCCAATGCATTCCTATGCGAATGCAGACTTAGCAGTGCTGAGTCAGTTTTGCTCAACTACACATCTGATGCACACTCGGCACTGCTACATCAGATGTAGCAATCTGATGTAGCAGAGCCGAGGGTGCACTAGAACCCCTGTGCAAACTCAGTTCACGCTAATAGAATGCATTGGCCAGCGCTGATTGGCCAATGCATTCTATTAGCCCGATGAAGTAGAGCTGAATGTGTGTGCTAAGCACACACATTCAGCACTGCTTCATCAAGCCAATACAATGCATTAGCCAGTGCTGATTGGCCAGAGTACGGAATTCGGCCAATCAGCGCTGGCCAATGCATTCTATTAGCCCGATGAAGTAGAGCTGAATGTGTGTGCTAAGCACACACATTCAGCACTGCTTCATCAAGCCAATACAATGCATTAGCCAGTGCTGATTGGCCAGAGTACGGAATTCGGCCAATCAGCGCTGGCTCTGCTGGAGGAGGCGGAGTCTAAGATCGCTCCACACCAGTCTCCATTCAGGTCCGACCTTAGACTCCGCCTCCTCCGGCAGAGCCAGCGCTGATTGGCCGAAGGCTGGCCAATGCATTCCTATGCGAATGCAGACTTAGCAGTGCTGAGTCAGTTTTGCTCAACTACACATCTGATGCACACTCGGCACTGCTACATCAGATGTAGCAATCTGATGTAGCAGAGCCGAGGGTGCACTAGAACCCCTGTGCAAACTCAGTTCACGCTAATAGAATGCATTGGCCAGCGCTGATTGGCCAATGCATTCTATTAGCCCGATGAAGTAGAGCTGAATGTGTGTGCTAAGCACACACATTCAGCACTGCTTCATCAAGCCAATACAATGCATTAGCCAGTGCTGATTGGCCAGAGTACGGAATTCGGCCAATCAGCGCTGGCCAATGCATTCTATTAGCCCGATGAAGTAGAGCTGAATGTGTGTGCTAAGCACACACATTCAGCACTGCTTCATCAAGCCAATACAATGCATTAGCCAGTGCTGATTGGCCAGAGTACGGAATTCGGCCAATCAGCGCTGGCTCTGCTGGAGGAGGCGGAGTCTAAGATCGCTCCACACCAGTCTCCATTCAGGTCCGACCTTAGACTCCGCCTCCTCCGGCAGAGCCAGCGCTGATTGGCCGAAGGCTGGCCAATGCATTCCTATGCGAATGCAGACTTAGCAGTGCTGAGTCAGTTTTGCTCAACTACACATCTGATGCACACTCGGCACTGCTACATCAGATGTAGCAATCTGATGTAGCAGAGCCGAGGGTGCACTAGAACCCCTGTGCAAACTCAGTTCACGCTAATAGAATGCATTGGCCAGCGCTGATTGGCCAATGCATTCTATTAGCCCGATGAAGTAGAGCTGAATGTGTGTGCTAAGCACACACATTCAGCACTGCTTCATCAAGCCAATACAATGCATTAGCCAGTGCTGATTGGCCAGAGTACGGAATTCGGCCAATCAGCGCTGGCCAATGCATTCTATTAGCCCGATGAAGTAGAGCTGAATGTGTGTGCTAAGCACACACATTCAGCACTGCTTCATCAAGCCAATACAATGCATTAGCCAGTGCTGATTGGCCAGAGTACGGAATTCGGCCAATCAGCGCTGGCTCTGCTGGAGGAGGCGGAGTCTAAGATCGCTCCACACCAGTCTCCATTCAGGTCCGACCTTAGACTCCGCCTCCTCCGGCAGAGCCAGCGCTGATTGGCCGAAGGCTGGCCAATGCATTCCTATGCGAATGCAGACTTAGCAGTGCTGAGTCAGTTTTGCTCAACTACACATCTGATGCACACTCGGCACTGCTACATCAGATGTAGCAATCTGATGTAGCAGAGCCGAGGGTGCACTAGAACCCCTGTGCAAACTCAGTTCACGCTAATAGAATGCATTGGCCAGCGCTGATTGGCCAATGCATTCTATTAGCCCGATGAAGTAGAGCTGAATGTGTGTGCTAAGCACACACATTCAGCACTGCTTCATCAAGCCAATACAATGCATTAGCCAGTGCTGATTGGCCAGAGTACGGAATTCGGCCAATCAGCGCTGGCCAATGCATTCTATTAGCCCGATGAAGTAGAGCTGAATGTGTGTGCCGAGCACACACATTCAGCACTGCTTCATCAAGCCAATACAATGCATTAGCCAGTGCTGATTGGCCAGAGTACGGAATTCGGCCAATCAGCGCTGGCCAATGCATTCTATTAGCCCGATGAAGTAGAGCTGAATGTGTGTGCTAAGCACACACATTCAGCACTGCTTCATCAAGCCAATACAATGCATTAGCCAGTGCTGATTGGCCAGAGTACGGAATTCGGCCAATCAGCGCTGGCTCTGCTGGAGGAGGCGGAGTCTAAGGTCGGACCTGAATGGAGACTGGTGTGGAGCGATCTTAGACTCCGCCTCCTCCAGCAGAGCCAGCGCTGATTGGCCGAATTCCGTACTCTGGCCAATCAGCACTGGCTAATGCATTGTATTGGCGTGATGAAGCAGTGCTGAATGTGTGTGCTTAGCACACACATTCAGCTCTACTTCATCGGGCTAATAGAATGCATTGGCCAGCGCTGATTGGCCGAATTCCGTACTCTGGCCAATCAGTGCTGGCCAATGCATTCTATTAGCTTGATGAAGCAGAGTGTGCACAAGGGTTCAAGCGCACCCTCGGCTCTGATGTAGCAGAGCCGAGGCTGCACAAGGGTTCAAGCGCACCCTCGGCTCTGATGTAGGAGAGCCGAGGGTGCACTTGAACCCTTGTGCAGCCTCGGCTCTGCTACATCAGAGCCGAGGGTGCGCTTGAACCCTTGTGCACACTCTGCTTCATCAAGCTAATAGAATGCATTGGCCAGCGCTGATTGGCCAATGTATTCTATTAGCCTGATGAAGTAGAGCTGAATGTGTGTGCTAAGCACACACATTCAGCTCTACTTCATCGGGCTAATAGAATGCATTGGCCAGCGCTGATTGGCCGAATTCCGTACTCTGGCCAATCAGTGCTGGCCAATGCATTCTATTAGCTTGATGAAGCAGAGTGTGCACAAGGGTTCAAGCGCACCCTCGGCTCTGATGTAGCAGAGCCGAGGCTGCACAAGGGTTCAAGCGCACCCTCGGCTCTGATGTAGGAGAGCCGAGGGTGCACTTGAACCCTTGTGCAGCCTCGGCTCTGCTACATCAGAGCCGAGGGTGCGCTTGAACCCTTGTGCACACTCTGCTTCATCAAGCTAATAGAATGCATTGGCCAGCGCTGATTGGCCAATGTATTCTATTAGCCTGATGAAGTAGAGCTGAATGTGTGTGCTAAGCACACACATTCAGCTCTACTTCATCGGGCTAATAGAATGCATTGGCCAGCGCTGATTGGCCAGAGTACGGAACTCGACCAATCAGCGCTGGCTCTGCTGGAGGAGGCGGAGTCTAAGATCGCTCCACACCAGTCTCCATTCAGGTCCGACCTTAGACTCCGCCTCCTCCAGCAGAGCCAGCGCTGATTGGCCGAATTCCGTACTCTGGCCAATCAGCACTGGCTAATGCATTGTATTGGCGTGATGAAGCAGTGCTGAATGTGTGTGCTTAGCACACACATTCAGCTCTACTTCATCGGGCTAATAGAATGCATTGGCCAATCAGCGCTGGCCAATGCATTCTATTAGCGTGAACTGAGTTTGCACAGGGGTTCTAGTGCACCCTCGGCTCTGCTACATCAGATTGCTACATCTGATGTAGCAGTGCCGAGTGTGCATCAGATGTGTAGTTGAGCAAAACTGACTCAGCACTGCTAAGTCTCTGCATTCGCATAGGAATGCATTGGCCAGCCTTCGGCCAATCAGCGCTGGCTCTGCCGGAGGAGGCGGAGTCTAAGGTCGGACCTGAATGGAGACTGGTGTGGAGCGATCTTAGACTCCGCCTCCTCCAGCAGAGCCAGCGCTGATTGGTCGAGTTCCGTACTCTGGCCAATCAGCGCTGGCCAATGCATTCTATTAGCCCGATGAAGTAGAGCTGAATGTGTGTGCTTAGCACACACATTCAGCTCTACTTCATCAGGCTAATAGAATACATTGGCCAATCAGCGCTGGCCAATGCATTCTATTAGCTTGATGAAGCAGAGTGTGCACAAGGGTTCAAGCGCACCCTCGGCTCTGATGTAGCAGAGCTGAGGGTGCACAAGGGTTCAAGTGCACCCTCGGCTCTCCTACATCAGAGCCGAGGGTGCGCTTGAACCCTTGTGCAGCCTCGGCTCTGCTACATCAGAGCCGAGGGTGCGCTTGAACCCTTGTGCACACTCTGCTTCATCAAGCTAATAGAATGCATTGGCCAGCACTGATTGGCCAGAGTACGGAATTCGGCCAATCAGCGCTGGCCAATGCATCCCTATGGGAAAAAGTTTATCTCACAAAAATCACAATTACACACCCGATAGAGCCCCAAAAAGTTATTTTTAATAACATTCCCCCCTAAATAAAGGTTATCCCTAGCTATCCCTGCCTGTACAGCTATCCCTGTCTCATAGTCACAAAGTTCACATTCTCATATGACCCGGATTTGAAATCCACTATTCGTCTAAAATGGAGGTCACCTGATTTCGGCAGCCAATGACTTTTTCCAATTTTTTTCAATGCCCCCAGTGTCGTAGTTCCTGTCCCACCTCCCCTGCGCTGTTATTGGTGCAAAAAAGGCGCCAGGGAAGGTGGGAGGGGAATCGAATTTTGGCGCACTTTACCACGTGGTGTTCGATTCGATTCGAACATGGCGAACACCCTGATATCCGATCGAACATGTGTTCGATAGAACACTGTTCGCTCATCTCTAATTGAAATAAAAATTAAGTGCCCATTGTTTTAATACTATATTATCTGGATTTTGAAAAGTGAAGGGATTTCATAAATACTTGTAGAAGAAACTTGGGAAGAACTTAGAAATGATTGGACCTAGTAATGAAGGATACGTTTTCATATTTTTAGTTTTATAGCACAGTTTTAGTATGTATTTCTTTACACATTGTAGTTGCAGTTTTTGACAAAAAACCACAGTGTGTGAATAAACCTTTAAATACCGTAAGTGCATCTTCATCCCTGGTGTGTGTATGTAATATTATATATATTTTTCCTTTGGGCCATTTTTGGCAGTTATCAAACACAGCAGAAGATCTTTATGCCTCACAAAACATTCATCAATATGCTGCAATACAGACGAGATGCTTCAGTATTAATAATCTTTTCTAGTGTGTCTGACACGTTTGTACATCGCAAAGTCAGTCTTTCTGATGGAATGGTGCTAGACCATGCAGAGGCAAAATACACTGGTACACTGATAATCCCCAGTGATCTATTTTTTCATACATTTCCAGGAGGATTAAAAGCCCAGTGCATATATATATATATATATATATATATATATATATATATATATATTTATTAATTTTAATTAATTAATTAGTTAATTAAAAGAAGGCTTGAATTCTGTCATCTAGAAAAGTCATTTTGAGGTAAACCATATGCCTGAATAGCCTTTAAAAAGGCTATTCAGGTGCTTCCTCCAGTTCTACCAAAGACCCCCCCAGTTTTTAGTAAAAACAGGTAAATAGTATATGCAAATGAGGCTCACCGAGCACCCTGGACGTTCCCCAGGGCCTCTGAGCACCACCTGTGTTATACCTTATGAAACGCCCCTCCCCATAGTTTGTGCTCCATTATGCCTTCTTCCAGACGTCCTGTACCGCCCATATCTTCAGCATTCTTGCTCCAGGCGGTTGAAATCCCCTGCATGCGCAGTAACGCTTGGTTTTGAGCTTTACTGTGTATGCTCGAGCGTCATTTTGTTTTAGAGAACTGCATGACCATACTGCGCATGCGCAGAACGCTCATGTAGTTCTCAGAAACTGAGCCTACTGAGTGACTGTACTGCGCATGCGCAGCATGCTCGTGTAGTTCTCAGGGGAATTGAGCATACTGAGCATTGGCACTGTCCCCCAGACGTTTACCATTGTTCAGGTCGCAGAGCCAAAAAAGTTGCACCAAACACTTTCACAACAAATACAAAGTCATGAATATAGTTTACATTTCACCCAATCCCTGTCCTGTCTATACCTGAGCTTTCTGGAGTAAAATACGCCTCTAGCGATATCCGTTACACGCTAAAATAATAGTACTAATGATTATCACTAGAGATGAACGTATAGGTTGCTAAAATTTTTATAGGGGGACAGAAAATAAAATTTTTGTGTAAAGTCCTATTTAATTTGCATGCACAAAATGAGTTGGCGCATTTCTGCAATTTTGATGTTTTTTTTTAACACTTGCACCTGTAAATATATATACAGCTCTGGAAAAAATTAAGAGACCACTGCGAATTTTTCAGTTTCTTTGATTTTTCTTTTCATTGGTATATTTTTGAGTAAAATGTACAGTGTTCTTTTATTATATGAACTACTGGCAACATGTCTCCGAAATTCAAAGCAAAAAAGATTCTGGTTTGCAGCAACCACAGAATAAAACAGGTGCATCGGCAGGTGCAGCCATGCCCCAGGTAGATTGAAAGTTTATTTTTTCGGCAGCAAGATTGCACCTTGACACAGAAAGTATGTTCACTTTGCCAATGATGGTCAATATAACACTATTCTCAGTCGCTTGCCTGTTTCCATGGCTTCATTGGTAAGGTGTCCACCTTTGCATGGCCAGGCAGGCCAAGGAAACCCCCGTTCTCGACAAACACGTGTAACATACATTATCCAGAGGTTTGTGACTAATCCTGTAGTTATGCCATAAATGTCTAAGTTTGAAATATCCTTTAAATGTTATTAAGTGCCTGAGATATTCTGTTATTGACAATGTAATTGTCACTGGTCTTGTTCTTGCTTGGTAAGCCAAGTATTAAGATAACTATCTTTTCTTCTACAGGTCGAGATTTCATTTGTATTCAGTCAATGGATGGAATGCTTATGTTCTTTGAGCAGGAGAGCTATGCATTTGGACGTTACCTGCCAGGGTTCCTCTTACCAGGTCCCTTGAGATACAGTCCTAAAACAGATTCCTTTGTTACTGTCTCCTCTTGTCGACAAGTTGAAAGTTACAAGTAAGCTTGCGAAGTACAAAAGAATGTCAGTGGTTAACTGAAACAAATTATATAATAAGATATAAAGAGTAGGATTATAAATAGGAATGCATGTTAGCAGGAAAGAGGGTTTCTTTAAAGAGGACCTTTCACCATTTTGCCCACAGGCAGTTCTATATACTGCTGGACAGCGAACAGTGCGCTGAGTTCAGCGCACTGTCGGCTTTCCCGATCTGGGCCCAGTGTGAAGAGCTTACGGTCCCGGTAACGTAGCTCTTCTATGGTCAGAAGGGCGTTTCTGACACTTAGCCAGAGACGTCCTTCTTCACAGCACAGCCAATCGCGCTGTACTGTGGAGCCGGGAGGAACTCCCCCCTCCCTCTGCTCACAGTGCTCGTCCATAGACGAGTGTTATCAGGGAGGGGGGCGTTCCTACCGGGCTCTCACAGCACAGCGCGATTGACTGTGCTGTGAAGAAGGACGTCTCTGGCTAAGTGTCAGAAACGCCCTTCTGACCATAGAAGAGCTACGGTACCGGGACCGTAAGCTCTTCACACCGGGCCTAGGTCGGGAAAGCCGACAGTGTGCTGAACTCAGCGCACTGTCAGCTGTCCGGCAGTATATAGAACTGCCTATGGGCAAAATGGTGAAAGGTCCTCTTTAAATGATTTTCCAGAATCAACATGTAAGAATAGGCCATTAGGATCAGATTGGTGGGGGTCTGACTCCCCTGTACCCCCAATTTTCTCTGAAACACAGAGAATGGAGCTAGAAGCAGACAGCTCCTTTCTGTGTGTAGTGACTGAACTGGGTAACTGCAGCTTAGCTTCTATTCAACTAGAAGAGAGCTGATTTACAGTAACCTGGTCTGGCCTCTGCACAGTGAACGGCACTGACTGATTCCTGCTCCATTCACTGTGTTTCAGCTGATGAGAAGCTGGTGGAGTGTCAGTTATCAGGTCCCCACTAGAGATGAGCAAACACTATTCGAAACAGCCGTTTCGAATAGCACGCTCCCATAGAAATGAATGGACGTAGCTTCCTTTAATGTAATGTCATTATGGCTACAGGGTAGTCTTAGATTACTGTAAATTACTAAATTATTTAAAAAAATTACTGTTGCTAATTTCCTTTCTTCCTGTTTCCTGGTACAAGGCAAGTACTGCTCCAAAAAAGTTCCATTGTTCTCAGTTTGATTTTATCGTTGCCGTGGAATACAATAATTTTGTCTGATCTCAGGAGACAGCATGAGCGTGTCCAAGGGCACATCTCCAATGATGACTCCTACCTGTCAATTTATTCATAAACTTCTATTAAGAACAGAGAAACAGTAAAACACTGTTCTAAGGGCTCGTTCACACGTGAACAAAGGGGCGGATTTTGACAGCGGATTTCGCTTCAAAATCCGCCCCTTTACAAAGGTGGTCTATGCAGACCGCCGGGCTTCTTTTTTCCACTAGTGGCGGGCTGCTGCTAGTGGAGAAAAGAAGCGACATGTCCTTTCTTCAGGCGGAAGCCGCCGCACGCTGGACCGCAGCTTCCGCTTAGTGGCAGCACCCTCCTGTATCGGCTCATTCATTTGAGCCGACATAGGAGGGGGAAAGCCGCGACTGCAATGGTCACGGCAGGCGGGTTTTGACCAGAGAGAGACGCGGCAAGCCGCGTCTCTCTCTGTGTCAAAACTCGTGCAGGCACCCCACATGTGAACTAGCCATTATGGTCCTAAGAGAGGATGTTCCAGAATTGTTTTATGGAGATGAATATAATTATTTACTACAACAGACATGTCAGGGCATCGGGTCCTCTGTAAACTGGTTCTGCAGTCAAACATTTTTGACTTAAGACTCTTGTACCCGTATAACATAAAATAACTGTACTTGCACACTAAGGACTGTATTTACGGTAGCTTATGTATTCTGAAGTCATAGTGCAAAAGTGCAAATGGTCCGGTGGATTCTGGTTCTGACCATGAAAGGGGAATTCCATTTACTGTAGGTTACCCATACCCACAGTTAAACAATAATAATAATAATAATATTAAAAAAATCCTTTGAAATGGGATTTGAAATGCATAGAAATACCGTATTTTTCGGACTATAAGACGCACTAGGTTTTAGAGGAGGAAAATAGGGGAAAAAAATTTTTAAGGAAAAAAAATTGGTGAAATATTTAATAACCTAATAATATAATATTTCACCAATGTAAATAGAACACAGGGATACCAAATGTGTATGTGTTTCACAGTAATGTTTTTGTTTTATATGTATTCTAGGGATATGGGGGTGATTTGAACATTATCTATCTAATCTATCTGTCTGTCTGTCTATCTATCTATCTATCTATCTATCTATCTATCTATCTAATCTCATCCATGGATGGAAAGAGACACCCTGCAGTGAAGCTATGCAAGAAGAGAAAAAGGGGCGGGCCAGACGGGTGAAGGAGGTGTGGTTTTCTAAGCAAACTTGAAAACACACCTTTTTCACCCGTCTGGCTCGTCCCTCCTTCACTGCCTCTCAGATCTTACTCCTGCAATGAAGCCACACAGGCAGGGAAGTAGGGGCGGGCCAGACGGGTGAAGGAGGCGTGGTTTCAAGCTTGCCGAGAAAACCACGCCTCCTCCTCCCATTTGGCCCGCCCCTCCTTCCCTGTCTGTGTGGCTTCATTGCAGGAGCGAGATATGAGAGGCAGTGAAGGAGGGGCGGGCCAGACGGGAGAAGGAGGCGTGGTTTTCTCGGCAAGCTTGAAACCACGCTTCCTTCACCTGTCTGGCCCGCCCCTACTTCCCTGCCTCTCATATCTCGTTCCTGCAAACACGCGACACAGACAGGGAAGGAGGGGCAGAGCAGGCAGGCACCGTGCTGCTCTCCTTTTGATTCCCATAGACAGGACACAGACGCTGCACACGCTGCATTCGGACTATAAGACGCACACACATTTTCCTCCCATATTGGGAGGAAAAAAAGTGCGTCTTATAGTCCGAAAAATACGGGTACATAGAAAAGAGTAAGAAATAGAGAAACAAAGTATTAATGACTCAAATTCCTCATTTTCCAAGTTGACATAGCCTAATCTGAAATTCTAAAGAAGCATCCATATATAGTACATGTTATTTTGGTCTTTTATTATTTATGATTAGAGATGAGCAAGTACTATTCGAAACTGCCGTTTCGAATAGCACGCACCCATAGGAATGAATGGAAGCAGCCAGCACGCAGACTGTGCCGGCGGCTGGCCGCTTAACCCCCTGCGTGCCGGCTGCGTCCATTCATTCCTATGGGTGCGTGCTATTCGAAACGGCAGTTTCGAATAGTACTCGCTCATCTCTATTTATGATCTATATACACAGTATATTATGGAAATTTTATAAATTTATTTCTTAGTTATTATAGACTAGCACATTATCATGGCTTCAATTCCCTTTTTCTGCTTCAATGATAGATCAGAAATAAAATAAGTCAGAGCACCAGTGGGAACTCCAGCTTAGGTCCGGTTCACATCTGTGCATGGGTTTCCGTTCAGGGAGTCCTCTTGGGGACCGCGATGAAGCTGAGTGGTGAGGAACGCCCCCCAGTACTAGTTTATGGACACGTACTGTCAGGAAGGGGAGGGGGGTCCTCTTTAATAAATGTTCCCCTTTCTTTTAGGTTTTAGACTGAATTCAGTAGAGTACTTGATCTTTGCTAGTTATAAACTATCAAATCTGTTTTTAAACTGAAATTGGCAGGCGTAAAAGCTGTGCATGTAAGGACTTTTTCACCCGCCAATTTCAGGTAGACACTGCAGACCTACTCCTCACTTTAATTACAAAAAAACAAAAACAAAAAAACTCCTACAGTTCTTCAGTAAAGAGAGGTACATCTAATTGTATCTGGATAATGGTTTTAATTCCTTGCTCCTAGACTCTGATATATTGTATTGTTCTCAATTTACAGATACCAGGTACTTGCTGTTGCTACAGATGCAGACACGAAAAAGGAGATAGACCAACAAAAAATTATTTCTGGCAAAAAACTCCTGGTAAGTGTTTTACTACAAAAAAGTTGGCATGGGCAAAAAAATATTTGATGGTGAGTAATTATAAAAGAGTAGGGTGGAAGGATGGGTGGAGGTTTCTCTTTTAAAGGTGTTTACTTGAAAAGGCAAATGCCTATCTCTTAAATAGACCGCTCTTTCCCCAGTGGCTAAAGTTTACACAAACAGCTAATCTACTCTGTTCCTTTAAGGGCTCATTCACACGGGGCAGGAGGGGGCGGATATTGACGCCAAATCAAAAAAAATCCAAAATCCGCCCCCTCACAATAAAGGTTTATGCAGACCGCTAGTGTCCTTTTTTCTGAGAGTGGTTTGTTCCTGCTCATAGTAAAAAGAAGCAAGCTGCTCTTTCTTCAGGTGGATTCCACGGCTGATTCAGCTGCTGCGTCTGCCTCGTGACAGCACCCTCTGGACTAGGCCCATTCATTTGTGCTTACTCCGGAGCGGGAAGCCGCGGCAGGCGCATTTTGGTCCTACTCTGACGCAGCTTCCCGCATTCAAATCAGGACCAAAATACTAGGGGCAACATGGTGGCTTAGTGGTTAGCACTGCAGTCCTGGGTTTGAATCCCGCCAGGAACAACATCTGCAAGGTGTTTGTATGTTCTCCCTGTGTTTGTGTGGATTTCTTCCCATTTTACAAAGACATACAGATAGGAAAAAAAAGTACTTTGTGATTCCTATATGGGGCTCACAATCTACATAGAAAAAAAAATAATAAAAAAATCAGGACCGAAATACACCTTCACCAACACCGTGCGAACTAGCCCTAACATCCGTAGAAGTAAATAGAAAATAAATGGGAGTGTAAGCTGTGAGACACACTGTTTCTGTAAAACCTGACCACTGCTGATAGTCTGGATTTCACTGACAACAGAAGTGAGGGTGAGCTAATAAACCGGGTCTAGAGAGTGGTGCTGTCCAAGAGGAAGGACATATACCTGTTAAGATATGTTCACATCTGCACTGGAGACTTTATCGCAGTATCTACCTGAAAATTGGTGGAGGAAAGTCCTTTTTCTCCACTGGATTCTGTTTTAAAAGGACGGATCCCAGTCAATGGGGGTTTGTTGGACTCAATGCGTTACCCCTATTTTAGCAGTCCGCCTCTCTGTTGTTCTTGTCCTCTGATGGACCAGAACAATAGAGATGCAATGCTAGTGTGAATCTAGTGTCAGACATTTATGTCGCATTCTGTGGATATACCGTAGCTGTGATTAATAGTGGTAAGCCCCTTTAACAAAGAGAGTGTATAAAACTGGCAGTCAGATGGATGCAAAGGGGACTGAAAAGGAGATCTTCAGGTATATTTTAAAAAAGATAACATGACATAGGGAATGCATACTTAAAGTCTTAGCTGTATTCTTAAATGGCTACTAACTTTTCAGCCAACTTAATCTTACTTCATAGAGCATGTGATTCTGGATCAAAATGTAATGCACTTTAATAAAAAATGTGACTGCTTTCTGCCTGAAAAACCTCTCTAGAGTTCATGCCACTAGGTGTCTCTCCTTCTATCCAATTTGCTGTACACTCTCTTGTTACCAAGGAAGTCTGTCCATAAATGTGAGATAAGAGAAGACGGAAAGACAGTGATTGGTGGGGGTGGGGGTGGGTTCTTTCTCTTCACACAGTGAATGGGGAAGGGTTGATTCTCCTCACAGGCATGTTTGCGTACAGTTTGTGTGAACTGGGGATTCTGCAAATCTCACAGCTTACAAAGTAAGAAAAGTCTTCTTTGTATTTGAATCTACTTCTGGCTGATGTGTAGTTATAGATGTAATATTTACAGGCAGAAAACAGCTTTCCTCACTGTTCTCATAGATTGTTTTTTTTTTTTTGTGTGTTTTAGTTGTTTAAATTTCCCCAAATTCCTCGTGTGAATTTTCCATGTGGCCAGTCACAACGGAATGCCGATACAGTGCACGTCATTACGCTCTTGATTAGGCCCAAATGAATGGGCCTAAGCAGGAGGGAGTCTCGTGCTGAGACAGCCGCGACATCCGTGGGAAGAAAGGGCATCTCGCTTCTTTTTCCCGGTAGCGGAAAAAAATGCTAGTGGGAAAAGAATGGGAGCCTTTTTTGCAGGCAGATTTTGTGTCAAAATCCGTCTGCAAAAATCTCCATGTGAACTAGCCCTTATGGTCACTTGGACTTTTCTCAGCTATTTGTTTGCTGTTCTATAGTTAACTCTGGCAGAACTGCAGAACATTGCGGAAAAAAGAACGCTAGTGGAAAAAGAAGCGAGCTGCCCTTTCTTCAGGCAGATTCCGTGGCTGAATCAGTCCGGCTCGCGACAGCACCCTCTGGACTGGGCCCATTCATTTGGGCCTACTCCGGAGCGGGAAGCTGCGACTGTCAGAAGCCGCAGCAAGCGCATTTTGGTCCTATTCTGAGGCTGCTTCCCGCGTCAAAATCAGGACCAAAATATGCAATCCTGTGCCCCATATGAACGGGGCCTTATACAGTCATAGAAGAGAGTGCCCACTGAGATCTTGCACATTTCAATTTCTCATGAAAACTGAGGTACCCTTTTAAAGTTTTTTTTGGAATGTTTTTTGTGGAGGGCATAGTGTTTAGATGTTTATGACCTAACCTTAGGACTGTTAGTTACAGATGATACTCCACTGATCAGCTAATATCCAGAGCCACAGCCCACTGAAACTAGTATAATGTATGCACACATAAAGAGGCCAATACTGCATAGTGTGGTTACGGGACTTAACTCATATATACAAAGAAAACAACCATATCCACAAATAAATATAAAAGTATAATGTAGTATATAGTATAATGTATGGTAGCGGATAGCGCCATGCACCAGGTAGTGGATGTTCCTGGTTGCTTTAGCTCATTTGAATGGGGGAAAGGTTACAATGTCAGACAGAACCCAAGGGAGGATCTGTCGATTTCTTCTGAAACCTTTTTCACACCCGCAGGGTATCAGACTTCTGTTCTGTTTGACGCGCAGTTGAGAACAAGTTTATTAGGTCCTAAGAAGAGCATAATAGAATACCTGATAATAAACTATAAATTGCTGTAGTATTCTGTGTATTTTAGGGCAAAAAGTTGAGATGATTTTTAGGTGCACAATAGTATTCACTATATAGATATTTAATAGATTCTCAATGGGCTGCACACCAGCTGCAGCTGTTTTACAGACAGACTATACCAGAAATTGTTTCAGCGCATATGGCAGAGAATATTTTATTCTAAGTTTTATCACATGTTTATAAAACTCCCTTTGGTCATAAAAGGAACAATCTAGGTTTTGTTCTGTTTTTTGATATAATATTCCCTTGCTCATCATATTTAAGTGAATATGTATGACTGTCTCCTGCTTCATCACACAGGAGACTCTTTTATGTTCATACTGCTGGCGCTGTGCGGGATTTTCACCTAATCATGGTATGGGCTCCACTTTTTATGTCTTCAGCTCAGTTGTTAGGTGATCATTTTATGTTTTTGTGCAGTAAGTACAGCGATGAGATAAAAGTTCTCTACTTGTCATCATAGTCTAATTTTTAGACTGTTTCTTTGGGATTTTTGGTCTTATCTGAACATTGCAAAAAACAATTTAAGCATTATAACATAGTTACAACCATACCAAATTACCCTGTTTTTTGCATACAGCAAATATTTTTGGGTCCTCTTCATTCACTGCTTCTTCTGCCTTTTATAGGTATTTAAGAGGACGTTATGCAGATAACATATAAATTTATATACTTTTCAAGAGATTGTGCTATCAAGGACATTTGTTCCCTATCCACAGGATGCAGAATAAGTGTCAATACATGTGTGAGACCGGCGGCCCATTTACTTCTGAGTTATAGGACACTGATTAAGATTACAGTCCTGGCATTCCCAAGCAGTGAATGAAGTGCTATTCACACACATGTACTGGTGCTACATTCACAAGGAGGCTTTTGGAGAGGACTCTCTGTCCTCTGTTATCCTGATCCTGGGAGGACCCAG